>NW_028270140.1:36519179-37141679 GCF_037043375.1 Chiloscyllium plagiosum | reverse complement strand
ACTCAGTAGCAGCCCAGTGAACCTTCACTGGACTGCCTACAGAACTAGTATATCTTCCCTTAAATAAGGGCCACAAAATAGTCCACAGTATTCCAGCTGTGGTCTGCCTAGTGCCTTTTATAGTTTTAGCAAACCTACCTATTTTTACACTCTATTCTCTTTGAATCAGAGCCCACCGTTCCAGTTGTTTTCCCTGTTACTCACAGAAGCTAGCTTTTTGTGATTCATGCACAAGGACTCCCAAATCCCAGTGTACTGTGGCTTTCTGCACCTTTCCTGTATTTAACTACTATTCAGCTCCTGTATTCTCCCTACCAAAATGCATAACCCCACATTTCCACACATTACATTCAAAATTTTTGCCCACTCACTTAATTTGTCCATATCCCTCAGCAGACTTTTTGTGTCATCCTCACCAATTGTCTTCCCACTTATTTTTGTATCATCTGTAAAATAGTACATTCACTTTCCTTATCCAAACATTGTAAATAATTGTGGCCCCTGCACTGATCCCTGTGGCGCACCACTTTTAGTCATAGAGATGTACAGCATGGAAAGAGACCTCTCAATCCAACTCGTCCATGCTGACCAGATATCTTAACCTGATCTACTCCCATTTGCCAGCACTTGGTCCATATCCCTCTAACCCTTCCTATTCTTATACCCATCCAGATGCCTTTTAAATGTTGTAATTATACCAGCCTCCACAACTTCCTCTGGCAGCTCATTCTATGCATGCACCGCCCTCTGCATGAAAAAGTTGCCTCTTACATCCCTTTTAAATTTTTCCCCTCTCACCATAGACCTATGCCCTTTAATTCTGGATTCTACTACCCCATGGAAAAAATCTGTTACAGGTTGCCACGCTGTAAATGCCCCTTATCCAACTGTTTGTCTCCTATTAGTTAGCCAATCCATGCCAATATACGACCTCCAACACCATGAGCTCTTATGTTACTATCTTGTCAACTGCTTCCCCTTTATCTATCCTGCTTCTTACCTCCTTAATGAATTCTAGTAAATTCTAGTAAATTTGTCAGGCATAGCTGTATAAATTCAAGATTTTCTTTTCAACTTTCTTCCAATGGTTAAGAAGAGGAAAGATTCTGCACAGAAAGCAAAAGCTGAATCATTTCCCTTGGGGGCAATTTTCCTATGATATTAGATATTAATCGTAAGTCATCCACGATTAAAGTAGTTACTTTCAGACCATGGAGTAGTCCACAGCTTCTTAAATTGTCTCCAAAGTATGTGAAATTCATATTGAATTAATAAAGCTGAGATTTACAACCTACAGACCTGTGATATATCTTTAGATTAAAAACATGTATGTTTTCTTTTTCAACTCAGTGAATGCCTGTTGGTAACGAAGGTTAATATGTGGCTGAACTTCGCTCACAGTAAGCTGAAGTCACCACTGGGGTGTGATGTTGAATATAGTTCCAGCGGGGCTGCCTGAACCAGCACGCTACAGACACTGATCATTCACGTGCAGTTGCGGCTGAATTCAGTCAGGACAATTGTCGGGTTAAGCTGTCGAATTCCATTTTGGGTAGTCAAATTCCCACTATGACTGTAAGTTTCCATAGTGGGCCAAGACTTTTTGAAACATGACATCTATGGGAACATTGAGCTTGGTGTGAGTGAGCTTTGGCAGATCGAAGAAAACAAGTAAGGTTTGTCGAAAATCATTCAATTTTTCTCATTTTTCGTTATTCATACCCACTGCCAATAGATGCCTCATCCAACAGCGGAAAACATGGCACATTCTGACATGCACACCAGGTGGTTTCCTCACCCTTAAAAGTAATGGCTTTCCCAAAAACATTGAATTTCCATTTTCATTAAAAGACGGAAGTATTGTTGGGTTTAAATAGCTCAAACTCCAATAGAATCACCAATAACAATCAATCATAACTTTTAAAAGAGAACTGAATAAATATTTGAAGGATCAGGGGAAAGTACAGGGAAGACTAATGATTAGATACCTCCACCAAAAAGCTAATCTAGGCACAATGGGCCAAATGGCCTCCATCTATGATGAAAGTTTCCCTGGTACATTTACAGATAGGTAGATGTGGAGACAAAAGTGAACCAGATAAAATAGAGCACAAAAGGCAGCTGCACAAGTTTTGAAAAATACGTTTTCTGGTACTGACATTTGATTTGAGAACTAAAACCTCTTCTTTCCAATAGCAGCAGCTTTGCCATATGAAAGTGATAAGAGTGGCAGCAGATTTCAAACATAATCCTGTTGAAACACTATTGCTTTTTAATAGTTTTATACGCAAATCGGTTTCTGTGGTTATTCTGATAAAGCCCCTCATTTTGTTGAGTGCAGTTAACTTACTTAAAGGTAATTCAGGTTGCTCTTATTCAAAGTCATTTGATGAATCAAGCAGCAAAGGAATGTGAACGAAAAATTGCTTGGTTGACTGTAAATACAGGTTAAGCACCAATACAGTCATGAGGATTTCTGGGGAGCTTGTTTCACCAGAGTGGTGAGAATGCAGAATTATTACCAATGAGGTGGATGAAATGATTAATGTTGAAGCACTTAAGGGAAAGCTGAATAATTACTTGGTGGTGTGTGGGGGTGGGGGGGGGTGGTGGTGGTTGGAGAAACAAATAGAATTATATGAATACAATGATTAGAAGGTGGAGGAAGGCTCATAGCAATTTTAAACATTGGCATGGATCATTAGGAACTGTTTGTTTCCATACTGGAAAATTCTGTGCAATCCTATTTAGTGTTTGTCCATTCTATGTTTTGCCAAATGTGGTGCTCAAATGTTGGGTATGAATTTTCGGGAGCTTTATCAAATGCCAGCTGCAATTTCAGCAGAGTGACCTCAGGGTCACATTTATGTTGTTAAGCAACACGAGCTGTTTTGAGTGTACAACACACAAGTTTGTTCAACATGAGTACTTTACTGAAGTGAAACTTAAGATGTCTGCCCACAGGGTGTCTGACTCAAGGTAAAGGTCACATAACTAAGACAGACGAATACATGATTGCATTTTAAATGTCTCCTTTTGACACAAAAACAAGTTAAAAAGGCAAGCATTATCATACATATTTTTGTTTACAATTTACTAACTCTACACACCACTGTTCCCATGTTTGAGCAGTTTGTTATTTCCACCAATCTCTGAAAATGCATTTCACACACAGTCCGTAAATCATGCAGATTTCTTAGTTATATTTCTGCATGTTGTTGTCATTGGCTGTTCATCAGGATGATGTTGTTTTGCCAGGAAGAGTCATTCATGGTCATCTGTTGCTGCTGTGGTAGCCATTGTTGTTCTCTTTCTGTTGTTGGGCTCCTTTTGACCCCAAGGTCGAATGGTTGGTGTGTGTTCTGTGTAGGCGGTGAGCTCTATTCTTCCTGATTAGCTACCTGCAGGTGAGGAATTGCTTCTGGAGCTGGGCAGATGTGAAGGTATATCTGGTGGCACACTTCTGCATATATGATTGAGGTGGCAGCTGCCCCATGCAGGTCCCAAGTCCCCATTTGGGCCGGTCATTGCTGAGACTGTTGAATATTTGTACTCTGACCAGCTTGCCAATAGTCAGCTCTGGCAATGATTTAGCAATCCTGTCAAAATTAAATGTGGGTTTCTGCCCATTCACCTTGATTTGTTCACTCACAAGTGTTACTACTTCTGGCTTTGGGAGCTTTTCTACTATTAGAAGACTAGTTTATATGTAATGCGATGTTAGTTTCTATACTGGATGACTTTTCATGCCTTTAGAAGATGTGTTTCTTCACTTGAGGATTGCCTTGTATACCCCTGAGGGGAATTTGCTCAATATCATTGACTGTTTTGGCAATTCTCACTGCCACTTCAGCCTTTCCATTTGACTGGAGGTAGTGTGGAGATGATGTGTAGTGTTGAATTTCCCAATCCCTTAAGAAGTAGTTGAATTCCTCACTTGTGAACTGAGAGCCCCGTATCACTCATGACAATGTTGGGAATGCTATAATGACAGAAGTGTACTTTCAGGCACTTGGCAAACTCAGTGGTAGTCAGTGAAGTCACTTGGTCCAGGGGATCATCCACTATAGTGTCCACTCAAAGAAGATCATCTACTAACTTGTGTTGGCTGCACTGATCTTCTTCTGAACAGTAGAAATGCCACACGATATTCCAACCATTTTACATCCTGCAGTAGTTCAAGAATATAATTAAAAGACTGCTGCTTTCACCCAGCTTCACTTGCCAGTAACCATGCAGGTCCCAAGTTCCCATGTGGGTGGCTATTGCTGAGACTGTTGAATATTTGTACTCTGAAAATTTTTGCCTTTGCAACATGTGACAAACTTCCTTCAATGATTAGCATGGGGATAATTGAGATTTATTTGGGACTTTATTTAGATTATTTAGGTCAATGCATACTCTGAGCTTTCCATGCTGATTCACTGCTACCATGCTGCTAATCCAGTCTGTAGGAGTTGTTACTTTCTTGATTATTCTTTCTTTTCCGGCTCATCCATCTTATCTTTCAGAATGGCCTTGAAAGCCATAAATATTGACTAGGTCTTGCAGTCTCATCTATTTCAAGATGATATTCTCCTGAAAGACATCCTAACCTTGTAAGCCTATCATTGTACTGATCTAGAATGTGCTTCACAGTCAGTGGTTTAATGTGCTACAACACTTTGCAGATCTCTTTTGGCATGTTGAGGGTTACCAATCCATGTTTTAGATTTATTTCTGGCTGAGATGAGTGCCATTTGCTTGTTGTCTATGATCAGGAACTTCACATCATCAGGCGAATGGTGCCATCACAGTGACTTAAACTTACCTTTGAATGTTTCATTTTCAGGTTGTATTGTTCCATTACTTTGCAGGTGTCTGTAAAGGTCATATTATTGCAAGAGACAACAGTGTCTATCTGACATTTTATATTGTCAGATACTCTGAATGACATGACATTCTCCCTCTGCAGTCCTCATTCTAACAGTCACAAACCATGCCTCATGTGTTAACTTCACTGAACCAATCTATTATATGGTCTATAAAGAACCTTCAGCCAATATCTCTCCAAAGGCTATCTGTAGCTGCTTGTTATTATTCTCTTTAGCCATATGCATGCATGCAAAATGATCAGATCTTTTGCAGTGAGAAAACTGTTTTCTCCACACTGGAAGTGCCTTCTTGTCTTTTGTCTTCTTCGGTATTTTCATCCTGCCCTTTGCCTGGGACTGTTCTGCCCTCTATGCCTGGAGCATCTTCAGCAAGACCTGATCTGTTCAGCCAGAATTCTGCTTGAGCTGTTAATTCACACCTCAGCACTTCTGCACAAGTCAGTTGCTCTCCTGAGTGTCAAATTATCTTCTCTGAGTAGGCATGCTTTCACTTTTTAGAATGCTTATTCCTAATAATTCCTAATGCAATTCCTAATCCTACCTCTAATTTGCCCTTCCTTTAATAGTGCAAACGCATAGGTTTCTGCGAGCTGAGTTGATAACGTTACATCCTGATCACTGGCCTCTTTCTTACCTTAATTGCTAGTATTGAATACATAGTTCATAGTTCATATCTGATCAGGTGTACCCTAGAACTTTGTGGGAAGCGGGGGAAGTAATTGCTGGGCCCCTTGCTGAGATACTTGTACCATCAATAGTCACAGTGAGGTGCTGAAAAACTGAAGGTTGGCAAACATGGTGCCATTATTTAAGAAAGGTGGTAAGGAAAATCCCGGGAACAATAAATCAGTGAGCCTGACATCAACGGTGGACGAGTTAGAACATAGAACATAGAACATAGAACAATACAGTACAGGCCCTTCAGTCCTCGATGTTGCGCTGACATGTGAAACCAATCCAAAGCCCATCTAACCTACACTATTTCATTATCATCCATATATTTATCCAATGACCATTTAAATACCCTTAAAGTTGGTGAATCTACTACTGTTGCAGGCAGGGCATTCCATACCCTTACTGCTTTCTGAGTAAAGAACCTACTTCTGATATGTCTCCTATATCTATCAACCCTCAGTTTAAAACTATGTCCCCTCATGCTAGCCAGCACCATCCATGCTATCTAATCCTCTGATCATCTTGTATGCCTCTATTAAGTTACCTCTTAACCTTCTTCTCTCAAACGAAAATAGCCACAAGTTCCTCAGCGTTTCCTCATAAGACCTTCCCTCCATACCAGGCAACATTCTAGTAAGTCTCCTCTGCATCTTTCCAAAGCTTCCATATCCTTCCCATAATGCAGTGACCGGAACTGTGCGTAATACTTCAAGTGTGGCCACACCAGAGTGTTGGACAGCTGCAACATGACCTCACGGCTCTGAAACTCAATCCGTCTACCAATAAAAGCTAACACACCTTACGCCTTCTTAACAATCCTATCAACCAGGATGGCAACTTTCAGGGATCTATGCACATGGACGCCAAGATCTCTCTGCTCATCCACACTACAAAGATTTTTACCATTTGCCCAGTACTCTGTATTCCTGTTACTCCTTCCAAAGTGATTAATCTCACTCTTTTCTGCAATAAACTCCATTTGCCACCTCTCAGCCCAGCTCTGCAACTTATCTATGTCCCTCTGTAACCTGCAGCATCCTTCTGCACTGTTCACAACTCCACCATCTTTAGTGTCATCTGTAAATTTACTAACCCATACTTCTATGCCCTCATCCAGGTCATTTATTAAAATGACAAACAGCAGTGGTCCCAAAATAAATCCTTGAGGTACACCACTTGTAACCGAACTCAGGATAAACTTTTCCCATCAACCACCACCCTCTCTCTTCTTTCAGCTAACAAGTTGTTGGAGGGGATCCTGAGGGATAGGATTTACGTGTATTTGCAAAGGCAAGGACTGATTAGGAATAGTCAATATGACCTTGTGTGTGGAAAATTGTGTCTCACAAACTTGACTGAGTTTTTTGAAGATGTAACAAAAGGGATTGATTAGGGCAGAGCGGTGCTTGTGATCTATATGGAATTCAGTAAGTCGTTCGACAAAGTTCCACATATTACACAGTTAACATCGTTTGATCACATGGAATGCAGGGAGAACTAGCCATTTGGATGCAGAACTGACTGGAAAGTAAGAGACAGAGGGTAGTGGTGGAGGTTGTTTTCAGACTGGAGGCTTGTGGTGTACCACAAGGATTGGTGCTGGGTCCACTGCTTTTTGTCATTTATGTGAATGATTTGGATGTGAACCTAGCAGGTATGATTAAGAAGTATGCAGATGACACCGAAATTGGTGGTGTAGTGGAAAGCAAAGAAAGTTACCTCAGAGTACAACGGAACCTTGATCAGATGGACCGAGGAGTGGCAGATGGAGTTTAATTTAGATAAATGTGAGGTGCTGCATTTTGGAAAAGCAAAACAGGGCAGGACTTCGACCTGTATCAGTAAGGTCCTGGGTGGTGTTGCTGAACAAAAAATTCTTGGAGTGCAGGTTCATAGTTCCTTGAAAATGGAAACAAAAACAGAAATTGCTGGAAAAGCTCAGCAGATGTGGCAGCATTTGTGGAGAAAAATCTGAGTTAACATTTTGAGTCGAGTGACCCTTCCTCAGATCCATTTTTTGTTTCTGATTTACAGCATCCACAGTTTTTCCGGTTTTTCCTTGAAAATGGAGTCGCATAAACATAGGATAGTGAAGAAGGCATTTGGTATGCTTGTCTTTATTGGTCAGGACATTAAGTATAGGAGTTGGGAGGTCATATTTTGGCTGCACTGGGCATTGGTTAGGCCACTTTTGGAACACTGTGTTCAGCTCTGATCTCTCTCTGCTATAGGAAGGATATTGTGAAACTTGAAAGTGTTCAGAAAAGATTCACAAGGATGTTGCCAGGGTTAGAGGGTTTGAGCTACAGGGAGAGCTGAATATGCTTAGGTTATTTTCCCTGGAACGTCAGAGACTGAGGGGTGACTCAGATTTATAAAATCATGTGGGACATGATGGGTCTTTTCTTCAGCATAGGGGAGTCCAAAACTATAGGGCATAGGTTTAAGTGAGGGTGGATTTAAAAGGGACCCAAGGGGCAACTTTTTCACGTAGAGGGTGATACGTGTATGAAATGGTTTACCAGAGGAAGTAGTGAAGGCTGGTACAATCACAACATTTAAAAGGCAACTGGATGGGTACATGAATAGGAAGGGTTTAGAGGGATATGGGCCAAATGCTGGCAAATGGGACAAGATTAGGATCTCTGTTTGGCATGGACAAGTTGGAGTGAAAGGTCATTTGCCAGCATTTTGCTCATATCCCTCTAAACTCTTTCTATCTGTGGAGAAAAAGCAGAATTTAACATTTCTGGTCCAGTGACCCTTCTTCAGAACTGATTCCAGTGAGGAAAATGATGGTATAAATACTAAAGATGGGGTTGGAGAGGGAAGAGGAGTAAACAATAGGTGGAGATGGTGCCCAAAGAGAGAGAGAACCCTAAGAAAAAGACTGAGAGAGAAGTTGGCCAGTCAATGGAATGGGTAATGGTCAGCCTGGAAGAATTAATAATTGCTAATGGGTGCATTATTGGCCAACAATGGGTGCAGCCCATGTGATGACAGGGCCTCGTGTGTTGGGTTTGGGCTAAGGACATGGGAGAAGATGCTCAGACCCTATAATTTTGAATTCAATATTGACTCCTGAAGGCTTCAGAGTCCCCAAATGGAAATTGAGATGCTGTTCTTCCAGTTTACACTGAGCTTCACTGGAGCACAGCAGCAAGCCTGAGACAGAGATGTGGGCCTGAAAACATAGTGGTGTGTTGAAGTGGTAGGCAACAGGAGATTTAGGGTCATTTTTACGCTCAGAATATACGTTCTGTGAAGCAGTATCCCATTCTATGCTTTGTTTCCCCAATGTACAGGAGACCCACTTTGTGAACAGTGAATACAGTAGATTAGACTGAGTGAAGTGTAGGTAAAGCTCTGCTTCACTTGGAAGGTGTGTCTGGAGCCTTGGATAGTGAGGAGGGAGGAAGTAAATGAGCAGGTGTTACACCGTCTGCAATTGCAAGGGAAGGTGCTGGAGGAATGTGGGGAGTGTTGGGAGTGGACCAAAGCATACCAGAGGGAATGGAACTTGCAGAAGGCTGAAAAGGGAAGAGAGGGGAATATGTGTCTGGTGGTGTCATCCTGCTAGAGTCTGCGGAAATGGCAGGTAATGATCCTTTGGTGGGATGGAAGGTGAAGAGAAGGGGACCCTATTGAGGTTGTAGAAGGGAACAGAAGGGTAAGAGTCGTAGTGCAGGAGATGGGTTGGACATGGCTGAGGATACTACTCACAATGTGATCTCCTCTACACTGAGGAGGTGAAATGCAGACTGGATAATGGCTTTGCAGAGCTCCTATGGTCCGTTTGCAAAAATGACCCTGAGCTTCCAGTTGTCTGCCATTTCAACACACCATGTTCCCTGGCCAACATCTCTTACCTTGCGCTTGCTGCAGTGCTCCAGTGAAGCTCAACGCAAGCTGGAAGAACAGCATCTCATTTTCCATTTGGGGTCCCTGTAGCCTCTGGACTCGATATCAAGTTCAATAATTTTAACCTTCTGCCATGTTCTTACTCCAAACTCCAACAACCAAGTCTTGTCATCACATGGGTTGCTACCACAAACAACCCATTGTCAGCTATGAATGGTCCCCATTAGCAGCTATTGACTCCCCCAGGCTGATCTTTACACACTCCTTTATCAATCCAACAGTCTTTTTCACTCTCTGGGCTCCATCCCCACCTATCATTTACTCCTTCACCCCTCCCCTCCAGCCCATCTTCAGCATAAATACCAACCTTTTCCTAGCTACAATCAGTTCTGCAGAAAACTTCTGCACAAATGCTGCCAGGCCTTTTGAAATTTACAAGCAATTTCTGTTTTTGTTTCTAATAATAAGGGTCTGCTTGAATCAGATGGGCATCTCAGTTTTCCAGCTCTGTGAAATATAGCAATGAAGGGGCTGACCTCCAGACTAACCTCGCTGCTGTCCAATCTCTGCTGGGGAGAAGTGGTTAAAATCTGTGCCTTCATTGTCATTCTTGAGCTTCCCATTTTATCCTTCGATGTATATCTGCTGTTGCCAGTGCTATTTTAAGCTTGAGTAATTGCATGAGTAACAGTTCTCTTGGAATAAAAATCACTGCCAGCTCTTCTACACTACTTTCTGATGGTTTCTGTAACTTCAATCCCCACTTTCATAATGAAAACCTCAGAAGCCACATTATTTAGCACCTCTCTCATCGCCTTATTTCCATTCCAGACTATCTTCTATCTCTAGACATCCCATCGCCACGTTCACCATTTTCTTAAAAGTAACATGATTGCAGTGAGTATTTTTTCTTTACTTAGTTTCAGGTTTTCTCCAAATGATCTATGGAATTCCACTTCTGATCTCTAGCTTTTTCCCCTCCATGGAACATCCTGGATTTGTTCATTTATATTTCCACTCCCTGTTTAAATATTTCCTATTCCTGATTTATGATTCTATTTGTTACAAGTTCCTTTCACTCAAAGCAAGGGTCACTTGACTCACATTCTTATTTCTTGTATTTCAGTCCAGTATATTTTGCTTTTCTATTGTCTGTTCTATTTGCACCTTGCATCTAATTATACTGTCACTGTTTCTGAAAGGTTTCTTTACTGATTCTTGCTCATTCTTTCTCACTCAGTTTCATTACCTGGTTAAATCTCTTGACTGAAGAAGTTAAAAGTGTTGCTGGAAATTGAATTATTGTACTGCCTCAAACAACTCAGTCAGGTCACCCCTCAACATTTGAACCTAAGGAATACAAGCGACATCTATTCGAACTGTCCTCAGTTTTTTTAAGCCCCAGTCTCGTTCTGATAAATTTTCGCTGAATGCATCCCTCAGACAATATAAGCATCCAAACATTGTGCCCGGAATTGAATGTAATACAATGGTCTGCTTTCAAACCAGCTACACACAATGGAAACTTAACTTGCTCTTTAATAGTTTACTGTTCCCATGAGCTTTTACCCTTATATCTGTCAAGGCAGGTAGAACCTCGATGTAACATCTCACTGAAAGATGGCATTCCAACAGTGCAGCACTCCCTCAGGCCTGCATTGAAATGTTAGCTCAAGTTCACAACTTTCAGATTCAGTGGAGAGCCTGTTACCAGCTACCCACAATTAATGTATTTGTGCCTACTATTTCTCTATATCATTAATGATGAGAAGAGGTACCTTATTTTTTGAACGAAGAGTTAAACAGTGATTTCATCAGATGAACGTTCCAGCACTATTTTGGTGAACAGCAGATATATTCTTACTGGTTTTCTGGCCAATATTTATTTCTCAACCAGCATCACAAAATTGATATAGAACATAGAACATTGCAGAGTGGTACATGCCCTTCAGCCCTCGACGTTGCGCCGACCTGTGGAACCAATGCAAAGCCCATCTATCCCACACTATTCCATTTTCATCCATGTCTATCCAATGACCATTTAAATGCCCTTAAATTTGGTGAGTCTACTACTGTTGTAGGCAGGGTATTCCAAGGCCCCTACTAATTTCTGACTAAATAAACTACCTCTAACATCTGTCCTATAGCTATCACCTCTCAATTTAAAGCTATGTCCTTTCATGCTAGCCATCACCATCCGAGAAAAAGGCTTTCACTGTCCACCCTACCTAACTCTCTGATTATCTCGTATGTCCCAATTAATTCTCTAATGAAAATAGCCACAAGTCCCTCAGCCTTTCCTCATAAGACCTTCCCTCCATACCAGGCAACATCCTAGAACCCTCTCCAAAGCTTCCACATCCTTCCAATAGTGTGGCCGCACCAGAGTTTTGTACAGCTGCTGCATGGCTCTGAAACTCAATCCTTTTACCAATAAAAGCTAACATACCATATGCCTTCTTAACAACCTGGGTGGCAACTTTCAGGGATCTATGTACAGGGATACCGAGATGTCTCTGCTCATCTACACTATCAAGAATTTTACCATTAGCCCAGTATGTTTTATTAGTGTTGCTCCTTCCAAAGTGAATCACCTCACACTTTTCCGCATTAAACTCCATTTGCCACCTCTCAGCCCAGCTTTGCAGCTTATCTATGTCCCTCTGTAACCTGCAACATCCTTCAGCACTATCCATAACTCCACCGACCTTAGTGTCATCTGCAAATTTACTAACCCATCCTTCTGTGCCTTCATCCAGGTCATTTATTAACATGACAAACAGCAGTGGCCCCAAAACAGATCCTTGTGGTACACCACTTGTAACTGAACTCCAAGATGAATATTTCCGATCAACTGCCTTACTGAAATCCATATATATCACATCAACTGCTTTACCCTCATCTACCTGTTTGGTCACCATGTTAAATAACTCAATGAGGACTGTGAGGCATGACCTAACCTTCACAAAACCAATAGCCTGCTCATTATCATTATTGCTGTTTGTTGGAGATGGCAGCACTCAACCTGTCTGCTGTGTTTCCTATATTGCAAAGGTGACAAAATTTCAACAAGCATTCCATTGGCTGTCAAATGATTTGGGATGTCTGGTAATAGTGAAAGGTGCCATATCAAAGGAAGTTTCTTTTATTCTTTCTTTGTGTTTAAACAGATATATTAATCTCCCATTATTGTGTTGATAGAAAAATCAGGGAAGGTTCAGTGTGATTTAAAGCGCACATGAACCTCTCCCCACACTGAATTCCCACCATCACCTATAGAAATTGCAATTTAAAAAATGACATTGTTTCAAAGAAAATTGTCTCCAATCACAATGCCCAAAAATTACATTATAAACAAGTGTGATCTCGCCGATAAACAATAGGAGTTTATCAGTCCTCCTTCAATTTATAACCATCTGATTTCAGAGGTCTCCCTGAAAGCTTAAATGGTCTTTGTGATAACTGGTTACTTCTGTGATTGGCCAGTTGATGCACCTACATCCTTACCCCTTATTACTTTCCTTAATAGTGACAACTCATTGTGTGATTGCAACCCATATTTCCTGTTCCACTTGGTGAAGCATCTAGCAAAATCACATTCTTAAGTAACTAACATTCCTCAGACCAGTTATTCACTTCCTTAGAATTTCAAAAACTAAATCCCAACTCCCAGTGGGTAGAGAAGTGACAGAACCTTCAAACATTGCCCTTAAAATATGTTCATACCTAGAAGTGAAATTATTTCTTGCAAAATAAGAATCTGGTAGAAAATAGTCTTATTTAGAAAGCCTGAAGTAATGCTTTTTATCAATGCAGCATTATAATGACATGGTGACAAGATGTTTTGCATGTTTCCTACATTAGTAGAGGGACTATGCTTCAAAAAGTACTTAATTGGCTGTAATACAATTTGGGAGCCTTGAAGTTGTGAAAGATATTATATTCCGAGGAACCTCGATTATCCGAAGGAACGGACGGGAAGTATTTCGTTCGGTTAATTGAATTCCAGATAATCAAATGCCGGACAACATAGTTTAGCCAAGCATCAGGGCCTTGCAATCTTGCCGGATAATCGATATTTGGATAACCGAATGCCGGATAATTGAGGTTCCTCTATAAATGCAAGTCCTTGTGGGAAGCATAAGTGTTAGATCCAATGACTCTGGATGCTTCTTTTTTATATAGCTAGTCATTCAGGTTAAGATGAGTCAGCATGTACTCAACAGTATCGTTAGCATCCCAAAAACTGGCCAGCAATTTTAAGTAGAATAAAATAACCATTGACTTACATAAACTGTAAGATTCAACTAAGAGGTCACTTTTAGAACCTTGGATAAATAGAACCTCAACAAAGATGTTCAACCAAATCGCTGGCATTGAATGCACCCAGTTCAAGAGTGGACCCAGGACCAAAGTGAAGTGTCAACATAAAACAATATATTTCAACCACTGATTGGAATTTTTATACTTTGCTCCTTATGAGTTGAATAAAAGTCATGCAAAGTACCTGCCTTGTCTTGAGCACAAACAAGTGACTATAGCTGTCAATTTAAACCCCTGCCATTGCGAAACGATCAGAGCTCACAGCGATTGAACTACAACTGGCTTGAGTACTTTAGGGTTAAGGGAAGGAAAATCTACCCCTATCCACTGGATAAAACCTGCCCTTGTAGATGTCAAATTAAGACATGTTTGTGCTCAGTATTGTTGCCCTCTGTGTTCAGAGAGTATCTTAGAACTCAGCAATCAGCCTGAGTATGTACTTCAACAATGTGAACTTCTATTTATATAGCATTGGTTTTTAAAAAATCATAAAATCCCTGAAATTAAAAAACAGAAGTTGATACTATACCACAAAAGACGATAATCAAACCAGTGATTGAAAGTAGGATTCAACCATTTTAAGTATAATTTAAAGGATGAAAGAAAGTTGGAGAGGGGATGAGGCTTGTGGAGGGACGTTGAGAGCTTAACACCTTGATATCTGAGGGCACGACCACCGAAGATGGATTGATGAGAATCACAGATGTATTAGAGGATCACAGATGGGACTCAAAGCAAATAGGGGTTTGGACAGCAGTGTTCCCACAAGACAAGTGAGTGATCTTATTAATTCTTGACAAGCCCCAACACAGAAAAGAATGGGAGGGGAGGAAATTGATGTCCTGATGGCTTGAGATAACAGAAGATCTGGAATATTCTCAGCTGACTGGTCTTTCTCAAAGATCATTGCAAATACATGTTTCCAATTATTTTTCAGTCCAATCTTGATGAATGATAAGGGATAACAACAAAAGGCTCTATCGTGGCTTAGTTGAAAAACCCCACCCAAATGCTAATTGGAATAATATTTATATAATCTTTCACCTCCAATAATAGTCTCGAGGATATGCAATCCTGATTAAAACAACTTGAAGCCAAACTGAGGAAGTAGCATTTGGCACTTGACAGGGAGTGTGTATCCGTCTCTTGACTTTTATACTGAGTTCATCATTCAAATGTTAGAATAGACCCTGGTCAGTCGGGTGAAACACTGGTGGCTCAAAACCTCATTCTCCATTCTTTGAACCCCCACATTGTACAAAGGTGAAAACACGTTGGCCTTATAATTGTAATTTATTCTCAGCCTTCAGTCGGACTGACTGCCACAAAGTAAACATGTTCTGTCTCTTATCTGCAGAATGCATCACAGCATTTTTGTAACCTTTCAGAGAGATTTAATTCTCTAGTTACCAGGCTAACATGATTAGATTAGATTACCTCCAATGTGGAAACAGGCCCTCGGCCCAACAAGTCCACACCAACCCTCCGATGAGAAACCCACCTCCCTATATTTACCCCTGACTAATACACCGAACACTACGGGCAATTTAGCTTGGCCAATTCACCTGACCTGCACATCTTTGTGACTGTGGGAGGAAACCGGAGCACCCAGAGGAAACCCACGCAGACACAGGGAGAATGTGCAAACTCCACACAGACAGATGCCCGAGGCGGGAATTGAACCCAGGTCCCTGGTGCTGTGAGGCGGCAGTGCTAACCACTGAGCCACTGTGCCGCCCTATGATAAATTGTGGCACTAATGGAGGAATCATTTGAAGGCATGTTTCCATAGTAAAGTTCCTTCCAACAGCACTTTTACATACTCCTTTTGGAGCAGGGTGTGGGTTTATGACTGTGATCTGTATGTGCAACACTCCGATCTTTAAGTGTCAGTCTGAGCTCAGTGGTTGAAGTCTAACCCCTGACTTTCAGTTGGATATAGCAGGTCCAGAATTCTCATGAATATTTATCCCATAGGGCAGTTATTTTAATCAACTCATTGTGGTTTGTGGGAACTTGCTGTGTAAAATTTGGTTGCACATCAGCAACATTTCGATTAGTGATAGCACTTCAAAATATATTTGGTTGGCAGTAAATCACTTTGGGACGCTTTGAAGTCAAGAAAGCTACCATACAACTTTCATACCCACTTGAGAGCATAGACAGAGCTTCAGTTTAATGACTTGTCTGAATGGGTGCAGGTATTTTTAATTCTTTTAGCAATACAAAAAATATAGGAAGAATTTAAAAGCTCTATCAGAAGTCTTAATGCTGCAACTGATGTCTGCTTATTCAGCGTGTGTGGTAAGATGGGAGGCTGAATATTAATGAGATGAGGCAGACACGGCGTTAAAGAAGCAATAGGCCCCTTAGTTGGCAATTTGCCATAATATAGCAAGAAATTCATCAAGCAGCCTTGGCTAAGAAATACAAGGTTGTGTGAGATGCTCTTGATGTTGAGATGAGCCTCACTGACTTCTCATCCAAATCTACCACAAACCTCACCGTAGTCTACAGCACTCAGGATAGATAGTAAACTCACTGAGGTAAAGTGAAAATTGGTCATGACTCAGTTTAGAGTCCAATGATCCATCAGAACACTCTTGGGAGGCTGAAGGGCAGATCTAAAATTGTTCCATGAAAGCTGCGTTGAAACATTAATGAGTGTAAACTGCTGGCACCCGTCATATCTCGAGAATCAGTTTTTGCATTTTAAGCAGTGATCTAAAGGTGGGAATGAGGGGCAATGCCAGGAGTGGGGTGAGGAGAGGTTCTAGGGGAAGGAATGAGATCACAATTTAGATTGTATGGATGTTCGCAGGTAAAGGGACAGCTGGAAAAGGGGAAGCCTTCAGAAATGAGACAATGAGAGTAGAGATAGTATATTCCTGTTAGGGTGAAAGGAAAGGCTGATAGGTGTAAGGAATGCTGGATGACTAGAGAAACTGAGGTTTTGGTTACAAAAAAGGAAGCATATATCAGGTATAGACAGGAGAGATCAAATGACTCCTTAGAAGAGTATAAAGCCAATAGGAATATACATAAGAGGGAAATCAGGAGGGCAAAAAGGGGATATGAGATAGCTTTGGCAAATAGGTTTAGGGATATATCAAAGGGCAAATAGGTTTAGGGATAATTTAGAAAAAATACATTAATGACAAAAGGGTAACTAGGGAGAGAATAGGACCGCTCTAAGATCAGCAAGACAGCCTATATGTGGAGCTGTAGAAGATGGGGGAGATACTAAATGAATATTTTGCATCAGTGTTTACTGTGGAGAAGGACATGGAAGATATAGTTTGTGGGGAAATATATGGTGACATCTTGAACAGTGTGCATATTACAGAGGAGGAGGTACTGGATATCTTGAAATGCATAAAGGAGGATAAATCCCCAGGACCTGATCAGGTGTACCCTAGAACTCTGTGGGAAGCTAGGGAAGTGATTGCTGGGCCTTTTGCTGAGATATTTGTATCATCAATAGTCACAGGTGAGGTGCCAGAAGACTGGAGGTTGGCTAACGTGGTGCCACTGTTTAGGAAGGGTGATAAGGACAAGCCAGGGAACTAGAGACCGGTGAGCCTGATGGTGGTGGGCAAGTTGTTGGAGGAAATCCTGAGGGACAGGATGTACATGTATTTGGAAAGGCAAGAACTGATTAGGGATAGTCAACATGGCTTTGTATGTGGGAAATCATATCTCACGAACTTGATTGAGATTTTTGAAGAAGTAATAAAGAAGATTGATAAGGGCAGAGTGGTAGACGTGATCTATATGGACTTGGATAAGGCGTTCGACAAGGTTCCTCATGGGAGACTGGTTAGCAAAGTTAGTTTTCTTGGAATACAGGGAGAACTAGCCATTTGGATACAGAACTGGCTCAAAGGTAGAAGACAGAGGGTGGTGGCGGAGGGTTGTTTTTCAGACTGGAGGCCTGTGACCAGTGGAGTGCCATAAGGATTGATGTTGGGTCTACTAACTTTCATCATGTATATAAATGATTTGGATGTGAACATAGTTTGCAGATGACACCAAAACTGGAGATGTAGTGGATAGCAAAGTAGGTTACCTCAGACTACAATGGGATCTTGATCAGATGGGCCAATGGACTTTGGAGTGGCAGATGGAGTTTAATTTAGATGACTGCAAGGTGCTGCATTTTGGAAAAGCAAATCAGAGTGAATTTATGCACTTAATGGTAAGGTCCTGGAAATTGTTTCTGAACAAAGAGACCTTGGAGTACAGGTTCATTGTTCCTTGAAAGTAGAGTCGCAGGTAGGTAGGATAGTGAAGAACGCGTTTGGTATGCTTTCCTTTATTGGTCAGAGTATTGAGTATATGAGTTGGGAGTCATGTTGTGGCTGTACAGGACATCAGTTAGACCACTTTTGGAATATTGCGTGCAATTCTGGTCTCCCTCCTATCAGAAGGATGTTGTGAAACTTGAAAGGATTCAGAAAAGATCTACAAGGATGGTGCCAGGGTTGGAGGATTTGAGCTATAGGGAGAGGGTGAATAGGCTGGGGCTATTTTCCCTGGAACGTCGAAGGCTGAGGAGTGACCTTATAGAAATTTATAAAATCATGAAGGGCATGGATAGGGCAAATAGAGAAAGTCTTTTCCAGGGGTGGGGAGTCCAGAACTAGAGGGTATAGGTTTAGGGTGAAAGGAGAAAAATATAAAAGGGACCTAAGGGGTAATGTTTTCATGCAGAGGGTGGTGCATGTATGGAATGAGCTGCCAAAGGAAGTGGTAGAGGTTGGTACAATTGCAGCATTTAAAAGGCATTTGGATGGGTACATGAATAGGAAGAGTTTATAGGGATATGGGCCAAGTGCTGGCAAATGGGATTAGATCCGATTAGGATATCTGGTTGGCATGGATGAGTTGGACTGAAAGGTCTGTTTCCGTGCTGTACATCTCTATAACTCTATGACTCTAACAACTCCATATGGAATGATTAACTGAATGTGCACTGCCCATGAAAAACATTGCTGAACACAGGAAATAGTGCCTAAATCTAAGCCTCACTGAGTGAAAGCTCGCTATCTGACTCAATCCTCGCTGCATCACAGATTTATGATGTCAGTCACTTCCCAAACCACTTCAGAACAGTGGCCTGCCTAAAAATTCCTCGACATTTACTCAGTCTCTTGTGATTTTACTTGACTGTAAAATCAGTTCAGCATGGAAATGACACACTGACAGATGAAAGCACAGGAAAACCAAAATAATGACCAATAAGTAAACAGCTGCAATATAAATCTTTCTTTTACTTTTGCCAATTTTCTTACCTCCTTTTGCTTACTGCAGTCCATCGATATGGCATATCGATGGACTGCAGTAGTTCAAGAAGGAAGCTCACCACCACCTTCTCGAGGGTAATTAAGCATGGGTAATAAACGCTGGCCCAGCCAGTGATGTTCACATCCCCTGAATGAATAGTACATGAAATTCTCCGAGCAACCTGACAGACATAGCTAGATTTTGCATGTAGACCCTTCTGCAAAGTCTTTCCTTATTTGTTCCTGACATTAATTGAGTTACATCAGAAATCTCCCCTCATTCCGAGCAGTCAAGGTTTGCGAAAGCATCTTTCAAGAAGGCAATAGTCGAATGGTTCGATGGTCCCTCGCAATAAGGATTATCCCAAGTTTGGTTGGTAGCCCTTTCAAGACAGACACCAAAGCCCATGAATTAGGGAGGAGAAAATCAACCGAGATTCCTGCACCCTTTTCCTGTCCATGGTCTCAAATTATCGGGTTGCCAACTATTCATTGGATGATTTCCTGGATTTGTCACATGACTGCATTCTGATAACTTCCCTTTCTCAGTTGAACAGACTTTGTTTCTCCATATCCAATATTTTTATTGCAAACAAACAAAATTGTTCCCACAATTTTGGATGCGCCAATGGTTTTTCTCCTGAGTCTTATTCACACGAAGGCCTTGACAAATGATTTTCAATTACTCGTGACTCCACAACAATCCTGGAAAGTAGGCAACTGTATCTTCTGGATGTATGTGAATGTATGGTGAGGGTAGAATAGGCTTTAGCTGTGAACACAGCCCTTAAGAAGATTCTATTGTACACAACAGCAAGAATGTGGGTTGGTGTTTGTTGCAGAGATTCTTCTGAAATGCCTAAGAAGGCTTATGGAGACAATGTGGATCTTGGCTGTCAGCTAGAGGAACAACAAGACCTTCAGGCTTCCTTTTTTTGGAAATCATACAGGCAGTTAATAGGCCAATGGCAGACAATCCCCCAGGATCAAGCAGCCCACAGCTAAGGCTCTATCAGGGGCTGGTATCTTCTCTGTACTCAACATCACCATTGCAGAGGTGGCGGATGCTGCCAGAACTGCACATACCAGAAACTTCAAATCGAAGAGGAAGACCAGCACGTGAGTGAATGATACTGGGATCAGAGGCACAGAGGAGGGCATGGAAAATGGCAACAAGGGCCTGGCTGACTCTCAGTGGCACCCCATTTCTCAATAGCAGTTTCCCCAATCAGGCACTGAGCACCTTTGAATAAGAGACTCTCCCTCGGAGCTGTGAAGTAAACATGACAGGGTTGTTCCTTGTGCTCCCTGCATTACTGACTCTCCCTGCATTACTGACCCTCCCTGCCTGGTGAGATGAGATCTCTCAGTAAGTATTAATTGCACAATTAAGAGCCTCAGCTGGAGTTGGGGGCAGGGAGGCTGTTTATGTGTTTCCCACCACAGGTTTTACAGTGGTGGAGGCAGGAATGGGGTCCTAATCTGCCACTCCCCCAGCCTGATTAAACAACCTCTCCCACCAAACACACCACATGAGGAGAGTAAAACTTCTACACATTGATTCCAAAGTTAGATAGCTGGTAAACCTTCTGACCTAATATGTAGGTGCAGATCAGAAAAGAATTCATTATATTTTATTGATTGTATTGCATAACTCAAATAGAAATTCATATTTTAGAGAAAAGTTGCATTAATGCATATGGTGATATTGCTATCATAGGTCTCAAGTTGTTGTTGTATTGTTGCACAGATCTCAGAAAGGCACTACACCTTTAAGACACCATCACAACATGTGACACTTTCATGTCACATGTCTCTATCTTACTGTTTGTTCATTCAGTCTGTTGGTCTATTAGCAAACAGTCAGCTAGTCAGCCAGTCAACTATGTACATAATATAATAGTAAGAAGTAAAGGCAAAGTCACCAGCCTATAGGACTTTCTTCTCATTCAAAAGAGACAACTGGTTTAACCTGAGGGTCACCATGCTTCTGGTGAGGAGAGAGGGAAAAGAGTCACAATAACTCAACTGGTGTGGAAATTGAACTCTCGCTGTTGGCATCACTCGACATTGCACAGCTTGAACGAGTCGACACCAAGAGATTGTTTTCACTGGCTATGGAATCTAGAACACGGGGTCACCATCTCAGGATAAGTAATCGATCATTTGGATCTTCACCCTAAAGGGTTGTTAACCTCTGGAATTCAAAAGGTTGTGGACATTCCTTCACCAAATCTCCCAACTGATAGAGACAGATATTTGGGGTCACTCAATATGGGGAATAGATGAGAAAGTGCAGTGGACTAGAAGCAAAAGATCAGCCTTGATCCAATGTCATACCTAAAAATCTGAGTGGAATTTTTAAAGGAGGTGGCCAGGTTTTTAATGAGAGTGGATCAGTTGATGTATTTTATATGGAGTTTAGCAAGACCTTTGACAAGATCCCACAAAGGAAACTGATAACGAAGATAAAGGCTCATGGAATCCAGAGTAACTTGGCAAGTTGGATCCAAAACTGGCTTGCGAGAGCAGATAGAAGATAGTATAGAAGACTGCTTGGGTGACTGGAGCCTGGTGAGCAGTGGCATATCAGTGGAATCAGGGCTAGATCCCTTATTGTTTGTGATATGCAGAAGTGAGTTAGATGAGAATGTGGGGGTGTTGATAAGTACATTTACAGATGACACAAAGATTGGCTGGGTATTGACAGTGAGGAGGATGATGTTACACTACAGAAGGATATAAACAGATTGATTAGAAGGCAGATCAGTGAGAGATGGAATTTAACCTACATAAATGTGAGGTGATGCACTTTGGAGAAAGGAACATGACAAACAAATGCTCAGTGAATGGCGAGACACTAGGAAGCTCATTGGAAAAGAGGGATTTTGGGGTACTTAGAGACATCGAGTCATAGAGATGCACAGCACAGAAACACACCCTTCAGTCTAACTCATCCATGCCGACCAGATATCCTAACCTAATCTAGTCCCATTTGCCAGCACATGGTCCATATTCCTCTCAACACTTCCTATTCATATACTCATCCAGATGCCTTTTAAATGTCGCAATTGTACCAGCCTCCACCACTTCTGGCAGCTCATTCTACACACGCACCACCCTCTGTGTAAATAGAATGATCTATTTACTCGCACTCTCTGTTTCCTGCCTGTTAACCAATCTTTAATACATGCCAGTACATTACCTCCTATCCTATGTGCTTTACTTTATCTGACCAACTTCCTGTGAGGCATCTCTCCCCAGCCTGACCCAAGCACACTGGGTCACCAAGAGTCTTGGGAACAGTTACCAGGCTGTGAGGTGCACCCCCACCTCTCCCCCTATCCTAGTCCCTGTGCTACCCACCTTACCTATACTGTGCAGTGGCCTAGAAACAACACCTACTGTTTTTTCCTTTTATTCTTTCATGGGATGAGGGTGTCGCTGGCTCAGCTAGCATTTATTGTCCATCACTATTTGCTCAGAGAACAGTTAAAAGTCAATCACATCGTTGTGGGTTTGGAGTTACATGCGAAGGATGGCTGTTTCCTTTCCTAAAGGACATTAATGATCCACATGGTTGTTTCCTGACAATGGATTCATGGTCATAATTAGACTCTTAATTCCAGATATTTATTGAATTCATATTCCACCATCTGCTGTGGCAGGACTCAAATTGAGTCCCCAGAACATTACCTTGGTCTCTGTATTAACAGTTGGGTGATAAGGTCACTAGGCTATCACCTCCTCATCCATGTAATGATTATACAGATTGTAAGGTAGGATTGTAGCTGATAGCTCCAACTAGGAATTTTGGAAGAACCTCTTTGACCATCTGAATGTGGAACGCGCACCCAGATGAGTGGTTTAGATGAATAGGACAAGTACACTTAAGGGGAAGCTAGATAAATACATGAGGGAGAAAGGAGTGTTATATTGGTCAGGTTTGGGGATGGGAATACGCTTGTGCAGCATATAAATGTTTGCATGGACCAATTGGGCCAATATTTTTTTCTTTGCTGTAAATTTTATGTATAAATCACGACAGCAATAATGCTAGGAATACAATTGAGACTTCAACACACCAAAAGGACTGAAAAAGAGCCCTGCCACTTCCATCACACACAACAGGATCATGTAAATTTCAAAATAAAAAGAAAATGAACTCATAAATGAACCACAGGCAAACCAGAGCAATTGTTAACTCAAGTGATCAGGAAAGAAAGAACATTCACACTTGACTGAATGGAACACGAATATGTAGCAATTTAAGATGTTTACATCAGGCACATGAGTGATTGGTGTCAATTTCAAATGGCAAATTGATCTGAAACACCTTTTACCACACAGTGAAAATATATTGTGTGCCATCAGTTCTCATGTATTAATTGTCATTACGTCTTGTACAAATCAATATTAATAAAGGTTAGCACTTTCCCATTCGGTACTACACTTGATGGTGGCCTGGTCAATATTTAACTATCAACTAACATTGTGGGAGCTTGCAAATTGGCTGCTGTATTTCTGACCTAATAAATGTGGCCACGCTTCATAAGTGCTTCATTGGCCTTAAATCACTGGGATACCCTGAGGCCATGGAAACCACTAATAAGTGCAAGTTCTTTTTCGTTTTAGTGCTGATTGCCTGAACAAACCTGCATAACCTATTGCTGCCACTTGATGTCCTACTAAAGCCATATGTTAGTAGAATAAGTGAATCCTAGCTACCTGGAGGAGTGGCGTCAGAAAATATAGGATTAAGCACAGGCCATTGTGTAAGTGTCATTGAAGACGAGAATTGGAGGTGACACTGTAAGGAGAAATAGTTCTTTGAATTCTCTTGTAATCTTCAAAGAAAATAAAGCAGCGCACAGAAAACCACACACACACAGTGAAGAAAAGCCTTTATAGCTACTTGCAGCACTCAAAAATAGTAGAGACAGGACCAAAGTGATAAACAAGCTTCTTCAAGGAATTAGATATTTGATTAAAGCACCAGAGGCATTGTGAGGGAAAATATTGCATAGTGATTTGTGATAGAACTCACTTTCAGTGGATTGGGAGTAAATCAACGCTTTGCCATCTTTCAAAATAGTGCTGTGGGATTTTTTACATCCACCCAATGGTGCAGCACTCCTTTAGAAAGGCACAGATGTCAGCCTGGATTTAGTCATCAAATCCTTGACTTCAAACTCCTGACTTTCTAATGCTGACCGCTGAGACTTAAAGCCCCTACCTCGCACTCACCTTATGCAGAATCACTTGCACCTATAACAACTTAATGCAAGCAAATGCTCATTTACACTTTCACAGCTCCCTGAAGAACCAGCACACAGAAAACTGGACACGGACCACTCTGCATGACACTCAGTTTCAATCACGGAGTTTATTTCCAAGGCTGTCACATAATTCTGTGCAGTGTTGTAAGGATTGTGTTCTGCTTGCTGCTGAATCCCCAGCTGAGTCTAGATTCTAACACCTGGGTATCTGGAGAATTTACCGCAATCACTTTGCCTTCACTGATTCAGATTCTGCAGAATTGCAACAAAGCAGAAAAGAGTCATGGCAGAATGTGGGGTCTGAATTTTTCTCTGGCTTTCAATCATTCGCATTTTAAAGCTGAAAAGCCATCTAGCTGGAAGAAAGGCTTTGATTAGAACAGCAGAAGGTAAGGGTCCACTGATATTGTGCGCCTGTATTTTTTCAGAGGATGGGTGGATGAGATTCAGAACTGATTTAAAATTAAGCAGTTTCTCCATGTCAAGAATTGCAATGAAAAGGCAAATGACATTAAGCTCATTTTATTTTCAATCAGCATCTGTTAGAAAGATGGCACTATGTAATGGCTGAGAAAATGAATTGTTTTAGTGAAATATGTAAAGACTAATGGATGTGTGCAAGTATTCAATCAGAGTGTATGGTAGAAGGTCTATTTTAGGAAAATTAAACATGAGTGAAAAATGATTGCTGCTTGAACACTTCTGAATGAGCCTAGAAATTCGTCTACACAGTTTATTGCTGCTCCAATATGGAGGGTTCTATTGATACAAAATGCAGTAGTGCATTTCTAGTTGATTTTTAGGCTGCAAGTCAGTACTAACAGCAGCTGCCAGCACTCTGCACAAAAGAGTCAGTGATTTTTGCAGATTTACCAAGAGCAGCTTTAATGTCTTTACAAGGAGATCTTACAGCTGATATGAAGGAAATCGGGTTCTTTGATCATGGAATTAGTCATTTTAAAATATTACATTTTGCTGAGAAATTTCTCCCTCCGTTGAAGAATTCTGTCTCTGTCCTTGGCCTGGTGATGAATAAGGTTTGGAAATATCCCACACTGACTTTCAGCTTCCTTCCTGGTTTACAGGAGAAACCTTTTGAACTGCCCACACCACTCCAATGATACGTCTTCACGAGGAGAGGAATTTCTCACTGCACTCAATGTGTAGAATATCCATTGTTCTGGGATGGTGAGCTGGGGTGGTGGTTGGGGTGGGATCAGGGAAATAGAGGGAGCAGGAGTATCCTGGGACAGGATAGGTTCACGTGGTCAATTTCAAACAGGTATCAAAACTGGCAGCCTTAGCATCGAGGCCACGTCAGAGTGTGGATTTTGCCAGATTTCAGGTTGGGTGCTTTGGACAGTGGACAGTAAAAGGCTAAGATGGGTCACCTGGCTATGATCACATCATAGTGGGAACTTACTGTGCACAAACTGTGCTACTGTTTCCTCCATTATTACAGCAACTATACTTTAAAAGCACTTCTTGACTGTAAAATGTTCTAGAATGCCATGTGGTTGTGAAAGGTGCTATGTAAGTGAGAAGTATTTACATTTAAAATAAACTTTTAATTTTCATCATGTAAAAAGTCCCACTTAAGGCTGGGATTAAACCCTTGATCATCTTAAGTGAAGTCCAGTCACATGAGCTCAACCAATGTTTAAAATCTGTTGGACCAACAAGGATCCCACTAACTGGTCAGAGAACTGGTGAGGAAATCTTATCAGTTCGTTGTGGTAGGCCTGATGGACTGGAATGGTCGTGAGTGGCCACCTCTGGGCCTCTCCCTTGATCAAGGTCTCCAGTTTCAACCAGCTGCTCAGCAAAAGATACCAGCAATGGAAGCCTGAGGCCTAGGCTGGTAGGGAAACACCAGGCCACAGGTGTGAGTGAAGAGGGAGTGGACTCCGAGACAGAGACTAGGAGTCAGAAGTTAAGAATGGGGATTGACATTCAGCAGCCGAGCCCCCTTTTCTGATGCTGGGCCCTTCAATCAGATATAGTTCCTCACCGCTAGAGCCCATACCATACTTTGTCCTAAGGAGGTCACTGGCAAACCCCTCAGGCTTTTCTGGACAGCCTTTCGATCGTGTAGGAATCCACTACAGACTGCAAGGATCCCAACTTGTGAGTTTCCTCAGTTTAGCCCTCAAAAGGATCATAGCACAGAGTTGGCACTTGGTTACTGGTTCTCTGACCAGTCTGCGAGATCCCTTCTGGTGAAGATAAAATAACTGCTGATCCAATAGTAGGTGAGTAACCCACTGAAGGCTGGGATTAAGACTTTTTCCCCTCAAGTGAAATACAGTCAGAGAAGCCCTGCCAATGTTTAAAATCTGTTGGGGAGTGTGAGCACTTTAGTTCCCATGAAGTTGCAGTGGGTGTCATAGGTGTCAATTGTTATATTCCTGAGTCTAAGTCACAACCGCAGTGAAGAGGGGTCATGTAACACAGTGGTAGTGTTCCCACTTCTGAGCCAGGGGACATGGGTTCAAGTCCCACTTGCTCCAGAGATGTGTTGGAACAATTCTAACCAGGTTGATTGAAAACAAACAACCTTTTAAGGGCAACTAGAGTTCCTCCTACTTTCTAACTTAATCAGGGGGAGTTCTCCTGTCAGTGGGAGACTGACACAAGGCCTTTCCCATGATGAAGTGGACACAACCAAGATGGAAAGACAGTTAAGGAACAGATACAATTGAAGGAAGGGGCATGCCTCCAATCTGCATGGCGAACCCCCAAAATAGGTGACCATCCCTATTCCCTTTGCCTGACAGCAGCTTGCACAGTGAAAGCTATTGCCCACCTTGCCCTCAATCTTTCCCTGCTCCCATGAATTGGCCATTTAAGTATCTCAGTAGAGCCAAGGCTGGGCAGTCTGCTTAATACCTTCCCTGCTAACTGGAAAAGAGAAGACCAGTCACATATGAGTGAGGTGGCCATCCATACGCTTTTAAGAGTGTCCTTCCCACCTTCAAACCTGTCAGCCATGGAACAGACTATAAAATCCAGCCCTGAGTTTCAGTATGTTTTGGGAGTAAATTATCACGTTGGTTAAGAAAGATTAATGGCCACGTCTTGTTTCATGGGGTTATGCAGCACTGCCATTTGTTTATTCAGCTATTGTGAAGGTAGAGTCCCTGATGTTATCATTCATGTTAACGAGTTTGATGAAAACACAAGTCTTCTTTCTGTGGGAGCTGGCCATTGCATGGGACATTGACAATAGCAGGAAATTTTTGAGAGAGGTGGAGATGAAATAGGCACAGCCTCAAGTCTGGCGGTTTCCTGATTCCTGCAACAAGCTGGAAATGTTTGTGAAATTCTTTCTGAATTGCCAAATTAACCTCCGCCTCTTGCAGACACAAGTTTTGTAAGACTTCATGAATTACTGCAGTGAGCCACATATCATCCCTGTAAAAGTGGAAGGTTTGTTAAAAATGAAGACATGTGTCAAATTTTCTTTCACCTCTCAGGTGTACAGACATTTTGGTCCTCAGCAGATAAAGCCAGCATTTGAAACCTTAACATCGTTTTTATTTGATATTATCTCCAGGGGAGTTGGTTCATTTTCAAGTAGGGGACCACTGGCGATGAGCACTGTCAATTGCCTTTTGGTTCTACGTTTGAGAAATGACTATCTGTCAGCTTTTCACCTACCTGCTTCACTGCAATGGTGTTCCAATTAAGCTGTGCCCCTTTTCATATCATAAATCTCCCCCAAGAGCTTCACTGGACATTGACTTCAGTGAAACACTGACGTCAAAAATGAGATATTAAACCAGATGAGCAAAAGCTTGGTCAAAGATGTTGCCAGAATGACAGATAGAATGGTTCAGGGAGGGGAATATTCCCTTTAGTCCAGGTCGCTGAAGGCACTGCGGTTAATATGGAGTGAAGGAAATTTTTTAAAATTTATTCATTTATGTGGGTCGTGAGCATCACTGGCCAGCATTTATTGCCCGTCCCTAATTGCCCTTGAGAAGGTGGTGGTGAGCTGCCATCTTGAACTGCTGCAGTCCACCTGCTGTGGGTTGACCCACAATGTCATTAGAGATGGAATTCCTGGATTTTGACCCAGCGACAGTGAAGCAATGGCAATATATTTCCAAGTCAAGATGGTGAGTGACTTGGAGGGGAAGTTGATGGTGGTGGTGTTCTTTTGTATCTGCTGCCCTTGTCCTTCTAGTTGGAAGTGGTTGTGGGTTTGGAAGGTGCTGTCTGAGGATCTTTGGTGAATTTCTGCAATGCATCTTGTAGATAGTACACACTGCTGCTAATGAGCATTGGTGGTGGAGGGTGTGGATGCAGTACCAATCAAGCAAACTGCTTTGTCCTGGATGGTGTCAAGCTTCTTGAGTGTTTTTGGGGCTGCATTCATCAAGACAAGTGGGGAGTATTCCATCACACTCCTGACTTGCATCTTGTAGATGGTGGACAGACATTCGGGCTTCAGGAGGTGAGTTGCTCGCCGCAGTATTCCTAGCCTCTGGCTTCACTAGGTTGACACCTTGTTTTCAAGCATGCCCTCCTGCACTCTCCATTAAAAGAGGGTTGATCCCCCGGCTTGGTGGTAATGATTGAGTGGGGAACATGCCAGGCCATGAGGTTACAGATTGTGCTGGAGTGCAGTTATGCTGTTATTGATAGCCCACAGTGTTTCATGGATACCCATTCTTGAGTTGCTAGATCTGTTCGAAGTCTGGCCCATTTAGCACAGTGATAGTGCCACGCAACATGATGGAGGGCATTCTTAACATGAAGGCAATAAATACACAAGAGGCCATGACGTGGAGAGACAAAGTTCTCAGAAATTTGTCTGTGAATGTTACTGGGAGGCACAGATGTCTTCTCTCAAATGAACTCTTACAAAAATGCTTTACTTTCTTGTGATCACTGAACCTGTATAAAGTTGGAATAATGTTTGGCTCAGGTCAGAATTTGACTTTGCATCTTTGTTACTTGGTGTACCTAAATTCCATTCAAATAAGCAGGGATTTTATTTGCTGAATAACTGAGAACATTTTTAAACCTAATGAACAGTGTTTTACTGAAATTGGTGATACCAATAAGTAGTATGAGTGAAACCTAATGGGGCATGTTTTGTCTTAAAGAGGTATTGACCAGTAATTCTATGCTGTTCACAGTAATAATGAAGGTGTCAAAAAAAAATGTTTTCTGGGTCCTAGAAATAACATTTTTATATTTATACAGTGGCTTTTACTGTTGTGCTTATATGGTCTAGGGTGTGTCAAAGGGTGGCCACTTTCTGGTTTAATCAGAAGAATCTCGTAGAGTAACACAATGCACTTTATTGCATCTCTGTAAGTATTAAAGTTTAAATTTAAGAGTAAGTGGTGCAGTGGTAGTGTCCCTATCCTGAGCTAGGAGCACCAGGGTTCAAGTCCCACTTGCTCCAGAGGTCTGTAAATAACATCTTGAAAGAGGTCGATTAGAAAATATATATAAGAATAAGCCATTTATTACTATAAAGCCTGTTAGGAGGATCTAGCCTGAGGTCTGTCTCCCCTTGATCCTACACTATTCTCCCATCAAGTCCTCATATCATCATTACGGTGGGTAGTATTTATTGCAATATCAAATATTAACCTTTCTAGCTCCTTCCAGACCCAAATATAAAATCTCACCCCAATTTTTTATTATGGTAATTATTATAGTTATTATATGTGTTTTTACAATTGCATTACCTTTTTCACATCTTTCAGACCATCTGAAAATTTCTTTATTTCTACTGAATATATTCTCTTTGGAATTGAAAGAATGGTGGTTTGTTAGGTAGAAGAACTGTCTTCCTTTACACAGGACCAGTGATCACAAGAAAGTAAAGCCTTTTTGTAAGAGTTCATTTGAGAGAAGACATCAGTGCCTCCCATGTGTAAGGTTCACTTCAGAACTGCAGAATATTTCATCTCCTTTCATTATTTTACAGAGGACATTGTCACTGCCACAGTTGCTGCTTTTCACTTGCAGTGTCTTGAATTTCTCGACGTTGCTTGTCTGTTTGAGGATGTCTTCCATAGAGATGTGTGCATCACTACTCAATTTAAATAGTGAGTTTCATTCTCAATCCACTCATGGATCAGCACTGAATTAGATGGACTTTTTACTTCAATCTGTTAATTAGTTTGGATTCTATCGTTTTCCCTCAGCAACTGAAGTTCTTCACTTCCTCAACTGTGTTACCTGAAAATTCCTTCTTGCTTGATTTAAGTTACAACATTTGTTTTTCTCATTATCAGGATGTGGATGTCTCTGGCTGGGCCAGCATTTATTGCCCATTTCTAGTTGCCTTTGAGGAGGTGGTGAGCTACCTTCTTGAACTGCTGCAGTTTATGTGCTGTAGATAGACATACAATGTCATTGAGAAGGGTTTTCCAGAATTTTGATCCAGTAACTGAAAGAATGGTGATAAAAATTTCCAAGTCAGGTGGTGAGTAGTTTGTAGAGTAACTTGTTCCCATGTATCTGCTGCCCTTGTCCTTCTAGATGGTAGTGGTCATAGGTTTGGAAGTTGCTATCTAAGAAGCCTTGGTGAATTTCTGCAGAGGATCATATCTTTGGTACACACTGCTACTACAGAGCATCAGTGAAGGAGAGAGTGGATGTTTGCTGGTGTGATACCAATCAAATGTGCTGCTCTGTCCTGGATGGGGTCAAGTTTCTTGAGTCTTGTTAGGACTGTATCCATCCAGGTAAGGGGTAAGGTGATACAAATTTTTATAGATGCACCATAGAAAGAATCCTATCCAGATGCTGCACAGCATGGTATGGTAACTGTTCTTCCCATGATCAAAAGAAACTACAGAAAGTTGTGAAGGCAGCCCAGTCCATCACACAAACCAGCCTCCCACCCACTGACTTCATCTTTACTTCCCGCTGCATCAGGAAAGAAAGCAACATAAGCAAAGAGCCCTCCAAATCCAGTTATATTCTCTTCCACGCTCTTCCCTTGGGCAGAAGATATAAAAGTGTACATGTACAAACAAATTCAAAAACAGCTTCATCTCTGCTGTTTTTAGACTTTAGAATAGACCTCTTTAATGTTAATGTTGATCTCTCTCTGCACCTTCTTGATAGTGTATCCTGCACTCTGTTCTGTTAACCTGATGTACTTGTATAGTATGAACTGCCTGTAAAGCACGTAAGACAACATTTTTACTGTACCTCGGTGACAGTAATAAATCAAATCAAATCAAATCAAAATTTGAAATAAAAAGATAGTAATGGTGATCACATGATTGCCATAAAATCCCCAGCAGTTTGTTAATGTCCTTCACTAAAGGAAATCTGCCTTTCTTGCCCAATCTCTATTCTGTCTGGGAAACAAGGCCTCTTGTTTGATTTTAGGAACATTTCTGCCACAACCTCATTCAAGGCTTATTACAGAGAGGCAATAAATGTCAGCCGTGCCAACAACAATCAAAATCTGTAAATGAATAAGAAAACAGTAGATCATCCTGTCTCTTTAAACACATTGAAACATTGTTAGTCTTTGACTATCCTGCTCTCAGTACATCAGAGAAATTGTAGAAGATATTTCTAAAACCTCTGCCTGCCTCCAAATTATTTGATTTGAATGGTAATAATTATATAATTTGAAAAAAAATCTTTCAGTTTACAAAGGTTATTTGCTTACATACATATTCTGTTGAAGAAGTAACCATTGTTTTGTTATTGCTGTTATCTCAAAAGCATCCCTCACAGTGAAAGAATCATCCACACTTTAGCCAGACTGTGCTTCACAAAGCAGTTTGACAGGAAATAAATTGTTTTTATATGGAATGCCATAGAATGTTACAGCATAGAAACAGAGTGTAGCCCAACTGATCAATTCAGGTTCTTACACTCCATATTAACTCTTTGCACCCTCCCTTATCTAACCCTGCAAACTCAAACCCCTAAAGCTAAAGCAAAATACTGCAGATGCTGGAAAAAAACAAAAAGTGATGGACAAACTCAGCAGGTCTGGCAGCATCTGTGGAGAGAGAAACTGAATTAATGTTTCAAGTCTATCAAGACTCCTTCAGAACACTGTGGACAAAATGTACCTTTGATAACATCTATTTTCTCAGTAATTCTTTCTGATAAACTCAATCCTCTATTCCTATCTTCCTTTTGTGCTTATCTAGCTTTCCCTAAAAGTGCTTATGTTACTTGCCTCACCTATTTTGTGTGTAAGAAAATGTGCACTCTGGAAAGAGACTTCATATTGCATCAATAAAAATGACAAAGAACAAGGTTCCGTGGACTACATGCTTACCTGTTACAAAACTGACAGACAAAATGGGCCTTCTCTGATTCTATGCTTCCAATGAGGAACATGTTAGAAAATTAAATATATCCAAAGAAATACTCGACACAATTTGAATTTATGTCAACGTATACATACAAATGCAGTCATCCTGATTTTGTTAAAACTCTAGCCTTTATTAAGCTTATTTACCAAGTGTTGTTTTATTAGGATAGCCTTAAGGGACTTGCTTCTAACCAGCCAATTTCCAAATGTTAGATAAAAAAAAACACAGGAAGAGAACCTCAGCAAGATTTGAAATCCCCAGAACCAGTACAATGACTCAGCTCCTACCACTGGATTCAGTTCAAAGATTACAAATTTACATTACTCAGAAATTCAAGATCTCACAGATAATACCACACGGACAATTGACTTGAGGGATTCAGTGACCACTTCATTTGTGATATTGACTGGTCAGTGTGCCAATCTACTGTAAAGACTTTGTAACTGAACCAAAACTGGTTCCCACTCCACCTGACACATGTTCACTTTCTAGCAGGGTTTATGAGCTATGCAACTGGCCTGAAGTAACCCTTAGCATGTCAGGAAGATATTCAGCCATTATATCTTATTCTACTCTACTGAGTTTTGTTAAACACCAGACAGGCTTCGAATGCATTCTGGAACTTCCTTGTTGAATATGAAACTACTGTCATATTTGAACACAGCTAGATTCTGTCTTCAATGTTAAGCTTTATATAATATGAATCATAGAATGGTTGTAGCCATTCAGCCTATCAGGCCTGTGCTAGCGAGCTCAGGACAAGATACTCAGCTGGACACAATCCACAACTTATGCACATAGTCCTGCGATTTGTTTCTCTTCAGATTATTATCATTTCTTTTGAAGGTCATGATTGAATCTGCCCTTAGCACCGTCTCAGGTAGTGCATTCCAGATCCATAGCCACTGGCTGGGTTAAAATGGTTTCTCCTCTTGCCATCTTTGATTCTTTTGCAAACCACTCTCAATTGGTGTTATCTTGTTCTTGACCTCCCACCAGCAGAGAATTTTCCACAAGATTTCATTGGATTCAGTTTTACTCGAGCTCCTTTGATGCCATATTTGGTCAATTGCGCTCTTGGTGTTAAGGTTAGTTACTCTCACCTCTGGAATTCAGATCTTTTGTTCATGTTTGGGCCAATCCTGTAATGTGGTCAGAGCTGAGTAGCCCAGGCAAAACCCAAACTGGGTGTCAGTGAGTCAGTTGTTACTAAACAAATGCTGTGTTATTGCACTGTTGATGACCCCCTCCATCACTTTACTGATGACGAGAATAGACTGATGGGGCACTAATTGACTGGGTTAGATTTGTCCTGCTTTTGTATACAGGACATACATGGACAATGTTCCACATGGTCAGGGAGATTCCAGTGTTATAGCTGTACTGGAATAGCCTGGCCAGGGATACAATAAGTGTCTTCAATAAGATTCCGGAATGTTATCTGACCTCTTGGCCTTTGCTGTATCCAACACCTTGAGCTATTTCTTGATATCATGTAGAGTGAGTCAAATTAGCTGAAGTTATGGAATTCTATTAACTAAATAAGTAACTTGTTACTGCTGGCATGTTTCATATGCTAATTGATTATAAAGGAAATGTGAATGTTTAGCATTGACATGTGCTAAAATGTGGTCAGCATGCCCTTTGCTATTTTATATAATTATTCTTTTGAAGCAAGTGAATAGATGAGACATGAATAACCTTTAGTGGTTCTAATTGTTCTGATAACTAAAGGGTAATCTTTTACTAGCATCAGAAAGGAATCACATCCACCTGAATTAATCTCCAATGACTTTGTACAAATCCTTTGGCTCCTAAAATAAATCAGAAGTCAGCAATGCTTCAGTATTTTGTTTATTTATTTACTTTGGGATATTTTGATGCTTTTAGAAGTATCCAAGATCTCAGCATTTTCCTAATTGCTACACCCAGTGCGAGGACTGAAAATATTCAGGGTGGATGAGTTGCAATACCAAGGCATGTATTAACATCTGTGGTTAGTTAGATTAGCATTAGAAGGAGAAAAAAGAGGAAAATAAAAACAGATACTTCTAAATCTCCAACAATCAATATTTGAAGGAATGAGACCTCACACATGTAATAGATAACTTTTATTACAAAAGAGTTTGGGTAACAATAATTAGTGTTTATCACTTAATTAAAAGGGTACACAGGCCAAGATAGGCATGACTTAACTTCCTGAAGTAAGTTTTGAGTGAAGCAACAGCAACTTCCTGTCATTCAGTATACAACAAGATTGAGATGAATAGTGAGAGTTTGTTATGGAGAGGTCAACACTGGAGTAACACATCACGAGCAGTAACATTTGTATATATGGATTTAATTGCAGATCTCCTGCTGAACTCCATTCCCCCCAACATCCTACTGTTTTTTTTTTTGCCTTTTGCACTTCAATTAAGTAAAGCTCCATTAGCCCGATCAAGGTTCATGCAGCTGAACAATCTCACGAGAGCATTGGGACCACTGTAATGTTTCTGCATCAATAGTCTACATGGCTCCATATGGCCCCTTTAGACATGAGGGACTGGGTCAGGATTGGACAAAATCTAGCAACCGAGAAAGGTAACTTCATGCCATTAGTCTAGAATGGACCTGGGCCCAGGATGCAAAGCTGCAAAAGCATCTACTGCTCATTCCCAGTGCATCAACATTTTAATGAATATACAAACATATGAGTTAAGAGGAGAGTATGCCACTCAGCCCTTTGAACCTGGACTGCCATTCAATAAGATCATGGCTGATCTGATTACTTCATATTCCCACCTACTTCTGAGAACCTTTGGCCACCTTGCTTATCAATAATCTATCCATCTTTATTTTAAAACATTTAAAAGGCTTCCTCTGCCTTTTGAGAAAGATTGCTCCACAGAGTCACCACCCTCAGTGAGAAGAAAATCTTCATTCCAATCTGAAATGAGCAGCCCTATCTTTTTAAACAGTGACGGGTGTTGTATAATACACCTGGATTTCCTGCAACGTTGCTCTCAGCATATTAAAGATTACGAGATTTAGATTTCACCTTCCTGCCCCCATTCTAGCCCGTCCCAAGTAGTCTTCAGTGTTCCAACAGCCTGGAGGGAGGCCTGACCTATTTCGGGGACATTGAGTAATAATGTGCCTAGACAGGTCAGAAGAAGCAGTGGTCCATGTTGCCAATGTGACACACCTAATCAGAAGAAGGAGGAAGCAATAGATCACTTACCCTAACATCTATTGTTGAAAAAATGGTGGAATCAATTATTAAAGAAGTAATAGCAGCATATTTACGAAATTATAATCTAATCAAGCACAGCCAACATGGCTTCATGAAAGGGACATCGTGTCTCACTAATTTATTAGAGTTTTTCAAGGAAATCTCAACCAGAGTGGTCAGGGGGGATTCTGAAGATATGTTGGCTTTGGAATTCCAGAAGCTATCTAGAAGGTTTAGTCATAAGAGCTCAGAGTCTTGGAGGTAGATTAGATTAGATTCCCTACAGTGTGGAAACAGGCCCTATGGCCCAACTAGTGCACACCGATCCTCCAAAGAGCAACCCACCCAGAGCCATTTCCCTCTGACTAATGCACCTTTGGCATTATGGGCAATTTAGTATGGCCAAATCACCTAACCTGCACATTTTTGGACTGTGGGAGGAAACCGAAGCACCCAGAGAAAACCCATGCAGACATGGGGAGAATGTGCAAACTCCACACAGACAGTCGCCCGCGGCTGGAATCGAACCTGGGACCCTGGCGCTGTGAGGCTGCTGTGCTAACCACTGAGGCACCATGCCACCCTATAGTATAATAGCACGGATATAAATTAATCGATGAAACCACAAGTGGGAATAAGAGGTTCTTTTTCATATTGGCAACTTATAACCAGTGGAGTTCCACAAGGAACAGGGCAGGGCCCACAACTGTTTACAACACAGTAGTACCCCCATACCGGCGGTGGATATATTCCAGGACCTACCGCAGAAGGCCGAAACCATGGATAGGAGTGAACCCATTCATTTATATGGGAAAGATATCTTCCCAACAGCCTCCTGGTCCCTAGTTCTGAAACGTTCCCTTTTACATGTTCGGGCCACGGGAAACCGCAGGTAACTGAAACTGCTGAAAATGATTCTGTGGATACAGGGGTCACTTCAAGGAAGGAAGCAAAAGCACTGTTGCCAAGTTTGCGGACAACACATAAATTAATGGAAAGGCAAGTTGCAAGGGGAATACAAACAGAACCCTAGCACAGAGGTGCAACAGGTAATCAGGAAGACGAACGAAACATTGGTCTTTATTTCAAGGGAGTTGGATTATAAGAGTAGTGAATTCTTACTACAATTGTGCGAGGTGCTGGTGCATCATTTCTGGAGTACTGTGAGAAGTTTTGGTCCCTTTATTTTAGGAAAGATATCATTTCATTGGTGACAGTTTAAAGAAGAGATTAGAGTAGTGCTGGAAAAGCACAGCAGGTCAGGCAGAATCTGAGGAGCAGGAAAGTCGACATTTCGGGCAAAAGTCCTTATGGAGGAATTGTCTCATGAGCAAAGGTGAAACAAGTCGGGACTCTATTCGCCAGAGATTAGAAGAATGAGAAGTGATTTCATTGAAACAAAAAGAGTCTTTAAGGTCTTTGATCGGCTAAATGTTGAGAAGATGTTTACCCTCATGGGGGAGTCTAGGACCAGAGGACATAGTCTCAGAATAAAGGAGCACAAATTTAAGACTGAGTCACAGAGATGTACAGCAAGGAAACAGACCCTTCGGTCCAACTAGATCATGCCAACCAGATAGAATGAGGAGGAATTTCTTCTCTCAAAGGGTTATGAGTCTTAGGAACTCCTTACCGCAGAGAACAGTGGGGACAGAATCCTTGTGTTTATTTAAGGCTGAGATAGATAGACTCTTGATCAGTCGGGCATTCAAGGGTCATGAGGAAAAAGCAGACAAGTACATGTGAGGAATGTTGTCAGATCAGCCATGATCCTTTTGAATAGCAGAGTAGGCTCGAGGAGCCATAAGGCCAACTCTTGTTCCTATTTCTTATGGTCTAATTGTCTAATGTAGCTGAGGAAGGTCTAATTGCTAGTCAAACACAAGAACCAAAGCAATAGTGCCATTTGCCCAGAGGATCTCACGGAACCTCGAAGAGCACTTATACTTTTCCCAGCCTCAATAATCCAGGTTGTAACCATAAGACGTGGCTTAGGCTGGATAGCAAACTGATGCTTGTCAGAGTATACACTGTTTTCACATTTGGGAAGATTACAGTGGAGTAGTTAGGACATGGCTATAATAGAGGTCAGAAAGCTGGATGAAGGAAGGAAATATTGGGGGGGTGGGGGGGCATTGGAAGAATAGTGAAGGTAGCAGAGAGCAAAGCTGCATTGTATATATGGTGGAACACTGGCTGTAACACCATAATGCCTTTAATTTAAGAGGGACAGAAGTGATCTTGTATCCAAGAATGGGCTGGGAAAATGCATGTATACAATCATGTATTCCTCTGGTTTCTTTCAGACTCGAGGTGGAAATAGAACAACTAGAGACAGAAGAATCCCAAATCGCTGCCAAAGAGCAAATCCTTCGGGAAAAGTTACGGGAAGCTGAGAAATCTATCGAGGACTTGCAGAAGGTAGATATCAAGGAAGCAGAGCATTATTTACTGGATAGTTTGGACACACATTTGGCAGCTGAAAGTTTGAGTTGGAACCAAGTCACCTTTCAAATCAAAAGTAGAAAATCCCTTTAAAAAGCAAGAAGATAACAATGCACTACCTACTGTAAAATATATACATGAGCATTCACGTTTTAAGAGCCTAGAGAATTAGTTGCAAATTACCAAGAAGAAAGTCTTGAGTTTTCACAGGTAGTGCATTATTACCCCATGATATCATTCCAATCATTTTCCTGAACCATTCTTGGCACCTGGTGATAATATGGTTCTAATCCCAACAGTACAAAGGAGGACTATTATGACAGATTAAAAATGGGAATGAAATGAAGAGCAATTATCCAAGTAGAAAAGAAAGAACATAGGAACAGGAGTAGGCCATTCCGCCCTGTAAGCCTGGTCCACCATGCAATGAGATTATGGCTGATCTGTGGGGGCTAACTCCATATTCTGGCCCTTTTCTATTAATACCTTTTCTTAGGAAAATATTATCTATCTCAGTTTTAAAATTAACAACCGATCCAGCATCCATTGCCATTTGTGGAAGGGAGTTCCAGACATCTACCAACTTTTGTGTGTAGGTGTTCTTCCTAACATCTCTCCTGAATAGTTTGGTCTTAATGTTTAGACTATATTTCAGTTCTGGAATCCCCTACCAGTGGAAATAGTTTTTCTTTCTCTATCCTGTTTATTCCTATTAATATCATGAAGACTTCAATCAGTTCACCCCTTTACTTTCTGAATTATACAGAAAACAGGTCTAATTTGTATAATCTCTCTTCATAGTCATAGAATAGAAACCCTACATTATGGAAGCAGGTCATTTGATCCATTGAGTCCACACCGACACTCTGAACAGCATCCCACCCAAATCCATCCCTCCTACCCTCTCCCTGTAACACTTCATTTCCCACGGTTAATTGGCATAGCCTACAAACCCTTGGACACTGTGGGCAACTTAGCATGGCCAATCTACCTAACCTACACATCTTTGGACTGTGGGATGAAACGGAAGCACCCAGAGGAAACCCACACAGACACAAGGAGAATGTGCAAACTCCACATAGACAGTTGTCCAAGGGCAAATTGAACCTGGGTACCTGGCACTGTGAGGCAGCAGTGCTATCTACTCAGCCACCATGCTGCTTTTGATTTGATTTATTATTATCACATGTACTGAGATATAGTGAAAAGTATTTTTTTGCGTGCTAACCAGACAAATCATACCTTAAGTAAGTACATGAGGGTAAGAGAACAGAATGCAGAATAAATACAGTGTTACAGCTACAGAGAAGGTGCAGAGAAAGATCAAGTATCATTGTTGTAATATATGTTGTACTCCCTCCAAAGCCAATTTATCCTTCCCAAGATGTGGTGCCCAGATCTGCTCACAGTGTTACAAGTAGGGTCTATGCAGGGTTTTGTATAACTTCAGAATAACCTCAGCACTTTTATACTCCTGTCCTCTATATATAAAGACCAGTATTTCATTAGCTTCCTTGATCTTTACTGCACCTGTTTGTGGCATTTTAAAGATCTATGTATCTGGTACCCCAAGTATCTTTGGGACATCTGTTGTATTTAACTTCATACCATCAAGAAAATACCCGAATCTATCAATTTTCAGTCTAAAATAGGTTGCTTCACACCTACTACACTGAACTCCATCTGCCTCAGACTTTGCCCACTCACATAGTATATTAGTAGCCCTTTATACATTTATGCCATCATCTACTTGGTCTAGAATACCACCTAACTTTGATTCATCAGAAATTTTGGATAAATAACCTTACTATCAAAGATGTTAATAAATAATGTGAATAATTGCAGCCCTAACACAGATCCATGTGGGACACCATTTGTCACAGATATTTTCTGATCAACCTATTCAGAGAGATGTTATTACACACTCTGGAGGAAGTGGGACTCAAACCTGGGTCTCCTGTCTCAGAGATAGGACACAAAAATCCTGTACTACTGGTCACATCCTGCCAATTTGACTACCTACTCATTATCTCTACTTTCTGCCTTCCAACCAATTCCCAGCCTTGTCGGTATTTTGCAAGCATTTCCACAGGCTTTTACCCCATTTACTATTCTATCAGGTGGGATTTTACCAAATGCTTTACCGTAGATCCATAGTTATTCCAGTGTACTTTAAAAACCTCTTCAAAAACTTCAATGAGGTTTGTCAGGTATGACCTACCTGTCATGAATCCATGCTGATTCTTGCTGATTAATTGAAAATGTTCGAGATGTTTAATTACCCCGTTCTTGATTATAGACTCCAGTACCCCATCCTACCCTTTCAGGCAGTGTTTTCCAGATCACAGGAACTTGTTGTTAGATTGATCCCAAGCCAGTTGGTGAGATATAAAACAATAATACTTTTCATGATAATGAGTTTTTTCACAGAATGCAACATTATATCTTTTTATTCCCCATCTACAACCCACTGTCCCACAGGCTCTCTTTTTCAATGTTCTGGGTATTTTTAATCTATCTGCTCAGACATGTTAGGATTCACCTCTGGAAGAGGTGGGACTTGATATCTTAAAAATATCATTAATATTACATTTATACTCACTATGTTAAAAAGTCTGTTCTCATCTCAGTTTTGGTTTTACTGATAATTAAAAACTGGGTCAACTGCCTGGAAGGGCCCTGTTGCCATAGCACTGTTGCAGTTATTACTCAGAATAAAGTGCAGTCGCATTTCTCACATGGTTAAAGGAGGTCCTGCCTAAGTAGCATCTGATATTAGATATTAATGGGCTTCTCAATAAAGCTAGGTTCACAGAAGCACAGATGTTCTAAAAGCTCATCTGCAGCTGGCAAAATGAGGCAAGGAGTGGCCTGACAGATGCCCAAGGTTATCAGCAGTAAAGGCTAAGACAAGATTTGAATGTGGTTTTCAAAAGCATGAAGGGTTTCCATTGAGTAAGTAAAGAAAAACCATTGCTGAGGGAAGAATAATCATGGGCCCAGATTTCAGGTGACTGGCTAAAGAACCAGAAGCAACACTGGGAAGAACGTTACTTTCTCTACCAGTGTTTAAGACTTAGACCCGAACATAAAAGCAAAATATCAAGAACGGTGGAGATCTGTAATAAAAACAGAAAGTGTTGGAGAAACTCAGCAGGTCTGACCGCATCTGTGGAGCTGTTTCAAGCTTAATATGATTCTGTGAGGAATATTTACAGCACACATAGTTTTGTTTCAAACTGTATCTTATAAAACCTCTATTGCAAGTTCAGATACAGTTGATCCAAGTTATTTTTGTTCTTTCTACTCCAATTACTCCCTATCTATTTTTAGATTAGATTACTTACAGTGTGGAAACAGGCCCTTCGGCCCAACAAGTCCACACCGACCCTCCGAAGAGCAACCCACCCAGACCCATTCCCCTACATTTACCCCTTCACCTAACACTACGGGCAATTTAGCATGGCCAATTCACCTAACCTGCACATCTTTGGACTGTGGGAGGAAACCAGAGCACCCAAAGGAAACCCACGCAGACACAGGGAGAATGTGCAAATTCCACACAGACAGTTGCCCGAGGTGGGATTTGAACGGGGTCTCTGGTCCTGTGAAGCAGCAGTGCTAACCACTGTCCCACCATGCCACCCGTTCTTTAAAACTCACCTCTTTGACCATGCAGCTGTCTTAATGACTCCTTCTGTGGTTCAATTTATAAAGTGCCTTAAACGGTTTTACTATATTAAAGGTACCATATAATCACAGAATCCTTACAATGTGAATGCTGGCCATTTGGCTCATCGAGTCCACACTGACCCCGTGAACAGCATCCAACCCAAACCCATTCCCTGCCCTATCTCTGTAACCCTGCATTTCCCATGGCTAATCCACCTAAACCATATTGGACTGTCAGAGGAAACTGAAGAACCCACTTAGACACAGAGAAAATGTGCAAACTCCACGCAGTCGGTCGTCTAAAGCTGGAATTGAACCAAAATCCCTGGTGCTGTGAGGCAGCAGTAATAACCAATGAGCCACCATGCCACCCATAAATGCAAGTTGTGTGTCAAATGGAACTAAGACATATTTTCATCAATATCTTATCAAATGTAGTTTAAAAGGTTCCAGGCTCACAAATATTCTCCACAAAGGCTTGACTTGAATTGAAGGATTGAAACAGAGCACAAGATGGAATGAAATTTGGTTCTTAGGATCAAAGGGTGTGGGACAAAAGTGGGAACAGAGTACTGAGTGGGATGATCAGCCACAATCATGTAGAATGGTGTAACAGGCACAAAGGGCTGAATGGCCTATTCCTGTTCTTATTTTCTATGTTTGTATGAATAATCTATCGCAACACACATATACCTGCCTTGGTCCCATAACCTATTAGGTCCTACTGCAACAAAAACCTACTAATCCCCGTTCTAATGTTTTCAGCCTTTTGGGGATATGCTTCCAGATTCAACTTCCCTTTTTAAAGAACTGTTTCCTGGCATCATCTAGAAACAGCCTGTCTCTAAATGTAAGGATACCCTCCTGTATGCTCCAACAGGAAGTAATACTGATGTTTTCTATCTACCTATCAACTCCTTTGATTAACTTAAACATGGGAGTTAAATTGTTCCCATGATGCAATATATTCAAGGAGTAGAAGGCCAGAGTATACCCTCAAATTGATCCCGTTGATTCCTCATACTATTCTGTGCTACACCCTGACCAGTGCACTCCTAGCAGCATCCAGAACTCAATACAGTGCTTCAAACGGGGTTTCACCAGAGTTCTGTACAGAGAGCTGCAGCACGACTTCCACCTTTTTTGTATTCAAGCCCTTGTGTTTAAAGGACCTTGTTAATAGCTATTGGCACACCATTGTTGTCACAGAGAATGTTCCTGGAGCTCAACGATGACCTTTCGTCCTCACCAAGTGGGCCCCACCAAAATACAATTGAGTATGGCTCCCCTGCAGGAATGAAAACAACTGTATGACATTTTTTTAAAAGCTACACGCCACACAAATTTGTGTTAAATGTCAATTGATGGATGGAGGCCACCATCATTTCAGAATCAGTACATTCCCATTCATTACTTCAGAAAAAAACAGTCAGTCTTTGCTCCCTTTTAAAAGCAGCAGAGTGCTTGGCATTCGTAGTGATAATATGCAATCATGTGACTTTTACGCACTGATGCTCGACTGCTTAGGTCTGTATAAAGAGTCCTGTTATTGTGCTTTATAATATTTGCAATAGAACCTAGAAATTCAATCTCAGCATTTACACAGGTGATAATCTTATAATCAGACCCTGTGCCCTCAATTCATTGTGTTTTGTCTGGCATTAATGTTTTGCATGTTCATGTTTTCTTTTTTCTTCACAGGGTTTCTCCAATCCTGATGGAGGTAAGTGCGTATTTTATACAGGGTTTAAGATAGACTGGTTAGCAGGGCTGTTTGCTTCTCTGTGGCATAGATGAAGACTGCAGTTGCATGCGCCACCTTCACTGAGTGAACACTCCTATACATGACCGCTCTTAAAGAGAAATAGTCTGCATCAAAAAAGAGCTGCTGACTAAAACCTATTATTGTGCATTAGCAATTCTAAAATTTTAAAAATGCTAAAGGACTCCTCTAAGTACACTCTAACTTACTTGCAATGTTTCTCAGAGGGAAAAGCCAATACTGGTCAGTACTGACCTTTGTTTTGAAATACACAAGACGAGTCAGACCACTTTGTATCATTTACCAGTTTTATTTGTTTTGCTTCTCGGTTTGATGTTATAATATAATCAGAAATGTGTGAATCTTTGAAATTCTCAAATGGTGATGCTCAGCTATTGAGTATATTCAAGGCTGAGATTGATGGATTTCTGTGCACGAAGGGAATTAGGTTCTATGGGTTAATACGGGAAAGTTAGAGTAATATAGAAGGTCAGCCTTTGAGTGGTGGAACAGTTCAAGGTGCTGGATGGCGAATGCTGCTCTCATTTCGTATGTTCTTATAACGTAACGTATTGGTGGCAGGAGGTTTAATCTCCTCTGTGCTCTGGGGTTGCATTTTACACATGAGAAGCTGGGAGAGGGGTGGTGGCTTATCCTTACCACCTTTTTTAAATAGTGGCACCATATTAGCCAATCTCCAGCATCCCGGCACCTCAACTGTGACTATCAATGATCCAAATATCTCAGCAAGGGGCTCAGCAATCTCTTACCTAGCTTCCCCACAAAATATTTGGGTACACCTAATCAGATCCTGGGATTTCATCCACCTTTATGCACTTTAAGACATCTAGTACATCCTCTTCTGTAATATGGACGTGCTTTAATATGTCACTATTAATTTCCCCAAGTTACATATCCATTTCCATAGTAAACTCAGAAATATCTTCTCTATGTGCAGTCATGACATTATCCCTAATGAAAAACATCACTCCCTCTACTCTCTTGCCTCGCTTTCTATCCTTCCTATAGCATCGATACCCTGGAACATTACACTGCCAATCCTGTCTATCCCTGAGCCATGTCTCTATAATTGCAATGCTATCCCAGTGCCATTTTCCCAACCATTCCCTGAGTTTATAGGCCTTACTTGTTAGGCCTCCTACATTGAAATAAATGTAGTTTAATTTATCAGACCTAACTCATTCTCTGCTTTGTTCCTATCTGCCCTGACTCTTTGACTTGCTCCTTTTTCCAACTGCACTAGTCTCAAGCTGATTTCTTTCCTCACTATCTTCCTGGATCCCACCACAACTACCACCACCCCCCACTGACCCCACCACCCCTTACTGGTTTAAATCCTCCTGACCATCTGAGCAAATCACCCTGCCAGTATATTAGTCCTCTTCCAATTCAGGTGCAACCCGTTCTTCTTGTACATGTCACTTCTCCCCCAGAAGAGATTCGAATGATCCAAAAATATGAATCGTTCTCTTCTGCACCAGCTCCTCAGTCACGTATTCATCTGCTCTATCCTCTTATTCCTACGCTCACTATCTCGTGGCATCATGAGTAATTTAGATATTACTGCCCTCAAGGACCTGTTTTTTAAATTCCTGCTTAATTTCCTATATTCGGTCCTCAGAACCTCAATCTTTTGCTCTTCCATGTCATCAGTTCCAATGTCTACAGCTCCCCACTACCCTCTCCCAATCCCACACACACATTTCCTGAAGGTAACCCATCTACCTGACTGTATTTGCGATTTTTCTCCCTTCCTGAAACTACCATCCATCACACTCCTTAGCTCCTGTAAATTCCCCATTACCTTTAACTGCTGCTCCAACCGATCCTTGTGATGCAATAGGATTTGCAATCAAACACACTTCTTGCAGACATAATCATCAGGAATATTGAAATTCTCCCTAATATCCCACATCTGACAGGAAGAGCACATCACTCTACTAAAGGCCACCTTGCACTTTAACAATGTACAGACCCAGAAAATCGCTTAGTCTTACTGCTCTTAAAATACTGTTCCAGGATAACTTAGTACTATGCATTTGCTACTAAGTCTCAATAAAGAAATGAAACTGATGAACCACTTGGCATTGACAGTGGGATCAGAAAAGGCAACACCAGACAGAACCCTGTTGACCTTGCAAAATCTCCTTACTAACATCTGGGAGCTGGTGCCGAAGTTGGGAGACCTATCTCAAAGACTACGCAAGCAACAGTCTGATATACTCCATGTACTGACTCCATGTACTCATGGAATCATCCCTTACAGACAATGAACCAGACACCACCATCACCATCCCTGGATATGTCCTGTCCCACCAGCAGAGGTGGCAGCATAGTGGTATACAGTGAGGAGGGAGTCACCCTGGGATTCCTCAACATTGACACTGAACCCCATGAAATCTCATGGCTTTAGGTTGAACATGGGCAAGGAAATCTCCTGCTGATTACCACGTAATGCCCTCCTTCGGCTGATGAATTATGATTTTGAAAAGCACTTGGAGGAAGCACTGAGGGAAGCAAGGGTGCAAAATGTATTCTGGGGGGGATTTCAATGTCCACCATCAACAGCAACTTGGCAGCAGCAGTACTGAAAGATCAGTCCTCAGCAGAGACCTCACCTTCATTCCCCTACGCTCTCGGATTAATGAGTTCAACACGCGGCGTGACATCGAACAATTCTTCCGCCGCCTTCGCCTCCGTGCCTACTTCTTCAACCAAGACTCTCGCCCACCCTCTGACGACCCCTTCTCACGCCTCCAACACACTCCATCCACCTGGACACCCCGTGCTGGCCTCCTACCTGCCCTCGACCTCTTCATAGCCAACTGCCACCGCGATATTAACCGCCACCTGAACTCCCCCACTCCTCTCACCCACTCCAACCTCTCACCCTCGGAACGCGCAGCCCTCCACTCCCTCCGTTGCAACCCCAACCTCACTATCAAACCAGCAGACAAGGGAGGCGCGGTAGTAGTTTGGCGCACCGACCTTTACACCGCTGAGGTAAAACGCCAGCTCGCAGATACCTCCTCCTACTGCCCCCTTGACCATGACACCACCCCCCACCACCAAACCATCATCTCCCAGACCATCCATAACCTCATCACCTCAGGGGATCTCCCATCCACCACCTCCAAACTCATAGTCCCACAACCCCGCACCGCCCGCATCTACCTCCTGCCCAAAATCCACAAACCTGACTGCCCCGGCCGACCCATTGTCTCAGCCTGCTCCTGCCCCACCGAACTCATCTCTGCATACCTCGACACGGTCCTGTCCCCCTTAGTCCAAGAACTCCCCACCTACGTTCGGGACACCACCCATGCCCTCCACCTCCTCCATGATTTTCGCTTCCCAGGTCCCCAACGCCTTATCTTCACCATGGACATCCAGTCCTTGTACACCTCCATCCCCCATCACGAAGGACTCAAAGCCCTCTGCTTCTTCCTTTCCCGCCGTACCAACCAGTACCCTTCTACTGACACCCTCCTTCGACTGACTGAACTGGTCCTCACCCTGAACAACTTCTCTTTCCAATCCTCCCACTTCCTCCAAACGAAAGGAGTAGCCATGGGCACCCGCATGGGCCCCAGCTATGCCTGCCTCTTCTTACGATATGTGAACAGTCCATCTTCCACAACTACACTGGCCCCACCCCCCACCTTTTCATCCGCTACATCGATGACTGTATCAGCGCTGCCTCGTGCTCCCACGAGGAGGTTGAACAGTTCATCCACTTCACCAACACCTTCCACCCCGACCTCAAATTCACCTGGACAGTCTCAGATTCCTCCCTCCCCTTCCTCGACCTTTCTATTTCTCTCTCAGGCGACCGAATCAACACGGACATCCACTACAAACCGATCGACTCCCACAGCTACCTGGACTACACCTCCTCCCACCCTGCCCCCTGCAAAAACGCCATCCCATTCTCCCAATTCCTTCGTCTCCGCCGCATCTGCTCCCAGGAAGACCAGTTCCAAAAGCGTACAACCCAGATGGCCTCCTTTTTCAAGGACCGCAATTTCCCCCCCGACGTGGTCGACGATGCCCTCCACCACATCTCTTCCACTTCCCGCTCCTCCGCCCTTGAGCCCCGCCCCTCCAACCGCCACCAGGACAGAACCCCACTGGTCCTCACTTACCACCCCACCAATCTCCATGTACAGCGTATCATCCGCCGTCATTTCCACCACCTCCAAACGGACCCCACCACCAAGGATATATTTCCCTCCCCTCCCCTATCAGCGTTCCGTAAAGACCACTCCCTCCGTGACTCCGTCAGATCCACACCCCCCCACCAACCCAACCTCCACTCCCGGCACCTTCCCCTGCAACCGCAGGAGGTGCAAGACTTGCACCCACACCTCCCCCCTCACTTCCCTCCAAGGCCCCAAAGGAAACTTCCATATCCGCCACAAATTCACCTGCACCTCCACACACATCATCTATTGCATCCGCTGCACCCGATGTGGCCTCCTCTATATTGGGGAGACAGACCGCCTACTTGCGGAGGGTTTCAGAGAACACCTCTGGGACACCCGGACCAACCAACCCAACCACCCTGTGGCTCAACACTTCAACTCCCCCTCCCGATCCACCAAGGATATGCAGGTCTTTGGACTCCTCCATCGCCAGACCACAACAACACGACGGTTGGAGGAAGAGCGCCTCATCTTCCGCCTAGGAACCCTCCAACCACAAGGAATGAACACGGATTTCACCAGTTTCCTCATTTCCCCTCCCCCCACCTTGTCTCAGTCAAATCCCTCGAACTCAGCACCGCCTTCCTAACATGCAATCTTCTTCCTGACCTCTCCGCCCCCACCCCACTCTGACCTATCACCCTCACCTTGACCTCTTTCCACCTATCGCATTTCCAATGCCCCTCCCCCAAGTCCCTCCTCCCTACCTTTTATCTTAGCCTGCTGGACACACTTTCCTCATTCCTGAAGAAGGGCTTAGGCCCGAAACGTCGATTCTCCTGTTCCCTGGATGCTGCCTGACCTGCTGCGCTGTTCCAGCAACACATTTTCAGCAGCAGTACTGATCAAACTGGTTGAGTTCCAAAGTATGTAGCTGCTATACGGGGTCTACAGCAGATGGTGAAGGAACCAACAGGAAAGAAAAGCATAGTTGACCTCATTGTTATCAATATGCCAGCTATAAATGCATCTGTCCATGACAATATCGGTAAGAGTGACCACCACACAGTCCTTGTGGAGACAAAGTCCTGCCTTCACCTTGAGAAAACCCTGTTGTTACCACCTACACCATGCTAAATGGGACTGACTTTGAACAGATCCAGCAACACAATACTAGGGACGTATGTGACTCTGTGGGGCCATCAACAACCACAGAACTGTACTCCAACACAACCTGCAACCTCATGGTCTAGCATGTCCCCACTCAACGATTACCATCAAGCCAAGGGATCAACACTGGTTCAATGGAGAGTGCAGTAGGGGTCATGCCAAGAGCAGCACCTGGCATACCTGAAAATGAGGTGTCAACCTGGTGAAGCTACCAAACAGGGCTACTTGTGTTATCAAACAGCATAAGCAGCAAGCAATAGACCAAAGGATACACCCACAACCAACAGATCAGATCTAAGCTGTGCCTAGGCTGAAACATCTTCCGTCGCTGTGTCAATGACCATCCATCATAATGTCAGAAATGAGGGTGTTCGCCGATGATTCCACAATGTTCAGCACCATTCATGACTCCTCAGATTCTGAAGCTGTCCATGTTTGAATGCAACAATATTCATATTTGGGCTGACAAGTGCCTAGTAATAATCACACCATTCGATGGTATTACCATCACTGAGTCCCTAACTATCAACATCCTAGTGATTACCATTGACCAGAAACTCAACTGGACCCACCACATAAACACAGTAGCTACAAGAGCAGGTCAAAGACCAGGAATGCTGCATCAAGTAACTCACCTCCTGACTGCCCAAGTCCTGTTCATTATCAACAAGGTATCAGTCAGGGCTGTGATAGAATACTTCCCACTTGCCTGGACAGATACAACTCCAACAACACTCAAGAAGCTTGATGCCATCCAAGACAAAGCAACCCACTTAATTGGCACCACACCCATAGACATCCATTCCCTCCACCTCGAACATTCAGTAGTAGCAGTGTGTACTACCTGCAAGCTGCACTGCAGAAATTTACCAAAAATCCTTAGACAGCACCTTCCAAACCCACAAACATTTCCACCTAAAAAGACAGAGGTGGCAGATATATGCGAACACCACCACTTGCAAGTTCCCCTCCAAAGCACTAACCAACCTGACTTGGAAATGTATCGCCTTTACTTCATTATCGCTGAGTCAAAATCCTGGAAATACCTCTTTAAGGGCATTGTGGGTCAACCAACAGCATGTGAACTGCAGCAGTTCTGGAAGGCAGCTCGCTACCACTTTCTCAAGGGCAGCTAGATATGGGCAATAAATACTGGCCAGCCAGTGATGCCCATGTCTCATGAGTGAATTAAAATTGGGTACATCCAGTCCTGAACTTCTCTCCCTACTTCCCTCTATATTGGCATCTTTTCTTCAAAAGCCTCAAACTCTCCTATTTGGTCTTATCAACATCCCAATCTTTCTTCACTATTCCCTGCATTCCTTCTCCTGTAAAGTATAACTGAGTATTTCAGCTTTCAAACAGTGTTTCCCAAACAGTTATTTCAGTGCTGCCGTGGAATTTGCCTTGTACCATAAACTGAGCAGAAACAGCTCCTTAATGTAAATGTGAAAGTAACAGCCAATGAAGATCTTCCATGCATTCATGTCCACCACTGCCCCTGTCCTCCTCCTCCCATCCCACAGATTGACTCATTGGCCAACTCCCATTTTCCATTTTCCATGAACATCATGGCATCCAAAATTCAATTGGCTATATCCTAACTTGCACCAGATCCTACCTGTCTTTTATTCATTCATAGATGGGGGTATCACTAGCTAGGCCAGCATTTCTTGCCATTCTTGAATTGACTGTAGGACAGTTCTGAGTCAACTACATTGAAATGTGTTTTCAGTCACATGTTGATCAGACCAAGTAAGGACAGTAGATTTCCTTCCTAAAGGACAATAGTAGATATCATCCATTTGCTCACTGACCTACACCGAATTCTGGTCCAGAAATACCTTGATTTCAAATTCTTCCTCTTGCTTCCAAATCCCTGCAGTAGTTTGTGCCTTTCTTTCTTTTTAAACTCATCCAGCCTCTGGGATCTATGCACTCTGCAAGTTCTAGTCTCTGGCACATAATCCATTTCTTTCCCTGTACCATTGATGGCTGTGATTTCAGCTGCCTAAATGCTAAAGTAAGGAATTCACTCTCAAATCTTTTCCAACATTTACCTCTCATTATTCTTTTAGTGCGTTCCTTAAAAACTGCTTCTTTGACCAGATGTGTCTCCTAATACTCTTAATGTGGCCCAGTGTCAAATTTTGTTGATAACCATGTGAAGTGAAAAGCCACATGTAGCTGGGATCTTACATGCATAGATATGATGCTGCATTCCTAAAGAAATGTTACCTTCAACTTCTCACACTGGCCTTGTTAGCAATGTCTCTATCTTTAAAAAAAGGCATGTTTATCAGAACAAGCAAATTCGTAATAAAGAGAGAACATTATAAACCATTGCTCTTTGGAGGACAGTAGGTTAAGTATGTGGGAGCTATCAGGGATGCTTGAATCTAATTTTTTAATTGCCTATTTTTATACTCACTTGCTATCTTAGTACTTAAAAGGTCAAAATAGATAATTTTATTCAAAGGGCCTGCTTAAAGGGATCAAGCAACTTAATGGCCACAATTACATTTAGTACAGTCTATTGTGTTGATGTTATGTGTTGCTGTTTAATGGAGAAGGGTCCTTCAAAGGGTCCCTCACTCCTCAATAAATGGATGGTATAGTTTGTTTTGGTTTTCTAAAAGATTTACAAGAAAAGGGGCTCTCCAATTAATTTGGAAATAATGAAGTGACTTATATAGCAGTGTAGAATACCATAATCAATATATTCAATCTCTAGATAATAAGGAGGCCACACCATGATTCTTTAGGGTTAAATATAAGGTTTATATCCAACTTCTTGTTCATTTGCCTGCATCTTGGGTAGAGGTACTAATTGCTCTTGGCTACTGTTTTAGAGTTTATCCACCTTTGTGAAAGCACTTATCAGTCTTTACAAATAAGTACACTCACAATGTCCAAATAGCACAAAGCAGCAACTAACAGGTCAGTCACCTGTGGTTTAGTAGGTAGTGGTATTGTCTTGGCATCAGGAGTTGGAAGTTGCGTGGTAAATGTATGCTATGCTACTTTGAGTGTGCAAATCCTATGCTGTTGTAGGTGTATACATCAATGTATTTATTTCTTGCTGCTGTGAGAGAGCCCAAAACTGTGAAATAGACTCCACTTCAATCTCTCATGAAGTTCCATTCATTGGCGATCTGCAATCCACGTGGTCAGGGGCATGCACCCACTTCCATGCTGGTGTTCCTTGTGTTTCCAACAAATTCAGTCTGAGCGCCCTGAAGAATGCCTCCCACTTTCCTCTTCCTTCAACAGCAGTTGCAAATTCAACATGAGAATAAAAAGTGGTCAGGAACAATGCACTATGTCCTTGTATGGGCAGTAATGGAAAACCCTGGCTCTGGTGCTGCTCTTGGCCCAAATGCTGTTCCTGCCCACAAAGCTGAGCAAAGCGACCCTTCCCAGGATCCAAGCATAAAGGGCTCCCTCCAGCCCTGAAAGTAGTGCCCATGTCCTGACCTCTGGTCCCTATTATGTGTAGATGTCAACTAAGAACAATGTGCACCATTTCTGTAATTAATTATATTCCATAACTTTACACTCCTCCAATTCTAGCTTCTTGAATATCCCTAATTTCCTTTCCTGCACAATTGGCTACTGTGCTTTTCGGTGCTAAAGGCCCCAAGCTTAGAATTTCCATTCTAAATCTGTCTGGCTTTCTGCTCCTTTAATACACTCAGCCTCCTTGACCAAGGTTTTGTCACCTCATGTTACTCAGTGTTGAATTTTGTCCAATAATGATCCTGCAAAATGTCTCAGGGTGATTTACTCAGCTAAGTTGTTGTTGTCAACAACATTTTGCTGTTAAGGCTTGCATGTATTGAGTGGGAATGTGAACCAGATTGGGCACGGTTGTTGGTATCATTAGACCTTAACTCCATAGTCATCAGCACCCTGGCATTAGGAGCATTGGTGATGGGATCATGCCACTGTATTAAATAGGAGGGCCATACATACTTTGCTGCATTGTTCTGTCAGAGCACAGCAGCAGGAAGTATGGCATTCTGCATCTCTAAAAATAATTCATAGTTTTGGAATGATGTCAGTTCCAATTGTTTTCTGGCACAATCGTGGCTGAATGACATTGACGACAAATGGGTTGTGTTAAGTTGATTTGCTGTGAAGCTTTCAGATGACAAAAATGATAAAGATTGCAAACATGTAAAAGAAGTAAAGGGGAACTATTATGAAATAAGGGAAATTATAAAACGGAGTTGTAAGCCGTACCATTTCCCATGGTGGTGTAGGGCTTTGCACTTTGAGACTTTGGTGCCTTCTCTCTCACCAAATGTTGCTGTAATCAATGAACTGTGGTGTGGGTGTGTCATGGAGTCCCTTTCAAAATCGCATAACCCTGATTGAATTAAATTTTCAGCAGCTTGAAGGCAAGCCTCAATATTTCCTGCCTCAGCTACTCTGTTTAACGCCAATCATGAGATTGTGAGCCTGCCTCATTGTTCCCTCTGATCCAGCTGTTCAGTGCAAAAAAAGCTTGGTGCTGGTGCTGCTTTTTATTGTTCTGGTTTAATACAGCATTCCCGGGAACTCTGCTGTATCAGCAGCGAGTCTTATAGTGCCACCCGTCATTTTGTTTCCCTACATCCCACCCCCACCATCACCAACAGATGCAGTGAATTACGTTTTTCTTGGAATACCCGACCTTCCGACTCTCTGCTCACAAAGGATGGAGTCGATGAAAGGGCAGGACAGCACAGAGAAGGTGCAGGGTAAGTGACAGAGGAGTGTCAATGTAAAGGAAATAGTACAAATTTAAAGCAGGTGCTGAAGCAGACAGACTTGGGAATCTATGTACAGAAATCATTGAAGGTGGAAGGGCAAGTTGAAAAGGCTGTTAAAAGCCAAGACGCAAGATTCACCAATTGAGGAATCCAGTTAAAAAAGCAGAGTGGTTATGCTAATCATTTATGAAACATGGTCTTGGCCTCAGTTATAATGTGGTATCAAACTCTGAGCATCAAACTTAAAGGAAAATTGTCAAGTCGTGGGGACGCTATTTCCTGGCGCCAGACAATAAGGGACTTCAGTGACTTGGAAGGACTGAAGAAACTGAAGGTGTTACTGTTATAGCAGAGAAGGTGAAGGGGAGATTTACTCAAGGTGTTCAACATTTGAAGGGTTTTTATTGAAGGGGAAATTATTTCCAGGAGCAGGAGAATCGGAAGCCAGAAGGCATAGCTTTAATGTAATGAGCAGAAGAACCAGAGGCAAGATGATGAGTGGTTGTTTTTACACAGAGTTGTTATAAATCCATAAGATGTAGGAGTAGCCTGTTGATTCAACTCTGCTACTCAGTTCATCTGATAATCCCCAAATCCATTTTCTTGCTTTTTCCCCATAATAGTTGCTCTTCCAAAAATCAGTCGACTTCAGCCAATTTGCCTGTGACAGCTCTTTGAACAAGTTATCCAATTAGTCCCACTCTTTCCCCACAGACCTGCAAAACTTTCTCCTCTTCAGTATTCATCTAATTCCTTTTTGGAAGGCATTATTGTATTTGCTTTCAGTTACTTCATGGCCTGACCTCTACAGACTTCTGTGACAAAGCATTCCATAAATTCACTATCCTCAGAGAGAAGCATTTCCTCTTCATCTGTCCTAACTGGGCTTCTGCTTAACTCTGAGACTATGCCCTACCCAGTCCTACACTCTCCCACAAGGGGAAACCATCTTTCTGCATTTATCCTGTAAACTCCCTTAAGAATCTTGCGCATTTCAATGAAGTTGCCACTCATTTTTCTAAAATCCAACAAGTGAAGGCCCAATCTATTCAACTTTCTCTCGTAAGAAAATCTTTGCAAACCTAGCATCCGCCTAATAAACCTTTGGCAACCAATATGAGTGTATCTTTCCTTAGGTAATGAGAATGAAGACTGTTCACAGTTTATTAGGTGTCTTCTAACTTGTGTTTTATTTAATTTTAGCAAGAATTCACTACTTTTAAACTGTAAGTTCTTTGAAATGGAGACCAATAGACCATCTACCTTCCTGCTGAACTTATATGCTAGCTTTTTGTGACTTAATCACAAGAAGCCCCAAATCCTTCTTAGCTGCAACTTTCCACAATCTTTCTCCATTCAAATAATAGTCAGCTTGTTTATTCCTTCAGCCAAAGTGCACAACCGTAGACCCCTCTAGGGCCTCAAACAGCAACCTGGGAGAGGGTAAAATTGCAGACAAACGTATTGCCAATTCCCGGCACTAAGAAACGGTTGGGCACAATAGACCATGAGACCCTGTGTATTTCACCACATCACCTGGATGCCCACATATGTTCTTTGCTCTCCAACAAACTAAGATGTCTACCTTTAACTTGGATCTTGACCTGTTCCTGAAACATTTTAAGTCGGAACTGTGCACCATCTGAAAGCATATACAATAATGCCTTTCAACAAGGAATTAGATGAATACTGAAGAGGAGAAAGTTTGTGGGGAAAGAGTGGGACTAATTGGATAACTTGTTCAAAGAGCTATCACAGGCAAATTGACTGAACTGCCTGCTGCAGTGCTGTAAGATCCTGTGATAAAACAACAGAGAAAATGGGAAGGCTTGCAATGTCCTGATGGACCAGGATGCAAGCACTTGTTTCTTCCAGCCTTCCAACTGTCTCCACTGATCATGATTTGGAGGTGCAGGTATTGGACTGGGGTGGACAAAGTTAAAAATCATACAACAGCAGGTTATAGTCCAAAAGGTTTACTTGGAAGCACTAGCTTTCGAGGTGCTGCCTCTTCATCAGCAGGTTGTCCACCTGATGATGAGGCAGTACCTCGAAAGCTAGTGCTTCCAAATAAACCTGTTGGACTATAACCTGGTGTTGTGTGATTTTTAACTTTGTCCACTGATCATGATAGGTATGTGAGCCTTACTCAGTAAGTGCCAGTCATAGCATCAATTGTGTTCTAACCCAATGTCTTTTCTTGAAGCGCACCTTGTTTATTGACCAGCAGCCATTGCTGAATTTTGATTGCCTCTCTTTTTACCTGAGATTGTTGTAACCAATTGTAGTCTCCTATGCTTAGCCAATTCCACACTGACCAGACACTGGGCCTGGAACTCTGATCTGCAGTCTTAAAGAAAAATGAAATACTTGCATTTATGCAGTACTTTCCACAACTGCATTACAGCACATTACAGTCAATGAAGCAGTTTTGAACTATAGTTTTTCATCTAATGGGGGAATCACAGCAGCCAATTTGAACCCAGTAAGTTCCCTCGAACAAAAATGTGGTAAAAGCCATGGCATCTGTTTTTATGATGCTGAGTGAGAGATAAATATTTGCCAAACATTAGGGATAGTTCCCTGCTCATGCTTAAAATAGCAGCATGGGATCCACCTTAGAGGGCCCATGGAGCCTTGGTTGACATCTCATTCAGAAATCAGCACCTCTGGCAGTGCAGCATTCCCTCAGTAGTGTCAGATTTGACTTCTCCACTCAAATAATCATGTTGGACATGAACCTACAACCTCCTGATCCAAAATCAAGAGTGCTGCTCATTGACTCACAGTTTAAAATTGTGCATATTGGAATTTCAATTATCCTGAATTAAAAGAATACTCTGCTGCTGAACAAGTATCCTGAATTTACTATCAATCTAGGTTCTCTGTATCTGGTCACAACTCTTCCTAATTAAGTGCATGAAAAATGTACGTTGAAAAGAAGGTAGAGTTTCTTTTGCAATTATTGATATTCAACTACATAGGCACTGAGTAGGAGGAGAAACTGAGGACTGCAAATGCTGGAGATCAGAGCCTAGACTGTGGTGCTGGAAAAGCACAGCAGGTAAGGCAGCATCCAAGGAGCAGAAGAATCGACGTTTCGGGCATAAGCCCTTCGTCAGGAATTCCTGCTGAAGGGCTTATGCCCGAAATGTCAATTCTCCTGTTCATTGGATGCTGCCTGACCTGCTGTGCTTTTCCAGCACCACAGTCTAGGCACTGAATAGACCACTGTTCAGCCGAAGCTTGTCCTGCCTCCCTCCCACTTTATCAGATGATTCAAGGCATTTATCAATCTTTGCGTGAAGTTCATTCTCAACTAAGGTTGGAGGAGGCTTGTGTTAAATATAAACATCAGCACTGATAAATTGGGTGTAATGGCTAATTCTCTACTGTAGATATTTTCTAACCAATCTTTCAGAGATGTTTTTACACATCTCTGGAGCAGTCTTGAACCTGGGCTTCTTGGCCCAGACATAGGGACCACTCAATGTAGAAATGTATATATACTTCCAACATCTTGATTTTTGCATGATTTAAAACTAATGGTCAGGATGAGGATGATTGAAGTGTAATAATATGCTACACTACAACATTTGTTATACCTTTAGTATTAAAACACTATCATTGAACATGCCTTCCCTCGAGGCTGCTTTTAACCTTTCTTCATAGGTCATTGATTTTACACTCATATTAATTTCTCCATGGTCTCTCCCTTCACAATCACTTCAGGTAGCAATCTCCTGCAGCCTGACAAACCTCTGAGACATCTGTGTTCCTCTAATTCCAGCTGGATTTCCTTCATTCCACATTGGTGGTTCTGTCTTCAGCTGCTCAGGCTCTAAGCTTCAGAATTCCCTCCCATATCCTCTCTACATCTCACTTCTCCTTGGTTTCCACTGGTATCAGCCAACTAGATGGAAGGATTGATGCCTTCATCAGCACATCTGGGTGTTACAATATAATGTTGGGTTGACACACTGACAGCAAACTGCAGATCCACTGAAAATTTACAAATACCAGAACAACGGCAGTTCCCTGCTCACCAATGAGCCCTCACACTGTCAAATGTCTACAATTCCAAAATGCACACATTGCCACAAAGATGAAAAACTAATAGAAATAGCACTGTGGTAGAAAGCTTCTCTTTATAAATTATCATCAGAACAACCAAAATGGAACATATAATTTAGTTGTAATATTACTCTCATGGCACATCTTTAACTTGATATAGTCCATCTCCACCAATTTTAACACTGGGTGTTTCAATGAGCTTTCATTACAGGCAGAGCTTACATTCAACATATTATCCTTTGCCACTACTTATACTGAGACTATGTAGAAATTTTAAGAAAGCAAAGAAAAACAGTATGAAACAAAAAATCTGCACTTAGAGGCTGCTCTTTCTTTTCCATGCAATTCACCCAAATTCATTTGCACCAAAGATTGCAGGATTTTATGTGCAAATCAGCTCATCTCCCACAATTTAACCATTGATTTAAAAGGTATTGTGCTGGTAACTAGCCCCACTTACAAAAATTGCTAAGGCTCAAGATCAAATCAATCGCCATGGTGAATCTTTGCTCGTCATTTGTGTTTGCAATCCCTGAAACAAACTCTAAATATTACGTTGGTTCTTTCTGATGCAAGGATTTTAGCTGGAGTGATTTAACAGATTTTGAATAGAACTCTTCCTTCCAATTTACAAACGAGATGGCTGTTGTACATGAAAAATGTGAACAATAGGTTCTGTGTAGTTTTTTTCAGTTACTTAAAACTAGTTTACTCACAGATGGTGACAAGGTGCTGATCCAAATGCTTATTATTTGGGATAAGCCTATTTTCAACTGTATTAATCAAATTTCCCCAGGTCAATATTCTTAAGTATAGAATCATAGAATTTTACAATATTGAAGGGAGCCATTCAGCCCGTCGTGTCTGTACTGACTCACAAAAGAACTACCCAACTCGTCCCATTCTCCAATCCTTTCACCATACCCCTCTCACTGTTTCACTTTCAAAAATATATCCCATTTATTTCTCTAGAATACACCTCCACCATTCTCTCAGGCAGTGCAGTCCAAATCCTAACAACTCTCTTAGTAAAGAAGTTTCTCCTCATCTCACTCCTAGCTCTCTTGCTCACAATTTTGAAATTGTAACCCCTAGTTACTGACATACCAATTAACGGAAATAGAATATTCTTCTTTAACCTGTCAAATTGTTCATAATTTTCAACTGCTCACCTCTTCATCTTCTTTGCTCCAAGAAGAATAAGCCCAATTTCTCCACTCTTTTCTTGCATCTAAAGTCCCTCTTCATGGTATCACTCTAATAAATCCCCTTTGCACTCTCTCCAGGACGTTAACATCCTTCCTTCAAATAAGATGCCCAGAAGGAAAGGCTGGTAGGTATAGGGAATGCTGGATGACTAAAAAAATTGAGGGTTTGGTTAAGAAAAAGAAGGAAGCATATGTAAGGTATAGACAGGATAGATCGTGTGAATCCTTAGAAGAGTATAAAGGAAATAGGAATATACTTAAGAGGGAAATCAGGAGGGCAAAAATGGGACATGAGATAGCTTTGGCAAATAGAATTAAGGAGAATCCAAAGAGTTTTTACAAATACATTAAGGGCAAAAGGGTAACTAGGGAGACATTAGGGCCCCTCAAAGGTCAGCAAGGCGGCCTTTGTGTGGAGCCGCAGAAAATGGGGGAGATACTAAATGAGTATTTTGCATCAGTATTTACTGTGGAAAACGATATGGAAGACATAGACTATGGGAAATAGATGGTAACATCTTGCAAAATGTCCATATTACAGAGGAGGAAGTGCTGGATGTCTTGAAACACAAAAAAGTGGATAAATCTCCAGGACCTGATCAGGTGTACCCTAGAACTCTGTGGGAAGCTAGAGAAGTGATTGCTGGGCTTCTTGCTGAGATATTTGTATCATTGATAGTCACAGGTGAGGTGCCAGAAGACTGGAGGTTGGCAAATGTGGTGCCACTGTTTAAGAAGGATGGTAAGGACAAGCCAGGGAACTATAGACCAGTGAGCCTGACGTCGGTGGTGGGCAAGTTGTTGGAGGAAACCCTGAGGGACAGGATGTACATGTGTGTTGAAAGGCAAAGACTGATTAGGGATAGTCAACATGGCTTTGTGCGTGGGAAATCATGTCTCACAAACTTGATTGAGTTTTTTGAGGAAGTAACAAAGAGGATTGATGAGGGCAGAGCAGTAGATGTGATCTATATGGATTTCAGTAAGGCATTCGACAAGATTCCCCTTGGGAGACTGATTAGCAGGTTAGATCACACGGAATTCAGGGAGAATTAGCCATTTGGATACAGAACTGGCTCAAAGGTAGAAGACAGAGGGTGGTGGTAGAGGGTTGTTTTTCAGACTGGAGGCCTGTGACCAGTAGAGTGTCACAAGGATCGGTGCTGGGCCCTCTAATTTTTGTCATTTACATAAATGATTTGCATGCGAGCATAAGAGGTACAGTTAGTAAGTTTGCAGATGACACCAAAATTGGAGGTGTAGTGGACATCGAAGAGGGTTACCTCAGATTACAACAGGATCTTGACCAGATGGGCCAATGGGCTGAGAAGTGGCAGATGGAGTTTAAATCAGATAAATGAGAGGTGCTGCATTTTGGGAAAGCAAATCTTAGCAGGGCTTATACACTTAATGGTGAGGGAGTGTTGCTGAACAAAGAGACCTTGTGTGCAGGTTCATAGCTCCTTGACAGTGGAGTCACAGGTAGATAGGATAGTGAAGAAGGCGTTTGGTATGCTTTCCTTTATTGGTCAGAGTATTGAGTACAAGAGTTGGAAAGTCATGTTGCGGCTGTACAGGACATTGGTTAGGCCACTGTTGGAATATTGTGTGCAATTCTGCTCTCCTTCCTATTGGAAAGATGTTGTGAAACTTGTAAGAGTTCACAAAAGATTTACAAGGATGTTGCCAGGGTTGGAGGATTTGAGCTATAGGGAGAGGCTGAACAGGCTGGGGCTGTTTTCCCTGGAGTGTCAGAGGCTGATGGGTGACCTCCTAGAGGTTTACAAAATTATGAGGAGCATGGATAGGATAAATAGACAAAGTCTTCTTCCTGAGGTCTGGGAGTCCAGAACTGGAGGGCATAGGTTTAGGGTGAGAGGGGAAAGATATAAAAGAGACCTGCAGGGCAACTTTTTCACACAGAGAGAGGTACGTGTATGGAATGAGCTGCCAGAGAAAGTGGTGGAGGATGGTACAATTGCAACATTTAAGAGGCATTTGGATGGGTATATGAATAGGAAGGGTTTGGAGGGATATGGGCCAGGTGCTGGCAGGTGGGGCTAGATTGGGTTGGGACATCTGGTCAGCATGGACGGGTTGGACCGAAGGGTCTGTTTCCATGCTGTACATCTCTGTGACTCTATGACTCTATAACTGGACACAGGACTCCAAGTGTGGTCAGACCATTGATTTGTAGAGGCCTAGCATCACTTCCTTAGCAACACATGTCAAGGGATATATTTTAAAGGAGGAACATATTTTGTCAAAATTATGTTTAAAACACTGTCCAATTGCACTGGTTTATGGCAGATTTTGTGTTGCAATATGCAAATGAGTTTGAGCAGAAACTCAAGAAAGCAGAACTGCTTAAAACGAGTGCAACTTCAAACGAAATTTGTGCCTGCATTGTTGATTGTATCAAAACTGGAATCTCTACCTTTAAGCTTTGCAAGAACTTTGAGCATAATCCTTGATCAGTTTTCCAACTTAAGACTATCAGATCCTTTAATATACATGTTCTTGATATTCCAGCAATATATGCCATGGAGGTCAACGTACAGAAAGACAAACTGACAGGAGAAACCAAGATCGTCTCCACTGCTCTTTTGAATCCTGAGGGAGTTCATCAGAGAGGGGTTGCGGTATATGATGATGGCAGCAAAGTTGTGTATGAGGTACGTTCAGGAGGTGCAGTGGTGGAGAATGGAGTGCATCACCTCACTACATCGGAAGTAGATCAGTTGATACACAGAGCGGGGAGAATAAATGTGAGCGGCAACAAATGTTTGCCAGAATCGCTGACTGTATCGGAGAGTAGTGCATCCCCTGACAATACCAGGAGCCCTGGAGATAGTGGACTTAAGAAAGATATGATCCACAAGGAAGCTAAACTGGAAATGGTCCCTAAAGCGCATCACGTGGGGAAAGCAATCCATCAGATTCCAACTGGAGAGGCCCCTAAGGCCAGTGCTGAGCATCCAGTGACGATGATCTTCATGGGCTATCAGAACGTGGAGGATGAGGAGGAAACAAACAAACTGCTGGGCTACGAGGGCGCCATCCAAGCAGAGCTGGTCCTGATCGACGAAGACGACGAGAAGTCACTGCGAGAGAAGACGGTGACGGACGTCTCTACAGTAGATGGCAACGCAGCCGAACTGGTGGCTGGCAAGTCCACAACCGAGGCTTCAGAGACACTCTCAGCAGAGGAGAATGAAGGGACGGACACTGGAACAGAGCCAGCCACAGGTACAGACAAGAAAAAGCGTTGTAAGTGCTGTACTGTCATGTGACCAGCCCTCTAGCCTTCACGGTCACGCTATCTCTTATTAACTTTAACCTCGTTTTACTAATCACACTGTCAGGATGTGAACTGGGAGGAGCTGTCTCCTCCCTCCTCCCTTACTTCGCCGTAAATTCTCCCTTTAATGTTCGACTAACTGTAGCATAACCACCATCCATTTACTGGTTTGAGTTTTACAACACAGAAGCGATGTTTTGGGCATGAGCCTTCCTGAAGAAGGGCTCATGCCCGAAACGTAGATTCTCCTGCTCCTTAGATGCTGCCTGACCTGCTGCACTTTTCCAGCAACTCATTTTCAGCTCTGATCTCCAGCATCTGCAGTCCTCACTTTCTCCAACACAGAAACAGGCCAGGCGAAAGTGAGGACTGCAGATGCTGGAGGTCAGAGTCAAGATTAGAGTGGTGCTGGAAAAGCACAACAGGTCAGGCAGCATCCGAGAAACAGGAAAATCGACATTTCGGGCAAAAGCCATTCCTGATGAAGGGCTTTTGCCCGAAACGTCGATTTTCCTGTTCCTCAGATGCTGCCTGACCTGCCGTGCTTTTCCAGCACCACTCTAATCTTGATAGAAACAGGCCATTCAGCCCAACTAGTCCATTCTGGTGTTTATGCCCCACCCAAGTTTCCTCTCTCTTACTTCATCTAATTTTATCTACCAAATGTTCTATTCCTTTCTCCCTCTGCATTTACTCAGTCTCCCTTTTTTGCCTCAAATTCCACATTCTAACCAGACTGGGTAAAAGATGCTCCACTTAATTTATTGGATTTATTTGTGACCACCTTATATTTATGACCCTTGTTTCCTTGATAAAGGAACATGACTTCAGCTACAAAGTGTGAGAATTTGGGAATTGCCAATGACAAGGACAGAAGTGCAATAGCTTGTTAACCATATTCCTGCATCTTGATAAAACGTGGATAATACTTACTTTTGCAAATATCAAGATTTAGGATTTCATTCCTTCTGTGCTCACTTTGTCAGAATCAATTCTGACCAATGTTCATTCATGCCACCCCATTCACATTTCCTGCATAATTTGAAAATTTCTTCTCCTGAAGGTCTGGTTTATTTCAATTCCTTCCTGATGAAATGTGTAGAACAAAGATGAAATGTGTAGATGCAAAAGACTTCACAGTTTCCTTTAAATGTTATATTTTCCTGAGAAATCTTTAAAGTACGCATATTGTTCTGAGCCCTTGTGTCCCCTCCCATCTCTGACATTGATGAACTCATGGGAATACAATAGAGATTGTTTCCAATTTAATGAAAGAATGGGGTGGGATAAGGGTGGAATGGGAAGGACAAGTTCCTTCCTCAAGTCATTATTATCCAGGCCTCGGCGGATGAGTGTATAGCCGAACACAACATTAAGCATTACAGATCAGAGGGTTACAAATCTCAGTAACAGGTTGTCTGATCTCCAACATCATTTATGCTGTTAGACATGCTACAGTTGGCAAAGAACAAGAATGAATCTATCCAATTACTTTCTCCTGACTCTGCTGAGAAGTACTGTGGTGCAGTAGGGTTCAGACCCTGTAGTTAATTCACGTCTCTTTGTCTGACTATAATCTGGTGATCGTGAGTCAACAGCTGAAGGGAATAAAAACAGTCAGGAGAGATAGAGAGCAGGCTGTCAATTCTATATCCTGCATCTTACACTATTACACAAAGGCACCACCCACCCCCTTCACTAAGTGTGAGTAGGTAATGCATAATGCATCAACTGTTGCACAGCAGTGTACTGACAACACTCCACTTCTCATCAATCCTTAAACTAATCCAAATATATGTGCTAGATCATTGTGGCCACTATCATGTTATAAAAACTACCTAATGTATACAAAATAATGTGACACAAATAATGAAGCATCTCTGGGCATTAATCACACCAGATATGTTTATCAGGCGTGAAGAATCCGTTCCAAAATCTCTTTTAGCAATAGACCCAGAAGTGACATATGCTGCAAATCTTATCCATTATCAAAGAAAGCCTGCAGGTAAAATCCTAGGAAAGTGAACATTTAGTTATAGGGTCCCTATGGGTAATTACTATACAATTAATATATTCATCAGCAACCTCAGAAAACTGCCACTAGCTGTCCTACATTCAACTGAAGTTTAATTCTTAAGAGCTACTAGATGGATATCTGCAGTAATATATCAGAAAGGTATTAGCGAAAACATTTTACAAGCTACATTTCTGACACACTTATCTGTAGAGTCATATATAATTCCATTGTGCAGAGACCACAAAAAGAGGGTGGGTAAGAGGAGGGTTGAAAAGTAGGTTGGAGATTCTCCTTCAATGTGCAAATGGGACTTGATCAGAGTCAGAGCAGCTGATAGGACAGAGTTTTGAGGAGGAAGACATTCAAACCTGGTGACTTGGTAATAAATTTTGAAAGAATATGTAAAATGTAGACAACATAACCACAGGGGAAGCCAGCTATCAGAATGAGGGTTTATGCACAGAGTTCTCTTCATAAAGTACACAGTGTCTGTCATGGTTAAGCTGGTCAATAAATACAAATACTTATCTCTGCCTTTGAGGTTTTTAATTGCAATGCAGTGTAAAGTGATGGGGGAGCAACCTGTACATCCGGTAATAGGAAATTGACTGCTTCCATTGAAAAGTCATTGTCATAAAATGGGGAGAGATGTAAAACAGCCCCTTCAGGCTCTGGCACAAAGTCAAAATCTACCCTTGACCTCCATCCTGCCCTCAACCATTGCTATCTCAATATCCCAGTCCATTGGGGTCTTGAGATACCAGCTATCCAACCATTCTATGCAAGCTGCTCGATCCGAAAAGTTATTTTGTGTTTTCTAAAAGGATAGTCTGAACCTTTATTTTTCCCTTTTTGGATTCCATTTAACAATTTGTGAATCAGTCTTGCTCTTGATTTTGTAAGGGTTTTATAATGATAAGAAGTGAAAAAAGTCATTTTTTTTAGAATCATAGTGCCTTTTTCCACCGACCTCAATTGTGCCAACTGGTGTGCAGTGCTTTGCAGTGTGATCCCAGGGCCCTGGATCAGTGAGAATGGACAGCAAGGCTAATGAGACTGAGATCGGATCAGCTGCCTGCAGAGGTAGAATGGTTTATAAGTCTGCTTATATAGGGCATCTTGTACAGTATGGTTGGTTCTCCCTGTGAGCCCCTCCCAGTTCACACTGTCTGGATTGCAGAAGCTTTTACTGAGCACAATTGAGGAAAAACTAACAATGAGAAGCAGCCATTGATTTTCTATGATGCCTTTTAGTGACTGTGCCTATTTTCTTTCCTTCCCCACAAGATAAAGGGTTTTGCCAAGTTTCAATTTTATTAAGGTAACCACTGTATTTGAATGTACAATTATATATTATAAAATGGTTGTCAACTAATATCTTGTTAATGAGGATGGTCTTTTCCCCATCTTCACCTCTCTAAAGGTTGTGAATTTCCTACTTTTAAACACAATTCTGATTCTACTGTATGATCATTTTTTTCTGGAACATATTTGCATAGCAACTAACATGGTTGTTTTACCTAAAGGGCGTCTTTGAAGTGACCATTTTGTACCTTGTTCTATTGCAGTTTATATATGATATTTCTACTTTTCATTTCTTTCCTTTTTTTAAGAAAGCATTATATTCCAGAGCATAACATAGTAACTCTTGCTGGTTCTAAAAGGTTTGACGCAATGTACAGTTATTGTTCTCTATGCTCTTTTCCTTTTAGTGCCAATCCCAAAGAGCTCTTTTACATACACTTAGCCTTAATACCACCAAGCATCCACTGCAGCTTTCGCAAGCATCCCATCCTGTTCAGTGATAGCAGCTTATTCCACACTCTCCCAACCCACTCAAATAATTATTCCTTTGAGCACTACCAACATTCAAACATTGGGCTTCTGATGTAAAATATCAGATGGAATTTCACGTAATTTTAAAACTTGTTTTTGTTTTTATTATCATCATTGGCAATGCTAGCCTTTATGGCCCATGGTGGTGATGAGTAGCTTGGTTGGCCATTTCAAAGTGCAGCTAACAATTAACCACATTGCCATGGTTCTAGAGGTGCAAGTAGAGCCAATGAGAGTAGTCGGTTTCTTTTCCGGAAGGACATTAAGGTACCAAATACACTTCCTGCAGTAACCCAGTAGTTTTGTGGTTACCATTACTAATATAAGCTTGGGGCTCCAAAATTATTTAATTAATCTAATGCACATTCCTCTGCAGCCACAATGGGAGTTGAACTGATGTCACAAAGATGTCTAGTCTAGTTCTTCTGGATTATTAGTGTAATCGAAGCTCCTAAATCTCTACAGTGCAGAACTGAGGAAAAACGCTGAAGGAACTCTGACTTCAACCTGCCAACTGTTAATGTGGGTATAGAACAGTTAGTTCACTCCTCAAGAACATTACTACCTAAGCAGTTTTCACAGACTCCTCACCAAAATGTGCACTGAAGGGCTTACACTACATAAAAATGTTAGGAACACCCTGCTGAGGATACAATTACCTCAATTAATTTAATCCCAACCTCTCCCAGATTAGAATTCTGTCTTTTTCAAATTGCATCTATCAAAATTTATCACCAGTCTTTGATACCTCAATAAAAGGCATGCATTTTTATTGCCTGTTTTGCAAGATCCCAAAGTGATAATAGTCATTTAAATACTTTTTAATGTGTAGTCAGTCATTCTGTGTTGGAAAGGCAGCCATTATTTTCACAGTAAGTTCCCAAAGGCAGTAATGTCTTAATGACAAGATCATCAGTTTCTGTGATGTCAACTGAAGGATGAGTATTGTTGAGCACACTACGGATAACTCCCTTGCTTGTCTTCAAATCAACCACATTTCAAAGTGTCCAGCTACAAGCTTAAACTGGGCCACCCTGTTTACCACCCTGCAAACAAAAGGTGACATCTCAATACTGCATCAGCACTGAACTAGGAGTGCCAGCCTAGGTTGCCTACTCACATCTCTGGACTAGGACGTGAATCCATGTCCTTCTGGCTTAAAGCACCAAAAGAAAATATTATCACAAGCCTGTTATTGTTGAAGAGGCAGGTATTGAGACTAACTCTAGTTATTTATGAAAACCAATGTAAAACCCAAATGATTTTTTCCTGGGTATCTCCCTCCACTTGGGCAAAGCTGAGGTCTTCTGCATTGATGTCATGTAGCAAATACCTGTACTTAACTTCTGGGGAATATCTTGTTCAAATGACCATATCATAAAGTCTATAGGCAAACTGCAAATTGCTTTATTATTTGTTGGGTGTCCACTCTTCTGTCATTCTGAAGATAGCTATTTGGACACACAATACCACAAGTAATAACACTGTTTTAGCGCCATAACAATTGAATATTAATGTAGAGTAGGTCACTCATCCCATAGTATTTGTGCTGGCTGTTTGAGAGAGCTATCCAATTAATCTCTTTCCCAGTAGCATAGCAAATATTTCTGATTTCCCTTCCTCTCACAAATCCGCTTCCAACACCTTTTCAGGTCATTCATTTCAGATGTCTACTGAACACTTTCCCTCACAAATTATAATGCAATTGAAAAATTTGAAAAAAAAATAGGCTGCTTCCAAATAGGTGCAAATCACAATCTTCCACTGGCACTCAAACCCAAAGATTGCCTACAGGACAGAACTTGTAGCCTGATTTATTTGCATGAGTAAGGGTAAATAATTATTAGAGGATATTTTTCACAAGGTTGCACAAGCAGAACTCCAAGAAGCAACTAAAGAGCATTGTGGTTTGCCTCTCAGAATCTGGACTCAAGAGAAAAAGTGAGGTTATCCTGAGGTGGAATAGGTCTGAATTCATGGGGCTTTTTTTTAGATTAGATTAGATTCCCTACAGTGTGGAAATAGGCCCTTCGGCCCAACAAGTCCACACTGACCCTCCGAAGAGTAACCCACCCAGACCTATTTCCCTCTGACTAATGTACCTCGCACTATGGGCAATTTAGCATGGCCAATCCACCTAACCTGCACATCTTTGGACTGTGGGAGGAAACCGGAGCTCCCGGAGGAAACCCACGCAGACACGGGGAGAATGTGCAAACTCCACACAGATAGTTGCCTGAGGCTGGAATCAAACCTGGGTCCTTGGTGCTGTGAGGCAGCAGTGCTACCCACTGAGCCACCGTGCCACTCTTTAAGGATAATAAGAAGTAAATCACTACCATCAATATTATGCGTGAAATGAGATTTGCATGAATGAAGGACCGAGGAGCTTGTAAGATGCAAAACCTTGATTTATTGGGTAACTTTGTATTGTTTGTAGCCATTCTATATAAAATTATTCAGATGCATAAGAAGTAGGACAATGCAGTTTTTATTGGTCAATCACTGTGTACTCATGGATAGGATAGTGATCATTGAGAGCCTGCATACCAGGAGAAACCATAAGCAAGGCACATATTAATTTGACTTAATATAACTCATTGCAAATTCCATACGTACACATGGATTACCACAAGTGATTTATTTTTGGCAGGCCATTAAATTTCAGTCATCTGCCCAATTCTTGTACTAAAAATATGGGGGATGTGTAACCTTGTTCTTTGATCCACCATCTGTAGTAGAAATATCTTTGCTGAACTGTTTGAACTGAAAGGCTTTTCCTAATGCTCCCAAGGGAACGTGCAGACCACTGAAATGGAGACAGGTGCATTCTTAAAATATCTCAGCGCTTTGACTCTTTGATTGATGGTCCCATAGAGCCTCACTAGCCATGTAACATGTGTTCCTCGACATTACCATTCTGCTGTTATGGAGTTTAAGCGACCCCAATTGATTGAAATGTAATGATGTCACTGCATCTCCAATCTGGCAACGCATTCTTGTTTAAACTTGATCAAAACAAAATTTGAAAACCATAATCCATGGGCTGGACCTTTGACCTGCAATGGGTCTGGGATGGGGGTCAGGAATTAAAAATGGCTATGCCACTCAGCAAGCTAGTTCCAGCTCTGGACCATTTCTGCAGGAGAGGGTATCCACATGCATATGACAGACACCAGTTTAGATGCTGGGTGATGGCCTCCCTGTGGGGAGGTGGGGAGCAGTCTTTCAGCCAGCCTCCAGACCCTCCTTTCCTGCTGAGGTACAGAAGCAGCCAGAGGCCATCCCAGGCTTTCCCCATGCTCCTATAACAGAGTGTTGGCCCAGTCTCTGAAACTTTTAACAGTTGGAGAGTGAGGAAGCCTCTGTATCAAAGCTCCCACTCTTTTACCTGCTGTTCTTGCAACCTGCTGTTCTTTTCAATCTATGAGGAATCTGGTTGACTTTCTGCATTTGTGAGCCATCTGCCACTCCTCCTTAATTTGATGCAAACTTGTCTCTATGCCTAACAAGGGAACATCTCTGTGTAAAATTGCAATGCCTTCTCACTACCTCCCCTCATCCCTCCCCAGGAATAAGATTAGCACTTGAAAGTAATCCAAAGATTCCTACATAACCCAGCCATGGACTAGTGCAGGTAAAATCTCACTGTATATATGAAGGATCACCCCAGAGAGGATTCTGATCTCCTGCTAAATTGTTATTCTCGGAGATTACCGGTGAAAATTATAGAGGAGCCCAGTGGCATCAGATCTGGTCTCGACCATTTTGACTCATTACATAGAGTTTTGATTTAAAATTGTGGGTGCAGTACAATTATAAATATTTCCTAATATGTTTCGAATTGGAATTGTATAAAATTATTTCCATCCAACTCTTTACCAATTTTAATGTTGATTTACAAAATGTCATTCATCAGACAATAATATTTAGAATTCAAGTTGCTTTGATATTTACATGTCTAAATTTACAATTAAAGTTAGTATATGATAAAGAGAGATGGTCCCAGGGTTTGAGTATATACCCAATTGAATATCCTCATTATTCAATACTTGACATATCTGTGACTCTCTACCAGAATATCAAAAAGTCAAATTCACACTTTTGTTTAATATGTTATCAGTTAGTTGATGGGATGGCTGGCAGAGAATAGAGAGCTTCATTTCAATGGCACATATACCAGTGCACTTACATCACAGGAACTTCTAACACTGTCCCATTCAGGTTTGCTTGGAATATTTTGCCATATTTCTCTGTTATGTTCAGTGGAATTAATGTTATTGTTAACCAACTGAAACTTGTGGTGAAATGGTTGAAAAGGTGTAAAGACAAGATGTATCAAATTCCTTACTTGTACGATTTATTTATGCAGGATGACCAAGGCAAATAGTGAATGGATGTCAATGCAAATCTATCATAATCTCCAGATACACAGCAATTCCAAACACTTTGGTATAGCTTGAGGTCATGTAAGAAGCTATAATAACACAAGCCCTATCATTTTAAGCTTGGGTTGTTCCTTCAAATTTCAGATTTTTATTTTTAACCTTATTTAAGTAACATTGTTTTATCCTATAACCACAGTCATAGAATAAATGGCATCAGTATAGAACTTCTGTTCCTACTCCATTTTCTCCTGAACTCTCCTGTTCAAGAGATTTGCCTTGATGATAATGGCCTCTTTGCATAATTTTCCTTTGCCAGGGCTTTGTCTTAACCAGCATGTACTAAAGCAGTAATAATGGGTGTGGGTCCTTCAGGGATTTAAGTGTAAAACCAAGGGGTTTGACTGGTTTGGATTTATTATGTAGAGGTGGGAGCTATAGGGGGAAGTGAATGGGTCTTGACTGGTTGGGAATTATTAAGTAGAGGTGGGAGCTAAAGGGGTAGTGGATGAGGTTAAGTATGTATAACATGATGGTAAAGTGGGAGTGGGTGGGACTAGGATTGTAGTCAATGTAGTGAAAGATGTTGTAGGCAGTGCCAACTCTGTGGCAGGCAGAGCTGAGCTGTAGTGATGGGACTAAGGCCGTACTTGTTGGAGCTAACAATCGAGTCATTGGATCTAAAGCTAAAGTTGTCGTAGGTTTCAGAATATTTCAAGTTTTGCTGTTAATTTATATCACTAAAGTACTAAACCCCCATATTTGCTCATGCCAAAATTCCAATACGTGTACAATATAAATATATATTTATCTTCTTTTTGAATTTTACAAAGACCTAATTTCACATATTAAATAAAAGTTGTTCAAAAAATATATTAATTTATATTCAACTAGCAGCAAGCATTTTCAGCTTTTCAAACTGTTGCAAACTGGGATAGAAAAATTAATCAAAAGGCTTGCATTTTTATAGCAGCTTTCACAACCTCAAGACATCCCAAAGTGCTTCAAAGCCAATAAAAGTATATTTGAAGTATCATCAACATTACAATATGGCAGCCAATTCGCACACAGCAAGTTCCCACAAACAGCAATAAATAGTTTGTTTCAGTGATTTTGGTTGAGGGATAAATATTGGCAGAGACAATGGGAAAACTCCCCTATTCATAATTAAATTACTGTCATGAGATCTTTAAATGTACCTTAAAGCACAGATGGGACCTCAATTTAGTTTTGCATCCAAAAGATAGTATCTCTGACAGTGTAGCACTCTGTCAGTCCAGCACCTGGAGTGTCATCTTAGATGATAGATTAGCTACAAACTCAGGTTGTTTGTCAATGGCACAGTGTTGAGACAGACAAACCCAGGAAGCCAGTGAGCTTCAACCAGGGAAGCAGGAGAGGTGTAAAAATGGACCAAGACAACAGTCACTAAGAGTTCCTGTTTGTTGATCACATTCGATTGACTGTAGCTGCAAAGGTCAGGTGTGTACATGTCAGGTGACCATAGGATTGAGTTCATTGTGATGGTTCGCGTGGTGGGATAGACCACCCTAACTTTCCAATGAGGCCCAAATCTGAAGAATAGCAATTTGGCCAGCTATTGTAAGGCAGCAAATGGGAGGAGAGGACAAAATTACAGGAAAGGAAGTATGCTCAGTTTCATGAGAAACAAACATGTCCTTGCCAAGCACATTACTGTCCCCTTATGGAGCAAATCAAAAGTAAGCTTCCTACCAATAAATGCATGTTATTTTAAATCACTCTGTTTGTTCAACCAATAATTAGTGTAACATTGGTTTCCTTCAACGTATGTTACATGAATCCAGTTGTGTAATTATACCAGGTTTTGAGGTCAAAAGCCAGCATGATGGGACACCATTGGCTACTACTGTAACTTTTGGAGCATAAGATCATTTGGGTCCTCAAATAGCTCCACTATTTGATCTGATCATTTCTGGTCTACCTCCACTCCACTTGTCCAAATAGTCCCCATGTCTCTTGAAACACTGAGAAAAATCTATCCATAAAGGTGTTCAATCTTAACCATAAATTAAGATTTGGCGGCACGGTGGCACAGTTGTGGGCAGCACGGTAGCACAGTGGTTAGCACTGCTGCTTCACAGCGCCAGAGACCCGGGTTCAATTCCCGCCTCAGGTGACTGACTGTGTGGAGTTTACACATTATGCCCGTGTCTGCGTTGGTTTCCTCCCACAGCCCAAAAATGTGCAGGTTAGGTGAATTGGCCATGCTAAATTGCCCGTAGTTTTTAGGCAAAGGGGTAAATGTAGGGGAATGGGTGTGGGTGGGTTGCACTTCGGCGGGTTGGTGTGGACTTGTTGGGCCGAAGGGCCTGTTTCCACACTGTAAGTAATCTAATCTAATCTAAATGTGTTCAATAATAGACTGTGCATAATCCTCTGGGGTGGAGAGTTCTGAAGGTTCACAACCCTCTGAGTCAAGAAGTGACTCCTCATATCAGTCCCTAATGACAAACATTTCATGCTGAAGCTGTGTTTTAGATTTCCCAGGCGAAAGTGAGGTGCTGGAGATTAGAGTCGAGAGTGTGGTGCTGGAAAAGCACAGCAGGGCTTTTGCCCAAAACGTTGATTTTTTAGATTTCCCAGCCAGGCAAGCAACCTCATAATGTCTAACCTGTCTATTATATTTGGATCACAGATCTTAAGATGGCAGCATTACCATTGTCATCCTCCAGGAATTTAAGGAGAAACTTGTCATCCCTTTTGGCCATTTTATGCGCCATGCTCCTCTAGTGAAATTCAACCTTGTGCAATAAGGAAATAGTGCTGGAAGAAACGTTTCACCTTATTTTTCCAGCCAAACACTGTAGGGGCAGCACTCAGTACCTGACAATGAAAAGGATGCAACTTATTGATTCGCCTTTTAGGTTTCTAAAATTCCACATAAACAGGTTAACAATGACAGGGTGCTAATTGTCTTTAGGCGAAAGTGAGGACCGCAGATGCTGGAGATTAGAGTCGAAAATGTGGTGCTGGAAAAGCACAGCAGGTCAGGCAGCATCAGAGGAGCAGGAGAATTGATGTTTCGGGCAAAAGCCCTTCATCAGGAAAAGGTGCCCAAAACGTCGATTTTCCTGCTCCTTGGATGCTGCCTGACCTGCTGTGCTTTTCCAGCACCACTCTCTCGGCTAGTAATTGCCTTTATCTGCCTCTTCACATGTCATCTAACTTACCATACAAGAAACCTCTCTAGTTAACAATGCTAAATGACAGAAATGACATTCTGTTTAAATTGTTACCTGTGTCTTATTCTCAAAATAATTCCTGCTGCCATTCCCCCTCAGAAGTGGATAATGTTGCATTGATCTGTGTTTAAATAGTATTCAAATGTACACCTTTTCAGTTGTTTGTCTGTGAATGTATTTATGAGCATTAGCTCCCTAAAAAACTTTAAAAAGTAAACTATGGGGTAAATGATTTTAGAGTCATACAGCACAGAAACACTCCCTTCAGCCCAACTCATCCATGCCAACCAGGTTTTCGAAACATGAACTAGACTTAAAAGCTGATGGCCAAAACATTGAGGAGTAAGGCTGCTTCGGGAAGAAGGCAAACACAGTGGTTTCATTAACAAGTGCTACACCCAAACAAATGTAAAAGAGCTCAGTGATTGGGAATAGATTGCTAACACTGGTAAGGACTTGCTGCATTTTCTGCTGTACTCTGTAACCTGAAGTGTACTTGTACTGTTCTGTTCTGTTCTAAGAAACTGCCACTGGCCAAGCTGTAACCTGAGCTGCTCTTCTGTACAGAATTAATATGAATAAACTGGCTCTCCACAATGTCGACACAAGACAGTCTCTGCTACTTTTCTTTCTAACTTTCACTTTTTCAAACACTCCAGACTCCAAAGAAAAAGAGGGGCACATCACTCTGATATCACAGCTGTCACTAAAAAGGTTACTAACCTCCTTAACTTCCACTCTGCACTAGCATCTGTCACTATTATCACTGTAACAGCCTTAAGTATGAGCTTGTTTTATTTTTCTTTTTTGGATGTTGGCTTATATGGATTTTTTTCAGGGAAAAACTGAGTGAAGGTCATTTACCAGAAGCATTACAGTGACTTTTTTACAACTTTAGGCTGCCGAAAAGCACTTTACACCCAAATGAAGCATCATAAATATTGAAATGCGGAAAACATAGCACAGAATTTGCACAGTTAGGTCATAGAGTGAGCAATGTGATAATAACCAGGTAATATGTGTCACAATGTTGGTTGGTCAAGGACATTATGAAGGTATCTATTGCTCTCTTTTCAATCATGGAGGGAACCGTCACCACTGAAAGGTGACACCTTTGACAGTATGGCCATGAGACAGACCTCTGATAGGTCAACCCAGCTAGAGTCAAAGAGTCAGTACAGCACAGGAGGAGTCCATCGAGTCGCATTGTCTCTCTAAGGGAGCGATCCAGTTATCCATCCCTATGTTCCGCTCAGGTGCTTTAGGGATTATGCACTCACATCTTTGGACTGGGAATCAGATAGAACACAGTGCGCTGTCACAAAAAGAGTCCACTAAAAAGTACAGTCAGGAGATTCGCCTTACCTTACATTGCTATGGTGTTGGATCCAGGTTCATCATTTTGACTGTCACTCCCATTGAACAGCCGGGTGAGAGGGTCAGGCCCTCAGCAGTTCCTCAGAGTGGAGCACAATAGGACTGAAAAGCTGAGGGGAAGGGTGAAAGGAAGGGTTGTTAATAGTAAATAGGCAGAAGGCAAACATCTATTGAAGTAATTCAATACGCTTCCAAATTTCAGAAGAATCTGGCAAAATGAGTATTTACAACTCATGGGGACGAGAAAAGAAGGAAATACTAATCAAAATTATAAACCATTTATAGCACAAACAGCCATTCAGTTCCATTGGTCCCTGCTAGTATTTAGGTTCCACACCAGCTTACTCCACCCCTCTTCATCTCAACCTGTCAGCAAGATTAAAAATTGAAGGAATAGGGTAAATTTTGTTAAATTCAAAGGTTTGAAACTGATTCATGACTGATGAAGAACCGCAAGGGTAGAGACTGTGATTGATTGGCTGTAGATTTATTAAGCAGAACAAGTTAAACTAGACAATGTGTAACATATGGAGCAGTGTATAGACGAGTCTTCTGCCACTCCAGTCCTTGCCTCCCAGATAAATGTAGCTCCGTCTCTTCAAATGTTCCGTCGATTCATGATTACCTTTGACATCTGTGGGTGTGTAGATATGTCTCGAAGCATTTTACCTTTTATCCTCTTTTCTGGTGGTCCACCGAGTTCAGGCATGTCCCAATCTCTCTTATATGTCTAAGTTATCTGATCTATAATCTGTTTACATTTTAGTCCACAGGCCTTCACAGGTTTTCCTGTTCATCTCAACAGTTCTTTCAAAAGATTCCCAAAGTCATAAGTCTGCATAATATTGCAAAGCGTCTTCTAGTACAACAATTCTAAACATTTTACAAGATAATTAACCGTATTTTATTTTATAAGCAACAATACATTTGTTACATCTTTGATGAGCTTCTCAGCATAATGGCTTGTTCTTTAAACTTCAACACATCATAAGCCACAAAACTATGCAATTGCTACCAGCATAAGAGACAGAAAACCTTGATCGAAATCCTCCACATTGAACTGTCTCCATGGGAATTCTCCAGGAAATTTTAATTTGCAGTAGATAATTCCCTCGCTCCCTGACCCCTGGCCCCTGGACTCTGCCATGGAACAAACTGACCCCTACCATCTGACTCCCCTGCACCAATTATCTGACAGTCTCTGACCCACCAAACCCTCCCTCCACCCAACTTGACTAGTCCCTGATTTGGGGAGAAAGTGAGGTCTGCAGATGCTGGAGATCAGAGCTGAAAATGTGTTGCTGGAACAGCGCAGCAGGTCAGGCAGCATCCAGGGAACAGGAGAATCGACGTTTCGGGCAAAAGCCCTTCTTCAGGAAAGGGATTCCTGAAGAAGGGCTTTTGCCCGAAATGTCGATTCTCCTGTTCCCTGGATGCTGCCTGACCTGCTGCGCTGTTCCAGCAACACATTTTCAGCTAGTCCCTGATTTGTCAACCTCTCCTGATAACCCACTACCCAGTCACCCACCTCTGTGGTTTTTCTTTTCTATGGGATGCGGGTGTTATTTGGTGAGTGTTGCCCATTCCTAACTTTCCTTGAACTGAACAGTTTTCTAGGCCATTTCCGAGGTCAGTTAAGAGTTAACTACATTGGTGTGTGTCTTGAGTCACATGTAGACCAGACCAGATAAAGATGGCAGATTTCCTTGTGGGCGGCACGGTGGCACAGTGGTTAGCACTGCTGCCTCACAGCGCCAGAGACCCGGGTTCAATTCCTGACTCAGGCGACTGACTGTGTGGAGTTTGCACATTCTCCCCGTGTCTGCGTGGGTTTCCTCCGGGTGCTCCGGTTTCCTCCCACAGTCCAAAAGATGTGCAGGTCAGGTGAATTGGCCATGCTAAATTGCCCGTAGTGTTAGGTAAGAAAGGGTAAATGTAGGGGTATGGGTGGGTTGCGCTTCGGCGGGTCAGTGTGGACTTGTTGGGCCGAAGGGCCTGTTTCCATACTGTAAGTAATCTAATCTAAAGGATATTAGTGAACCAAATGAGTTTTTAAAATTAATGATGGTTTCATGGTGCACGGTTGTTGAGACTAGCTATCAATTCCACATTCTCCTATTTGAATTTTAAATTCCTCCAGATGCTGTAGTTGGACTGACCCCATGTACCAAGAGCGTTACGCTCAGACTTTGCATCACTAATCTCCTGACATTCTCACTGCCTGCTCTAAACGCACCCACCAATATCCCACCCAGCTGCCAACTTAGCCATTTACCATTCAGCCTATGTACCATTCTACCCACCACCTCAGCCCAAACGCCAATCTACTCACTGGACCTGACCCACCTTGTCCACTTATACACTTACCTTCCACAAACATTTACTACCACACTGAAGAGCTGTTTAAATGTCCCAGAGCTTCTCAATGTGCTGACGATTGAACATACCAAAATATGGAGACTAATTAATACCCTAGAAAGGAATGCTGGCTTGACTTCCCCAAAGATCTAATGCTAGAGAGATGCAATCCCATTTCAGATACGCTTTATATCAGGATGGAGAACATAGGAGACGGAGCAACAATCCATCGCTGTTTGTCTCACCCGCAAGATTAAGGTCCATGTTTTAGTTGTCAAAATACGCTTGTATCTTTTTTATCACAGCTTACTCAACCATGTTATTTCACAACCACACGTGGTTTAACCAGATTATTTAACAACCACATTTTAACGGTTTCTGCACAAGATTAACTGTCAAATTTTGCAATTTCACATTGGACTAAAAAAAAGCAACTATAAAAAGACAAAGTTAAAAATTACATAACACCAGGCTTTCGGAGCGCTGTTCCTTCATCCTGATGAAAGAGCATCGCTCCGAAAGCTAGTGCTTCCAAATAAAACCTGTTAGACTATCACCTGGTGTTGTGTGATTTTTAACTTCATACACCCCAGTCCAACACCAGCAACTCCAAATCATAAAAAGACAATTTATTTAAACGATTAAATTGTGTACTTCAGTCTTATGATCAGGAGCAAAGACTTGATCGAATTTAAACAGAACTTTAAATTGAGGTACAAGGTAGCATGACCGGACTAATACCTATAATTCAGAGGCAAGTTCAAATCCCACCAAGGCAACTGGGCAATTTAAATTCACCAAACCAATCAAATTCAGTTTATTGAATACAAGTCTGGTATCCATAGTGATGACCATAAAATGGGCTTGTTGTAAAAATCCATCCTGTCCTTTAGGGAAGGAAATTCGCATAAGGTTATACAGCTTGGAAAGAGACTCTTCGGTCCAACTCATCCATGCCAATCAAGTTTCCCAAACTAAACTAGTCCCACTTGCCTGTGTTTAGCCCATTTCCCTCTGAATCTTTCCTGTTGATGTACCTGCCCAATTGTCTTTTAAAACTATCACTGTACCTGAATCTACCACTTCCTCTGGCAGTTCACTCCACATGCAAACCACCCTCTGTGTGAAAAAGCTGTTCAGGTCCCTTGTAAAACTCTCTCGTCTCACCTTAAAAATAGGCCCCCTCGTCTTGAACTCCCCCACCCCCGGGAAAAATACCTTTGCTATTCACCTTATCTATAGAGACAAAAAACTGCAGATGCTGAAATCCAAAGTAGACAGGCAAGAGGCTGGAAGAACACAGCAAGCCAGGCAGCATCAGGAGGTGGAGAAGTCAATGTTTCAAGTATAACCCTCCTTCAAGACTGGGAAGAAGGGTTATACCTGAAACATTGGCTTCTCCACCTCCTGACGCTGCCTGGCTTACTGTGTTCTTCCAGTGTCCTGCTTATTCACCTTATCTATGCCACTCATGATTTTATAAAGCTCAATAAGGTCACCCCTCAACCTCTTACACTCCAGTGAGAAAAGTCCTAGCCTATCCAGCATCTCCTTATAACTCAAACGCTCCAGTCCCAGCAGCATCCTGGTAAATCATGTCTGCATCCTCTCCAACTTAATGATATCCTTCTGATAGCAGGGCGATCAGACTTTACGTAATACTCCTAAAATGGCCTCAACAACGTCCTGTACAACCTCAACCATCTTTTCCAGGTCTGACCTAAGTGTGATACCAGACCAACAGCAACATGTTTGACTCTTAGCTACCTTTAGACATTAGCCACTCAGTTGTATGAAAGAAGGCATTTCCACTCCCCAAACCCCCCCCCAACCCCCTACACCACCTTCTCAAGGGCAGTTTTGGATGAGCACCCAATGCCAGTAATACCAGCAATGCCTGCATCCTGTGAATGGAAATTGAAGAATTGAGATACCAAGGAAAATGGGTAATTGGGACTAGGTGCATAACAGCATTAAGGAGTTAGAGCTTTCAAATGAGTGGAGTTTCCAGAGGTGGAAGATGGGTGGTTGAGCTCTGAACTATTTGAAATGTCGAGTCTGGAGATGATAAAAGCTTTTTTTTTAACAATGCTGATGAACTGACGCAGAGGCAGAGAGTAACAATCTTACAAAGGTAGAATTAGCAGAATTGATACTAAAGAGGATCTGTGGTTGGAGGCTCAGTTTGGTTCTGGGCCAAATGGAACGATGAGGTTGCAAACAGCCAGGTTCAGCCTGAGATAGTGGGCAGACAGAGAGATGGATTGGATTAGATAGATACAGAGTTTAAAGCAGGAGAACCAGATACTGCCTACCCAAAGTTGAACTGCAAGAAATTGCAGCTCATTTGATACCAATCATTGAAGTAAAGAAACACTCTATTAGCAACACCAAATTTAACAGTATTATTTAGATTTCTTTGGAATTTTCGCAGCATGAGTGAAGAGACATCAGAGTTAACGTTTTAGATCTGGTGACCTTCCTCAGAACCAATGGTAGCTAGAAAAATATCAGTTTTATGCAGAAGATAGGGTGGGGGGAGGGGATAAGGAGTAAACGATAGTCAGGGATAGAGCCTAAAGAAACCGAAGGGCAATTAGACAGACAAAGAAGTGGATGATGACCAGGCTGGGAAGGTGAATAGCTGTTAATGGAGATTGTTAGTGGCTAACAATGGGTAGTGTGTAATAGCAGACTATGTGATAACAAGGCCTGGTGTATGGGAGTGAGGGCTGGGACATAGGAGAGTTCAAGCCCTTAAGTTATTGAACTTAATATTGAGTCCAGAAAGCTACAGGGACCCCTAGCAGAAAATGAGGTGTTATCCTTCCAGCTTATGCTCAGCGTCTCTGTCACAGTGCAACAAGCCTGAGACAGAGATGTTGGCCACGCAACAGGACGTGTTAAGGTGACAAGCAAGAGGAAGCTCAGGGTCTTTTTTGTCGGCAGAATGCAGGTGTTCTATGAAGTAGTCACCCAGTCTGCGCTTCATTTTTCCAATGTAGCGGAGGCTATATTGTGAGCAGTGAATACAGTAGACCAAGTTAAAAAGCACACCAACACCAGGTTATCATCCACAGGTTTATTTGCAAGTGCAAGCTTTCGGGGCACTGCTCCTTTGTCAGGTAACCAGTAGGACAGGATCATAGGACACAGAACTTATAGTAAAAGATCAAATTGTCATACAACTGATAAGAAGTATTGAACAAATCTAGATCGCTGTTAAGTCTTTAATTATACAGAATGGGGATGCAGGTTTCAAATGATTAAAATGTAAATCCCAGAACTTCTTTCAAGTCACAGTCCCAAGATAACTTCAGCTTTCATTAAAAAAAGTGACATCTCAGCTCAGAAAATTCATTAAGGGTGTGAGGTTAGAGTCTGTCTGCATCTCAATCTTGAGTCAAACTGATTCTATTTCCAAAGTAGGAATTTATAAAATGTCATGTGGAGTGATTGCCTACAGGTAGTGTGCTTTTTCAACAAAATAGAGTGTATCTACAAAATCACCTTATGTGTGTGTGAGCGCGCGCATATGTGAAGGAGGGAGAAAAAGAGTGTGTGTATGCGAGGGTGTGTGTGCATGCTTGATAGAGTGTGTACAAGAGTGTGATGGAGTATATACCCATGAGAGGGTGTGTGCATGAGTATGAGTGTTTGTATGTCTGAGAGAGAGTTTATGAGGAAGGCTTTGTGTGAGTCTGAGTGTAATCGTGTATGTGTGTATAAGTGCTTGTGGGTGAGTGTGTGTGTGAGGTGATAGTGATGGGAGATTTAAATTTTTCCAAGATTGACTGGGATTCACTTACTGTTAGAGGCTTAGATGGAGCAGAATTTGTAAGAAGTATCCAGGAGGGTTTTATAGATCAGTATATAAATAGTCCAACTTGGCAAGGGGCCATACTGGACCTGGTGTTGGAGAATGAGCCCGGCCAGATGGTTGAAGTTTCAATAGGGCTACTTCGGGAATTGTGATCACAACTCCGTAAGTTTTAGAATACACATGGACAAAGACGAGAGTGGTCCTAAAGGAAGATTGCTAAATTGGGGGAAGGCCAACTATAGCAAAATTTGGCAGGAGCTGGGGATTGTGGATTGGGAGCAGCTTTTTGAGGGTAAATCATATTTGATGTGTGGGAGGCTTTTAAAGGGAGGTTGATTAGAGTGCAGGACAGGTGTGTCCCTGCAAAAATGAGGGATAGAAATGGGAAGTTTAGGGAACCATGGATGACAGGTAAAACTGTGAAACTAGAAAGAGGAAAAAGAAAGCATACTTAAGCTCGATGCTTTGGAAGAATATCGGGAAAGTAGGACCAATCTAAAATGAGGAATTAAGAGAGCTAAAAGGGGTCATGAAATATCTTTAGCTAACAGGGTTAAAGAAAATCCCAAAGCCTTTTATTCATATATAAGGAGCAAGAGAGTAACAAGAAAAAGGGTTGGGCCACTCAAGGATAAAGGAGGGAAGTTATGCGTGGAGTCAGAGACAGGGGGAGAAATTCTTAATGAGTACTTTGCGACAGTATTCACTGAGGGACATGACGGAGGTTGAGGTTGGGGATAGATGTTTGCTTACTCTAGGTAAAGTCAGCATAAGGAGGAAAGAAGTGTTGGGTATTCAAAAAGGCATTAAGGTGTACAAGTCCCAAGGTCCAGATGCGATCTACCCCAGGTTACTGAGGGAAGCGAGAGAGGAAATAGCTAGGGCCTTAACAGATATCTTTGCAGCATCCTTGAACATGGGCAAGGTCCCAGAGGACTGGAGAATTGCTAATGTTGTCCCCTTGTTTAAGAAGGGTAGCAAGAATAATCCAGGTAATTATAGACCAGTGAACCTGACATCAGTGGTAGGGAAGCCGCTGGAGAAGATATTGAGGGATAGGATCTATTTACATTTGGAAGAAAATGGGCTGATCAGTGATACGCAGCATGGTTTTGTGCAGAGAAGCTCATGTCTTACCAACTTAATAGAATTCTTTGAGGAAGTGACAAAGTCGATTGATGAGGGAAGGGCTATAGATGTCATATAACATGGACTTCAATGAGGTGTTTGATAAGGTTGCCCATGGTAGTCTAATGGAGAAAGTGAAGTTGCATGGGGTCCAGGATGTACCAGCTAGATGGATAGAAAACTGGCTGGGCAACAGGAAACAGAGAGTAGTAGTGGAAGGGAGTTTCTCAAAATAGAGAACTGTGACAGTGGTGTTCCACAGGGATCTGTGATGGGACCACTGTTGATTGTGACATACATAAATGATCTGGCGGAAGGTATAGGTGATCTGATTAGCAAGTTTGCAAACGATACTAAGATTGCTGGAGTAGCAGATAGTGAAAGGGACAGTCAGAGAATGCAGCAGAATATAGATAGATTGGAGAGTTAAGTAGAGAAATGGCAGATAGAGTTCAATCTGGGCAAATTTGAGGTGATGCATTTTAGAAGATCTAATTCTAGAGTGAACTACGTGAAATGCCCTGGGGAAAATTGATGTACAGAGAGATCTGGGTGTTCAGGTCCATTGTACCCTGAAGGTGGCAACGCAGGTTGATCAAGTGGTTTTCTTCATCGGATGGGGTATTGAGGCCAAGAGTTGGCAGATCATGTTACAGTTGTGTAGGACTTTGGTTCGGCTACATTTGGAATACTGCATACAGTTCTGGTTGCCACATTACAAGAAGGATGTGGATGCTTTGGAGAGGGTGCAGAGGAAGTTCACCAGGACGTTGTCTGGAAAGGAGGGCGCTAGCCATGAGGAGAGGTTGAGTAGATTAGGATAATTTTCATTAGAAAGACGGAGGTTGGGGTGGGGGCCTAATTGAGGTCGACAAAATCATGAGGGGTATAGACAGGGAGGATAGCAAGAGCCTTTTTTCCCCAGAGTGGGGGAGTCAATTACTAGGGGTCACGAGTTAAAGGTAAAAGGGGAAAAGTTTAAGAGAAGTATGCATGGAAAGTTCTTGACACAGAGGGTGGTAGGTGCCTGGAATGCATTACCAGTGGAAGTGGTAGAGGCAGGCAAGATAGCATCATTTAAGATTTAAATTACATGAATGGGCTGGGAGCAGAGGGATATTGATCCTTGGAAAATAGGTGACAGGTTTAGATAGAGGATCTGGACTAGGGCAGGCTTGGAGGGCAGAAGGGCCTATTCCTGTGTTGTAATTTCTTTCTTCTTTGTTCTTTGAAGTGTATAGTGGGGTCACCTGTAGTGTGACATGAACCCAAGATCCTGGTTGAGGCTTTCCTCATGGGTACCGAACTTGGCTATCAGCCTCTGCCCAGCAACTCTGCATTGTTGCATATCCTGAATTCTGGGATGGTCACCCGAAGATCCAAGGCCGAATGTCCCTGACTACTGAAGTGTTCCCTGACTGGGAGGGAACATGCCTGTCTGGCAATTGTTGCACGGTGTCCATTCATCTGTTATCGTAGCGTCTGCTTGGTCTCGTCAATGTACCATACCTTGGGGCATCCTTGCCTGCAGCGTATGAGATAGACAACATTGGCTGAGTCACATGAGTACCTGCAGTGTAATTGGTGGGAGATGTTACCACGTGTAATGGTAGTAAGCATGTTGACACTCTGACACGTCTTGCAGTGGTTGCCATGACAGGGTTGTTCAGTATTGTGGTCGATATTATCCTGAATACTGGGCAGTTTGCTGCAAAGTAGACTAGATTGTGAGAAGTGCACGTAAAGTGCTGCTTCACCTGGAAGGTATGTTTGGGCCCTTGGATACTGAGGAGGGAGGAGGTATATGGGCAGGTGTTGTACCTTCGGTGGCTGCAGGAGAAGATGCCGTGGGGCTGTGGGGTGGTGTTGGGAGTGAAGGAAGAGTGGACCAGGATGCTCTGGAGGGAACGGTCCCTGCAGAGGTGGACAAGGGACGGTAGGGGAATATGTGTCTAGTGGTGGCATCAAGCTGGAGATGGTGGAAAAGGGATCTAATGATTTTCTGGATGTGGATGCTGTTGAAATGATAGGTAAGCCTTCCATGCTCTGGTAAGCCATGGTTACCATCCGGAACACCCTGGTCAACTCTTCCTTCACTCCAACACCTCCCCCATAGCCCCACAGCATCATCCCCTGCAATCGCCAAAAGTGTAACACCTGCCCATTTACCTCCTCCCTCCTCAGTATCCAAGGACCAAACATATCTTCCAGGTGAAGCAGCACTTTACCTGCACAACTCACAATCTAGTCTACTGCATTCACTGCTCACAATGTGGCTTCTGGTACATTGGGGAAACAAAGCATAGACTGGGTGACCACTTCATAGAACCCCTATATTCTACCTGCAAAAATGACCCTGAGCTTCCAGTTACCTGCCACTTTAACACAACTCCCTGATGCCTGGCCAAAATATCTGTCTCAGGTTTGTTGCAGTGTAAACTGGAAGAATAACACCTCATTTTCCAATTGGGAACCCTGCAGCTTTCTGGACACAATATCGAGTTCAATAACTTTAGGGCTTGAACTCTCCGATCTCCTAGCTCCCACTCCTACACACTGTGACTATTGTTATCACATCATCTGCTATTACACACAACCCTTTATTAACCACTAACAGTCTCCATTAACCGCTATTCACCCTCCCAGCCAGATCATTATCCATTCCTTTGTCTGTCCAACTGTTCTTCTCTCTCTTCGGCTCTATCCTTATCATTTACTCCTTTGCCTCTCCCCCACCCCATGTGTCTGCATATAAACCAACATGATCATAGCTACATCAGTTCTGAGGAAGAGTCACCAGACCCTAAACATTAACTCTGATTTCTCTTCACAGATGCTGCAATACCTGCTGAGCTTTTCCAGCAATTTCTGCTTTTGTTTCTTATTTACAGCATCGCAGTTCTTTCGGTTTTTATTCAGTGCCTGAACATCTCGGGAGGTCATACGTCTGGAAATTTCTGATCCTTCTTGCTATAAAACATGTGTCTTTTGCCTGAATTAATAAAGTGCTGTCTTTGAAAGTCTTTTAAGTTATTACGTGCACCATAATAGAAATTATCCACCTGTAAATGCCCTTCAGAAGTTTGAGATGAGCCACTTTGTTAAACCGCAACTATCTGTCTGCTGAAAGTATTCCCTCAGGGATTATACGTTGTTGCGGAGTTTGATACAACTGAGTGGTTTGCTAGGCCATTTCTGAGGAGAATTAAAATCCAACACCTATATTGTTATGCAACTGGAGACAAAGAGAGGCCAGATGAGGTACGGGCAGCAGACTATATCCCTAAAAATCAGCAGTGAACAAAATTAGTTTCTAAGAAAATCTGGTAGTTTCAAGTTCACCATTACTGATGCTTGTTTTTTTTATTTGCCAATTTTGTAGTTATTTAACTGACTGAATTCAAATTAAAAGCAAAATACTGCAGATGCTAGAAATCTGAAACAAACATAGAGAATTTTGGAGAAATTCAGCAAATCTGGCTATGGAGAGAAACAGAATTGATGTTTCAAATCTGATACGACACGTCTTGAGGTCATAATTTCAATTCCTCAACAAATCGAGACAAGGGGTATCTCCCCATGTCAGATCTTTCAGGCAAGTTTGGACAAATCTTCAGGATTGTAGGTTGAAGGATTGGTTAAGATTGCAAAAATAATTCACCTGAAATAATACTTATGTTTTCTCATTCAGTCAAAGGATGTGGGCATCAAGGAGATGGTGGTGAACTGTGTACTTCAACCACTGCAATACTTAGACCCACAATGCAATTAGGGAGGTATTGGCAGGATTTTAACCCAGCTACACTGAAAGTACAGTGATATATTGCCAAGTCAGGATAGTGAGTGGCTTGGAGAGAAACTTGCAGTTGGTAGTGTTCCCACTGTTGCCCTTGCCCTTCTAGGTGGTAAAGGTCATGGATTTGGAAGGTGCTATCTAAAGGAGTCTTGGCTAATTTGTGCAGGTACACACTATTGTCACTGAGCATTAGTGGTGGAAGAAGTGATAATAGTTTGCACCAGCAGAAATTCACCAAAACTCCTTAGATAGCACCTTCCAAATCCAAGACCTCTACCATCATGAAGGACAAGGGCAACAATGGAAATACTACCAACTGCAAGTTTCTCTTCAAGCTCTCCAACCTCAACACCAACTGCCTTTCCTGTCTGTCACAGTAGGGCTTGGCCCACAATAGCTTTCTTTTTAATTTAGACTTTTTGAAGCTCCCTCTCCTTTACATACATTCCACGGCATATTGTTCCTCCTTTAATGGAGGAAGAGCCTCTGATTGGTCTTCCATGAATCTGCCCGCCATCTTCAATTGGATGACAAGCCCACTTGGTCATTAATGTGGATCCCAGCGGAATATCACAATAAATGACTGTTTCTGAGACCTGCATAAATCTCTGTTATTAAGGACCAGACCAGACCCCTGTCCCTCCAAAGCATTGTGAGGAGATAGACTAGACCATAACTTTTATATTTATTTAACGATAAGTGTAAGTTGCTGTGTTCCAGATGTGATTTAATTGGTCCACCACTAGGCTTTAATCAAAGCACACTCTATCCTGACAACACAGTTAAAATACAAAAAAGGAAGATCTGGCATAACATTACTCTATCGAAAGACATAACAAATAACATACTGTTTAACCTTTAATCATGTTCTAACACAGGAAGTATCCAATAAGCACACCCCTTAGCAAAAAATGAAAACTCAGCAAAACAGCTATAATTCTCATGCGCGATTTCTCTCCAGTTCAGAAGAAAGTAGTAATCTGCCCCCTTTGATTTTTAAGAGGAATCCTCACAGTTTAAGATTTCACTCTTGCAGTCAATGAACCAAAAGCAAAAGAGAAAATGCTGGAAAATCTCAGCAGGTCTGGCAGCATCTGAAAGGAGAGAAAAGAGCTGACGTTTTGAGTCGAATCTAACTGACCCTTTGTCAAAACTAAAAGCCTTTCTATGTACATGGGAGGCCTGACCCTGCCCACTTATGATTCTTTTTTCTCTTAAAAAATAACACCCAGGCAGAACTCAAAAACTATTTCCCAACTGCCTGTCTGAGGGAGACATTTCAGCACCACTATGGCAACACTCTCTGCAAGAGTAACAGTACAGAATGCCTCTCTTAAAGGCACAGTGTGACCCATATTTCACCTGGGGTGGGGCACAAAAGTCCATAGGAAAGTTTCTACTCTCCATGTTCTTCAAACATGACTAAATATGGCTCTGTTTCTACGACAACCATCACATCTGAGCCTCTTAGATTTATTTCCAGACCTTAAGAAACATTTAATTGCACATCTGCAAATCCTTTAAATAAAGCTACGTACATTTAAATCTACATCAATGATGTATGTTACCTCCATTTTGAATTGTACAAGATAGCAGCGGCCACTCAACCTACAGTTTCTGTGCTGGTTCATTGAAAGAGTATTCCAACTAATTTCACTTGCCTGTTCTTTCTCCATATCCCTGCAAAAGTTTCCCCATTCAAGCATTTATCAAATTCCTCTCTCAGGCAGTGCATTTGGATAATAATAATCTGTGTTAAAAAAAAAGTCTTTCTCTATTTATTATTGTTTGTTTTTTGCCAAATATTTAAAACTTAAGTGCTTTGGTTCCCAGCCTGCCTTTGTTGAAACAGTTTCTCCCAATTTACTCTGTCAAATTTCCTTCTTTTTTATTCATTCATGAAGTGAGGGTGTCGTTGGCTTAGTGGGTATTTGTTGCTCATTCATGGTCATCCTGAGGGAGGCGGTACTGAGCTGCCTTCTTGAACCATCAGTCCATTTAGTGCAGGCAGATCCACAATGCTAATAGGGAGAGATTTCCAACATTTTGACCCAAAGCTACTGAAGAAATGATAATAAATTTCCAAGTCTGGATGGTGAGTGCCTTGGAGGAGAATTTGAAAGGGGTGGTATACCCATGTATCCACTGCCATTGTCATTCTAGATGGTAGAGGCTTGGAAGGTGTTGTCTAAGGAATATTGGTTAATTTCTGCAGTACAACTTTAGATGGTTCACACTACTGCTACTGAGTGTCATTAGTTGAGAGAATGGATGTTTGTGGGTGTGATGTTAATCAAGAAAGCTGGTTTGACCTTGATAATGTCAGGCTTCCAGAGTGTTGTTGAAGTTGCACTAACCCAGGTAAATAGGGAGTATTCCATCACACTCTTGAGACTTGTAGTTGGAGAATGGGCTTTGTTAAAAACATAAAATGAGTAACATGCTGCAGAATTCCAAGCCTCTGATTTGCTAATGTAGCCATTTTATCTAAATGATTAATCCAGTTCCATTCCTGATCAATGGTAGCCTCCAGGTTATTGATACTGGGGCATTCAACAATGGTAAACTATTCAATGTCATCAAATGATGGTTAGATTCCCTCTTGTTGGAGATGGTCATTGCCTGGCACATGTATGGCATAAATGTTACTTGCTCCATGTTAGCCCAAGCCCTGGATATTGTCCAGGTCTTGCTGCATTTGGACATAGACTGCTTCAATTTCTAAGGAGTCACAAATAGAGCTGAACAACACACAATCAACAAACATTACCATTTCTGATATTATGATGGCAAAAAGACCATTATAAAAATAGCTGAAGTTGGTTGGCCCAAATGTCCCTATTCTAAGGAAGTCCTGCAGAGAGCCCTGGGACTGAGATGATTGACCTTCAAACACAACCATTTTTCTTTGTGCCAGCTATGCCACCCCCCAGCCCCAACTCCAATTTCCATCAACTCCAGTTTTGCTAGGGCTCCTTTAAGTCACACTCAATCATGTAAAGCCTTGATGTCAAGGGTGGTCACTTTGACCTCTTCTCCGGAAGTTATCTCCTTTGTTTCTTTTATAGCCAAGGCTGTAATAGGAGCTGATGGGCTCTGGCACAACCCAAACTGAGCATCAGTGGGCAAGTTACATTAGATTAGATTACAGTGTGGAAACAGGCCCTTCGGCCCAACAAGTCCACACCGACCCGCCGAAGCGAAACCCACCCATACCCCTACCCCTACATTTACCCCTTACCTAACACTACAGGCAATTTAGTATGGCCAATTCACCTGACCCTGCACATCTTTGGACTGTGGGAGGAAACCGGAGCACCCGGAGGAAACCCACGCAGACATGGGGAGAACGTGCAAACTCCACACAGTCAGTCGCCTGAGGCGGGAATTGAACCCGAGTCTCTAGCGCTGTGAGGCAGCAGTGCTAACCACTGTGCCACCGTGCCGCCCACTGCTAAGTAAATGCTGCTTGATGGAACCATTGGTGACCCCTTCCATCACATTGATGATAATCAAGAGTAGACTAACAGGGCAATGATTGGCTGGGCTAGCGAGTCTTCCGTTTTGTGTACAGGACACAGCTGGGCAATTTTCTACATTGTTGAGTACATGTTGTCGCTGTACTGGAACAGCTTGGCCAGGAGCATGGGGAGTTCTGGAGGCATGTCTGCAGTACTATTGCCAATATGTGGTCAGGTCCCAGAGTCTTTGCAGTATCCAGTGCATCTAGCCATTTGTTGTTATCACGTGGTGAACCAAATGAATCAACTTAGCCAAAGACTGGCATCTGTGATGCTGGGGACATCTGGAGGAGGCCACATTGAATTATCCACTTAGCACCTTTGGCAGGAGTGTGTTCCAACAGCTTTAGCAATGTTTTCATGGATGTGCTGAGCTCCCCTATCAAGGAGGATTGCAAAGTTTGTGGATCGTCCTCTTGCAATGAGTTATTTAACTGGATGTAGCTGGACAGCAGAGTTTTTATCTGATCCATTGGTGAGAAATTGGTCAGTCTTGTCAGTCAACTTGTTGCTGCTAGGCATGCAAATAGTCGTGTTTCATAAATTTACCAGGTTGACAATTCATTTTTAAGTGTGCCTAGTGATGTTTTTGCCTCTTAACTGAACCAGGCTTGATCTGCTAGCTTGATAAGAATGGTTGAGTGGGCGAAATACCAGGCCATGAGGTTGTAGATTGTGTTTGAGTACAGTTCTGCTGCTGCTAATGGACCACAGTACTTCATGATGACCAGCCTTGAGTTGCTAGATATGATTGAAATCTGTACCATTTAACACATTGATAGTGCCACACAATATGATGTAAGATGGTATCAATGTGAAGACATGATTTTATCTCCACAGTCACTGTCACTTTTACCAGTGCTGCTATGGACAGATGCATCTGTGGCAGGCAAATTATTCAGGATGAGGTTAAGTATACTTGCCTCAGACCACCTGCCACAGACCAAGTCTATCTTTTGTGCCCTGAGCTCAATCTGTAATGCTGCTACCAAGTGAATCTTATGGAGTCATAGAGATATACTGCACAGAAACAGACCCGAGTCCCATTCTTCCATGCCAACCAGATATTCTACATTAATCTAGTGCCATTTGCCAGTATTTGGCCCATATCCTTCTAAACCCTTTCTTTTCATATACCCATCCAGATGCCTTCTAAATTGGATTAAACTGCATCTATTTCAATGCAGGAGTGCTGACAGGTAAGACCAATGAACTCAGGGTGTAGATAGGTATGTGGGACTGGGGTATTAAAGCATTACAGAAACATGGCTAACAGAGGGACAGGACTGGCAGCTTAATGTGCCAGGGTACATGTGCTTTAGACAGGACAGAGGTGGTGGAAGGAGGGGAGGGGAAGTTGATTTTTGATTAAGGTGAGTATCACAGCAGTAATCAGAGATGGGCAGCACAGTGGCTCAGTGGTTAGCACTGCTGCCTCACAGCACCAGGGACCCAGGTTCGATTCAAACCTTGGGCAACTGTGTGTGTGGAGTTTGCACATTCTCCCCGTGTCTGAGTGGGTTTCCTCTGAGTGCTCCGGTTTCCTCCCACAGTCCAAAGATGTGCAGGTCAGGTGAATTGGCCATGCTAAATTTCTCGTAATGTTAGGTGCATTAGTTAGAGGGAAGTGGGACTGGGGGGTTACTCTTCGGAGGGTCGGTGTGGATTTGTTGGGCCGAAGGGCCTGTTTCCACACTAGGTAATCTAAAAAAAATGGAAGAATCATCCAGTGAGGCTTTGTGGGTGGAGCCAAGAAATAAGAAGGGGATGGTGACATTATTGTGGTTGCACTATATGCCCCCAAATAGTCGACAGGAATTAGAGAAACAAATATGAAGGGAGATTGGGGAAACTTGCAGGAGCAATTGAGTTGTCATAGCAGGGGATTTTAATTTTCCTAACATGGTCTGGGACTGCTGGAGGATTAAGGGCTTAGATGGGGTGCAATTTGTTAATTGCAGTCAGCAAAGCTCCTCAAGCAATATATAGAGGGTTCTACTCAGGAAGGGGCAAAGCTCAACCTACTCTTGGGAAATAGGGAAGGACAGGTGATGGAGGTGACAGTGGTGGTGCACTTTGGGACCAGTGACCATAGTTTTATTAATTTTAAAATAGTTATGGAGAGGGACAAAACTGGTCCACAGGTTCACGTACTAAACTGGGGCAAGGTGATTTTTGATGGAATTAAACAGGAGCTTGCAGGGGTTGATTGGAATATTTTGTTTGCGGGCAAAGAGGCTTCTGGCAAGAGGGAGGCCTTTAAAGGTGAGATAACTAGAATTCAAGGTCTACATGTTCCCATGAGGGTGAAGGGTAAGGTTTCAGGAATAGGGAACCTTGGATGACAAGAGACATTGAGGCTTTGACCAGAAAAAAGGAGGTGTGGCTCAGGTCCAGGCAGCTGGGATCATGGGAATCCCTGGAGGTATACAGGATACAGGAGTTTACTAAAGTAGGAAATCAGAAGGGTGAAAAGGAGGCACAAGATGGACTTGGATGAGAAGATTAGGGTGAATCCAAAAAGGTACTTTAAGTATATTAAAGGAAAAAGAATAACTCAAGAGAGAATTGGGCTCCTCAAGGACCAAAGTGGACATGTATGTGTAGGACTGTAGGAGATGGGCGAGGTTCTCAATGAATATTTCTCCTCTGTGTTTACCATGAGGAAAGACATGAAGACTTGGGAATTTGGGGAGGTTAGTGGTGATATCTTGGAGACAGTCCATATCACAGTAGAGGAGGTGTTGGACATATTAGAATGTATGAAGGTGGACAAATCTCCTGGTCCTGACCAGATATATCCAAGGAAACTGCAAGAGGCTAGAGAAGAAATTGCGGGAGCCCTGGCTGATATTTTTGCATCATCGTTGGCCACGGATAAGGGCCTGGAAGGGTAGTGAATGTTATGCCCTTATTCAAGAAAAGCCAGGGAACTATAGACCAGTGAGCTTAACATCTGTGGTGGGGAAGTTATTTGAGAAGATTCTGAGAGATAAGAGATAACAGGGTTTGGTTGGGAGTAGTTAGCATGGCTTTGTGAATGTGAGTTCTTGCCTCAAAAATTTATTAAGCGTTCTTTGATGAAGTGACCAGGAAGGTTAACGTGGGCAGGACAGTAGACGTAGTGCATATGGATTTCAATTAGCCCTTTGATCAGATTCCACATGGTAGGCTGCTCTGGAAGGTGAGATCACGTTGAATCCAGGGTGAGCTGGCAAATTGGATACATGATTGGCTTGATGGTAGGAAGCAGAGGGTAACAGTGGAAGGATGCTTGTTGGACTGGAGGCCTGTGACTAGTGGAGTGCCTCAGGAGTCAGTGCTGGGCCCATTACATTTTGTTTTCGATATCAATGATTTGGATGAGAATGTACAAGGGATGATTAGTAAGTTTGCTGATGACACTAAAATTGTGGTCAATAAGGATGGTTATCAGAAATTGCAGCAGACCTTGGTCAGCTGGGGAAATGGGTCAAGAAATGGCAAGTGGTAAGTTTGAGGTCTTGCATTTTGGAAAGTCAAATCAAGGTAGAAATTTCATGGTGAATTGTAGAGCCTTAAGGAGTGTAATGGAACAGAGGGACCTTGGAGTTCAGGTGCATGGTTCTCTGAAAGTGAGGTCACAGGTAGACAGGGCAGTGAAGGAGGCTTTTGGCACACTGGCCTTCATCAGTTAGGGCATTGAGTATAGAAGTGGGAAAGTTATGTTGCAGTTATACAGGACATTGGTGAGGCTGCAGTTGGAATTTTGTGTTCAGTTTTAGTCGCCTTACTATAAGAAGGATGTTATTAAACTGGAAAGAGTGCAGAAGAAATTTAGAAGGATGTTGCCTGGACTCAGTGGTCTGAGTTATAGGGAGAGGTTGGACAAGCTAGGACTATTTTCTTTAGAGCCATAAAGATGTATAGCACAGAAACATACCCTTTGGTCTAACTCGTCCATGCCGACCAGAAATCCTAACCTAATCTAGTCCCATTTGCCAGCACTTGGCCCATATCCCTGTAAACCCTTCCTATTTATATACCCATCAGGATGCCTTTTAAACACTATATTTGTACCAGCCTCCACCACTTCCTCTGGCAGCTCATTCCATACACGCCCCATCTTCTGTGTGAAAACTTTGCCCATTAAGTCCCTTTTATATCTTGCCCCTCTCACTCTAAACCTATGCACTCTAGTTCTGGACTCCCCACCCCAGGGAAAAGACCTTGTCTATTTATGTTATCCATCCCCCTCATGATTTTATAAATCTCTATAAGATCATCCCTTAGCCTCCGATGCTCCAGGGAAAACAGCCCCAGCCTCTTCAGCCTCTCCCTGTAGCTTAAATCCTCCAACCCTGGCAACATCTTTGTAAATCTTTTCTGAATACTTTCAAGTTTCACAACATCCTTCCGATAGCAGGGACACCAGAATTGCACGCAGTATTCCAAAAGGGGCCTAACCAGTGTCCTGTACAGATGCAACATGACCTCCCAACTGTTATACTCAATGCTCTGACCAAAAAAGGAAAGCATACCAAGCACCTTCTTAAGTATCCTATCTACCTACGACTCCACTTTCAAGGAACCTTGAACGTGCTCTCGAAGGTCTCTTTGTTCAGCAGCATTCCCCAAGACATTACCATTAAGTGTGTAAGTTCTGCTCTGATTTGCTTTTCCAAAATGCAGCAGCTCACATTCATCTAAATTGAACACCATCTGCCACTCCTCAGCCCATTGGCCCATTTGATCAAGATTCTGTTGTACTCTGAGGTAACCTTCTTCACTGTCCACCACACCTCTAATTTTGGTGTCATTTGCAAACTTACTAACTATACCACCTATGTTCACATCCAAATCATTTATATAAATGACAAAAAGCAGTGGACCCAGGACCAATCCTTGTGGCACACCACTGGTCACAAATCTCGGTCTGAAAAGCAACCCTCCTCCACCACCATCTGTCTTCTACCTTCCAGCCAGTTCTGTATCCAAATGGCTAGTTCTCCCTGTATTCCATGAGATCTAACATTGCTGAATAGTCTCCCATGAGGAACCTTGTTGAACGCCTTACTGAAATCCATATAGATCACCTCTACCACTCTGCTCCCATCAATACTCCTCGTTACTTCTTCAAAAGACTCAATCAAGTTCATAAGATATGATTTCCCATGCACAGAGCCATGCTGACTACTGAGGGGAACTTATAGAGATGTATAAGATCATTAGAGGGATGGATAGTGTGAATGCACTCAGTCTTTTTCTCAGGATTGGTGAATTGAGGACAAGAAGGCATCATTTAAGGTTAGAGGGGAAAGAGTAAAAGGGAACCTGAGGAGCAACGTTTTTACACAGAGGGTTTTACGGATATGGAATGAACTGCCAGCAGAAGTGTCTGCAGGTACATTAACAATATTTAAAAGGCATTTGGACAAAATACATGGATAGGAAAGAGTTAGAAGGATATTGGCCAAGTGCAGAGAAAAGGGGTTGGCGGTGATAGACATTTTGTTCAGCGTGGACCAGTTTGAACCGAACGGCCTGACTCTGTGCTGAAGCACTCTATCACTCTAAATATTGTAAATGTACTCTGTCAGCTCAGTCCAAACACGCACTATCCTCTGCGTGAAAAAACTGCCCCTTAGGTCTCTTTTAAATCTTACCCCTCACTCCTTCAACCTATGCCCTCTACTTTTGGACTCCCCTACTCTGGGGAAAAGACCTTAACTATTCATCCTATTCTTGGTGATGGACTTTGAAGTTCCCCACCTAGAAAACATTCTACACTCTTTCCACCCTCAGTATGTCCTCCAAGTAGTGTTCATTATGAAGGAATATTGACTCATCAACTGAAGAGGGTAATCCATTATAATCAGCAGGAGATTTTCTTGCCCATGTTCTTTATCCTCTTGCCATAAGACTTCTTGGCATCCAGAGTAAATTTGAAGATGCCCACGGCATCTCAACTGTATACCTCTGCTGGGTCTGTCATGGCACTGGAGCAGGACATACCCAGAGATAGAGAACACTATGATTAAACTTCCCTTCAATCTTCTCTGCTTGAAAAAAATAAGAAAAAGGAAAGTGAGGACTGCAGATGCTGGAGATCAGAGCTGAAAATGTGTGGCAGGAAAAGCACAGCAGGTCAGGCAGCATCCAAGGAGCAGGAGAATCGACGTTTTGGGCATGAGCCCTTCTTCAGGAATGAGGAAAGTGTGCCAAGCAGGCTAAGATAAAAGATAGGGAGGAGGGACTTGGGGGAGGGGCGTTGGAAATGCGACAGGTGGAAGGAGGTTAAGGTGAGGGTGATAGGCTGGAGCGGGTGTGGGGCGGAGAGGTCAGGAAGAAGATCGCAGGTTAGGAAGGTGGTGCTGAGTTCGAGGGTTGGGACTGAGACAAGGTGGGGGGGGAGGGGAAATGAGGAAACTGGAGAAATCTGAGTTCATCCCTTGTAGTTGGAGGGTTCCTAGGCGGAAGATGAGGCGCTCTTCTTCCAGCCGTCGTGTTGCTATGGTCTGGCAATGGAGGAATCCAAGGACCTGCATGTCCTTAGTGGAGTGGGAGGGGGAGTTGAAGTGTTGAGCCACGGGGTGGTTGGGTTGGTTGGTCCGGGTGTCCCAGAGATGTTCTCTGAAACGTTCTGCAAGTAGGCGGCCTGTCTCCCCAATATAGAGGAGGCCATATCGAGTGCAGCGGATGCAGTAAATGATGTGTGTGGAGGTGCAGGTGAATTTGTGGCGGATATGGAAGGATCCCTTGGGGCCTTGGAGGGAAGTAAGGGGGGAGGGGTGGGTGCAAGTTTTGCATTTCTTGCGGTTGCAGGGGAAGGTGCCCAAAGTGGAGGTTGGGTTGGTGGGGGGTGTGGAACTGCCGATGCTCTCCACAGCATCTCCTCCACTTCCTGCTCCTCCGCCCTTGAGCCCCGCCCCTCCAATCGCCACCAGGACAGAACCCCACTGGTCCTCCCTCACTTACCACCCCACCAACCTCCATATACATCGTATCATCCGTCGTCATTTCCGCCACCTCCAAACAGACCCCACCACCAGGAATATATTTCCCTCCCCTCCCCTATCAGCATTCCGAAAAGACCCCTCCCTCCATTACTCCCTCGTCAGGCCTTTTAAATGTTGTAGTTGTACCAGTCTCCAACCTCCACTCCCAGCACCTTCCCCTGCAACCGCAAGAAATGCAAAACTTGCGCCCACACCTCCCCCCTTACTTCCCTCCAAGGCCCCAAGGGATCCTTCCATATCCGCCACAAATTCACCTGCACCTCCACACACATCATTTACTCCATCCGCTGCACTCGATATGGACTCCTCTATATTGGGGAGGCAGGCCGCCTACTTGCGGAACGTTTCAGAGAACACCTGTGGGACAACCGGACCAACCAACCCAACCACCCCATGGTTCAACACTTCAACTCCCCCTCCCACTCCACCAAGGACATGCAGGTCCTTAGATTCCTCCATTGCCAGACCATAGCAACACGATAGCTGGAGGAAGAGCGCCTCATCTTCCGCCTAGGAACCCTCCAACCACAAGGGATGAACTCAGATTTCTCCAGTTTCCTCATTTCCCCTCCCCCCACCTTGTCTCAGTCCCAACCTTCGAACTCAGCACCACCTTCCTAACCTGCAATCTTCTTCCTGACCTCTCTGCCCCCATCCCCACTCCAGCCTATCACCCTCACCTTAATCTCCTTCCACCTATCGCATTTCCAACGCCCCTCCCCCAAGTCCCTCCTCCCTATCTTTTATCTTAGCCTGCTTGGCACACTTTCCTTATTCCTGAAGAAGGGCTCATGCCCAAAACGTTGATTCTCCTGCTCCTTGGATGCTGCTTGAAAAAAGTAAGCCCAACTTCTCTCCTCATTGTCCAAAAATATGGTGTCATTCCAGTAAATCTGAGCTTGAAGGGAATCTTGGCTGAGTGGAAAAGCTGAACAAGCAGAAGAGATTGAACAGATGATCTGGGTTGTATTGATAACGTAATTCATGAGCTCTTACTCTTGTTACTGGAGGTGAGGATGGGTTCACAAAGTGAGAACATAGGACATTAGACCATTTTGTTGTTTCCATGTGATAACATCATATAAGTCAGAACGATGTTGTGAAACTTGAAAGGGTTCAAAGAAGATTTACAAAGATGTTGCCAGGGTTGGAGGATTTAAGATATAGGGAGAGGCTGAATAGACTGGGGCTGTTTTCCCTGGAGCATCGGAGGCTGAGGGGTGACCTTATAGAAGTTTATAAATTCATGAAGGGCATGGATAGGAAAAATAGAGAAAGTCTTTTCCAGGGGTGGGGAGTCCAGAACTAGAGGGCATAGGTTTAGGGTGAAAGGAGAAAAATATAAAAGGGGCCTAAGGGGCAACATTTTCATGCAGAGGGTGGTGCATGTATGGATTGATCTGCTAGAGGAAATAGTGAAGACTGGTACAACTACAACATTTAAAAGGCATCTGGATGGGTATATGAATAGGAAGGGTTTGGAGGGATTAGGGCCAAGTGCTGGCAAATGGGACTAGATTAGGTTAGGATACCAGGGTGGCATGGACAAGTTGGACCAAAGGGTCTGTTTCCATGACGCACATCTCGAAAACTCCATGACTCTAAGACAGTTTTATTTGCCTTGCAACACTGCTTTAATCCTCCAATCAAAGTTGACCTTGATTTTGAGACATGGCATGGATGAATGAGAATGAATTGGGAGGCCCATGTTTCATCATTCCCGATCATTATTGCCATGGACTTCAATGGCAAGAGATGTAAAACCTTCATTATCACTCTTATGCACTATCACACAACATTAGGATCTAACCTGCAGACTTTAGAGGGGAGCTTTCAGTCTCCACAAAGACTTCCAGAAACAAGCAATGTCATATCCTAGTACATGATGTGGAGGTAGGAAAGCCTCGACCGGTTAAGGGGAGTATATATGCCCCATCCCTGGGATGAGGTACAAATTTTGAATGTGATTGTTACTGAAAGAGAAGGACACCTCTTCCATGAGGCAATCAAAGGTGCTCTTGGACAGTATGAGCAGGAGCTGAAAGCAGGCTGGACAGCAATAAAACACTGGTTACAGGGGTATCGTCTGCATAAGACCGATTGGACAAAAGTCAGAGCTTGCTGTCAAAAACCTCACAGAAGAAGTCACAGAATATGAGGAAAGGTTTAGGACGACCTGGAAAGAATATGCAGGAGCCCCATTGGACTATAACCTGGTGCTGTGTGATTTTAACCTATATCCGAGTGCAGTTTGTCCTCATTTTTCAGCCTCGCTGACCTCCCCAGGCAGCATCAGGAGGTGAGAGAAGTCGATGTTAAGGGTCACACCCGAAATGGCGACTTCTCCACCTCCTGCTGCTGCCTGGCTTGCTGTGTTCCTCCAGCCCCCTGCCTGTCTACTTTGGATTCCAGCATCAGCAGTTTTTTTGTCACTGACCTTCCCATTCACATTGAACAAATTGGAGCTTCTTTCTTGTCAAAGAGAGAAGACTGAGGAAATGACTTGTCAGAAGTCTTGATAATTTTGGGGAATTCATTTAGGTGAGCTGAAAGGAAGCTTTTCCATTTATCAGGGAGTTACAAAATTAGTATAAAATGATCACTAATAAATTCATTCCAGAATGCAGAGGAAATCTCTTCACCCATAATATTAGAATATGGGACTTGGTATCGCAGGGAGTGGCTGCTGTGCATAATAAAGATATATAGCATTTAACAGAGAAAGGTTAATGAAATATGCTGATATGATTTGATGAGAGGCTTGTGTGGAACATAACCACGGGCTTAGACTCGTTGGGGAAATGGTCAGTTTCTTTTCTGTTAATATAATGTTAAACCTATGTAATTCAATGTGAAGGTTTCCTATGCTTCTTTGGCATAGGTTCGATGGAGGTTTCTCCTTTGAACCTGTCAAACAAATGTTTTCACCAATATACTACATAACGAACAGAAGTACAAAGATCCCAGAGCAGGTATTAACCAGTTTCAGCAACCAGACAAAACAAAAGAGACCTTTGTTCACTTTAACACATCATTCATCTTAAGCAATTCCGGCCTCCAGTGAACAGATGGTCCTGGATTCTGCTCTCAGCTCTGCTGTTCTGTAATGAGGGTAGGAGATAAATGTTGAGTGTAACTTGAGTAGCAACATCCTGGGGTAGGAATTAATAAATGCAGGTGTTACCTGCCCCATCTGCTTTCTTCTCCACAATCCTCTGGGCCTAGGTAAAGTCAAAATACAGGATACCCGCTCTGATTCACCACCTCTCTCACTCAAGTTTTGCTTTCCTATGTAAAGTAGGAGCTCAAACCTCATTAACTTAGTGACACATTTCTCACCATATTCTACCCTCGCTTCCAAAGCTGCTGCTTGGAAGAGATTCACTCAGTTTTTCGCACGCCTTTTCCAATCTATCGTTGAAAGTGGAATTTGTAATTTTTAGAAAAAAAATCTCATCCTAAATCTGCATCCCGAGAAGCAATTTTAGCATAATGTTGAATTTTCCAATGTGTGAACAATTACAAGATATACAGTGGAAAAAGCGTAGAGTTTGATGGTGTGAATAATTGTAGGATACACTGTGAGAAGGAAAGACTTATATTCATACATTGACTTTCAAGACAGGCAGTAAAATGCTTTGCGATACCCAGTCAAATTCCTTTGAAATGTGATTGGAGTTCAAATGTAGTATATGCAGTAGCCACTGTGCACAAAGCAAAGTGCCACAAGCAGCAATGAGAGAATGAATTGATAATCTGTTTTAGGTGTTGATTGAGGAGAAAATATTGGCTATGGCATTGAGGATAACTCTCCTGCTCTTCAAAATAATGTGGTATAATTTCTCACATCCATCTGAGATGACAGACATAGTTTTAGTTCATGCCTCATCAGAAAGATGGTATCACAACAATGCAGCAACACTGTCTAGATGTTGCACTCAACAACCTCGGTGGTTATAGAGTGTAAATTTCTGCATTGTATGAGATAATGGCTCTGAAGGGGTTAATGTTAGGCTCAACCCAATCTGATGATGTCATACAGTCTTGAGGGAAAGCTAGGGGTCAATTTTGAGATTCTGATGGATCAGGTAGATCATCCCTGGCTTTTGATAGTCTTCTTAATTATTTCTTACTTGCCAATGTAGGTTGTACCTCGTGCTGTCATGTAACAAAATATATCTTATTGTCAAGCCAAGAGTCTCTTTGCACTAATGATGTGGAGGAGCCGGTGTTGGACTGGGATGGACAAAGATAAAAAATCACACAACACCAGGATATAGTCCAACAGGTTTAATTGGAAACATTAGCTTTCGGAGTGCCGCTCCTTCATCAGGTTGCTGTGGAGCAGGACCATAAGACACAGAATTTATGGCAAACGATTACATTGTCATGCAAATGAAATTATATATTGAACAAACCTAGATTGCTGTTAAGTCTTTCATCTTTTAGAATGGCTTATAAGTTTCAGTTCATTAATATGTAAATCCCAGAACTTCTTTTAAGTCACATTCTCTAGATAACTTAAGGTTTTATTAAAAAGGTGACATCTCAGCTCAGACAATACATTAAAGGTGTGAGGTTAGAGTCTGTATCCCAATCTTGAGTCAGACTGGTTCTATTTCTAAAGTGGAATTTATAAAATATTACATGGATTGACTGTCTGCATTGACTGCCTGCAGATTGTGCGTTTTTTGAACAAAATAGAATGTACCTGTGAATATCATTCTGCAAATACAAATTCACCCCATAGACTGATATGTGTGTGTGTGCGTATGCATGAGAGAGAGAGTGTGTGAGAATGGGTGTGTGCATATACGTGTGTGAGTGTGAGCAAATGTGTGTTTGCATGTGTGCATGCTTGGTAAAGTGTGTGTGTAAGTGTGATGGAGTATAAGCCTGTGAGAGGGTGTGTACGTAGGCTATGTATGCGTGTGTATATGAGAGAGGGTCTGCTAGAGTGTGTGAGTATGTAAGAGTGTATGTGCACGTGTATTTGTGTGTGTGTAAGAGAGTGTATAGTGTAGTGAGGTCACCTGCAGTGTGACATGAACCCAAGGTCCCGGTTGAGGCCATTTTCATGGGTACTGAACTTGGCTATCAGTCTCTGCTCGTCCACTCTACATTGTTGCATATCCCGAAGTCCACCTTGGAAAATGGTCACCCAAAGATCCAAAGCTGAGTGTCCCTGACTGCTGAAGAGTTCCCCGACTGGGAGGGAACATCCCTGTACGATGATTTTTGCGCAGCATCCAATTCATCCATTGTTGTAGCATCTGCTTGGTCTTGCCAATGTACCATGACTCGGGGCATCCTTAACTGCAGCGTGTGAGATAGGCAACCTTGGTCAAGTCAAGTCACGAGTGCCTGCTGCGTGGTGCCCCCATTTATAATGGCGGTATCCATGTCGACACTCTGACACATCTTGCAGTGGTTGCCATGACAGGGTTGTACAGTGTTGTAGTCGATGTTGTCCTGAAGTCTGGGCAGTTTGCTGTGAACAATGATCTGTTTAAGGTTTGGTGGTTGTTTAAAGGCGAGAAATGGAGGCATAGGGAAGGTCTTGGCAAGGTGCTCATCCTCATCGATAATGTATTGCAGACTGCGAAGAACATGGCATAGTGTTTCCGCTCCCAGAAAGTACTGGACAACGAAGGGCACCCTATCGGTTGCATCCAGTGTCTGTCTCCTAAGGAGGTCATTACGATTTCTCGCTGTGGCATGTCGGAACTGGCAGTCAAAGATTGAGCAAGGTACCCTGTTCTTATGGGGCATCCTTGTGCCACATGAAGGACACCTGACGGTGCTGAGGGACGCCCTCATAAGAACAGGGTACGATGCTCAACTCATCAATCGCCAGTTCCAACGTGCCACAGCAAGAAACCGTAGTGACCTCCTCAGGAGACAGACACGGGATGCAACCGATAGGGTACCCTTCGTTGTCCAGTAATTCCCAGGAGCGGAGAAACTATGCCATGTTTTTCACAGGCTGCAACACATTATCGATGAGAATGAGCACCTCACCAAGACCTTCCCTAAGCCTCCACTTCTCACCTTTAAACAACCGCCAAATCTTAAACAGACCATTGTTCGCAGCAAACAGCCCAGCCTTCAGGACAACATTGAGTACAACACTGTACAACCCTGTTATGGCAACCACTGCAATACGTGTCAGAGTGTCGACATGGATACTACCATTACACATAGGGACACCACCCACCATGTACACGGCAGGTACTCATGTGACTCGGCCAAAGTTGTCTGTCCCATATGCCCATATGCTGCAGGCAAGGATGCATAGAGACATGGTACATTGGCAAGACCAAACAGATGCTATGACAATGGGTGAATGGACACTATGCAACAATCACCAGACAGGGTGTGCCCTCCCAGCCAGGGAACACTTCAGCGGTTAGGAACATTTGGCCTCGGATCTTCAGGTGACCATCCTCAGAGGCAGACTTCAGGATACGCAACAACGTAGAGTGGACGAGCAGAGGCTAATAGCTAAGTTCAGTACCCATGAGGATGGCCTCAACCAGGACCTTGGGTTCATGTACACTACCGATGACCCCACTACACTATACACTCTTTGGCACACACAAGTACAGATACACACATACTCTTACATAACTCATATACTCCCACAAACCCTCTGTCATACACACGGTCTCTCTCTCATTCACACATACACATATACACATGCAAACACAAATTCTGTTATGTGCACACACACACTACACACTGTCTCTCTCTTTCATGCAAGCACACACACATGCAAGTCTATGGGGTGAATTTGTATTTGCTAAATTATATTTGCAGATACATTCTATTCTGCTGAAAAAGTGCACAATCTGCAGGCAGTCAATGCAGGCAGTCAATCCATATAATACTTCATAAATTCCACTTTGGAAACAGAACCAGTCTGACTCAAGATTGGGATACAGACAGACTCTAACCTCACCTCTAATGCATTGTCTGAGCCAAGTTGTCACCTTTTCTAATAAAACCTTAAGTTTATCTCAAGGATGTGACTTAAAATAAGTTATGGGATTTACATATTAATGAATTGAAACCTGAAACACATTCTAAAAGATGAAAGACTTAACACCAATCTAGATTTGTTCAATATATTATAGTTGCATGACACTGTAATCATTTGCTATAAATTTTGTGTCTTACGGTCCTACTGCACAGCTAACTGATGAAGGAGCAGTGCTCCAAAAGCTAGTGTTTCCAAATAAATCTGTTGGACTATAACCTGGTGTTGTGTGATTTTTATCTGTGACTAAGTTTATCCTCGATCACTGTTAATCGCACAGACCTTTTGATTGAAAATAAAATAGGGAATTGGTGGCAGCAATCTAACCCAACCATTCCGCAAGACATATACCAGGCTGGGGTTCTGGCCCCAATGCAGTTCTTTTAGAAAATTACATTTTTAAATATGATACGTGAATTATTATATGGAGATCTTGTAGTAAGTGGGTAGTGTGCCTGCTTCTGAGCCTGAAGCTCTGGATTCAAGACCCACTCCAGGGTGTGATGGTAAAGGAAGGTTCATGGCCAAACAGGTTGATTATCCACCTTCAAATCGTTCCAATAAATGCCACTGGCAGGATAAGAGTGTGAGAGACTCTTGGCCAGCAATGCTTTGCCATTGCTATGCATAGTTCCAGATTGCAAATATGCAAAAGTGCATGTTGCCACAGCAACTCAGACTCGCAGATGGATATGTAACACCACACCACCATCACATGTAATTTGAGGCATATCAATGTCTCCCAAAACCTTTCCGGATTCGGGTTTTCATCCTGTCATGTCTGGGTCATAGATACATAGGAAAAGGAGAAGGCCAGTCAGGTTGTCGAACCTGCTCTGCCAGTCAATACAACAGTGACCAAACAATTATTTCATTGCCAGTTTCCCACACTATCCCTATACATCATTCGTCTTTAGAAATGTTTGAGTCTCTACTTCAAACATTTTCAAAGATTAAGCTTGTACTGCTCTCTGTGGTCGAGAATTCCAGTGGTTCACAATTCTAAATAAAATAAATTCTTATCATCCCTTTCCTAAGTGGACTTCTCTTATTTTAAAATTGTATTAATTGGTTCTTGCCATCTAACTGGGGGAAACATCTTGCCTGCATTTGCCTGTGTATCCCTTTAAGTACTTTGTAGGTTTTGATGAGGTCACCTCTTATTCTTCAAAACTTGAAAAAATACAGGGCCAGTTTGCCCAGTTTCTTTCCGTGCAACACTCCCGTCATCCTGGGGTCAAGTTCTGTGAACCTTCATTGTACTCTCTCAATGGCATTAATAACAAAGGGACCAAACTGCACCCAGTATTCCAGAGGCAGCCTAACCAATGTTCTATGCAACTGAAGCAAGACCTCACTACCCTTGCACTCAAATTATCTAGTGATAAAGGCTACATTCCACTAGTCTTCCAAATAGCTCAATGTACCTTCATGTTAGCCTTCAGTGACCTTTTGACAAAGCACCTAGTCCCCTTTGTACATTTAGACTATCCAAACTCTCACCATTTAAAAATATTCCACAATCTGTTTCTCATACCAAAGTGGATAACCTCATATTTGTTCACATTATATTCCATCTGCCATGTTCTTGCCCATACACTCAGTCTGTTCAAATCTTCTTGAAGCCATTTTGTATCTTTATCACAGTACACATTCTTGTGTCACGCACAAACTTGGTCCACTTATTCAAATCATTGATACATATTGTGGACAACTGGAGCCCAAAAGTTGATCCCTGTTGAACCAGGCACAGACTGCCAGTGTGAAAATGGTCCATTTATTCCTATTTTATTTTCTTCCAATCCTTAATTCATGCCAGGATATGACATCCCCCCCACCCCCCATGTACTTCAATTTATTAAACATCCTCCTCTGGGAGACTTCACGAACAACCTTCTTAAAATCTAAATATACTATGTCCACCAACTCCCCTAAAATTCTGATTACAATATCCTCAACAAACTCCAAGAGCTTCATCAAACACAATTTGCATTGCACAAAATCATGCTATACCTTATCAGGTCATTATTATTCAAGTGTCCATCTATCACATCATTAACAATAGATTCTGCCATTTCCCTGCTATTGAAGTAAGGCTAACAGGTCCATTGTTCTCCTTTGTCTTTGCTTCTTAAAAATGTGGTGACACTGGCTGCCTTATAACCTGAAGGATCCATTCACAAATCTATAGGATTTTGGAAGATATTCATCAATTTCCATTATCTAAAGTGGAAGAAGTTCTGGGATTTGCATATTAATGAATTGAAACCTACAACCCATTCTAAAAGATGAAAGACTTAACAGCAATCTAGGTTTGTTCGATATACTGCATCAGTTGTATGACACTATGATGTTTTGCTATAAATTCTGTGTCCTATGATCCTGTTCCACTTGATGAAGGAGCAGTGCTCTGAAAGCATGTACTTCCAAGTAAACCTGTTGGACGATAACCTGGTGTTGTGTGATTTTGAACTTTGTCTACCCCAGTCTAACACTGGCACCTCCACATCATGGCTAACACTTGAAAGACATTTCGACAGATACATGGATGGAAAAGGGTTAGAGGGAAATGGGCCAAATGCGGGCAAACGGGATTAATTCAGTTTAGTAAATCAGGTCAGTGTGGACAAGTTGGACCGAAGAGACTGTTTCCACACTGTATGACAGTGTGACTCTAAAAACATCTTTAGCACATATTGCAGAGACTGGTCTATCACAGCTTTAGTGCTAATTAGCTTTATACAGTTCACATGCAGATCAAAGTCACCTGTGAATACTAGTACCCATGCTATATGGCTCACTAGTGTCCTCATTAATACAATGCTTTCCACAATTACACCTGTTTGGGGACTTATGAAAAATTTCTACCACTGTTTGTAGTTTCTTTGTTCAGCCAAAACAGATTCCACATTCAGTTCTTCCACTCTAAAATCCTCCCTTCCTAATGTACTGATCCTATCCCTTGTTTCAGCTCAACACCAGCTGCTTTTCCTTCTCCCTGTCCTTTCTAAATGCTGAACAGCCTTGTGTATTCAATTCCCAGACTTGGTCACACTGCAGCCATGTTCCCATAGTAGTAATTACACGATCTCTGTTTACAACTTTTTGTGCTTTTAAGTCATTGGCCTTGCTGCGAGTTCTCTGCATATTTGACAGAGTGCACTAGATAGAGACAGGGTCTTTTGTTGGCTGTTTAATAGAATTGATTGATATGATTGGTGAACAGTTCCATTGTCATTATATCATACAAGTTGCAGGATTATAGAATTAGATGGATTTTTGTCCCAATTTGTTTAACAATTCCCATATTCCTAACCAAATTAAGGAAGTGATGAAGGGTGGGATCAAGTTTAGCTATAATGGCTTCTTCCATTAAACAGCTTACAATATATCAGCACAAAAGCTCAAACTTGAATAATAACCCCTTAGCCAGCATTATTCATCATGGTTGTTAATCTCATGGTGAATGAAGTGGAGCAACAGCAGTCCACACAGAGGGAGCTATCCTGCAGATTGAAACTCCCTAACATAATTTAGCAGGTGAGTCAGCCCAGGTTCTTCTACTCAAGAGCCCCACAAGACTCCATGTAATATTCCCGCTTGCCTTCTTAAATGCAGGAGGGAAATTGAGGCCTGAGGAGATAGATAAGTAATACAACCTCACAAAAGATGATCCAACTTGTGTCACTTGTAGCAGAGTATTTTTGTTTGTAAGTTCTAAATTGTTGTCTTCTAGGGGAAGAAATAAATGTCGCATCCCAACCCAGAGAGCCAATTGAATCGACTGTGTTTGACATCACTGGAATGGAGAAAGTCACAATGGTAAGTCACTCCCTGCCTTATAAATTACCTGAAGTTCTTTATTGTTAACATCACTGAAGGGACAAAGGGAGGCAGGCAGCCATTAGAGAGCTGAAACATCTGCTCACACACTTAATTGATAATTCTGACTGACGTGTATTAATTTTATAATGTCTGTTTACAGAAGGTTATGTGGTGTCAAGCATCTTGGCATTTTAGGTATTAAAATATCAAAGAGTCTGACTGCTGCTTTTATTTTCCTATAGTAAAAAGGATGCTCTTTTTAAACATTGTGTATTGTGGCATAAAAACCATCTGAAATTTTAATTCAGTTCTGATGAAAGGTTAATGACCTGAAAGGTGCTGCCTGACCTGTTGAATTTCTCCAGCCTTTCATCATTCTAATAAAGACCAAACCTAGTTAGAACACAAAGCAAAATTATCACTCCAACTGACTGATAAATTTAGGCTTCAGAATCTTTTCCCCTTAAACCTTGCAGCAGCGAAGATTAAGGCAAGTTTTAGGAGATATTTAGAATTATGGCAAATTGTTGATAGAGAAGGTAAATAGCAAAACAGCTTCCATAGCAGGAGGGTTGGTAACCAGAGATCACAGATTTAAGATAATTTGCAAAAAGAATTGTGTGTGTGTGTGTGTGTTAGGGGTGGGCGTTTGTGAAGAAAGTTGAGGGAACATAAGCAGACTTTTTTCACTCTGGAATGTGCAGTCTGAATGGATGATAGAAATAGATTCAACAATAACTTTCAAAAATATGTCTATCTAAAAAGGAAACTCTTACAGGAATATTTATCAAGAGTAAGGAAATCAGATAAAAGCAAATTACTGCGGATGCAGGAATCTGAAACCAAAAGAGAAAATACTAGAAAATCTCAGCAGGTCTGGCAGCATCTGTAAGGAGAGAAAAGAGCTGACATTTCGAGTCTAACTGACCCTTTGTCAAAGCCGCTTTGACAAAGGGTCAGTTAGACTCAAAACGTCAGCTCTTTTCTCTCCTTACAGATGTTGCCAGACCTGCTGAGATTTTCAAAGAAATTAGATAATTTGAAAGGTCTTTCTGCAAGTGGGACAGGCACAATGGGCCAAATGGCCTCCTTGTGAGTTATTTCATTCTAAGCATCTGTTCAAGGAGGCTAACTGAAACTTCGACCGGATTCTTTTCCAGTGGAGCTATCAAGTTCTCTTATCCCACCTTTTAATAAAATTACATGGTGACAAAGGAATTGATTTGGAGCACTGCACAAAATATAACCTAATTCAACTTAATTTTAATCATATCCCATTTGCAGACTCATTCAGCAACCTTTGATGTGGCTGATAGGTAACCAATCCTTATTTCACGGAACTGCTCCAAGGTTGCCAGCTGACTTGAGTGCAGGAGCAGATTGTCCTTTGAAGCCATCTCACAGCTCAGTTTTTTAATCTTTGAAGAATACAGCAACTAACAGATTTCAAGCATAATGTATTTGAGATCAGCAAAAGGAAACCACTGGGACATTAAAAAAACCAACACGCACCAATGATCCGGTATTAAATAGGTCAAGTTGGATTATCTTTCAAATAAAGTTGATTGTACTCAGACCATATGATGGATTTGCACATACCTGATAGTCATTGACCCATGATTATTCTGGGAATGGAATAAAATGAAATCTGTATTTTTAATCAAATGTGAATTTCCATGTCTATCAAATTTTATCTCTTTTTAAAACATTACTTACTCCTGAAGTTATACTTTGTGTTGGAAATGTTGTGTGACTATGGCTTATTTTTTAAAAAATTCATTCTTTGATGTGGGTTCTGCCAGCTGAGCCATCATTATTGACCATGCCTAGTGGTCCTAGAGGAGGTGATGGTGGGCCACTGTCTTAAACCCCTGCTGTCACTGGGGTAGGTGTTCCAGGTTCTTGACCCAACAGTGATGTCAGCATGTGGTATATTTTGATGTCAATGGGATATATCTTGGTGAGGAGCTTGTGGGAATAGTGTTTCCTTGCGCCTGCTACCCTGGTCCTTTCAAATGGTACAGTCACCATATTATGGTCTGGCCCCCACCGGTCTTTGCCCCATCTGTCCTTAAATAATTTCACTTTTGCATTGAAACATAGAAAATAGAAGCAGCAGTAGACCATTCAGCCCTTCAAGCCTGCTCCACCATCCAGCATGATCATGGCTGATCGTCCAACTCAATACTCTGTTCCTGTTTTCTCCCTGTACCCTTTCATCCTTTCAGCCCCACTGTACCCAGTTTCTTCTTGAAAAATTACATGTTTTGGCCTCAACTGCTTTCTCTGGCACAGAATTCCATCGGCTCACCACTTTGAGTGGATAAATTTCTCATCTCAGTCCTAAATGGCCTGTGCTGCTTCCTTAAACTGTGACCCTAATTTTGAAATTAAGTTCTTTAAAAACGGAAGAAAAAATACATTTAGAGACACTTAGGTTATTAAAATGTGGGTCACGTAAATGGCTGTGGATATAGCTATGGCAGGGATTCTGCAGCTTTGGTACCAGAGAATCCTAGAAGAATCATAGAATCCGTATGGTGTGAAGGCAAGCCATTCAGCCCACTGAGTCCACACCAACCGTCCAAAGAGCATCCAGCCCAGACCTGCCCCACCTCTGGACCTTGCATTTCCCATAGCTAATCCAACTAGCGTGCAACACCTAGTCACAGTGGGCAATTTAGTGTGGCCAATCCACCTAAGCTGCACATCTTTGGGCTGTGAGAGGAAACGGAGCACTCGGAGGAAACCCACATAGACACTGGGAGAATGTGCAAGCTCCACACAGTCAAAAAAGGGTGGAATTGAAGCTGAGTCGGTGGCACTATAAGTCAGCAGGGCTAACCACTGAGCCACCGTGCTACCCATAGAAGGCCATTCAGCCCCTTAAATCTGTTCCACCATTCACTTATATCATAGTTTATCTGCACATCAACTCCATTCACTTGAAACTGGTTCCATAACTCTTAAATAACCTGTATAGATTTTATATGTATGCTAAGAGGGGTATTACACATAATGCTGTTGCTTACTGTTAGCCATTTCATAAGTTTGCATGCAGGTACCAGAATTATTTAGTGGAATATTGTTTTCAGCAACCTTAAGATTAAAATCTATATACAACCTACCATAAGCGTACCGAGATGCTGGAACCTAGCTTCCACCCAGGCATTCTTGATTTATTTTTGATAATGGGTTGAGTTCCATTTTTTATGATTTGAAGTGAATCATGTTCGATGACATCCCTTCAATAATTAATTACCACTGGTCAGGTGGCAGTCAGAACACAATTGAGAAAATTGTTTCATTACAAGTACAAGGGCCAGACATGAGCAGGACATTACAAGTATAGTAGTAAGGAAATTTGAAATACTGTTACAAGTCCATGTTTAGTGATGTTATGATTGCTCTTAGTAACATTCTCACACCCGAAGGCCAGACCCTCACTCAGGCACCGGTGCCCCAACCAGAGGAGATGAATGGGAATGTTTAAATGGACCTCCTAGCTGTATTCGGTTTATATGGGATTGAGTTTTATATGTGGCTTTGATTCACAAAACAAATATTTCACCTGCTGTATATCAACCGTGCCCTGCCCCATCACTGTATTTGCTGCCTTTCAAGTTCAACGATTCTCCTTGTCTTCTCTATCTCTACATGTGACTAACTTTACATCATGGATCGAAGCAGGATTACAGTCAAGTTACCATTTTTAGTCAGTGAGCTGTCACAATCTGGAAAACACCGCCCAAAAAAGATGGTGGAAGCAAACTCAAACACAACTGACACAAGGAAATTGGACATACCCTCAAAAATAAAAAAGAAAATGCAGCAATGTGGAAACTGAGCGGGTAAATGGGACAGCCGGTTAGCACTTTCAAAGAGCCCACCGGCCTGAATGGCCTCCTTTAGGGCTGTACGATTCAGTTGCTGAAACCTTGTGCTGTAGCTAATGATGAGCATGGAGGCAGGAAGGGGAGATAGTGACCCACTGCAACATTTTCCCATCCCAATCAGAATTAGGTGGCACGGTGGCACAGTGGTTAGCACTGCTGCCTCACAGCGCCAGAGACCCGGGTTCAATTCCCGCCTCAGGCGACTCTCTGTGTGGAGTTTGCACATTCTCCCCGTGTCTGCGTGGGTTTCCTCCGGGTGCTCCGGTTTCCTCCCACAATCCAAAAATGTGCAGGTCAGGTGAATTGGCCATGCTAAATTGCCCGTAGTGTTAGATGAAGGGGCAAATGTAGGGGTATGGGTGGGTTGCGCTTCGGCGGGTCGGTGTGGACTTGTTGGGCCGAAGGGCCTGTTTCCACACTGTAAGTAATCTAATCTAATCTAATTATGTTCTGGGCGGGATAGCCCATGATCAACCATCCAACTCTACCACAACTGATGCCCAGATGAGGCTAATAAATGACTGTGTTAGGGCTTCATCCTGCCACTGCAGCAAATAACCCAGATGAAGGTGGACCTTTGGCCACACAGCCTTTGTGCAGCAGCTGAAACTGTGCAGCCCTTTCTTATCACCTATTCAGGATTCACGACAAGGATGTGTCTTAATCTATGGAATCCCTTAATCCATGGAACTCAGTTCCTGCTTGACGGTCTGGTCACCAGGTGTGAGGATGTCACTGGGAGCTTGCCCCCCCCCCACTCCACCATAATTCCAAAGCCCCTGCTCTCCTTTTCTCTTAACATCCTACCACATGAACCTGCCACTACCATTATACTCCACAATCCTGGGACATCCAGCATGTCTTCCAGTAGCAGCCACATCCCCTCCAGTCATGCTGCCAACCATTGGGGTTTGATCCCAGGGAGAGTCTGAATGGCATGTGGTCTTCTGTAAAGAGGCAGTGCAGTTCTCCAGGCTGCAAGTAAGATTCCAGGTACCTCAACAGGATTATTTGATGAACATACAATGGGCAATACAGGAAGGAGGCAATATCTAAGTGTTTGTATGTGTGGCTTTGACTTAAGGTATAACATCCATTAACTTGGACTAGTAACAAGTATTTAAAATCTCATTATTCTATATCTGCAATACCCTGCTCATGTCTGGAACACTTTACCAATCAAGACATAAAAAGCTTAACAGCCCAAGCTCAGACCTGGACTCTTCGCTAACCACAAGACAAAATCATTATTAAAGTTATTTTGTATTCATACGACATCAGACTACACACTTTGGTCAATAATTGCTATAACGAAAACCACCTTCCTGCTTACTTTCAACGTGAGTCAAACTCCACACTCTCGAGAGAAGTGCCAACAAAAAGCTGACCTATCAGTGATGGCAGGTTCCAGAGGAGATGTTAACTGGAGATTCCCCAGATACATATAAAGGTGAACATTAAAACTGGGGAATTCTCCACCCATATTATGATAGATCATTTATTGCTGGGGGATCTTGCTGTGCACAAATTACCAGTTGCATTTTCTGATGTACTGACAACAGTTGCACATACAAAACCTTTTAAAGTCCCAATCTTTTAAAAAACAGTCACAGCAGCATAAGCAGACAACATTTTGACACCTTCGCATTGTATGCAAGGATAGGTGACATTATCTACTTTGGTAGGAAAAATTTAAAAATGCAGAATAATTTTTGTATGGTGAGAGACTGGAACATGTTAGGATTCAGAGAGAACTAATTGTCCCTGTATGTCCAATCACAGAAAGTTAACATTTAGGGATGGTCTGCAATTAAGAAAGGAAATGGTCAAGGGACTGGAGTGTAAAGATGAATTAATCCTGATTGAATTAGTCAATGCTAATATGTGAGTCAAAGAGTGTGGTGCTGGAAAAGCACAGCAGTTCAGGCAGCATCCAAGGAGCAGGAGAATTGACATTTCGAGCATAAGCTTTATTCCTGAGGAAAGACTTATGGCCAAGGGTACTGAGAGATAAATGGGAGGGGGTGGGAGTGGGGGGAGGGGGTGGGAGTGGGGGGGGGGGGGGGGGGGGGAGAGGAAGATAGCTGGGAATGCGATAGGTAGTTGAAGGTGGGCTTATGCTCGAAACATTGAATCTCCTGCACCTCGGATGCTGCCTGACTGGCTGTGCTTTACCGGCTCCACACACTTTGACTGTGATCTCCAGCATCTGCAGTCCTCACTTTCTCCCAGTGCTAATATGTGAGTAGAGAAGGGGCACGATGAGTAAGTATTGCAACTACTGTCAGTGGCAGCCTATCCTGAAACTCCATGTATAATAGGCAGTACACAATAAACTCTAAAATTGTGAACAATTAGAATAAAATAATTTGTATTTATGTAGGATCCCATCACATCCTCAAGGCATCCATCTAAGGCCAAGTGTTTGGCCATTTCTTGTAAGTACACGAAATATGTGCTAGAGTCGGCAGTTTGGCCCTTTGAGCCTGCTGTGCAGTTTAACAACAGTAGACAGACAGGAGACTGGAACAACCCCTCTCCCTTCCTTCCACTCCTCCCTGTCACCAACCAGATTCATTCCTCTCATTGACCAACCAGGTCATACCCTCTACCTGTCTTCACCTATCCTCACTTCACCATCCTACCACCGCCACCCTCTTTATCTGCAGCTCCCCCACACCCACCCCCAGTCCTGAAGAAGGGTTACACCCGAAATGTCGACTTCTACACTTTCTGATGCTGCCTGGCTTAAGGTGTTCTTCCAGCCTCCTGTCTGTCTATTTTGGATTCTAGCAGCTACAATGTTTTTTGTCTCTAACCTAGTACAGTTCAACAAGGCAGGTATTGCAAGATCAATTCATTTATCTTGGAACAAGAACTAGAAAACGTTATCTTGGAAACCTTCAGCAAGGTAGATCAAACTGATGACATCAGGACAGTAAAGGATCACCGAATGCAATAGTTGGTCATTTCCATGGCAGCAAATCATGAGGGGAATAAAAAAATTGGTTTAAATATCATTTTGCAATCGAGCTTGCCAGGTGACCTGTGACCGAGGACAATTTTACCTCTCAGTGAACAATTTGTCCCAGCATATGCCCAATATGTGATAAAGACTGATGCTCAGTATCGGGGTTAACGATTCCTTTGAGGGTCAGTGAAAACTCTAGGCTAGGGCATGGTGCACAATCACAGATTTATTTGGTTTTTAAGGCAGGAGTACCTTTCAGGTAAGATCAATAGCATATTTCACTGGTAAAGGTGTGAGCTGATATTCTGGGGATAAATTTTGGAAAACAGGGTCATGGCACTGCCTTCAGGACAATGTATCTGGCAAATTTTGGAAAAGTGGCACTGAATTTATAGGTCACTCGACAATGCTTGTTAATGCCAGCATTTGTGCTTCACACAGGCCTCCTACCACCTTACTTAAACTTATCCCATCACTGTGGCAGGTGACACAGTGGCTAGCATAGCTGCCTCACAGCGCCAGGGACCCAGGTTTGATTCCAGCCGCAGACAGCTGTGTGGAGATTGCATATTCTCCTCATGTCAGTGTGGGTTTCCTTCAGTTCCTCCCACAATCCAAAGATGTGCAGGTTAGGTGAATTGGCCGTGCTAAATTGCTCATAGTGTTCAGGAGGTGTAAGTTGGGGGTAATAGAATAGGGGAATGGGTCTCGGTGAGTTACTCTTCAGAGGGTCGATGTGGACTTGTTGGGCCAAATGGCCTATTTTTACACTGTAGGGATTCTATGAATAACTTTCTATTCCATTCTTCCTGATGTACTCATCAGTATTAGGAAACCTCTACAAGGAAACCAGATCAAGCACTTGGTGGATCCAGCTTATCATGCTCCAAACAATATCCATGTTGGACATTGAGCACCAATATCTCAGGGCATGCACCACAGGTGCTGGCCACATGCCTCTACATCCATGCACATTGGCATCTGAACATGCCAGCCACTAAGAAACCTCATATCCACTTCCAGGATGCTTCTGCACTTCAGGCTACACCGGCAACTAACATTGTAATGCTACAGCAAGGACACTGTGCACTCAGGGACCCACACCCAGCTTATGGACTGGACCAGGCTACATCTCCAAAAATGAACCTTGCTCTCATAGTGCTCTCTCATTCTGAGCCTCCCTTAATGTTCACAGCATTCCTATCTTGTATGGTCTTGCCTTGCTTTATTCCCACGTTGTTCCCTCAGCCAGAGACATTAGGCTCATAATACTTCAGTTTTACCTTGACGTTTAGCACACAAAAAGCCAGGGAGCCTGTCAGGGTTAAAATTAGAGTGTTGCTGGAAAAGCACAGCAGGTCAGGCAGCATCCGAAGAGCAGGAAAATCGACGTTTCGGGCAAAAGCCCTTCATCAGGATGCTGCCTGACCTACTGTGCTTTTCCAACACCAATCTAATCTTGACTCTTATCTCCAGCATTTGTAGTTCTCACTTTTGCCTAGCCTGTCAGGATTGTCAGCAATCAAATCAAGATAGTCTTCACTCAAGGGTTCCCTGAAGAGTTGGTCAAGGGCAGCCTTTGGTATCCAGGCCTTGCTCAGAGTTCTCAACATCAGGATGCTCTCCTCATGAGATTATAAGACATGGAAACATAAATCGGCCATTTGGCCCACTGTGTCCACTCTACCAATCTGAGATCATGATTTATCTTTTAATCCTCAACACCACTTTCTTGCCTTATCCCTATAACCCTTAATTCCCTTAATGATTAGAAATCACTCTATCTCACCCTTGAAAATGCTTAATGATCCAGCTTCATCTGCCCTCTGCAGTAAAGAATTCCACAAGTTCACTGCCATCTTGGAGAAAAAAAATTCCTCCTTATCTCTGTCTTAAATGGACCATTCCAAACTCGTGAGGACTGAATGTCAACCAGCACCTACCCACATTGATTCTCTCTGCCCTATTGTAACTGTTTTCCTCAAATAATGAAAGAGAGGCAGGCATTAGAGAGGATGAAAGTGAGTGGCACAGCTGTTACTGTTGGGGACGCATCCCGAGTCGGGTCAGTTGGCAGTGCAGAGGGCATACAGAGTTCATGGTGTCAGGGGTTTAGGTGGGTGAGAGAAGGTGGGGAAGATATTGCCAGCAGTACTGAGAGTGATAGAGCATTAACCTGAGTTAATTCTGAGACTGGACCAGGCTGGCATGGCTGAGTGACATGGCCTCAGCCGCTGGTCCTGTGGTAAGAGGTCCCACATAAGCACCACACCATTCAGCAGAACCTGCCCACAAAGTGGGGCATCTATTTCCATCCAATGTAATCATTGACGACTGTGCAAGGTAGCTCCAGATTGGCAATCCTTGTCTGGGTGAACAATGGCCTTTTAAAAATGGCATGGTCACAAGGGATGCTGGTGAATTCTGGGATAGGGGCAGCACAATGGCTCAGTGGTTAGTACCAGGGGACTAGGTTTAACTCTACCACACCTACTAACTCCACCACCCTGTGGCCGAGCACTTCAACTCCCTCTCCCACTCCGCCAAGGACAGGCAGATCCTGGGCCTCCTCCATCGCCAAACTCTAGCCACCCAACGCCTGGAGGAAGAACACCTCATCTTCCACCTTGGGACCCTGCAAACACATCGAATCAGTGTGAATTTCACCAGTTTCCTCATTTCCACTCCCCCCACTTATCTCAGATCCAACCTTCCAACTCGGCACTGTCCTCATGACCTGTCTTACCTGACCATCTTCCTTCCCACCTATCCACTCCACCCTCCTCTCCAACTTATCACTATAACACCCACCTTCATTTACCTTTTGCACTCTGAGTTACCTTCTGTTACAACATGGGGTAAACCCTCCTGCTTAATTTAAACCAGCAACACAGAAAGGATTTATCCCATGCAGTAATACGTGAAAAGTCGAGAAGCCAAGAACTATTTAAAATAAAAATTAACAACTTTATTTCGTAAAGTATAACTGAGAATAATTGACTAACAACTATTTACAACTCCTTCCTCTAATCTACCTTTTACTTTCCCCTCTACAATACTGGTCTAATAAAAATCCCAATTAAGATTTTACAAAACAAAACTTCTTAACTCAAAACTAGGCAACTTTTGGTTCTTCACTGTATTCCTGTCTTGTTTTCTTCTGCTTGGGGATTCTGCTTCATAGGTTACTGATCGATAAAGGTACCTTTAAGAGAACTATTTTTCAGGCAGTCCTTTTACATGCAGGTGTTTGGCAATTCTCCTCCCAACTGTTCAGTTTTCACCAGTCTTATACTCTCAAAGCGTCGGATTGTGTCATTGGCTTTTAAGATTTCCAATATACTAAATTCAAACTTGATTGGAATTTAGTATTTTTCGGAGTATAATTTAAATTGATTGGCCTAATTCAAATCTGTTTTGTCATTTCCAGGCAACCCAGCAAATCTAGCTTTTGACCAAGTGTTACATTGTTACCTTATTGAGAACACTTGGTATTGTGACATAGTTCTGCTAGCTTCTCACTCTCTTAAAGATACAGTACACCCACATCTTCATAACAGCCCCACCCATCTCCCCCTCTCCCCACCCCTCATTTATCACTCCACCCCTTGGCTCACAAGCCTCATTCCTGATGAAGGGCTTTTGCCCAAAATGTCGATTCTCCTGCTCCTCGGATACTGCCAGACCTGTTGTGCTTTTCCAGCACCACACTCTCGATTCTGATCGCCAGCATCGGCAGTCCTCACTTTCTCTTAATTCTACGCTCAGGTGACTGTCTGTGTGGAGCTTGCACGTTCTCCTCACAGGTTTCCTCTGAGTGCTCTGGTTTCCTCCCATAGTCCAAAGACGTGCAGGTTAGGTGTATTAGCCTTGCTCAATTGCCTATAGTGTCCAAGGATGTATAGGCTAGGTGGATTAGCCATGGGAAATCCAGGTCTATAGGGATAGATTGGGGGTTGGGTCTGGATGGCATGCTCTTTGGAGGGTTAGTATGGACTCAATGGGCCAAATGGCCTTTTGCCACTAGTGTAGGGATTCTATGATCTGCTGACTGGTGAGTAATTCTGGAAACAATGTCTGTTAAGATCCTGAGGACGTGGGTGGTTTGGGTACAATTACAATGTTTAAAAGACATTTAGATAAGTACATGAATAGGAAGGCTTGGAGGAATGTGGGCCAACTGTAGAAAGGTGGGACTAGTTTAGTTTGGGATTATGTTCAGCATGGACTGAGTGAACTGAAGGGTCTGTTTCCATGCTGTATGAATCTAAGATGGGGTGAAAATTAGATATGAGAGATGTCATAGGGACGTGGTAGATCATTGATGATTAATAAAGTGAGTTTGGTTGAAGTATGGCACAAGAACTCCTTTCAGCCTGATGAACCATCTAATAAACTCCATTCCAAAAATATTTAATCGGCTGTAAAATGTTTTGGATGTTTTGTGGTTATGAACGATGTAATATAAATTCAAATTTGGTACTACATGCCCCCCTCAAATGGTGAAATTCATACCTAAGTTACTGTTGCTAGAAGTAGCATACAGTTGTACACAGGAGGCAAAAATGGGTACTGCAGATGCTGGAGATTAGAGTCAAGGTTAGAGTGGTGCTGGAAAAGGACAGCAGGTCAGGCAGCACCCGAGCAGCAGGAAAATCAACGTTTTGGGCAAAAGCCCTCCATCTGGAATCAGTTGTACACAGGACCAAAAGAGTATGCTCAAGCCTTGGGCCTTTTTAATTACTTGTGAGCATGGAGAGCATGTAGCCCTAGGATTTTCTCCATAACAATGCTACAGCCAAAGTCGAGTTACCAACCAGTCAGCAAACTTTTTTCCAGTAGTATAAATTGCTGCAATCTTTAGAGATTTGGCATTCGCAAGAGATTTGACAAATTTGCATTTGTTCTGAAGAGTGCTAGATGAAACGTTTCAGCAATATTCAAGTTCTGTACTACCAAGTGACTGAATAGAAGTGCTTGGGTTTACAAAATTAAGCAGTCTATATACGAAAGTTGAGAACATTTTATAGTTTTGAATAGCACTGCCAATAACTTGAAAACATAAGCATTAATCTCAATTCAGTTGAAGTTAATTCGCACTGTCACATACTGAGTGCAACACATGCTAAAATGAAATTAATATTACTTATTCATTCCTTTCCTGCCAAAAAGACTACTGATTTCTTCTGAAATATTAATGTGTCAGCTGGTTGCTGACACACAGAGTCTATTCTTTAGGTAGCAATGTTGGAAACATTGACCCAGCAGCACAACAGCTTTAGAAATAGCTGTCAGCAAGATAAGCACTCAGACTTATCTGAAATGAAAGTAAACCTGTAGGCAGATTGATGGAGAGTTCAGAAGCGATAACACCCAAAACAGATGGATAGACAGGAGCTTACCGTAGATGACTGATCAAATTAGAATTGCATACAAATTGGAGGGTCAAAGTAAAATTACACATGAAGAACATCAAAACCGGAGCTCTATATAATGCATAGAGCATTTGAGCTGAAAACAACTGTCAGAATAATACCAGGACTGTAATTGGCAGAACAACACTGGAATCATACATATGCTGTAGAATCACATGAAAGCTGTATATGAACTATAATGGAATTATTTAACAGTACAGCACAAAAGGAGACTATTTAGCTGGTCAAGTCTGCGCCACATTTTAAAGTTAGTCTCATTTCTCTGTTCTTTTGACAGCTTGTTCTTTTTTTTTGTCCTTCAAGTGTCAATCCAAATCATCTTTGAACAATACTATTGAATCCGTTTTCACCACCCTATTAAGCAACACATTAAAGAATCTAACCACTTGTGTTACAAAGTTTTGTCTCATATCATCTCTGACTCTTTTGCCAGTATTCTTAAATCTGTACCGTTTCCTTCAGCTGATTCTTCAACCATTGAGAACAATTTATTTTATTTGCTCTTTCCAAACTTTTCTTGATTTTAAACACACCCTATCCAATCTTTTCTTAGCTACTCAGAACAATTTCAGCTTCTGCAGTTTCCCCTGTAATCGCTCATCATTGGATTTGTTCTGGTAGTTCACATCTGTATCCTCTCCAAAGCCTTCATGCCTTGCCTAAAGACCCCAGAATGCACACAGTATTTCAGCTAGGATCAAGTGAGTGTTTTATATCAGTCTATAAGCCCAGCTTTGTGCTTTACTAAGGTCTTATTTTCTTCAAGATCTCATCATCAAGCAGAACAACTTAAGTGCTACTTTTGTCGCTGAATTTACTTCCTCTCACAGTGGCTACTGTTTTAGTCTAAATGAGATTGTTGGCAATGTCAGAATTTTATTAGACCCCAAGGCAAATGCTTTTAATGTAAAATGTGGCTGCTTCATGATGCATCTGTCAAGGAAGCAATGAGATGCATTTGGGTTGAGATGTATTTAAGTAAAAGCTAGATAAGTTCAAGAGGTTGAAAGCAATAAAAGGTTATGTGGACAGGATTGGATGAAATGGAGTGAAAGAATTCTTATGGGGACTAAAAGTACATGTCTAGACAGCTTGGTATGAATGACCTGTTTCCACATTGTATAATCTATATCAGCAACTTTCATCTTAATCTGATATTAACTTGTAACCTAAAAATGTATAGAAAGGTTGTAGTCGTGCAACCACAGAATGATCAACGTTAACATTCAGCCAAAGAATGAAGGAAATAACTAAAGTTGATGTGTGCTGAAGAAAATTATTCAAAAAGAGAAATTTTGGTGACAGAAAATCTTTTTTCACAGAAAGCAGGATCTATGGGGAAGAGAAACTTCCAGGTTAGGTTGGGCAACTGAAAACCTTGGAATGGTTTAAGAAATGATTGATTTCTGTAATTGTTAAGCTTCAGAATATCTCTGGAAGGATGGCAGATTGATTCTGGACTGCAATAAGCTGCATTTCTGATCGCAGCAAAGTGAGTCTTGATTTCAACACAGCAGCTGCCCAACCCTGGAAAGAGGAATTGCATTAAATATTGTAAATGAAGCCTTGAAGGGTTGAGAGAGGGAAGTTCATATAAATAACACAAAGTTAAAAAAAGAAACATGGAGATCAGAAATCCTCTTCACTGAAAAGCTACTGTGGCTGGAGGTCAGACTGAGTTGAAGATTTCAAAACTATGATTGACAGTCTTTTTTGCTCGGAATGGTCATTAATGATTATGAATCAAGAGGTTAGATAGATTTAAGATACAGTCAGTCATGTTCTAATTGAATGGCTCTCATCAACTAAGGAATTAATGATAACCAGTTGAATTCAGAAACAGTGGGCACAGGATGATCCCTGAAAAAGATTTACTAACACCTTGTTTCTTCTTTTTAATTGCTGCATTTAATCACACATTAGAGTAAAATATGACCAGTTCCTTAAGCTGAAATGTTAACATTCAGCTATATTTACATTCAATAGCATTGCTGCATTACCCACTGTCAACATCCTGAAGGGTTCCCACAGACTAGAACTGAACTGACCAACCATATAAATACTGCTGCAAGAACAGGTCTGAGGCTGAGAATACTGTATCAAGTAACTTACCTCCAGTCTCCCCAATGCCTGTCAACCATCTACAAGTAATGTCAGGAGTGTAATGGAATACTTTCCGCTTGCCTGGATGAGTACAGCTCCAACAACACTGATTGGCACCACATCCACAAACATTCAGTTACTCCAACAACAGTGCTCCAGTAGCAGCAGTGAGTACTATTTCCAAGATGCACTGCAGAAATTCACCATAGATTCTCAGACAGCACCTTCGAAACCCATGACTAATTCTTGTTTAGAAGCAGATGCACAGGAACACCATCACCTACAAGCCATTCACCATCCTGACTTGGAAATATATCCTGAAGAAGGGCTTATGCCCGAAACGTCGATTCTCCTGTTCCCTGGATGCTGTCTGACCTGCTGCGCTGTTCCAGCAACACATTTTCAGCTCTGATCTCCAGCATCTGCAGACCTCACTTTCTCCCCTTGGAAATATATCACCATTCCTTCACCGGCACTGGGTCAAAAATCTGGAATTCCCTCCCTAATAGCATTGGGTCTACCTACAGGGCATGGATGGCAGCTTGGCACCACCTTCTCAAAGGCAACAAGGAATGGGCAACAAATTCTAGCCCTGCCAAAAACACCCATATCCACAAGTGAATAAAAAAAAGCTTGACACCATCCTGGGCAAAGTAGCCCACCTGATTGGCACTCCATCAACAAAATTTCACTGCACCATCAACTCTCAGTAGCAGCAGTAACTCACATAAGCTTCTTTGACAGCACCTTCTAAACCCATAATCTCTACCACCTAGGGCAGCAAATGGGAGCACTACTACCTGCAATTTCCCCTCCCAACCACAAACCACACTGACTTTGTGCCAAATCACCACTCCTTCACTGTCACTTGAATTTCCTTCCTAGCAGCACTATGGGTGCCCACAGGACACCTGGACTACAGCAGCTCAAGAAGGCAGCTCATTAGCGTATTCAAGAGGAAAGTCTTCATTCAGAGAGTGATGAAAATATTAATCACATTGTCACGTCAGACAATAGCTTTGAAGGTTTAAAAGGTAAGCTGGATAAGTACCTCAGAAATAGCACAATTTTAAAATTCTTATCCTTGTTTTCAAATCCTTCCACAGCCTCACTCCTATTTCTGTAATCCTCAGTCTCACAACTAATCAAAATATCTATACTCTCTTGACTTTGCCCCCCTGCAATCCTCAGTTGTATTTGCTCCACTATTGAATGAAGAAATCTTTTGAGAATGTAACTATGAAAATGGACAAAGGAGAGCCAGTGGATGTAGTGTACCTGGACTTTCAGAAAGCCTTTGATAAAGTCCCACATAGGAGATTAGTGAGCAAAATTAGGGAACATGGTGTTAGGGGCAAAATACTGACTTGCATTGAAAATTGGCTGGCTGACAGGAAGCAAACAGTAGTGATAAACGGGTCCCTTTCAGAATGGCAGGCGGTGATCAGTGGGGTACTTCAAGGTTCAGTGCTGGGACCGCAGCTGTTTACAATATACACTAATGATATAGATGAAGGTATTAAAAGTAATATTAGCAAATTTGCTGATGACACAAAGCTGGGTGGCAGGGTGAAATGTGAGGAGGATATTATGAGAATACAGAGTGACTGGGACAGGCTAGGTGAGTGGACGGATGCATGGCAGATGCAGTTTAATGTGGATAAATGTGTGGTTATCCACTTTGGTGGCAAGAACAGGAAGGCAGATTACTACCTAAATGGAGTCAAATTAGGTAAAGGGGAAGTACAACGAGATCTAGGTGTTCTTGTACATCAGTCAATGAAAGCAAGCATGCAGGTACAGCAGGCAGTGAAGAAACCTGGTGAGACCACATCTGGAGTATTGTGGAGTATTGACACCAACATTTTTTACAAACCTACCAACTCCCACAGCTACCTGATTACACCTCTTCCAACCCTACCTCCTGCAAAAATGCCATCCCATATTCCCAATTCCTCCGCCTCTGCCGTATCTGCTCCCAGGAGGACCAGTTCCACCACAGAACACACCAGATGGCCTCCTTCTTTAGTGACCGCAATTTCCCTTCCCACGTGGTTAAAGATGCCCTCCAAAGCATCTCGTCCACATCCCACATCTCCGCCCTCAGACCCCACCCCTCCAACCGTAACAAGGACAGAACGCCCCTGGTGCTCACCTTCCACCCTACCAACCTTCGCATAAACCAAATCATCCGCCGACATTTCCGCCACCTCCAAACAGACCAATCCACCAGGGATATATTTCCCTCCCCAACCCCTTTCTGCCTTCCGCAAAGACCGTTCCCTCTGTGACTACCTGGTCAGGTCCACGCCCCCTACAACCCACCCTCCTGTCCTGGCATCTTCCCCTGCCACCACAGGAATTGCAAAACCTGCGCCCACACCTCCTCCCTCATCTCCATCCAAGGCCCTAAAGGAGCCTTCCATATCCATCAAAGTTTTACCTGCACATCCACCAATATCATTTATTGTATCCGTTGTCCCGATGCGATCTCCTCTACATTTGGGAGACTTTTCGTCTCCTCGCAGAGCGCTTTAGGGAACGTCCCTAGGACACCTGCACCAATCAACCACACTGCCCTGTGGCCCAACATTTCAACTCCCCCTCCCACTCTGCCGAAGACATGGAGGTCCTGGACCTCCTTCACCGCCGCTCCCTCACCACCAGATGCCTGGAGGAAGAACACCTCATCTTCCACCTCGGAACACTTCAACCCCAGGACATCAATGCGGACTTCAACAGTTTCCTCATTTCCCCTTCCCCCACCTCACCCCAGTTCCAAACTTCCAGCTCAGTACTGTCCCCATGACTTGTTCTACCTGCCTATCTTCTTTTCCACCTATCACCTTCATCCCTCCCCCACTCACCTATTGTACTCTATGCTACTTTCTCCCCACCCCCACCCTCCTCTAGCTTATTTCTCCACCCTGGAGGCTCCCTGCCTCCATTCCTGATTAAGGGCTTTTTGCCCAAAACGTTGATTTTCCTGCTCCTCGGACGCTGCATGACCTGCTGTGCTTTTCCAACACCATTCTAATCTAGACACAAGAGCCTGGTCCACCATGTGAGTAGATTGTGGCAGATTTACAAATTAATTCTATCTACCTGCCTTGCTTACATTACCCTTAACACCCAATAGTAATAGTGTCCCAACCTCTGAGCCAGAAGTGGATTTTACTGCTCCTCGGATGCTGCCTGAACTGCTGTGCTCTTCCAGCATCACTCTAATCCAGAATCTGGTTCCCAGCATCTGCAGTCATTGTTTTTACCCGGCAAGAAATAAAGTTTGAGGGATAGGAGACTCCATCGGAAACGAACAGGCCAGATGGATCGAACGGCCAATTCCTGGGCTTTAAACTTCCACGTTATCCTTGCAACCTTCTGGCCTCTGGCGGGTTTACAGAGTAACAGGAGTCTTTCATCTGCGGAAAAGAGTTTAACAGAAAAAGGGAGAGAGAAAGGGTTAATTTAAATTCCGAATACATGACTTGCTTTTTCAAAACAAAATGGGCGTCTTTTTGATTGGAGCAGTGCTTTTGACTGGTTCGCGGCACTCTAGGCAATAGGAGGGAGGGATGTTTGAAGTGAGTGAACAGTAGGGAGTCAGACTGACGGCTTTGACTGTGTGAGGCAGTTTCCCTCCCCTCGCTTGTTCCGAGCCGTACTCCTGTGCGTCGGGAGTCTACTTGAGAGATCGAAGAGAAGAAAGCCTCACAAACACAATATCGCCTGGAATTCATCCATTATTTAAAGGGGAAAGTGAGAGACACGAGGATCGGAAACAGGACAAGTTGGAGTGGTCAGTTTCAGCCGAACCTGCCCACAAAACGCTTCAACAAACTTCGCTGCAACCAGTCCCCTGACAGGGTCTGAGCTGGGAGAGTGGTGGGGGGGAAAGTTGCCGGACACAGTCAGGTAAGTGTTTAGCTGGGGCACCTGAGGACGGTTAACTGTTTCAGAAGAAGCAGGGGCTCTACTGGAGACGAAACGTGAAATAGAGCGCAGCCTGCAGAGTGCACTCTCCACCCCCACTGCGGCTCAGGATTGGGTTTCTTTGAGGAGCCGCCACTGCAGCAGGCTCAAGCGTTTAGATTTGGCGATGTCTGCCCAGTGAAGACAGCAGACGGTGAGCCCCCGCTGCTGTTCTCAAATGGACATTTTCAGTGGGGAGCGTGGGACACACAGTGCTGCCTTCCGGCTCTGCCCCGCTTCGTTTAGTTTATTCAGAAGGTGAGGATGATGGTGAGAGATGGTTGGTGTTGGGAGGTGGGGTGGTACAACGCTGCTATCATCTGAATGAGTGATAGGATCATATCAGTGGATAGATGTTTTACAAGGGGGTCTTGATTGCCCGGGGGAGCTTCGCTCTGTTGGAACTTAGAATATGGTTATATGACAATTAATACAGCATACGTGACAGTTTTTGCCTGAAGATATATTGCGCGTGTGTTTGATGGACCCATACAGAACAGGTGTCCATTCAGCCCATCCTAGTCATTTAATGTAGTCCTTCAAAGTGGATGTCACTGGCCCAGCCAGCGTTTATTGCCTCTCCCTGATTGTTCTTGAGTCAGATTCTTAAACCACTGCAGTCATTGTGATGTTGACACATCCACAGTGTGCTGAGGGAGGGAGTTCCAAGATTTTGAATCTGCAAAATGTGAAAGAATAGGGATACAGTTCCAATTCAGGATGCTCTGTGGCTTGGAGGGAAACTTTAGGTGGCGGAGTTCCCATTTATTTGCTGCCCTTGTCCTGCTAAGTAGTAGGGGCTCAGGGTTTGGAAGATGCTGTAGGGAGAGCCTTGATGAGTTACTGTTTCACATCTTGTAGATGGTACACACTGCTGCCACTGTGTGCCAATTAAGCATCTGTTTTGTTCCAGATGATGTTGAATATCTTGAGTAGTGTTGCAACAGTGCTCATTAGGCAAGTCGAGAGTATTCCATCACACTCCTGACTTGTGCCTTGGAGGTGATCTACATGCTTTGAGGAATCAGGAGGTGGAGTTACTCAGTTTGGAATTCCCAGCTCTTGTAACCAAAGTATTTATAAAGGAGAAAGTGAGGACTGCAGATGCTGGAGATCAGAGTTGAGAGTGTGGTGTTGGAAAAACACAGCAGGTCAGGCAGCATCCGACAAGCAGGAGAATCGACATTTTGGGCATCAGCCCTTCATCAGGAACGAGACTCTCATTCCTGATGAAGAGATTCCTGATGAAGGGCATTTGCCCAAAACGTTGATTCTCCTGCTCCTCGGATGTTGCCTGGCCTGCTTTTCCAACACCACACTCTCGACAGTACCTATAAAGCTGATTCAGTTCAATTTCTGGTCAATAACTAAACCCCCACCACCCCACCCCAGAATGTTGATTAATCAGGATTCAGTGGTGTTAATGCCATTGAATGAATGTTGTGGAGAGATAGTTACACTCTCTCTTAGTGGGAGTGATCATTGTAGAACAAATGCTGTTACCTACTCAGCTGCCAGAGGCTGAATGTTGTTCAGATCTTACTGCTTATTCTTTGAAAGAATTATCCAACCAAACCCACTGTCCAACTCTTTCCTTTTCCAGTATAATTCCAGTTCTGCTTTGGAAATTGTTGTTGAATGTGATCCGGTCATCTTTTCAGGCAGTGCATTTTCAGGTCTCAAAAACACAGTGTAAAAATGTCTCCTTATTTATACCTTTATCTATCTCTATAGACCTTCAGTCCATATCCTCCAGTCATTGACTCACTTGCCAGTTTCCCCTTAGGTACTCAAGTATCAAGTTATTTAAAATATTTTTTATTAAATAGCTCCATTGCCTTCTCTGGTCTAGGAGTAAATCATCCTGCAGCATTTCACAGGAGAAATGATTTGTGCATCCACTCTCAAATCCCTAACAATCAATTATGGAATCAATAGAAAGTTATAGTTTTTTTGTTTTACAGCCTTTGCAGAAGATGTATATTGTCTATGTTCAATAATGATATTCTATGACAAAGCAATGGTACGGTTTGATGAAATATCAGAGAATGGAAAATGTCTTTGATTCAATATCCCATTTGAGGTCACCATAGGTTGGGCTGGATAACAGTTGTCAGTATTGCAGCAGAACTACTCGTGGGGGGGATGTTCTTATTTTCCATAAATTCTCAGATCACAGCTGAGCAGCAGAAAAATAGAACAATTAGCATCAAGACCATTTTGAAGGGTTCCATTCCTAATCACAATCCATTGGGAACTGCCTGGACTGACAGCACCAAAGGTTCTGCTGTGCCACTTCCTTTGACCGAACAACCTACTGGTGTTCAGTGGCTAGAATGATATGTCAAGAATGGTCAAGTGGGTGATGTAGAGGCTGGTGACATGGAATTGTCCCATTGCAACTCTTTAATTGAACTCATTGGAATAGCAAGAAGGAGAGAGCGTTGAGAGAGAACATTGTCGAATTTCTAACCATTCTTCTTGTCAAAAGCAATCCTTCGCTCAATCTTTTTGACTCCACTGTCAATGTGTTTTCCTTTGGCAGAGAAATGACTTTTTTCAGTTTCAGAAAGGTTTTATAAACCTTAGAACAGGTAAATGCAAGAGCCAAAATGGTTATAAAATGAGAACAGGTTGCATAAAGTGGATATTGTCCTTTGAATATAAAAGATGAAGAGACAATTTTAACTAAGAGGTTGGAAAACATTAAAGGATTTAATAAGGTAGGTAGAGAGAAATGATGTTGAGTCTAAAACAGTGGGCATAACCTTAACATTTTAGCTCCCCTGAGGGTGACAGGAAGCACATCCTCACACAATGGAGACTTGGAACACATTGCCCCAGGAGCTACTGAGGCTGGAGGGGCCAATTTAAAAAATATTAAAACGTGATTAATTTTTATCTAACGAAGGTATTAAAGGTTACAGACACAAGCCAGCAGATGGAGTTAATATACAGATGACCATGATCCAATTGATTGGTGAAGCAGACTCAAGGGGCTGAATGGCCCACTTATATTCCAATGTCTGACTGTGCTTCTGTGTCATTTTTCTACAGTAAAGGGCTATATAAATGCAAACTATTGTTTGTGCTTCATATATCTCCAAGGTGAAGTTCTGACATGGGATCAGCGTAGCCAAACCAAATTCAGGACCCTGCTACTATTGGTCACATTGTGACATGTTTCAATCACAGAAGAAATGAACGAAAGGGCTTTGGAATTGTGATTCTATATGAATAATGTAGGCTCTCCTATTCTAATATGATACTCTAGCCTTTGTATGTATTCAGCTTTATTGGGGAGGAACGACTGTACTAAAAGAGGCCAGAACAGCTGGAAGAGTTTGTGTTTCATGTATGCTGTAATATAAGATTGTAGTAGAACAATATATAGAGAATGATCTTCCACAGTAGCAAGCTGATTTGCCATTATTTGTGTTAATTGCCTCTTGATACATTTATGTTACTCCGGTCGTTACTTATCCCCTTCTCTTTGTAAAGTTCAGTTTCTATGCATAAATATGTTTAAAAATCTACATTGACCTTTCTGCTAAATGGATTTTGCTGTGAGATTCACATCAGGGATTTTCTTCAAAAGGTTTCTTCAAATCATCCTGTTATCTCTAATTTACATTGAATTTGCAATACAGAAAGAGCACATTCAACCCAACTAACTTGTGATAGAAACAGCAAGGAGTTGAAGAATTGTGGTAGGATTAAATGGTATAAAGTCGGTAGAGGCTTATGTGGAGCATAGACATTGCCATGAAGATGTTGGGCCAGATAGCCTATATCTATGCTTCAGGCCCAATATGATTGACGGACTGATATCAGGGTTGCTGTTAATCTTCTGCTGCTGTCACACAATGTATTGGGCAAAACACCATTGAAATTTCCAAGGTGAGTTTAATCCTCAAATTAAGGAGAGTAATTATGGTAATTAATTCAGAAATTGATTTGTGCACGCATTAATTCAGTAAACCATTCAGTTGCAAAGTCATTTAGTCTTTTTTTAAACCGAGAACAATCTATGCTGATGGAGCATTAACCTAGAAAGGAATTGAAATTGCTAACACAGTTGATTAAAAATAATAGACACAAGTTGGGGGAGGGAAACTAATCTGATATCTGTGCAGACAATTAATGAGGTCTCTACACCCAAAGATTCCTCCTTTTGGGTAATTGTGTTTGCTGGCCTAAAGGATAGGATCCACTCTTGATGACAAGGTTCCCAGCAGAGGAAGGAGGATGGTAAGCTCTGGTACCCTCAAATCATTACTTGACCTAGTTAAACCATATGGGTAAATTTGTGTGTATGTATCAGGGGAGATCAGAATTAGGACTGATTGTGATGATTCCACAGCCAAATCATGCTAGTTCTATGGGTCATCATATGAAGACTCTTTTGATTAAGGTGCAAGAGAGCTCCAATTTCCACGAGGTTGTGAAACACTGCTTGAGCAGAGGGCAGTTAATCAATAACTTATTTTATTGATTTTTTTTTTATTTGTTTTCTCTGGAAGTGGTTACAAACATACCGATTTTGTAATTGTATCGGGGATAGTGCCTTGCCACTAATTTAGAAAATTGTGGGTTTAAGTCCCTCTCCAGGGTTTTAAGCACAAAGCCTAAGAAGATATGATGTTACAAGACTGAATCTGCACAATATTGTCTTCTAGAGAAGACATTAAACTATGATCCTGTCTTTCATCTGAGGTGGTTGAAAATTTCCTATTTAATGGGAAACTGGGAAGTGCCCCTAAATTTTCTGTCAAACATCCATCCATCCTTCCATCCATCAACATCAGTAAAAGCTAATTAACTGGCAATTATCATATTTCTGTGCTCAAATGTCCTGAGTCATTTCCATACAAGACAACAATAACTATGTCTCTAAGTACTTTTGGATTTCAAGGTTGTAAAAAGCACTATAAAAATGTAGATTTGTTTTTGTTCAAATAGAAATATCAGTGAATTTTAAAATACAGCAGCTTTTTGTCCTTGTGACCTATGGGAGTACAGATCACACAAATCACACAGTAGACGTTAGTTATGGATTCATGTGAAGGTGAAAATCCATAACTAGGTAAGGTGAATTGGCCATGCTAAATTGCCCGTAGTGTTAGGTAAGGGGTAAATGTAGGGGTATGGGTGGTTTGCGCTTCGGCGGGTCGGTGTGGACTTGTTGGGCCGAAGGGCCTGTTTCCACACTGTATTTTGTGGGCGGCACAGTGGTTAGCACTGCTGCCTCACAGCACCAGAGACCCGGGTTCAATTCCCGACTCAGGCGACTGACTGTGTGGAGTTTGCACATTCTCCCCGTGTCTGCGTGGGTTTCCTCCGGGTGCTCCGGTTTCCTCCCACAGTCCAAAGATGTGCAGGTTAGGTGAACTGGCCATGCTAAATTGCCCGTAGTGTTAGGTAAAAGGGGTAAATGTAGGGGAATGGGTGGGTTGCGCTTCGACGGGTCGGTGTGGACTTGTTGGGCCGAAGGGCCTGTTTCCACACTGTAAGTAATCTAATCTAATCTAATACTGAGATTAAAAACCACATTATTGTAGGTGGTACATAACTTGGTATTTGAAGAAAGTTTTGTCTCATTGACTTGAATTTCCTTGAAACTTTATTTCATTCTGGCAGATTTGTTTACTTGTTTGAATGTAAAAAGATGAATTGCAAGAAATCCCAATTAATGTCTGTTCCAGGGCAGACAAGGTGTTTCACTTTAAGAATGGGTAATGACATAGAGTAGGCAAGATGTAAGCAGTTGCTTATTAGATAACTCTCTGAAACTCTGCTTTCATTGGAGTCATTGCAAGGATAAATTGTCAGAAATGGGCAGCACAAAAGAAAATTGTTTGCCCAACCTGCCTCTGCCAATATTTTTGGTAGAACAGTTGGAATAATTCCATTCCCCATTCTTTCTTGCACATTCTTTTCGCTTCAAATGTTTATCCGGTTCCTTTTTGAAAGTTACTGCAGAATATACTTCCACTACACCTGCAGACAGTGTGTTTTGAATTGTACCAATTCATTGCATTCAAAGAATTTTCTCCATGTAATCTGTTGCTCTTTTGCCAATCATTTTAGCTCCATGTCCTTTGATTACTGATTCTTCTGCCAATGAAGAAAATTTCTTCTTATTTACCGAATCAAAACCTTTTGTGATATTTAACACTCCAAACAAATCTCCTCTTTACTTTTGCTGCTCTAGGGAGAAAAGCTCCAGTTTCTCCAATCTCTCCACATCTCTGAAGTCCCTCATCCCTAACATTGTTTCTTTGGCACACCCTCTAAGGGCTGGATTTGCTTTCTAAAATGTAGGGCTTCCCATGTCTTTTAGATTAGATTACTTACAGTGTGGAAACAGGCCCTTCGGCCCAACAAGTCCACACTGACCTGCCAAAGCGCAACCCACCTAGACCCATTCCCCTTCACCTAACACTACGGGCAATTTAGCATGGCCAATTCACCTAACCTGCACATTTTTGGATTATGGGAGGAAACCGGAGCACCCGAAGGAAACCCACGCAGACACGGGGAGAATGTGCAAACTCCACACAGTCAGTCGCCTGAGGCGGGAATTGAACCCGGGTCTCTGGCACTGAGAGGCAGCAGTGCTAACCACTGTGCCACCGTGTCTTTTGCCTGGTTTTGCTCTCTACATTCTCTTCTGTACAGTTCATTGAATCAAAGTTAGTTCCTTGGCTGATGGTAATGAGAGATATGCCAAAACATGACATTACAGATTGTGGTTGAATACATTTCTGCTGATGACCCCCAATGCCTCAGAGGTTGCTAGATCTGTTTGAAATCTATCCCATTTAAAATGTTGGTGGCACCAGACAGGATGATGGAGGGTATCTTCAACATGAAGACGACACCCCATTTTCACTAGGCCGTTGCATTGGTATTTCCTACCAATATGTCTCAAATCGTGGCATAGAGTCATAGAGATGTACAGCATGGAAGCAGACCCTTTGGTCCAACTCGTCCATGCTGACCAGATATCCCAACCCAATCTCATCCCACTTGACAGCACTTGGCCCGTGTCACTCTAAACCCTTCATATTCATATACCCATCCAGATGCCTTCCATCTGTGATTTTAGACTGGGGAGGATGAGATCAGATTTACCTTTTTTATATTGGTTTTTTTGCTCCTCTGTCCTGTAAGACAGGACTCCAGTGAAAACCATGCGTAACATACTTTTATTACAACTGCTGTTACGACTGTAGTTCTAGTCCCACAACTCCACTGGTCATAACATCAAATAAAAATAATTTCCCCTGTTACCACAGTGGCCAATCAAATATCTTTTTTCTATATCAGGTTCTAAATAAAAGAAATCTATCAAACAGGTTTCTTATTAAGTGCAATTATTTGTTTATTATCAAACACTATTCAATGAAGATGCAATATTTGCTTAACACTGATGCTGAGTAATGCAGAAGTATAAATTCCTCTAAATGGCCCCAAAACAGGCACAGTCTCTTGAGGAAAAGAGGGAAAAAGATGGATTTCTCTGCTGAGATGATCAAAGTGTTGTTTTCAGAAAGCCAGTGGATTATTGCTGAAGGCAACAAGATAAAGTGTGGGATGTTCTGAAGGCTGCCACTCTGATCTTCTGTTTAGCCAAGTCTCTCATTGTGTATGCTTGTCTTTGGAATCTTGTAGAACAGCTTGCTCAAGAAATGCAGCATTGAGAAACTCTTGCAATCGCACATCCAGGATCACAAAGAGGTTTCACCCTGAACTCAACAAGTGGTTTTCTTTTCAGAAGTGGAAGAGATCAGCTGCGCAGCCCTTCCTTTGCAGGGTTCTTGACCCCCGCCCTCAACTGAAGAACAGACACTAATGCACTCTTTCCACGCAGTTGCTGTTCACACAGCCCCAGCAAAGCAGACACCATCACCAGTGGTATAAAGCCTTATTGGAAAATATAATCTCCAATGTCTGCTTTGACATTTCAATGATTTCTTTTAAAGAAACAATTTCAGGTATTTCCACACCTTTGTATAAAATAATTTTTCATAATCCTCAAAACTCAAGATATCCGAGAAATATGAAGTGTGAAGTATCTTTGTAACACTGTGTAACACAAACCAATATTTTGGTTTGTTCCAGGATGTTGGGGTTCAGCTATCAAAAGTTCTGAATTCTTGGCATGAACATTACAGGATTAAAACACAAGGAGCGTGGGAGCCATTTTCTAACATCCTGTAACTACCCAAACATTGTTAATGATTGTATGTCAGTTTATATTCCAAATATTTGCAGAACAACTCCTTTTAATGCGGAAGTTGTTCCCTTTCCAACTAGCATTAGAAAACAAACTTTGGCACAGAGACACGTGAGGAGATATTCGGCTGAAAGCTTGGTCAAAGAGGTCGAGTTTCAAGACTGTCTTGAAGCAGAAAGAGCTAGAGAGATTTAGGAAGGAAATATCAGAATGCGGGCTTAGGCAGCCAAACCTGTAGCTGTGAAAGTCGGAACATTTTAAAATCAGGGCTGGTAGGGACACCAAGGTCCTGGAAATATTGCAACCATTTCTATTCATGAGAAATGTCATGAACCATTACAGTTATCAATTTGGAAACTTCAGTATATGTTTGCTCTTTGTTTATGATATGTTCTCATCATCCTATTCTTGATCCTTTGTATCCTGCATACTTTTCATAATCTTCCCATTCCCTTGTATTCTGTATGTGCTGTGCCCTGTAGGCAGTTCCTTGAGTGCGTGTCTGCTGATACTTCATCCTGAGACATTTTCTTGGCAGTTTTTGTCAGTGTTTACCATTGCCTTGCACTTTCAGGGGGAGGTAGGTTCTCAATCTACCTCAGTCAGAATGGGCATTGAACACCTGCTTCTGCACCACCTACTAGCCAATTGCCAACTAAACTAACTCAGAGTTAGTTGCTGTACCAATTGAACTCTGATTTCAGAACCTATACTCATCAACTTTTCTCATGCTCCAACAGCAGGACACGAAGCTCAACTCGCTCTGTATTTCTGCACTTAAGCATTGTTAGAGACAATATGTAATTATTGGTACCCTAAAATTGAAGACTTAAGAGAAAACCTTCCTGTATTAAGTAACATTGGGGATTCCCCTGATAGTTGATGAATGAGGTTGGATACAGGAAGGTTAGAGTTCTGATTCCTCTTCTATGCTGAGTCAGCTATTTCTCCCAGGGCAGCGGAGCAGAGCAGTTTTATTTCCATGTGCCTATGTTAGGTGCTGAGGAGAACTCCCACACTGCTCACTTCTAATTGCAGAGGATGCAGAAAAGATTTGCGCAAATGGTTTCAGGGACCAGGGATGTCTATTGTATGCCAGATTCACAAAGCTGGGGTTGAATTACTTGGGGAGAAGAGCATTGAAAGTACAATCAATGGATGTGCTCAAACTCATGAAGTGCCCAGTCAGTGTAGGTAGAGACAGGCTGTTACCATTTGCGAATTAATTTGAGGACCAGATGACAATGATTTACGGTGAATGATCCAGCAAAGGGTTAAGATCTGAAGTGCACCATCTGAGATGATGGTGAAAACAGCTTCAATTGAGGCATTCAAAAGGAAATTTGACAAGTGCTTGAATCGATGATGTTTGCCGGAATACCAGATGGAGTTGGTCAGTCAATGGTATTGGCTAATTTTGTCCTTGTAGAGAGCTGGAATGGACCTGATGACCTTCTCTACTATAATAAGTGTTTGGAGGGATATGGGCCGGGTGCTGGCAGGTGGGACTAGATTGGGTTGGGATATATGGTCAGCATGGACGGGTTGGACTGAAGGGTCTGTTTCCGTGCTGTACATTTCTATGACTCTAAACATTGTATGAATCCATAACTTTTTATGATCCAATTGTCAGTTGAGGCCACGTTTTGGGCTCTGTTTAAGTGCCCTAAACATCTCTAAACTTCTTGAAAAACCCATGGATATTGATGTGCGCAGAATGGTCACATGGGAGTGTTATCGCTGAGAATAAAAGTAAATGCAATATAAATCAGCACCTTTTTGAACAAGTGAGGAAGAAAACTGAAGAAGTATGTAAATGACGAGGAAGGCTGTTTGCTTGCAGCAGCTATCACAAAAAGTCTTTTCATTTTTAGCCAATTCTGCTTTATACTGCATCAGTCAAGGTGACCCTATTACTGATTCAATTTAGCCTTCGCTGCATTCCAACCAGCCAATTCTAGTCAGCAAATTAACTGCAAATACAAACACATTCTTCCCTGGCCTCTGGAAGCTGATGGAAGTCAGTGTTTGGCTGTTTACAATTCCACTCGTGATGTGCATGTTATTGTCACTCATGGGGTGAGTGATACAGTCAACAATAGCTTAGTAGTTCATAATATTACCCCCAAGTCAGAGGTTTGCAGACTGAGTACTCATATTTGATCTCAATACTGAGACTGATGTTTCTAATGCTGTGTTAAAGGAGTTCTAGGTGTCACATCCTGATAGTGATTCTCAATGTGTGCATTGATTTCTAATCATTAGTTTAGTTTAGATTAGATTCCCTACAGTGTGGAAACAGGCCCTTCGGCCCAACCAGTTCACACCAACCCTCCGAACAGTAACCCACCAGACCCATTTCCTTCTGACTAATGTACCTAACGCTATGGACAATTTAGCATGGCTAACCTGCACATCTTTGGATTGTGGAAGGAAGTCAGAGCACCCGGAGGAAACTCATGCAGACCCGGGGAGAACATGCAAACTCCATAAAGACGGTCACCCGAGGCTGGGATCGAATCTGGGACCCTGGTACTGTGAGGCAGCACTGCTAACCACTGAGCCACCGTGCCATGGTGATCAAGCACGGTCAAACGTTCCGTTTGGAAAATTTGTAGGTTATCTTTTTAAATTTTATTCTTTTTCTCCGAAGACAAGTTTAAAAAGATGACCTGCATTTATAGTGTGCCTTTCACAACCTCAAGATGTCCTAAAGCACCTTATTGCCAATGAAGTACTTTTTGAAGTGTAGTTGCTATTGTAGAAAACATGGTAACCAATTTTTCCACAGTGAGTCATCATAGCAATGAGTTACTGGTCAGATAATTGGATTTAACGATGTTGATGGATAAATAAATAACATGTAGGACACAGTGATAACTCCCTTGCCTTCCTTCAAAATAATTCCTTTTAACTTTTACACCCTACATGCTCCTGTTTGAATTAAGCACCATGAGATTTTTTTTCCCTGAGAGGGCCACTGTTTAACATGTCACCCAGAAGACAGCCCCTTCAATAGTGTAGTGTTCTCTCACAGCAGCATAGACTGATTGGGTCACACAGTCTCCAAACATTGCAAGGTTCTACAATTTGAAATGAACTACTCATATGCCACTAGTCTGCATTCCGTCATCTATAGCAAGATCCCACCTTTGACACCAATTTCCAATACTGAACTGAAATAATCATTCTGTACGGTCAGGTCGGAGGAGCCTGTGGTCAAGTATCAGCACCAGCTCAGAACAGTTGGGCAGAGTGGCCTGTTTTGTTGTTGTAAACTGTGTGTAAAGCGTTGAAGGATAGTTATTGCATTCCATCTGGTTCAAACCGAAAACCAGAAGGTTTTAGCCATCCTGTGATCACAGTGGAGCTGTTTGAAGCGTGGAGACAGATTCTGATGGCTGGCAATGCTGATACATATGTAAGAGATATCCAGGGCAAGTTGTGACCCACTTAACTTCCACGCTGAAATGTTTCATGATTTTGTTTAGCAAAGAGATAATGCAAGAGCTGAGATGAAATAGATCCTGGATTAACTTTTTATGTTGTGGAGCTGCCACTTCATCAGAGCCCTGACTGTTGACAAGATCCTTTTGAGGTAAATGATTGCTGATTTTAAAGAAGGAGTTTCTGCTGGTACAATCAGAAACGGCAGCATTCCCGAGTAACAGTGCAAATGTGTTTCTTGCAGACGGACGCCTTTGCATTTCCAGGTTGAGTAGCTAAGGGAACAACCTTTCTGTATGTAATGACATTGTGAATTTCCCCTTGCAGTTTCCAAATGGAGACTTGAGTGCAAATTCCAGCCTGGCATGCCCAATGGTGTGCTGAGGGAGTGCTGTGTTGTCAGAGGTTGTATCTTTCAGATGAGTGTTACAACCAAATGAGGACAAAAGTAATCTTTTTTTAACTGTCTGTCATTTGGTCACAACAATTATTTTGTTTTCGTTTTTACACACAACTGTCAGACTCAATTAGAACATGAAGGAGCCAATTACTATGGATGTTTTCTGTGAATGACAGAAATTTTATTACCAACCAACCCTGAGAAAAATAATGAAAATGCAAATTCAAACATACAAACACAGGTAAAAAGTTTGAAAGGGAGAGGATGTGTTGCAGAAAGAAAAAAAAATCAAATTGCCCAGGCTTTTTTCATTAGATATTGCTTTCTTGAGAATGATTTTGTATTAACTTTAACATAGAACGTAAAATATTATAGCACAGAAACAGGTCCTTCAGCCCACCATGTCTAAATGGAGAGAATGCTATTCTGAACTAATCCCATCTGCCTGTATGTGATCCATATCCCTCTAATCTCTGCTTGTTCATGTGTCTGTCTAAATCCTCTTAAATGTTGCTTGTGTATCTGCTTCTATCATCTCCCCAATAGTGCATTCCAGGTACCTGACACTCTTTGTGCATTAAAAAAAAAGCCTCCCACATCTCCTTTAAACATTCCCCCTGTCATCTTAATCTTGTGTCATGTAGTATTTGACAATTTGACCCTGGAAAAAAGATTCCAACCATTCCTTTCCACGCCTCCCATAATTTTATATATTTCTATCAGGTTGCTCCTCAGCCTCCGATGTTCTAGAGAAAACAATCCAAGTTTGTTCAACCTTTCCTTGTAGCTAATATACTCCATTCCAGGTAACATCCTGGCAAATCTATTTTGCACAGTCTCCAAAACCTCCACATTCTTCCTATTGTATGCAATTCTGCTCACGGCACTATGCTCCAAATGTGGCCTTACTAAAGTTTTATAAAGTCGCAACATGACTTGCTAATTTTTACAATTGGTGCCCTGACCAATGAAGGTAAGCATGCCAAATATCTCCTTTACCTGCTGATCAACTTGCACTGCCACTTTCCAGGTGCTATGGGCTTACATCACAGGATCCATTGTGACAATGTTATGGCTTTAAGAGGTCTATTTTATCCTGTTTTTGTGAAGGAAGGTTGAGACTCCAGAACCAAGCAGTATGTAATAGAGTAAACAGTTTGTGAGGCTTTTTTTTTCAAAAGTTAAAATAATAGAAGCAGCCTGAATGGGTGAATCAGGATTTTTAGTTTTACCTTTCTGCTGTTGCTGGGGTCTTGAAGCTGGATGTGGAAGCTCTTATTCCTCTCTCTGTTACAACTAAAAGCTTGGGTTCTCTTCCTGCTGCTAGAATTGCGTGTGAGACAATCTGTTTTAATGGATTTGCCTTTGCCAAGGGTGTTTATGGGATATTATTATAGAACAGTTAATTACTGGTTAGTAATATATCTATTATTTTCCTAAGCATTTCGATGGAGTTTCTGCTAAGCCAATTCTTTTCTTTTTATTTTGTCAGCATTTTAAATATAGTATAAAAATAAAGTGCGCTTTGCTTAACACTGAAGCGGTTAACTAATCGAATTGCATCTGGAACATAATGCCTTACACTTACCTTTTAAAATAAGAAAAGGTTAGTGTCTAGGCTATCGTCTTAATATATTTTGAGGGGGTTTGGTGTGGTCCACAATATCGTGTGTACATAAATGCTCCTTAGGGTCCTACCATAAACTGTATATTTTCCTCTTGCATTTGACCTCCCCAAATGCATAACCTCACACCTGTCCAGATTAAACTGCATCTGCCATTACTTTGCCCAACTTTCCAACTGATCCAGAACCTGATGTATCCTTTGACTTTCCTCATTATCCACAACTCCACCAATTTTCATAGTGTCTGCAAACATACTAACCAGACTACCTACATTTCATCCAAATCATTTTATATATATTACGAACAACAGAAGTCTCAGCACTAATCCTTGTGAAACACCACAGATGACAGAACTCCAGTCAAAAAAATACCATTTCACAATTCCCCAACTACTATCTTGTATGACCAAGCCAATTTTGTATCCAAATTAACAACTCACTGTGGATCCCATTCTTAATTTTCTGGACCAGACTACCATGAGGGACCTTGCCAAATGCTTTAGTAAAGTCCATATAAATAAAGTCCACTGCCCTTCCCTCATCAATCACCTTTGTCACTTCTTAACAAACTCAAACTTGTGAGACAAGGTGTCCCCGCACAAAGCCATGTTGACTATCCCTAATATGTACAGTCTTTTCCAAATGTGAATAAATCCTGTCCCCAAGAATCTTATCCAACAACTTTCTGACCATTGATATGAAGGCCCAGTGGCCAATAACTTCCTGGATTATCCCTGTTGCCCTTATAAAACAAAGGAACAACATTGGCTATTCTTCAGTCTTCTGGAGCCTCTGTTTTAGATAAGGCCCCAGCAATCTCCTCCCTTGCCTTTCTCAATATCCTTGGATGATCCTATCAGACCCTGGGGACTTATCTACCTTTAATGTTTTTCAAGACACCAATACCACCACCTTCATTATATTGCCATGCTCTAGAATATCGACATATTTCTCCCTAATCTTAGCATTGTCCATGTCCTCTCCTTGGAGAATGCTGACATGAAGTACTCATTAAGGACCTTACCCACTTTTGCTGGCTTTATGCATAATTTCTCTCCTTTGTCCTTGAGTGGACCTACTATTTCCCCAGCTACTTTCTTGCTCCTAATATACACACAAAAAGCCTTGGGGTTCTCCTTAATCCTACTTGCCAAGGACATTTCATGGCCCCTTTTAGCCTGCCTAATTCCCTGTTTAAGTTTTTTCCTGCTTCCTTTATGGTCCTCCCGGGCCTTGTCTGATTTCCTACACAAGGAAACCTTACATATGCTTCCTTTTCCTTTTTGACCGATCTGTTAATATCTCTTGTCATCCAGGGTTCCTGAATCTTGTCAAGATTTATCTTTCATCCACAGGAACATGCTACTCCTGAACTCTGAACAATTGGCCTTTTAAAAGACTCTCTCATGTCAAATGTGAATTTATATTCTAACAGCCACATCCAATCTAATTTCTCCAGTTCCTGCCTAATACTGTTATAATCAGCCTGTTGAATTATTCATAAATTCTGCCGTGCCATTAACTGTTGTTCTGTAGTAGAGTATACACTGAAACGTGACCTAATATTAAAGAAAGTGATTACTGTGTGGACAGTTCCAACACAATTAATCAATATTGACTATTGATTGGTGACCGACTCACAACTAGTTGAGGATTTTCTGTTCAACAATGGAGAAGTAAAAATCTTGCCAAATATGATTATCAACACTGAGATAAAACATGTAGATATTAAAAAGTTACTTTAACTGATCTTGAAATTCTGATTGGATCATGTTCCATTCAAGAAGAGAAGATTAAAAGGATTCCTGATAGGTTTTTTAAAACCATTATGATTAATTGGATAGAGTCAATGTGGAGAGATTATTTCCACTTATGGGAGAATCCAAAAATTATCAAAACCATTAATACAAGATTGTTACTAATAAATTCACACGGGAAAAAAATAACTTTTTTAAGAAGTTGTTCTTTCACAGGATGTGGCCATTGCCAGTATGGTCATACGCTGGCCTTCAGAAACAGGAGAAGGGATAGGCAATTCTGTCCGTCAGGCCTGGTCTGCAAGATGATAGGACCATGGATGTTTGACATTTCTCACCCCCATTTTCCTCCCCTTCCCATAACCCTTGATTCCCCTACTGATCAAAACTCATTCTCTCTCAGCCTTAAATATACAACAGGACTCTTGTCCCCAATTTGGTGCCCATCCCTAACTGTTTTTGAAGTGATTGGCTTGGCTGGGCTTTTGGGGGGGTAGCTAAGAGATGAACAAATTGCTGTAGATCTGGACTCGCCAAACTGAGTAAGGATAGAAGATTTCTTTCTGTAAAGGACATTAGTGAATCAGATACGTTTTATGTAAATTGATTATTGTTTAATGGTCACAATCTCTGAGACTAGCTTTCAATTCAAGATTTATGACTAGAATTTAAACTCCACCAGTTGCTATGGTGGGATTTGAGCCAGGTCTCCAGACTATTAGCCTGACCCTCTGGATTGTCAGTCTAGTGACATTACCACCATGTCACCACCTGCTGCTGGGAGTAGTTAGAATGAGAAACTCACTCCCACAGGATGAGGTTGAGACAAACCATCTAGACACTTTTTCAAAATGAAATTAGGCAAGCACATAAGAGAAAAAGGAATAAAAAGATTAATGAAATGGGAGAAGACTCAATGGAGTTTAAGCAAAGACTGATTAGGCCGCATGGGCTGTATTTGTGCTGTATTTTCCATTTAGGCTGATTGGAAATAGGCTACCATAGACAAAAACCCTTGTTGAAAATTTTTGACATGGTTCTGGGGGAGGTGGGACCTATACAAACTGGGCAGGAGTAGGACTGATGTCCTTGGGAGGGGGAGGGGGGGGGGGAATACTTGGTAGAGTGGTTGGGGAGGATTTAAAGATGTGGCAAGGGGATGGGAACCAAAAGAGTAAGGTTGGAGATGCAGAAATTGAGGGAGAGGTAGAAAACAAGGCAAACTTAACTAAGAACAAGAACAAACAAGGAAACACTGTCGAAAGGAGCAGGGAAGGTGGTCTGAATGCATGTGTTTCAATGTGAGAAGTATAATTGGCAAAGTAGATGAACTTAAAAGTTTTGATTAGTACTGGGAACTATGACATCATTATGATTACAGAGACTTGGCTGATAGAGGGACAGGACTGGCAGCTGAATGTCCCAGAGTTTCAGGTGTGATAGAAAGGACAGTAAAAAGCTGGGGGAGTTGCGTTACAGGTCAAGGCGTATCTCACAGCTGTACTGAGGGAGGATATATCAGAGGATTCGTGCAGTGAGGTAGAACTCAGGAATAGGAAAGGTGAAATCAAAATGCTGAGGATATACTGCAGGCCTCCCAACAGCCAGCAGGAGATCCAGAAGAGAATGTGTAGACCGATTTTGGAAAGATGTAAAAACAGTAGGGTTGCTGTGGTAGTGATTTTTAACTTCCCCTATATTGACTGGAATTGACTACATGCTAGGGGCTTGGATGGGGCAGAATTTGGAAGGACCATTCAGGAGCGAGTCTTGACACAATATGTAAACAGTCCAACCAGGGAAGAAGTTATACTGGACCTGGCTTTGGGAAATAAACTGATCAGGGGAGTGAAGTTTCAGTGGGGGGGCATTTCAGGAGTAGTGACCATTAATACCATGTATTTTAAGGTACTCATGGATAGGGATAACAGCAGTGCTCGGGTGAAGGTGTTAAATTGGGAGAAGGCAAACTACAGCAATATTAGGCAGGAAATGGAGAATTTTGATTGGAGACAACTGCTCGAGGGTAAATCTACGTTGGACATGTGCGAGTATTTTTAAACTGCAATTGAAAAGAATTCAAGAGTGGTATGTTTCTGCAAGAATGAAGGATAGATATGGCAAATTACATGAACCTTGAATGACCAGGTAAGTTATGACCTTGGTCAGAAGGAAAAGGAAGCATACGTAAGGTTAAGGAAGATGGGAACTGATGAAGCCCTTGAAGTAGGAAAGTGCTTAGACAAGGAATTAGAAGGGCTTAAAGGGGTCATGAAAAGTCATTGGCAAAAGGGATTCAGGACAATCCCAAGGCTTTTTATACATATGTAATCAGGAAAAAGGTTGCCCAATCAAGGACAAAGCAGGGAATCTATGTGTGCAGCCAGAGGAGGTAGGTGAGGTCCTAAACAAATATTTTGTGTCGGTATTCATCAAAGAGAAGGAATTGATGGAGGATGATCTCCTGGAAGGGAGTGTTGAGTTTTAAGCCAGGTTGCTATTAAAGAGGAAGAGGTGATGTCCATCTTAAAATGTATTAAGGTAAATAATAGTCCCTGGATCCCGATGGGATCTACCTGGAATATTGAGGGAGGCAAGAAAACAAATTGTTGGAGCTTTGACAGACATCTTTGTGTCCTCTTTGGCCACAGGTGAGGTCCCAGAGTACTGGAGAATATCAAACATTGTCACATTCCTTAAGAGGGATAGCAGGGATAATCCAGGAAATTACAAGTCTGTGAGTCTCACGTCGGTGATAGAGAAATTATTGGAAAATATTTTCAGGGAGAAGATCTATATGCATTTAGAAGCAAATGGGCTTATTAGCAAAAGACAGCATGGTTTTGTGTGGGGGTGGGGGTGATCATGCCTCACTAACTTGATCGTGTTTTTTGAGGAGGTGATGAAGATGATTGATCAGGGGAGAGTGGTTGATGTTGCCTATTTGGAGTTCAGTAAAGCCTTTGACAAGGTCCCTCGTGGCAATCTGGTATAAAAGGTGAAGTCGCATAGTATCAGGGGTGAGCTGGCAAGATGGATTCAGAAGTGGCTAAGTCATCGGAAGCAGAGGGTAGTGGTGGAAAGATGCTTTTCAGAATAGAGGGTTGTGACGAGTGGTGTTCCACAGGGATCAGGACTAGGATTTCTGCTGTTTGTGGTCTGTGTAAATGATTTGGAGGAAAACATGGCTGGTCTAATTAGTTTGTGGATGATACAAAGATTGGTGGAGTTGCGAGTAGTGAGGAAGATTGTCAGAAGATACAGCAGGATATAGATCAGTTAGAGGCATGAGTTGAAAATGTGTTGCTGGAAAAGCGCAGCAGGTCAGGCAGCATCCAGGGAGCAGAAGAATCGATGTTTCAGGCATGAGCCCTTCTTCAGGCTGATCTCCAGCATCTGCAGTCCTCACTTTCTCCCAGTTAGAGGCATGGAAGACGGAGTTTAATCCAGACAAATGTGAGGTGATGCATTTTGGAAGGTCAAGTACAGGTGGAAATTATACAGTGAATGGCAGAACCCTTAGGAGTATTGATAAACAGGGGGATTTGGATGTGCAGGTCCACGTAACCTGAAGATAGCAGCGCAGGTAGTTAAAGCTTATGGCATGCTTGCCTTCATTGAAAGGGGCATTAAGTATAAGGATAGACAAGTTATGCTGCAGCTTTATAGACCTTTAGCGAGGCCACACTTGGAATATTGTGCACAGTTCTGGTCACCACACTTCTAGAAGGACGTGGAAGCCAAGGAGGTTAGCTATGAAGAAAGGTTGGATAGACTTGTTTTCAATGGAATGCAGAAGATTGAGGGGCAATCTGATAGATGTTGATAAGATTGTGAATGGCATGGACAAAATGGAAAGTATGAGGCTTTTTTCCAAGGCGGAAGAGTCCATTACTAGGGGACATGGGTTCAAGGTGCGAGGGGGGATGTTTAAATGAAATGTGTGAGGCAAGGTTTTCAGACAAAGAGCAGAACGTGCTGCCAGAGGAGATGTTAGAAGCAGACACAATAGCAGCATTCAAGAAGCACCTGGGTGAATACATGAAGAGGAAGGGAATCGAGGGATATCGATCCTGTAAGTGAAGACCGTTTTAGTGTGGATGGGCAAAATGTGGAAGTGCAGGCTTGGAGCGCTGAAGGGCCTGTTCCTGTGCTGTATGGTTCTTTGTTCTTCATCTATATTGATTTTCTCTCAAGGGCCTTGATCAAAGTTCACAAAGAGCTAACACAGGGCCAGTTTCAACAATGTCAACTCCATCAAATAGTCAGTGGTAATAATAACACTAGAAACAATTGGCATCAGATGTTAGACCCCATTATTGTTTCTGTTTATTAACTCTAGTGGGAAGGGAAATTGGGTGGGTTCCTACATAGGCTGGATTCCTTTCTGCTCTTGCATCCAAATTCACTCCACGCTGCTATGCAAGGCCCTGTTTCCTCAAAGCTTGGCTGCAGCAGTACAGGAAGGTGGTTCCCCACCGCAAAACTTGTTTATCCTTATACTTCATGCCCCTTCAATGAAGGCAAGCATGCCATAAGCCTTTTTTAACTACCATATCGACCTGCGCTGCTCTCTTCAGTAAGGGATGGTCAGTACATGCTAGCTCAGCTAGCCAGCAATGCTCACACCTAATGGACAGGTTGGAGGGTGGGGGCTAAACAACATGCAACATTCTTTAAAGAAAGAAAGGAGGTCAGAGGGGAAGGGGGAATCAGGAAACAAATAAAAGGGAAAGGCTTACGATAATGTAGAGGGCAACAGCAATTAAATGACAACACAAATGTTTGGTGGAAGACAAATGGGCAGGCAATGGGACAATTACAGTAAAATCGTGTTGTCAAATTGCCCCGTTAAACAGGGGTTGGAAACAGCCGAGGAAACCTTTCTGCACCCTAATTTGCTGACAAACATGCTACGTCAAAAAGTCCAAATCAAAACAAAATTAATTTGTGAAAAATTTCTTTATTTTCAATTTATTCCATTCTTACAGTAGCCTTACCTTGTACAATTGGGTGGCTTGATACTCTTGAAGCCAGGGTGTTTGCTCTGCTCAGAGACATTTGGAATATTATGAAGTATTTTGGGCTCTGTATCTAAGTAAGTATGTACTGATATTGGAGGGGGTGTGGCGGAGGTTTACGAGAATGATCCCAGGGTGAAGGATTGTCATATGAAGAACAGTTGAGGACTCTGGGTCTGTACTCAATGGAGTTTAGAAGAATGAGGCAGGATCTCATTGAAACTTGCAGAATACTGAGAGACCTGGATAGATGGGACATGGAGATGGTGTTTCCACTGGCAGGACAGCCTACGACCTGAGGGCACAGTCTCGGTGCAGGGACAATCCTTTAGAATTGAAATGAGAAGGAATTTCTTCAGCCAGAGATTGATGAATCTGTGGAACTCATCGCTGGAGAAGACCATGGAGGCCAAGTCACTGAGTGTCTTTAAGACAGAGATGGTTCTCAATTAATAAGGGGATCAAAGGTTATGGTGAGAAAGCAGAAGACGGGTGTTGTGAAGAGTATCAGCCATGACCAAACAGACTTGATGGGATGAATGGTCTAATTCTGCCCCTATATCTTGTGATTTTATTGTCTATGATTCACCTGAACAAAAACTTCACTGAAGCCTGCTAACAACTTCCCTGGCTTTGTATCTGCACTAAACAGCAAGGAAAGGCAGCAGTCTTATGAGCCTTGATTCTCTCTGACTGAGAGAACAAAGTGGAAAAAGGCAAAATAAGGATGCTGTGAAAAACCAGGTAGATTCAGAGTAAGTCAGTGCTATGACAGTGAGCAAAGAGCCCAGATATGCAACCTGGTCAGTAATGTACATGAATCACAAACTTTTCTCAGGATGAACAGATCAAAACTGAAAATATGAACCATCTGATGTCATACATCTGAATTACAGCAAAAGACAACAGAAGCTGACTTTAGTTATACATTCAATTCTGATGAGCAGGAACAACTTGCATTTATATAGTACCTTTTTTAATGTAATATAAATTCCAAGGTGTGTCACAGAAGTTATAATCAAACAAAATTAGGCACAAGGCCACTTAACAAGATGTTGAAAAAGGTGGGCAATGGCCTAATCATAGAGACAGGCTTGAAGGAATATTTTAAATAAAGAGGAGATGAAGGGGTTAAACAGGGGGACTTATACCATTTGGGGCCTACGTTGCTAAATGTGTGGCTGCCAGAGGTGCAGCAAAGAATATCTGAGATGCACAAGAAGCCAAACTTTGAAAAATGCAGAAATGTCAGGAAGCGGGAGGGTTGGGTTTGTTGGAGTATAGGAGATAAGAGATCGTGAAAGGATGAGGCCATGGAAGGATTTGAAAACAAGAACTAAATTTGTACTGACTAGGTATAACTATTTGTAAACAAGTATGGCAAAAACTTGGAATAGAGTACTCACGGATGCAATTAACGCTGATAACATCAGTCATTTCAAAAGGTGTTGAACAAGCAGTTGGTGAGAGAATTGCTGATCCAATATACACAATGAGCTTTCTTTATCAGCCAGATGGACTGAAACAGCTATTCATCCTCAAGCAATGATTTTAAAAAAATCTTGTCCTGATTACATTACAATACAATTGCTTCATTTTCCACTTCATCTTCACTATGGACAAGCAATCTAAGTTCCATATTATTAAATTAGTTGAGCCCAGAAACATTATTGTATTTGGCACAGGCCCCTCTGTGCTGAAGATTCTTTCATGAGCCACTGTAAAGTGGTCTCAAATATTCATGCCCATATAAGTGTCTGGTTGTCATCAAATAGTGTCAACTGTAACTCAGCTCATGCATTCTCACCTGAGGACCAAGGTCGTAGGTTCAAGTCACATCCTAGTTTTTGCACAAAATCTAGACCGAGACTGCCGTGCAGTGGTGAAGGGAGTGCTGCACAGTAGGCAGCAATATCTTTTATGGGTGAGGTGTTAAACCAAGGCCTTCTCTGTTGTCTCAAGTGGATGTAAATGAACCCATATTTTGACAACAGCAGTGGAAGTTTACCCAATGTCCTGGTAAATATTTGACACTCCACCATCATCATAAGACACCAAACTACTAGTCATTCATTGCTTCACAATTTGTTGTAATATAGAGAAAAAAGCAAGCTTCCACAGTCTACACTTTAGAAGTACTTCTTTGGTCATAAGACATGCTGTACTGTCCCTGAGTCCTAAAGGGATGACAAGAATGATTTGCTTTCAAGATGGGGATATACTTTGGACAAGATATTGGGGTGATCTCTCCTGCTCCTTCTTCCTTTTTCAACATATGAAGAAAGGATAAAGATTAATTCTACACAAACTGGGATATCTTCATTCGTTAGCAGGGACATGGCATGATCACATCACTGCTGTACACTCCTGATTCCTACACAATTGAACAAGAAAAGTGTATCCCATTTTGCTTAAAAATCTTCCTAGGTGTGTGCTGAGACGTCAGTCTGCAAACAATTAATACCACTGCCTGACGCTGGAGTTCATTTGTCAAAATTGTAGAGTTCTGAAGTAAAATTGAATTCACATCATACGATGTCCACATAGGAAGTGTTCCTTCCTCTCTTAGGCTTGGAATTTCCCTAATGGTGTTCTTTTTAGACATTGCCTTGTCAGATCCCTGACCTCCCTATCTGGAGCACTCTTGGAGAAGTTCAGCCTGTCTTCATAAGCACTCCTATTCATTTATTTCCATTGGTCATGTTTGTAGAGTTCTAATACAGAAAAATGAACAGGCATGAATAAATGGTGATGTGTCAACAGGATGTAACAGTCAATTTAATTTGTCTTGCAATTCATGCAGTGGTATGAGAAAATTGATTTTAAATATTTTAAAATCTAAATGATGGATTTCAGGGCATCTTAATGCTGATATGTTGAGAGAGTTGACAAGATTGAAGGGAACTTTTAAACTATTATACACTCTTTCCTACCCCCAACACACACACTTTTTAAAAATTCTATTATAAAGCTTTCTTTCAACTCCCTGTTCAGATTCCCAAGAGTCTTGAGAGCTTGACTTTATATATTTCACCTCAAATTTTCTGTAAGGGGCTTAATTCCAAGAAACGGTTTTAGTTCAGCGCTCTCAAATGGGCATAAACAGCCCCATTTCAAGGAAGAGCGAAAGAGCATGTTCTCTGTGTGCTGGCTAATATTTATCCCTCAATCAATATCACACAAGAAAAAGCAGCTGATCGGGTCTTTGTCATATTTCTGTTTTGTGGGAACTTGCCATGCCCCAGTTTCCTGAAGGGGTTTCTTAAGGGACAATAGTGGCTACCTTCAGAAAGCCCTTCATTGGCCCTGGAGCCATTTGGGACATCCTAAAGTTGACATATGTATAATTTTAGAGAGAAGAGTTACTGAAGGAAACACCTGCATTTGATCATTTATTTTCAAACATTTGCATGAGCACTTTCGAGTAGAGCTGAATTGTACTTTGTAGAGTGATTTCTTTCCTTGTCTATATTTGCATGTCAATATGTTAAAAGAGGAGCTAGGTAAAAACAATGACTGCAGATGCTGAAAACCAGCGTTTAGATTAGAGTGGTGCTGGAAAAGCACAGCAGTTCAGGCAGCATCCGAGGAGCAGTAAAATCGACGTTTTGGGCAAAAGCCCTTCATTGGGAATGAAGGGCTTTTGCCCGAAACGTCGATTTTACTGCTCCTCGGATGCTGCCTGAACTGCTGTGCTTTTCCAGCGCCACTCTAATCTAAAACCTGTTAAAAGAGGAGCTATAACTTCTAAGTTTGTGTGATTGTTTTGGCCATGTGGGTAATAAGTGAAACTCTGACATAAATTCCAAGTATGTTTTGAAACGTAATTAGCTGTGATTAACCTAAGCTATGCCATTTCTGAAAATGTCAGAACCAAATAAGGGCAGCTCGTTGACACAGGCTATTCAACCCATTTTGCCTTTGCTCGCTGTGTAAAAGAATCCTGTCATCCCTTAGGGAAAGTGCTGCTGTCTAAGCTATACGTGAATTGCTGAATCTGCTTTGATATTTTGTTTACCACTCTGTATAGACAATAAAGCCACCCATCCCCCAACCAAGGCAAGTGTTTAAAAATATAATAAAAGGAAAAACCAAATTTGACAGCGGGTACAAAACTGAAAGTTGGCTTCAGTGGAAAGGAATCATGGATGGGGTACATCATGCATCAGCTGAAACCTGTCATTCACAAATTCAAACAGCAGATGGACCACCACTTTCTAGCTTATTCCAGAGACAGCAGTCAAACACTAGATGTGATGCTGATTGGGTGAAGCAACACAATGTGCTAGTTATTGGCCTTTTTTTTTGAGTGTTATGACTGGGTAGATGGCAATGATTTCCAGACTACTAATCTAGAGGCCTGAGCTAATGCCCTCACAACAAGAGTTTTGCTTGTGGAATTTAAATTCCATTAGTAAATCAGGAATATAAAGCTCTTTTTTTTTAGTAAAGATTATCACAGCAACTATCATCAATTGTTGTAAAATCCCACCTGTTTCACTTATGTTCTTGAGGGAAAGAAATCTACCATCCTTATCTGGTCTGGCCTGTAAGAGACTCCAAACCCAAGGAAAGGTGGTTGACTCTTAATTGTGCTCCGAAATGGCCTAACAAACCACTCAGATCAAAAGCAGTTAGGGATGGGCAACAAAGGCTGGTCTAACTAGCAATCCTGGGAAAGAATAAAGTAAAACCCCTGAATTACAATGAAGTGTGGAATGCAAAGGTAGACCATGTTTCTGTAGTGGAATGTTCCAGATGGTCTCCCAGCAATGCAGTGCAGCAAACCATGCACTGTTCAGACACGTTACTTCTGCATCAATATGCATTTATATAGCCGTTTTTAACATCATAAAGCATCCCAAGGTTCTTCACAGAATCGGTTATCAGACAGCAGATGCTGGAAATCTGAAACAAAAACCGAAATTAGAGGAAAATCAGCAGATCTGGCAGTATCAGTGGAGAGAAGGCAGAGCTAACGTTTTTGGGTCCAGTGACTCCTCTTCAGAACTCAGTATCTACGGAGTGGAAGCAATCACACAACTGTTGGACATCAAGGCTTTTTAAAAAGATATCCAGACAGGTGGCTAAAGTTTGGTTAGAGCTGGATTTTGTAGAGTGAGAGAGGGGGAGGCTTAGAGGGAATTCCAGAGCTTATGGTTTGAGCAGCTGAAGATACTGCCGTCAGTGGAAGAACAACAAAAAATTCTGCTCACGTCAAGAATGGGAGAAATGCAGAAATGTCAGTGGGATTATTGGCTGAAGGAGATGATGCAGACTAGGAGAGGTGAGGCGAAGAAGGAATTTTTTTTTTAAAACTGAACTTCATAACTTTACAATTATTACAGCGTGCACAACAATTTGGAGTCATTCATGCTATTGTACCACTGAAAAGTCACTTAATAGTTTGATCAGAACTGGTCATTCACCGTGCCATGTGACAATATTGATGACTCTCAAAGATGGTTAAAATCAAACTCTGCCAGGAATAGGGAGGCCATTCAATGACCACCATGTTGGATGCATCTGTCGCTTGTGTTATAAGTTACTGATGCCAGAGTATGCTTAACCCTAAGCTCAAACATCCTATTATTTATGAGAATATAAGAATAGATAAATGGTACATATATTACCATTTTCACAAGGGTTTCTACCTGCTTCAGTACTGATTTATACACTCCCTGTCCCATAGCTCTCTGTGATCTGGTAATTCTGTTACAGAGCTGAAAATGTGTTGCTGGAAAAGCGCAGCAGGTCAGGCAGCATCCAAGGAACAGGAGAATCGACATTTCGGGCATAAGCCCTTCTTCAGGAAACGTCGATTCTTCTGTTCCTTGGATGCTGCCTGACCTGCTGCGCTTTTCCAGCAACACATTTTCAGCTCTGATCTCCAGCATCTGCAGTCCTCACTTTCTCCTAATTCTGTTCCAGAGCCCATTATACGTAAAATGGTGCAGGATTCACAAGACTGCACTTTAATCTAAAGACCTATAAACTTTCCAACTGCTATCACATTCCTGCAAGCATTTCAAGTTGCCAGCAGTGATTGCCGATACAACATTGTCTCTGAGGCACCTTCAAGTTAAAGCCTCTTGGACAATTCGCGATGGGCATTGTGACTGGTTGGAGGTTGTTGTGGAAAGAAAGACTGACAATTATGTAACATTTTAAAGGAAATGAACTACTTTTGAAGTGTAATCACTATGGTAATGTAGGAAATGCAGCTTTCAAATTGCACACAGCATGCTCCCACAGACAGCAACATGACCCATACTAATCTGCTCTTGTGAAGTTGATTAAGACAAACACATTGTCGTTATACCACCATTCAGACTGATGTCTGTGGAGTAGCACTCCAAAGTCCCAGGTCATTCTTCCAAGGATATGGGTTCAAATCCCACGACAGCAGATGGTGAAATTTGAATTTAATTTTAAATAGGCTGACTAGTGATAACCATGTAACCACTGTCCCTTTATTGTAAAATCTCATCAGGTTCACTCGTATAGGAAAGAACATCTGCCATCCTTACCTGGTGTCGCCTACATGTGACTGCAAATCCACAGCAACATGGTTGATTCTTAACTGGCTCTATTAGTGATTAAGGATGGGCAATAAATATTGGACTCGTAGAGATGTGGCAATCAAATGAATGAATTTAAAACACATTGTGAAGAACTCCCTTCCTTCTCTTCAGAATAGTGACCTGACTTCTTTTATCACCTCAGAAGGCAGAAAGGGCCTTGGTTTTACACTTCATCCAAATGATGGCACCTCCAATGGAGCACCGCTATCTCAGTAATGCTCAGGAGAGTCAGCCTTGGTTTTTTGTGCAGGAGTAGGACCTGAAGCCACAAATTCCCAAAACTCAGACGAGAAGGTTATCCACTGAATCAAAGCTACTAAGATATTGTAAGTTCACTGCAATGAGAAGAAGATAGCTGGAAATATTTCCCTTTAATTTTTGATTATCTTGTTCATTACAAGATAATTTTTTTTGAAAACAATGAACATAATACCTGATTCTCTGCTGGAAATGTACAATGTATGCCAAGAGAACAAGGAGTGGGATGACAGGCTTATGGTTCATTTCTGGGCATTGTAATTTTGCGCCATACAAAGATATGAACTAAGAGCAAAAGTAAACCACTCAACTCCTCAAGCCTCCTTAGCCATTGAATTAACGATTGACTGTCGGAGGCTAGTATTTAGATTGTCTCTTGTTGAACATGATCATCATTGCTTGGCATTGGTGTGGTGTGAATGTTAGTTGCCACTTATCTGTCCAAGCCTGGATATTTTCTACATCTTGTTGCGCTTGAACAACTTCAGTATCTGAGGAGTCACGAATTATGCTGAACATTGTGCAATCATCGCGATCGTCCCCACTTCTGAACTTATGATGGAGGGAAGATTATTGCGTAGCAGTTAGAGATGTTTGTACATAGGACACTACACTGAGGAACTCCTGCAAAGATGTCCTGGAGCTGAGGTTATTGACCTCCAGCAACCACAACAATCTTCCTTTTTGTGTCAGACATGACTCCAACTAGTGGAGAGTTTGCCCCCTGATTCCCACGGATTACAGTTTGGCTAGGGTGCCTTGATGACACACACTCAGCCATTGACAACAAAGCCACATTCAACTATCATTCTCAATTCACCTCTGGAATTCAGCTCTTTTGTCCATGTTTGAACACAGGCTGTATTGAAGTGAGGATCTCCTGTTGTTTTGCTTCACCAATAATCCTGTTGCTGTGATTTCCCCCCCCCAATCTCCATAACCACCTCCAACTTAATAACCCTCCGAGGTAGTTCTGCTCTTTTAATTCTGGCCTATTGCACGTCCTGATTTTAATCATTTCATTGTTGGCAGCCTAAGTCTCAAATTCTGAGAGAGTCTCACTAACCCATCTCAACTACGTGCCTGTTCTCCTGTAAGATACACCTTCAAGTCCACCTCTCTATCCAAACTCTTGGTCACCTTTCTGTGTCAGACTTGTTGAATAATGTTCCTGTGAAGCCACATTTTAACAATATTTTATTACAATGAAGAGGTCATTGTACATAAATTCAGTTTTTTGTTTCTGCTAAATCCCGGATCACTTCTTTGATATCTGATTAGCTTCAATCTGCTATTCTTTGTCTCTGGATCAAATTCCAGTCCCTTGTTAGATCAGTCCTCTTCTCATCTCCCTTCAGGCAACAACGTAATTTGAATTAGATTTTGTGGTTCAATGATTTCCATCTGGTTTAAATAGCTGATTAACCTCCAATTTTGTGATGTAATTTGTTGACTTGTCAGGAAATGCCATGTGGCATATGGTTTACTTCCATCACTTGGCTTTTGAAGGGAAGATGAAAGGACAAAATGCAGGAAAGATTTGAGAATAGTTCCAGGAAATGGGGACATATCTCTTAAATGGACAGATTGGCAAAGCTGGGTTGACTCTTTAGAGAGGAAGAGTTTGAAAGGAGAACTGATGAAGGTGTTTAAACTCATGAAGAGAGTTACACACCGACTACACAGAGTAAGTGAGGTCGCTACTATTGGAAGAAAGATCAGGACTGAGAGTACAGTGATATGAGGTGAATGGCAGAAGACCCAAACATGACACGTGGAAATAGTTTTTTTTTACATGATGTGAAGCTCCATTCAAGCTACTCACATTGAGGGCCCGGAACCCAAATGGAGGTTGCGAGTCAAAACTTTGTGATCGCTATCACCTTTGGTTTTTAATACACCTTCCCCTCCAGCCCCACTATTTATTGAGGGGCTGTGACAGTTTTCAAAATGGGGTCACAGTGGGAAAAGATTTGGGAAACACTGGATTGACCTCTGCTATGCACAGTCTGAATTAAAGAAGAATTAATTAAGGCTTTCAAAAGACAATTGGAGAAATACTTAAAGGGTAATAAATCCATGGGCGGCACGGTGGCACAGTGGTTAGCACTGCTGCCTCACAACGCCAGATCCCGGGTTCAATTCCCGCCTCAGGCGACTGTGTGGAGTTTGCACCCCTGTGTCTGCATGGGTTTCCTCCGGGTGCTCCAGTTTCCTCTCTCAGTCCATAAATGTGCAGGTTAGGTGGATTGGCCATGCTAAATTGCCTGTAGTGTTAGGTGAAGGGATAAATGTAGGGGAATGAGTCTGGGTGGGTTGCGCTTCGGCGGGTCGGTGTGGACTTCTTGGGCCGAAGGGCCTGTTTCCACACTGTAAGTTATTGAAACAAAAAAATTGTTGGGTTAATAAGAGGAAAGGGTTGGGGTGGGGCTATCTAACTTGCCCTTAACGAGAGACAGCATGGACTAAATAGGCTTAGTGGCCGAAAAATGTTTTGCTGGAAAAGCGCAACAGGTCAGGCAGCATCCAAGGAGCAGGTGAATCGACGTTTCAGGCATAAGCCCTTTTTCAGGAATGAGGAGGGTGTGCCAAGCAGGCTAAGATAAAAGGTAGGGAGGAGGGACTTGGGGGAGGGGCGTTGGGAATGCGATAGATAGAAGGAGGTTAAGGTGAGGGTGATAGGCCGGAGAAGGGGTGGGGGCGGAGAAGTCAGGAAGAAGATTGCAGGTCAAGAAGGCGGTGCTGAGTCCGAGGGTTGGGACTGAGATAAGGTGGGGGGAGGGGAACTGAGGAAGCTGGAGAAATCTGCATTCATCCCTTGTGGTTGGAGGGTTCCTAGGCAGAAGATGAGGCGCTCTTCCTCCAGGTGTCATGTTGCCATAGTCTGGCAATGGAGGAGGCCAAGGACCTGCATGTCCTTGGCGGAGTGGGAGTGGGAGTTGGAGTTAAAGTGTTCAGCCACGGGGCGGTTGGGTTGGTTGGTGTGGGTGTCCCAGAGGTGCTCTCTGAAACATTCTGCAAGTAGGAACGTTCCTGCTTGGCACACCCTCCTCATTCCTGAAGAAGGGCTTATGACCAAAACGTCGATTCTCCTGCTCCTTGGATGCTGCCTGACCTGCTGCACTTTTCCAGCAACACGTTTTTCAGCTCTGATCTCCAGCATCTGCAGTCCTCAATTTTTCTCCTAGGCTAATGGCTGCCTTCTGCACTGCAGACAATCTATGATTCAAGTGACTTGCCAACTTTCCTTCCAATATTTGCTATTTTGTAGATTGTCTGCAGTTGGTTGAGCAATGAACCTTTTGAGCAGCCCAGTTGTGATTTTGAGTTGATATGAGATTAAGTGGAAAATGCTCACTGGGAGTATGGTTTATTTACTCTTGTGTTTCCTCTCCTACAAGGAAGAGTTGGCACCACTTGCTTATCATTGCTGAGCATTGTCAGCTTTGCTACTGCAGTCAGTGAAATTATCTGCTCGAGTCATTGAGGGAGCTCTGACTGATGTCTTCACAACCTATGAAACAATAAATAAAAAGACATTCATTTCTGTAATGCCTTTCACAACCAATCAATGCATCAAATTAGTTTACAGCCACTAAAGTACTTTTAAAGTAATGAAGCAATCCATCCGCCTGCCTCCATGGGAAGATTCTAATGTATTCATGAAGACACACAGTCACATCTGATCAGAGCGATTGTAGCCAATCAAAGTTGGTTACTTACCACTTTGCTAGTGGAGAAAGGAAAGGGATTGGCAAAGCTGGGTGAGCTCTTTAGAGAGAAAGAGTTTGAAAGGAGAACTGATGAAGGTGTTTAAACTCATGAAGAGAATTACACACCGACTACACACTCAGTAAGTGAGGTCACTACCATTGGAGGAAGGATCGGGACTGAGAGTAGAGTGATATAGGGTGAATGGCAAAAGACCCAAACATGACACGTGGAAATAGATTTTTTTTTAACATGATGTGAAGCTCCATTCAAGCTACTCGCATTGAGGGCCCGGAACCCAAATGGAGGTTGCGAGTCGAAACTTTGTGATCGCTATCACCTTTGGTTTTTAATACACCTTCACCTCCAGCCCCACTATTTACTGAGGGGCTGTGACAGTTTTCGATTTAACTCCTGAAATCTCATTTGCCACTTATGTAACCCCCCCCCACCAAACTGGGATCACAACACAGTTTTGGAATTGCTGTTCTATTTGGTTTTCCTCATTGGTTTGCCTAGCTTTCACTTAATGTGCGCCTATACTGTTTATCTCCAAACTCCTGTGAGAGTGAGATACCACCACTAAATAAGCTTTCTTGAGTTCCCCATTAGATATTTTACTGACTGTCTCTGTCTCTTCTATTTATGTCATTGCATTTTGATCTTGCCATAAGTGAAAACACTTCCCCCTAATTCTACTCTGTCAAACCATTTCATTACCTTACAGACCTCAATCAAGTCACCCCAGAGCCTTCTGTTCAGAAAGACAAATACCAGCCCAGCCAGTTCAGTCTATTTGGCAGGTATAATCAGTCTCTCAAATTCTGAATGTGAAATGGAAGCGGTCTCTCTTTGGCAGCTATCAGGACATATCAAGTATTTAAAAATGTGGTGTTAATCTAATATAGACATACAAGTTAGGGGCAACAGTAGGTCCCTCAGCCTCTGAGGCTGTACCATCATCCACTAAAGTCATGGCTAATTCTATTACTCCACATTTCTGACTATCCCTGATAATCTTTCACTCTCTTCCCAATCAGAAATCTATCTACCACTGCCTTAAAAATATTCAAAGAAATTGCTTCCACTGCCTTTTGAGGGAGAGAGCTTCAAAATCTCAGGATCCTTTTGAGAGAAAATTTTCTCATTATCTCTTTCTTAACTGGATAATCCCCTTATTTTTAAACAATGATCCTTTGTTCTATTTCCTGCCACAAGTATGTTGAAGAAATCCCACAGATAGCAAACCAGGAAGTAAGGAGGAGAGCTTATCATTCACATCTCATATGTTAACAGATAGTGATGGGTAGAATGTACAAATTTGGGGTAGGAAAGCTCTAATGGCTCAGTGGCAGAGTGCAAGTCCCACCTGCACCAGAGGTGTGCCATAACAACCAACAGGCTGATGAGAAAAATAATCTACACAACCACCTGGTGAAGGAGCAGCGCTCCAAAAGCTAGTGCTTCCAAATAAACCTGTTGGACTATAATCTGGTGTTGTGTGATTTTTGACTACATTTGGGATAAACGTTAAAGTTGAAGTATCATAAGATTAGGTAACAACATTATAACTGCAAAATCTGTCAGTGCGTATCTGGAGATTCACTTTCTGCTAACCTGGATTAAAAAAAAAGTAAAAATCATTTGTTGTTAAGTCAAGGATTAGGGCTTTGGTTTTGGGTTGGAACCTCAAAATTATAGTCCAACAGGCATCCTGACCGCAGCACTGAATCTGTCACTCAGATTTTCCCTGAATTGGCCAACTGGTGAACAAAGAGTGTGCTTTCAATTGGCATGAAAGCTCTCAAATCTGGAGGGTCAATAAGAAGCCCTCCAACTTGGCACAAGATTTAACCTGCATTGTAGGTAAGGAAGAGAGCACGAGAGCCTCAGTGGCCTCTTAGCAATATTCAAACTTTTTGAATTAAAACGTGGAGACAGCATCATAGAGTCTTGGAGTCATAGAGATGAACAACATTGAAACAGACCCTTCGGTCCAACCCATCCATGCCGACCAGATATCTCAACCCAATCTAGTCCCACCTGCCAGCACCCGCCCCATATCCCTCCAAACCCTTCCTATTCATATACCCATCCAAATGCCTCTTAAATGTTGCAATTGTACCAGCCTTCACCACATCCTCTGGCAGCTCATTCCATACACATACCACCCTCTGCGTGAAAAAGTTGCCCCGTAGGCCTCTTTTATATCGTTCCCCTCTCACCTTAAACCTTTTGCCCTCTAGTTCTGGACTCCCCAACCCCAGGGAAAAGACTTTGTCTCTTTATCCTATTCGTGCCCCTCATAATTTTGTAAACTTCTATAAGGTCACCCCTCAGCCTTCGACGCTCCAGGGAAAACAGCCCCAGCCTGTTCATCCTCTCCCTATAGCTCAAATCCTCCAACCCTGGCAACATCCTTGTAAATCTTTTCTGAACCCTTCCAAGTTTCACAACATAAAACCCTGATGTGTAGCTCGGGGAATAATGTGGGGCTCACCCCAGTGCCTGCCTGTAGCATAAACCCCTTGGTCTGCTACTCCAAAGGCTGCTTCCATACCTATCTCCAGTGCAACAGGCAACCTCAGTGTGCAGGTCCAGTGACTTGAAAGGTCTGTTCGGCCTCTGAAAATTGGCTTTTAACTTGTGTTACATTTCTCCTCCAACCCCATCCCCGCTTCCCAATCCCCATTTCTGGGAAATGACCCGATCAGGGTGGAAATTCAGCTCAAGTAATACCAAACGTTAGGTGGGGAGAACACATCAGAATTTCTCAAACATGACAAGGCATCCACAGGGTCTGGTGTGTGCATGTGTCACCAGCTTTTGTGGGAATTCTGGAACTTGTTCTCACATGGAAAATATGACTTGTAAGGAAGCACAGAGCTCTGTGTTGTTTTGATGTTATGTTTAATTTCGTTGACACCAGAGGGCAGATAAGGCGAATTCTTTTTATTTCAGTGAGTTGTCTGGATCTGGATTACGGTGATTGAAAGGAAGAGATTCAATAGTATGGAATCAAATGTGGCAAAAACAAAATTACAAAGCTCTGGGAAAGGAGCCAGAAGTGAGAGTGAGACTAACTAGATCTCTCTTTCAAAAAGCCAGGACAGACATAGGGGGCTGAATTGCCTCCCTCTATGTTGTATCGTTCTATTTTATTACAGATGGCATCCCAAACAGAGCTCAGAAATGAAAAAACGTAATTATGTTAATTGGGTTGTCCAGATTGTTTCTTTCCCAGGTTACAGAATGTTTCTATGTCCTATCAAGCATTTTGTGTTGTCCCTTCTACATCGACCTCTGCACTTTGTCACAGAGGTCAGTCACAGCCCAGCTGGATGTATGTAAAGAGGAGCTGCTATGGAATGACTGTTTGAAAAGTGACTGCTACAAGCTAGTGTTTTCGTGAATTTTATCCAGGCGCATTAAAAGAGTTTACACAGCAGTGTTCGGGCCACGGAAGAGAGCCGGCCTCCTCGGAACACTTCAGAAAATGGATAAAGTCATTGCCGTGGAGAGCTTCTGGGCCAGTGCCAAGTAAACAGGCTCCACTCCAAACTGTTCCGAGCCTGGCATGTTGACAACCCAGCAGCACAGAGGACACAGCCTAATTTAGAAGAGCAGCAGATTCAGAAAGTCAAAGGCATGCTCAAGTGAAATTTACATAGGTTTTATATTGTGAAAAATTTATTAACGTCAACTGGTTTCTACAATTTTTAATCTGTTTACTGCTACAGCGCATAACCCCAGTACTGACCACTAAATCACCTTCATGTTATGTGGGTCCAAGTGGCTTTCTCCTTTACGAGACCAAATTTTAGTAGGTCAGAGGTCAGGAAATACCTCTACTTGGTCTCCCAGTACAGTCTCCAGGAAGCTTAGCTTTTTCAGGAATTGGCTTTTCAAGGATTGGAAACTCTGCTTGCCCCTTTAACACATTAAACAAGCTTCAAGGAAGACTTTATCTGAGAGTGACAGAGTGATAGTGGCAGAGTGAGTATATCCAAGAATTTGGTTTAATGTGGGAATTCATTGCAATTGGACGAAAGAGATGCTCTAAGTAAGGTTCACTGCAAGAGGTAAAGTGTATTGAGTAGGGAGTGTGTGATCAAAGGAGAGAGGAACTAAAATTGCTGTAAATTAGAAAAGCTCATTATTATTTAACATCAAGACACCAGGAATAAGAGAATGTCAGGGCCAATATAATGAAGTGTTATACGTCCAAAAGCAGAATATTGTTAACCCCAGGAGATCAAAGATAAGGCATAGTAGCATAGCTTGGTAATGTGGAATTTGCAGACTCTAATATGAGCAAAGTCGAGAGCCCAGGCAGTTTTCTGGACGACAGCATATACAGGAAATGCTTCCAGCTGCAGAAGCTTGCAGCCTCCAAAACCTTTAGGTTTTGGAGCTCTAACAGTTGCTGAAGTCACTGTGACGGATCAGTGAGGCAGGGGAATACAGAAGGTTCAAAAAGGAGATGAAAAAACAAATTAGAGAAGCAGAAAAATTATAAGAAAAAGCAAGTTGAGGGGAATCCCAAAATCTTCTACATACAAACAAACCGTTAAAGAGTGGTGAAAGGAATAGGGACAATTAGGGACCAAAAAGTGAATTTACATATGCAGGCAGGGGCATGGTTGAGGTATTAAATGAATACCTGAACCTGTATTTACCCACAAGGCAAGGAATAGGGAGAGAGGAGAGTTGAACACACAGCCACAGGGATGGTGCAGGAGGAAGGGTTTCAGATACTTGGATAGTTGTGGCTCTTTCTGAGGTAGGTGGGACCTCTACAAACAGGATGGTCTTCACCTGAACCAGAGGGGTACCGATATCCTGGGGGGAAATTTGTTAATGCTCTTTGGGAGGGTTTAAGCTAATTCAGCAGGGGTAGGGAACCTAAATTGTAGTTCCGGTATACAGGAGGTTGAGAGTAGTGAGGTCAGAAATAAGGTTTCAAGGTCTCAAAAGGACACCGGCAAGCAAGAAGTTAGTTTGAAGTGTGTGTACTTCAATGCCAGTAGCATCCGAAATAAGGTGGGTGAACTTGCAGCATGGGTTGGTACCTGGCATTTCGCTGTTGTGGTCATTTTGGAGACATGGATAGAGTAGGGACAGGAATGGTTGTTGCAGGTTCTGGGATTTAGATTTTTCAGGTAGAACAGAGAAAATGGTAAAAGAGGGGGAGATGTGGCATTGTTAATCAAGGACAGTATTATGGTAACAGAAAGGACATTTGAGGACTCGTCTACTGAGGTAGTACAGGTTAAGATTAGAAACCGGAAAGGTCACCCTTTTGGGAGTTTCTATAGGCCTTCGAATAGTTCCAGAGATGTAGTGGAAGGGATTCTTGATAGGAGCGAGAGTGACAGGGTACTTGTTGTGGGGGACTTTAACATTCCAAATATTGACTAGAAATACTATAGTTTGAGTATTTTGAGATGGGTCAGTTTTTGTCCAATGTGTGCAGGAGGATTTTCTGACACAATATGTCAACAAGGGACAAGGCCACATTGGATTTGGTTCTGGGTAATGAACCTGGCCAGGTGTTAGATTTGGAGGTAGGTGAGCACTTAGGCATAAGTGACCATAATTTGGTTATGTTTACTTGAGCAATGGAACGGATAAGTATATACTGGAGGGCAAGAGTTATAGCTGGGGGAAAGGCAATTATGATGAGATTAGGCAAGATTCAGGATGCATAGGTTGGGGAACGAAACTGCAGGGGACGGGCACAAATGAAAAATTGGACTTATTTAAGGAACAGCTACTGCGTGTCCTTAAGTATGTACCTGTCAGGCAGGGGGGAAGTGGTCGAACGAGGGAGCTGTGGTTTACTAAAGAAGTTGAAGCTCTTGTCAAGAGGAAAAAGAAGACTTGTGTTAGGATGAGATGGAGAAAGTGAGAACTGCAGATGCTGGAGATCAGAGCTGAAAATGTGTTGCTGGAAAAGCACAGCAGGTCAGGCAGCATCCAAGGAACAGGAGAATCGACATTTCAGGCATAAGCCCTTCTTCAGGAATGAGGAAAGTGTGTCCAGCAGGCTAAGATAAAAGGTAGGGAGGAGGGACTTGGGGGAGGGGCGTTGGAATTGCAATAGGTGGAGGGAGGTCAAGGTGAGGGTGATAGGCGGGAGTCGGGTGGGGGCAGAGAGGTCAGGAAGAAGCTTGCAGGTTAGGAAGGTGGTGCTGAGTTCGAGAGTTTAGGATGAGATGAGAAGGCTCAGTTACGGCACTTGAGAGTTACAAGTCAGCCAGGAAAGATTGAAAGAGAGAGCTAAGAAGAACCAGGAGGGGACATGAGAAGTCATTGGCAGATAGGATTAAAGAAAACCCCAGGGCTTTCTATAGGTATATCAGGAATAAAAGAATGACTAGAGTAAGATTAGGGCTAATCAAGGATAGTAGTGGGAAATTGTGTGTGGAGTCAGAAGAGCTAGGGGAAGTGCTAAATGGATAATTTTCATTAGTATTCACACTGGAAAAAGATGATTTTGTTGAGGACAATACTGAGATACAGGCTACAAGAATAGATAGGATTGAGGTCCACAAGGAGGAAGTGTTAGCAATCCTGGAAAGTGTAAAAATAGATCAGTCCCCTGGGCCAGATGGGATTTATCCTAGGATCTCTGGGAAGCCAGGGAGGAGATTGCAGAGCCTTTGGCTTTTATCTTTATGTTGTCATTGTCTATAGGAATAGTGCCAGAAGACTGGAGGATAGCAAATGTTGTTTCCTTGTTCAAGAAGGGGAGTAGAGACAACCCTGGTAATTATAGACCAGTGAGCCTTACTTCGGTTATGGATAAAGTGTTGGAAAAGGTTATAAGAGATAGGATTTATAATCATCTAGAAAGGAATAAGCTGATTAAGGATAGTCAACACTGTTTTGTGAATGGTAGGTCGTGCCTCACAAATCTTATTGAGTTCTTTGAGAAGGTGACCAAAAAGATGGATATAGGTAAAGCGGTTGATGTGGTCCAAATGGATTGCAGTAAGGCATTTGATAGGGTTCCCCATGGTAGGCTATTACACAAAATAAATAGGCATGGTATTGAGGGATTTAGCAGTTTGGATCAGAAATTGTCTAGCTGAAAGAGGATAGAGGGTAGTGGTTGATAGGAAATGTTCATCCAGGGGTTCAGTTACTAATGCTGTACTGCAAGGATCTGTTTTGGGACCACTGCTGTTTGTCATTTTTAAAAATAACCTGGATGAGGGCGTAGAAGGATGGGTTAGTAAATTTGTGGATGACACTAAGGTTGGTAGAGTTATGGATATTGCCAAAGGATTTTGCAGGTTACAGAGGGACATAGATAAACTGCAGAGCTGGGCTGAGAGTTGGCAAATGGAATTTAATGTGGAAAAGTGTGAGGTGATTCACTTTGGAAGGAGCAACAGGAATAAAGAATATTGGGCTAATGGTATGATTCCAGGTAGTGTAGTTAAATAGAGAGATCTTAGTGTCCATATACATAGATCCCTGAAAGTTGCCACCCAGGTTGATAGGTTTGTTAAGAAGACATACAGTGTGTTAGCTTTTATTAGGAGAGGTATTGAGCTTTGGAGCCATGAGGTCATGCTACAGCTGTACATAGCTGTGATGTGACCGCACTTGGAGTATTGTGTACAGTTCTGGTCACCACATTATAGGAAGGATGTGGAAGCTTTGGAAAGGGGTTCAGAGGAGATTTACTAGGATGTTGCCTGGTATGGAGGGAAGGTCTTAAGTGGAAAGGATGAGGGACTTGTGGCTGTTTTCATTAGAGAGAAGAAGATTGAGAGGTGATTTTAGTTGAGACATACAAGATAATCGGAGGGTTAGATAGGGTGGATAGTGAGAGCCTTTTTCGTCAGATAGTGATGGCTAGCAGGAGGGGACATAGCTTTAAACTGAGGGGTGATAGATATAAGACAGATGTCAGAGGTAGTTTCTTTACTCAGAGAATAGTTGGGATGTGGAACACACTGCCTGCAACAGTAGTAGACTTGCCAACTTTAAGGGCATTTAAATGGTCATTGGATAGATATATGGAAAGAATGCAATAGTGTGGGATACAGATTGGTTTCACAGATCGGCACAACATCAAAGGCTGAAGGGCCTGTACTGCACTGTAATGTTCTATGTTCGAGGTGGATGTTACCCAGGCCGTACAGCAGAGGAGGATATTCTGCCACAAGATGAGTTCAAAAATAATAAGGAAGAAATAGTGGACCAACTGTTGTCACTTAAAGTTATCAAGGCTCTGGGACCAAATGAGATATGTCCAAGGATATTGAAGGGAGTGCGTGTGGAGATTTCAGGGGCACTAGCTATAGTCTTTCAGTCTTCATTAGAGCCAGGGAAGGTGCCAGAAAAGACTGGAGAAAACATTAAAACATTTATCACCTGATGAAGGAGCGTCACTCCGAAAGCTAGTGTGCTTCCAATTAAACCTGTTGGACTATAACCTGGTGTTGTGTGATTTTTAACTTTATCAAAAAAGGTTGTAAGGACAGAAACATAATTTCAGACCAGTCAGTTTAACGTCAGTGGTGGAGATGCTTCCAGAAAGAATTATTTGGTATAGAATTAGTAGGTACATGGAAAAAGGTGGATAGATGAAGAGGAGCCAGCATGGATTTCTAAAGGGAAAATCGTGTTCAGCTGACTTCCTCGAGTTATTTGAACAGGTAACAGTCAGGCTCAATAAGTGTAACACTGTTGATGTCGTGTACATGAACTTCCAGAAAACATTTGATACAGGAGTGTATGTGTCTTTGCTAACATTAAGCTAGGAGAAAGTGAGGACTGCAGATGCTGGAGATCAGAGCTTAAAAATGTGTTGCTGGAAAAGCGCAGCAGGTCAGGCAGCATCCAAGGAGAAGGAGAATCGGCGTTTCGGGCATAAGCCCTTCTTCAGGATTCTCCTTCTCCTTGGATGCTGCCTGACCTGCTGCGCTTTTCCAGCAACACATTTTTAAGCTAACATTAAGCTATTAATTATAACAGGGCAGCATGCTTGCAGTAGAGTGTCTTGTCTTGTCTTGTCTTTTCAGGAGAGTGATCCCAGGCAAGATAAGACCTGGTGAGTCTTGAGGAAATTTGCAGCTCAGGTTGAGGTTCTGGATGTAAGTTTGTTCGCTGAGCTGGAAGGTTCATTTTCAGACATTTCGACACCATACTAGATAACCCCATCAGTGAGCCTCCGCTGAAGCATTGGTGGTATGGCCTGCTTTTTATTTGTGTTTATGTTTCCTTGATTGGTGATGTCATTTCTTGTGGTGATGTAATTTCCTGTTCTTTTTCTCAGGAGGCGATAAATGGGATCCAAGTCAATGTGTTTGTTGATAGAGTTCCGGTTGGAATGCCGTGCTTCTAGAAATTCTCATGCGCGTCTCTGTTTGGCTTGTCCTAGGATGGATGTGCTGTCCCAATCAAAGTGGTGTCCTTCCTCATCTGTATATAAGAATACTAATGAGAGAGGGTTATATGTTTTTGTGGCTAGTTGATGTTCATGTATCCTGGTGGCTAGTATAAAGATAAGACCTTTACATTCTTAACCCATTGCTCTGATACAGTGGTGATATCGTGAGCATGTCTCTTCAAGCTGACATACTAACTGTGAGATATAGGGTAACAAGAGGGAACATTGGAAGCAGTGGATGGAGTGGTCGGCTTCATCAACATATTGTGATGGCTGCAAATCATACAGCCAGCATTTTCAGCTGACTCTCCTTCTGCCAGTAACTGGCTTGAGTTAATGGCTGGTTCCCCGCTGAAAGAGGCAAAAGTTCAGTTAATTGTCTTAATGCAGGAACACTGACCGGGTGAGCTTTAGGACACACTTGTGCCACTCCACCAGCTTTCCATGGCATTGCTTCCACCAATATTTCCACGAATGTATGCAGCCAAGTTTGCAAACGTACCCATGGCTGGAGTACCTGCTCCATAGGACAAACGGAAAGCTGGCGTATCATTGCTAAGTAACAGCACGCAGGGATAAGGGAGAACAAGGACCTTGTGGCTGGGGGTGCATGCAGCTTTAACAAGTAGCATATACCACCCCCCCCCCCTCCCCCAAGAGAAGTTAGGGATGGGTTGCACAGGGAGGGGAGTGGAAAATAAATGAAAGATGAATGCTGAGACCCAATTGCTCCCTCAATAACCTCCCATCAACCCCTTAACCTTCAGACACAGAATTTGCAAACCCTCCTTCAAGCAACTTTCATGGTCCCATTGCATGAAAATTTCCTGCAACTGTAACATGGCTAGATTCCTGGCAGAAAGAAAGCTTACAGTGCAAACGTTTTCTCATGACTGTAAGTAATAAATTGTGATAAGTGATATTTAAAATAATTCTTATTTCTTCTTTGTCTCTTCATGTTTTTCTTTTCTCCTTAATTTCACTTTCTGTGGTGATTTGATTCCAATTCGCCTCTTCCCTTCTCTGCTTTCCCCCCATTTGTTTTAATTCTTCACTCTCGCTGAAACACACTGCTGATTCACCAAGATCCCAGGAGTCCTGCTGACTGAAACCCCACTAAATCATGTCCAGCAGAACTGTGACCTTGCCATCAAGTATGATTGGCATCTTCTCCACAAGGGGCAACATCTCCTTCGCATCCACCTTGTCAAGCCCCTTCAGAATATTGTGTGTTTCAATGAAATCACCTTTCAGTCTTTGAAACTCCAATGAGGAGAGGCCCAATTTGCTTAATCATTCCTTATCAATTCTACCCTGTCTTCTGAGGATCTTCTCTGAACTGTTTCTAAAACAGAAGTGCCCTTCCTTAAGTAAGGACACCAAAATTGTACACACCAGTCCAGCTGTGGTCTGACCAATGCCCTGTACAGGTGCTGACAAGCAGGAGGCTGGAAAAGCACAGCAAACCAGGCAGTATCAGTAGGTGGAGAAGTCAACATTTTAGATGTAACTCTTCTTCAGGACTGGGGGTGAGTGGAAGGGGAGCTGCAGATAAAGTGGGGGTGGGGGAGGATTTTGGGTGGGGAGAGGGGCGGAGTGGTGAGGAAGGGATAGATGAATACAGATAGAGGATGCAACCTGTGGGTCGCTGGGAAGAATGAATTTGGTTGGTAGCTGGATCAGGGTCAGTCAGAGGAATGGAAGGGAGGGAGAAGGGCTGGAAAGGGAGTCGGGGGAATGGGTGGTCAGGTTATTTGGAATTGGAGAACTCAATGTTGAATCCTCTGGACTGTAGGCCACCCAGGCGGAAGATGAGGTGTTGTTCCTTTAATCTGTGCTTTGATTCGCTGTGGCAATGGAGGAGGCCAAGGATGGTCATGTCGGAAAGGGAGTGGTAAGGGGAATTAAAATGGGCAGTGACTGGGAGGGCAGGTTGGCCCCTGCAGACCTGGCTGAGATGCTCAGCGAAACGTGCCCTGAGTTTATGTTTGGTCTCCCCAGTTGTAGAGAAGACCAGCTCAGGAGAACTAGATTCAAGAAGAGGCAGGTGAACCTCAGTCTCACTGGGAAGGACAGTTTGGGGCGCTGGTTGGTGTGCCAGCAGGTTTTGCATCTTTTATGGTTGCAGGAGAAGTACTTGGGGGTTCAGGGGGATGGGGTGCACAGAGTTTGGTGGGGAGAATGGGGTGAACTAAGGATTGACAGAGGAAACGGTCCTTGCAGAAGGCAGAGAGGGGTGGGGAGGGGAAGATATTCTTGGTGGTAGGGTCTAATTGAAGTTGGCGGAAGTGTTTGAGGATGATATGTGGGATGTGGAAACTGGTGAAATGGTAGGTGAGGACAAGAGGGACTGTCTTTATTACGTTCGGAGGTAGGGGTGGTTCAGAGCAATGGAGTGAGGAATGGAGGAGGTGCAGTGGAGGGCTGTTTGGATGACAGCGGGGGGGGGGGGGGGGGAGCATGTCTTCAACGGACCCCCACTTCGAAAAAGTTCTCTGCCTCCCTCAGATGTGCACTCGGTGAGTCCCTTTCTCACTGCCACAGCGTTTGTGTCACTGTACAGGTATAGTAACTTGTATATTCCATTTCCCCTTACAGTAAACACCAACACTCAAGCCATCAGCTGCCAAGCCCCTTTACTCTGGAATTCTCTTCCTAAACCTTTCTGTCTCTCTATCTCTTTCTTCTTCATGAAGATACTCCTTATAATCTATATCTTTGACTAAGTATATAGTTCTGTCTTAGTATGTCCTCCTGTGGCTTGATATCAAATTCCTTCTGACTCCTGTAAAGCATCTTGAAATCTTTAAATGCTTTAAAGGTCGCTATATTATGGAGGCAAATTGTTGTTGTAAATGTTTCTGAATCTGTGCTGTAAGGTTATGTGGTTGTGACAACAGCACAAAATATTTGTTGCATTTCGAAATAACATTGGATCAGACGTCTGTTGCGTTTCTGAAATAATGATTTAAACGGCACTGGGCAATTGTTCATTCTGGAGGTTGAGTGTCGAGGATTGGGCAGGAGTAATCAGTTACTGAAGATAGTGACATTGGTGTAGTTTAGAGAAGTACAAAGAAACTTATGATAGGTTGCATAACATAAAAGCCAAGGCAATTTTGTTGGGTTTATTGTATGGTTAAATAACATTCAGAGCAAGAAAGCTTCTGTTTCTTTTTCTTCATTCACACAATGTAGGATTACTGGCTGGACCAACAATTGAAGCTGCAACAACTGTTTTCGTGAGCCGCTACTGTCCTTGTGATCCACAGTGCAGCTAGGGAGGGAGTTCCAGCTATTTGACCCATGGACGATGGAGGAACAGTGATGTAGTTCCAGTCAGGATGATGAGTAGCTTGTGGGTAAACTTGCAAGAGGTGGTGTTCCCATGTATCCGTCACCCTTGTCCTTCCAGATAGTAGAGGTTCTGGGTTTGGAAGGTGCTGCTGGGGCAGTGATTTTTTTTCCAGTGCATCTTGATGGTAGACACTGCTGCCAACATGTGTCAGTGGTGAAGGAAGTTCCTGAATGGTATTGGAGTTACACTCATCCAGGCAAGTGGGGAGCATTATTATTACATAGGGTGATGAAAATTTAACTTCAACAAAAAACATATTTTGTTCTGTAAAGTGAATTTAAATTGATTTAACATTTTCTGAATGGTTTAGTTTTTTGAAGAGAATCTTTATTTTATCTAAAGAAATGTTAGATTCAATTCAGGTTTCAGTCAATGACTGTTGGATATCCTCCACAACCTGGTCAGCAAAAATACAACAGCAAACTAGATTAGTATTTACATTATTTAGTAAATTTATGTTTACACTGTCAAGGACATGTGGGCATACTCCAAGAGATAGAATCATAGAGGCAACAGCATAGAAACAGGCCGTTTGGCCCAACTTGTCCATGCAGCCCAGTTTTCACAATTAATCTAGTTCCATTTGCTCCATATCCCATCCATTTACCTGTCTAAATGTTTCTTAAATGACAAAATTATACTCGCTTTTACCATTATCTCTGGCAGCCCATTCCAGCCAACTTCTGTAAGAAAAAATTTGGATCCTTCCGTATCTCTCCCATCTCACCTTAAATCTATGCTCTCTTGTTTTAGATCCATACCATGGAGAAAAGCTGTTGGCTACTTACCTAATCTATGCCTCTCATGATTTTATATAATTCTACAAGGTCACCCCTCAATCTCCTACACTCCAGGGGAAAAAAGCTCTAGCCTTTCCTTATTATTCAAACTTGTACTGAAAATGTGTTGCTGGAATAGCGCAGCAGGTCAGGCAGCATCCAGGGAACAGGAGAATTGACGTTTCGGGCATAAGCCCTTCTTCAGGAACGTCGATTCTCCTGTTCCCTGGATGCTGCCTGACCTGCTGCACTGTTCTAGCAACACATTTTCAGCTCTGATCTCCAGCATCTGCAGACCTCACTTTCTATTCAAACTTGTAGTTCAGTTAGCATTCTAGTAAATCTTTTCTGCACTCTTTCTAGTTTAATAATATCCTTTCTATGTTGGGCAAGCAGTACTCCAAATGTGACCATACCAACGATTTGCACAGATGCAGCAAGACATCCCAACTCCTATACTCAATGCCTTGACCAATGAAAGGTCTCTGCAGTTTTCACCCAATAATTGTCTCTGACCTTAGTTTAAATCGAGTCTGGGCTGACCAAGAATATTTACTGTTTACTTACTATAAGACTTTTTTAGATCTGGATACTTCCCCCTTGCTGCTTTTTTTTTTGTATTTCTTTCTTCTAAAATTCTATGTTTTGTATCTTCGATAGTTGTTCTGTATTTTGTGTTAAGATTTTTTAAATTCAGGTTTTTGGAGATGGCGCTGGAGAATGGCGACTTTGTAAACTTTTCACAGTACTCCAGTACTTCTGTGCTTGAGTACACATGACAGTAAAACATTATTCTAAAACCCAACTTCTATTTCATTGGTCTCCCGACTTATGCCTTGTAAATGGACGACAGGCTTTGGTAAGACAAGAAATGAGTTACTCGCCACAGAATTCCCAACATCTGATCTGCTTTTGTAACCACAGTATTTATATGACTAGTCCATGGTACCCCCTCATTGTTAATGGTGGGGATTCAGCCATGGTAATGTTATTGTATGGCATTTGTACAACACAAGTTACTCTACTTCAGCTTTATGAATCATTCCAAGTGGTATTTAATAATTTGAGGCATTGCTTGTGTGTGTGGAATGGTGGTAAAATCTCAGGTCTCATGCCTCCTACTTAAAAAAAAAAGATGTATGTTCAAAGCTGGGGCCTGTCCCTTTAAGGCCACTCCTCAAGTCTCTGAGTGATTACAGGTGATATCCATGGTGCCACCGTACACCCAAGAAGGGCAAGAGGTTAAATTCTGCTCTTCCCATCATGGTAGTTCATTAAATTTTGCGTGCAACCAATGCACATCACAATATTCTAACGCAGACTGTCTGCATATTCTGTCAGGAGATTTCACAACATTTACCGCAACAATTGTCAGCAACACAGACCCCATAAGATTTGGGATGCTACTGCAGCACTGCTGACTTTCCTTTGTCCCAATGCACGTCCATATGCATGTGATTCTGTCTCTGTCTGGATGCTCCAAAGTAGCTGAGTGCGCAACTTGCCCTCCCCAGCTGCAACAAGCAATAACAGAGGGACTTTTTGACTCGGATCCGGATTTCAAGTTCCACTCCAGATCTGAGCGTAAATCTGACAGGGATTTAAATCTGGTGCCAAGACACTCAACACATCCACTGCTGAGAGAGTCCTATGGTTGTGAAAGATACTTCATAGATACTAGCCTTTCTTCATGTGCGAATACATTTCAGCACTGTAAATGTTGTATTTTCAAAGAGAGAAAAATCTATAAATCTGTATCTTCACTGATAGTTTATTCAGTTTTTGTTTATCTTTCCCTTCTCTGTGGCAAGTGTGTGTTTATATTTACGGTGATTTTGGGACCAGTTGAAGCAGGAATGCAAACCAAGATAAAGCATCAAGGTCATGCCAAGGCGTCGTATTTCCATGTTAATGAGCCGAAGGTGTTTTTTAATACATAAACAAGCAGCCTCACCTCTGCACGGGGTTTGCTGACTTTCACGAAGCATGTGACTGATCCAAAGGCATCACCTTGCTGGAGGTTTTGGAAGTGTGAACAGGGAGCAGGTTACCTGGTTCACAATCTTCCAGCCATTGAGAGGGCAACTGGAAGGTCTGCTGCAGACTTTCCGTTTCTCAACGTGACCCCTTCCTCCACCGGAAAAGAAACAAACACTTGAAACGAAAACGAGATTTGTTTGGTCGGGCCAGGATCTTCTCCACAGGAATTGGCAGCAGGGAAAAGGAAGAAAGTAGTGCTTGAAGGATTTACTGGACGGACAAAGCATTGTCCTTCATTTTGGCACTTCTGAAGAAACAAGGAATCATGATTTCCTGGCTGCTCCTGTGCTCTTTGCTGTCGGTATGTATGTTGTAGATTGATTGAAGGTACATGGAAAGGTCGTTTAATGGGCTGTTTTGAGGTAAATATAAAAATAGCAAGTGTTGTTGTGGCTGCTCCATTTCTGAATATGTTTAAGGCTAAAATATAAAAATGTTTGGTCTCCTACAAAGTTAAAGAACCTGGTGAGTAAGTAGGGTTGAGATCTGTAATAATAGTGGGACAGGCTTCAAGAACTGAATGACCTATTCCCGCTCCTATTTGCTATGTTCTAATATTTCTACTATTGCACCCTTAGCACCAGATTAAATTCCTGTCAAGAAAACAGAAAACATACACCCACAAAGATTGTTACATCTTTGAGGTCAGCAATTTTTTTGAGGCCAGTTGCAAGGGCTGTTGCTACTTTTGCGCAAAACCTATTCCCGTTGCAAAGCAGAAACAACTGCTCCATACTTGTGCATCACATCATAATCCAGGCAATACGATCATGTCTGTGTGGAACAGCATTATTGCCTCAGGAGTACATCTTGAAAAGCATGTGGCTATTTGCTTACTGAGATGGTTGTGTCAAAATTGCTATGTGTGTCAATACTTACTGCAGGATACAGGTGGGCTGCTGAAGTGTATACAAGGGCATTGGAGGAGCACCTGAGTTTAGTAATGGGTGTGGCAATGGTGCCGCCACCTCAGTGTGTCAACTTAATTTGTGTCGAAGCTTCAAGCCCCATCTCGGTGGGGGAATACACTGGGTGCAAGTTATGCTCCTGTTGCATAGAACCTTGGTATAAATCATACCTGCAATACTGCATCCAAATCTGGACTCTGCAAATTCACTTTCTCCAATTAAATATACCTGACTGGTGTTTTATGAATCAAGTGGCTGGTACATTTAGATTGCTATTTGTCTACATAACAACCAAATTAAGGCACAATGTAAATACTTTTATTGGATCCATGTTTAATGATTGACTGTTAACATTGGAAAAGGTGCTTGAGATCTCAGAAATGCTCCCTTCACTTCACATGCTGTCAATCAAACTGTTAGATGCTGATTTGCAAATCACAAACCAGACAAGTTTCACATTATTTTTGTCTTTCTAAATCCTCATTCTTGGCTGGAAATTGAGTAGCCAGAAATCCTACCTTATTTCCATTAGCTTCATCTCCTGGCCCCTACCTCTGTTTTGGATAATACTTAACCACTTATAGCCCCAGACTTTGTATGGGGTCTGAATTCAGCCTACCTTCAGCATGCCAATTGAAACTTGGGACTCCTGGCTGGAAATCATAATGAACAGGATTTCCATGTATTACAGTGTGATATGAATGGGAAACTCGTTACTGTTCTACCTCATAAGAATGGCTATATTTAAATAGTGCTACATTTGCTTAAAAAATGCATTGCGGCATCCTTAGGTTGTAAAGTGCTCCCTTTTTTCTGTCCCACTTGTCACGACTATGTGAGAAGGGGTCATGGTTCTTTTTTTCTGAACTCCTCTCAATCAGTTGTACCATTTCTTTCTTAGTGCATGCCTAAGATACTTCAACTAAAGTTAAAAATCACGCAACACCAGGTTATAGTCCAACAAGTTTATTTGGAAGCACTAGCTTTTGGAGCTAGTGCTTCCAAATAAACCTGTTGGACTATAACCTGGTGTTGAGTGATTTTTTTTTAAACTTTATACACCCCAATCCAACACCAGCTCCTCCAAATCATCAACTAAACTAGATAGCCAGATTAAAAATGAAGGAGAGTCGATTCAAATTCTTGTGTAAAAGAGACTTTACTACCCTGAAAAAGTACTCAAACACACCAGTAAACACACTGGTAATGAGCTTACAAAAAAGGTGAAGGAGAGGGTATTAATAAAAGCAGTTACAGTTCATGGTTTCTTTTAAGAGCCTTTGAGTTGTGAGAGTGAAACCTGAGTTGTAACAGTTTGAGTGTCCTGTTTCCTAATGAGTAGCAAAGCTAGCAGCTACCCTCAATTTCCCTGTGAATGGTAGTTTTTCTGAAGCTAGTTTCTGAGCTTGAGGGAAATCTCCAGAGACAGAAGCCTTCTTTATCCTTGCTGTATGCAATCCAAGTGGCTCTGTCTCTTTTTGCTGTTCATAGCAAGCTATTGAAATTTTGTTTGTTTGTTTATTCCAATGTTTTTCCCAAGTAGAACATTCCACAGATCACCTTTCCTCTTTCAATAGGTGAAGTTAACAGATAAGTAAAACCAGAGATGTGATTTCTTTGACACCCTACTGAATTTCAGTGCCCTTTGATTGAAATGGTAATTCCAAAGTAACTAGTTTTCACATAGTTCATGTAGGTCGCCTGGGCTTTTTTAGGTGATCACTGGCCATTTTAAGTCAACAGCGTCCTTTTGAAACCGGTTCTTGAAAATCTTACATTCAAGTCAAACGATAAAAGTTGAATAGTCATCAACCATTTTCACTATAATCATAACACAATACAAAGGAACAGAATAAAATAGAAAAAGCTGCTGCACCAAAAGGCAGCTTGGCTCAGTGATAGCAATTTGTAAGAAGGAGCTGACCCAAAAATATAAAATCATTTTTGACAGTACATGCATTTAGCTAATGAAAACTACAGCCACAGTACAATTTAAATATGCAGTACGACATCTGACTTGGTTTTCCATGCATCTGCTGAGCATGACCTTACTGTTGTTGGAATTGTTAAATTGACCTTTGCTTTGGGAAATCATCAATATCATCATTGTGTGTCCTACTTCTTCGCTAATCATGCATTGATCCAACGCATAAGTAAGTGTTGATGTTTACTGCTGAAATCTAGGATTTCCTGAATAGTTTAAGAAGAACATTACCTTGATTTAATTGTACCTAAAAAATGGCAGTGCAAATTACTTCAAGACGTGTACGTGCTAAGACACAGAATGGTCTCTCTTAGTGTTGCTTTGTTTATATCATTGTGCCACTTCAGATAGGAATAAGAAACCTTTCCTCTTTGGCGCAGGCTGTCCTCATTGTGTTCGAGGTCAAGTGAGACAGATGCTTCCTAATTTCAAAAGTGTTCCCATTCCTTTTCACAAATGGGAAGTTGTAATGCTTAATGAGTTTCAGGTCAGTTGATCCTTCTAATAAACAGATGCATTTTTTTAGTGCCTGCTTCTAGATTTAATACAACAGAAGAACAGAACTACACAATAGACCTAATCTTTTGGTATCTAGGCATACCACTGAAGGTACGCATTGGGACCTGTGGACACAATAGGATCAAGAATAGTCCATTGAGAATGATCTGCCATTCAATTAAATCTTGGTTGATCACCTCCTCAGTACAACTTTCCTATACTTCCCATATTCTTTGGTGTGATTACCCTCCGGATATCTATTGATTTCTCTTGAGTTAAAAATCACACAACACCAGGTTATAGTCCAACAGGTTTAATTGGAAGCACACTAGCTTTCGGAGTGACACTCCTTCATCAGGTGATAGTGGAGGGCTCAATCCTAACACCAAATCATGATTTCTCTGGAAGCTGCTTAATGATTACTGGAAGCTCTGAGAAATTCCAAATATTCACCTGAGTGAAGTGAGGAGGAACCACTTCAGTCCTGTGTAGCTTGCACTTTATCCTAAGATTCTATGCCCTGGTTTAGGACTCACCAGCCAGGGAAAACATTTTGTCTACATCCACCCAACCACCTGATGTGTGAACCTATTTGGGAAATGCCCAGGAAATTTCAACATCTCTCTGCCTGGGTCCCTAGTCAAATGTCTCTGACTTTGAGTTAGAGTCAGAAACTTCGGACAGTTCCAGAATGCTTAACGTTATAGTTATCCAGAAAATATTGTACAGGAGAGAAAATAGTCTAATGCCTGAGAAATGACTGAACTCACACTAACCCCTTTAGCTCCTCCTGACTACCATCCTCCTGACCACACAGCAGGCAAGATCTGATTATCTTTCTTGACAACCCACCTACTCACTTCACCCATTTGCTTACCTACCCCTCTCACTCACACACTGACTTGCATACCTCCCTGATCTTCCATTTACCTATCTCACCCAGCTACGCATTCACATGCCAACTCACTCACTCACCCATCCACCCATTCAGTAACATTCAAAGAAACTGGATGTTTAAACTTGCCGTGAAAAGCAGGCAATGCTATTAAAAGGAGATATGTCCAATCTTTCCCCATTGCTACTCAACTTGAATGGCCAGCCCCTGGGTTGGAGTGTAATAGGAGTTGCCCTCCACATTTCTGTGACAGCTGAGATCTGAAGATTATGGAAGAAATATCAGTCAGGGGAACGTTTTGAACACAGCATTAATCCAACCCCCATTGTCATTGCTTGGAAGGTTTTGGTTAACAGAACCACTGCCTCATACAAGTGCAGCGATGCTGCTTGAGGCAAGACATAGTTTCGCCAGTATTTCTTCTCCCTTTGAGTGAACAGAGATTTAATTTTATAAATTGAATGTGGGCATAAAAAGGTGATATGATCAGAGAGTATCTATCTTGTGAGGCTATCAAGGGCCCGATTGTGGTGCAGTAGTAGTGCCACTACCTCTGAGCCAAACAATCCAGGTTCAAGTCTCACCTTATCCAGAAGTGTGGAAAAACATCTCTGAACAGGTTATTAGAAAATATCCATCTTATGGTGCAGGTGCTTGCGGAAGAGGATAGTGTCCCGGCCTTTGAGCCAAAAGACCTGGGTTCAAGACCCACCTGCCCCGAGGTTGCAAAATAACATATGTGAACAGATTCATTAAAAATGCCTTTAGATGCAAGTCTTAAGGAACTTGGTAGTGCCCCTACCTCTGAACCAGGAGGCCCAGGATCAAATGCCACCTGCTCCAAAGGTGTGTAATAACATCTCTGGACAGGTTGATTTAGAAAATACCTATATAAAGAAACATTACCGACACTAGGATGGGAAGTAGGGTGCAATGTCATATACTTGTAAATCTTCACTTTGTAAATAAATCTAAAATTCATAAAGATTGACTTCAGGTCATCTCCTACACCAAATGGCTGTTAGATGTTTAACATGAGTTGTGTGTTCGTGTCCGTCTCCAGTAACTTAAATGCAAATAGTTCCAAGCTGACACTTCAAGTACAATATTGAGAGAGTGCGCTGAACTGGCTGGTTATGTCAACTTTCAGGTAAGTTAAAAAAATCTGGGCCTTGTCTGCCCTGTGCCATCGGTTCTTTTGCTTCTATCTGTAAAATAGCAGAAGAGTGCTGCCCGGTCTCCTGAGAAATATTCATTCCCTCAGCCCACACTTGCAAACATGATCTTATTGCTGATTTTGGGGATCTTGCTGTTTGAAAATTGGCTGCTTCATGCCCTACTTCAAAAATAACTTTTGGCTGTAAAATGTTTCAGGGTGTCCTGAAGCCTTGAATATCATTTCTTCCTTTTCTTTGCTGTTGTATTCTGTGCTCCCTGCTTGTAAGATAATAAAAGGGTTGGCACAGTGGTTCAATGGTTAGCACTGCTGCCACACAGCTCCAGGGGCTTGGGTTTGATTCCAACCTCAGGTGTCTGTTTATGTGGAGTTTGCATTATCCCTGTGTCCGTGTGGGTTTCCTCCAGGTGCTCTGGTTTCCTCCCACAATCCAAAGATCTACAGGTTAGGTGAATTGGCCATGCTAAATTGCCCATTATGTTTAGAGATGTGTAGGTTAGTAGCATTAGTCAGGGATAAATGTAGATAGGGGAATGGGTCTGGATGGTTTTCTCTTCGGAGGGTCAATATGGATTTGTTGGGCCGAATGGCCTGTTTCCACACTGTAAGGATTCTAAGAAAAGTCATCAAGCTGTCTCCCCCGCCCTCTGAAGGCTGTTCACCCTATTCCCTACCCCAGAGTCAGTAAGTACCTTCCTTGATGGCAGCTGAAGGCCAGCTCTTTACCCATGTCACTAGACTTGATTTCAAAGCCAAGCTTGGCAGGTATTTGGAATGGAGCCCTCAGTCCACATGTGTATTTTCAAACAGAATTTCTACAAAGTTGTTAGAAGGGAATTCCTCGTTTGTTCCTAGCGCAATGGCTGAGATCATTTGTAGAGTTTGAGCAGCTGTTTGGCTGAATCAACTACCTCTCAGCATGGACTGGGAACCTCTGTCCGTGTAGATTGGTACCATGCCACACTTAGCATTCTCCATTAGGCAATTAGGAGAGCCTGTGCATCCACATTTGATGCCAGCTTCTACAAAGCAATTCTATTTTGAGCTCGTTGGTGTGAGGAAACCAGATTTACTGTTGACTGGTGTGAAATGTTTCTGTCTAGTAGCAGCTGGTGTAATGTATCTGTATTGTCAGCTGGTTCAATGCATAGAATTTTGAGACCGTGGGTTTGGTATTGATGAGGCATTTTATCAGTTAGGACGGTGGCAGTGGGGAGTCCTGCCACCTCCATCACTATTTTAGTTCATGATGAGCAGACCCATCAAAGGCCTCCATACTTGCTCTTTAAGAATATAATTAATTAATCAGTATTTCATTTGTGAAATGTAGTTGTCCTTCAGTCACTGATTGCACTCAGAATTGATATGTGTAAGCACTTCATCTGGATGGGTATGTGAATAAGAAAGGTTTAGAGGGATATGGGACTAAACTTGGCCAACTTGGTCAGCATGGACAAGCTGGACTGGAGGGATTGTTTCCATGCTGTATAACTCTATGATTCTATAATTCTATTTTCTTTCATACATGCCATACCCAAACTAAGTGTGGTTCCCAGCCCTATCAATTCCCAGAAACTAGCCAACAATGGTCCCTCGAAATTTTACTGTTATGTTTCTGAACACATCTCCATTCTTCCCTGTTGTGTGGCACAATTTTCTTCCATTGCCTTGGCTGAGATTAAGAGGGAACAATGTGCAGAATGGTAGTGTGAACCTTCAGCTCAATCAGTGTGGCATAATACCTGGATAAATGAGTTTATGCTGCACAAAATCATTTCATTATTCTCTGATTAACTGTAATAAATTAGAAAATACATTTTGCATTACAAGAGACCTAGGAGTTCAGGTATATCATTCGTTGAAGGTTGCATCACAGGTAGACAGTGTGGTAAATAAGGCATTTGACGTGCTTGACTTCATTGCTCAGACCGTTTGGGTATAAGAGCTGGGATATTATGTTGAGATTATGTAAGATGTTGGTGAGGCCTCTTTTGGAGTACTGTGTACAGTTCTGGTCGGCCTGCTATAGGAAGGATGTTATTAAATTGGAAAGGAAGCAGAAAAGATATACAAGGATCTTACTGGGATTGGAGAGTTTGAGTTATACAGAGGCAGGATAGGCTGGGACTTTCTTCCCTGGAATATAGGAGATTGAAGGGTGACCTTATAGAGGTTTATAAAATCATGAGGGGCATGGATAAGGTAAACAGCAAAGGTCTTTTCCCTAGATTAGGGGAGTTCAGTACTAGAGGGTATAATTTTAAGGTGATAGGAGAAAGATTTAAAAGGAACGGAAGAGAAACTTTTCCACACAAAGGGTGGTGCGGATATGGAATGAACTGCCAGAAGATGTGATAGATGCAGGAACAGTTATAACATTTAAAAGACATTTGGACAGATATAGGAGTAGGAAAGATTTAACGGGATATAAACCAAGTGTGGGAAATTTGGGACTAGTTTAGTTTGGGAAACCTAGTCGGCATGGACAAGTTGGACCGAAGGATCTGTTTCTATGCTGTATGACACCAAATGCAAATTTAATAGAATGTTGTTAGTTTTTCACATGTCCACAATTTTAAGACACTTTCATGTCACCAGTTTTTATTGCTCCATTATTGGCAGCTGTCCCTTCAACTGTCCCAACTCCTCCCTAATCCTCTCTGCCTCTCTTTACTTCTTTTAAAATACTTCCCTTTTGACCAAGGTTTTGGTCATATGCTCTGATATCTCCTTATGTATCTTGCTTAATTAATGCTGCTTTGAATCACTTTGGGATGTTGTACTGTCTTGAAGCTGATATATAAATGAGCGTTGATTGCTGTTTTGCTCTCTCTCTTACTGATATCTAGCTGCCAGTGCATAATTAAACCAGTCAACATTGCAAATGCTTTCACCGAAGAGTTAGATTAAGTGTAGAAGCTTTAAAATTACCAGCCAACAGTTTGGAGAGTACTCTCAAAACTGACCACTGTCTGGCATTTACAGAGGGGTTTAGATTAGATTACTTAGTGTGGAAACAGGCCCATCATCCTTGTGCCAACTCCTTGGAAGAGTATTCCAATCAACCCCTGCTCTTTCTACATAGCCCTGAAAATCTTTGCTTTTTGATTAATCCCCTTTGAAAGTTATTGATGAATCTGCTTCCACCACCTTTTCAGTCAGTGTGTTCCATATTATTACATTAAAAGAAGATTCTGGTCATCTCCCCTCTGGTTCATTCACCATTTGCCTTCAGTGGAAACAGTTTTTCTCTCTGTCTCCCTCACAGTTTGAGTTAGAAGAATATAAGGAGTACAGGAGATAAAATAATTTGAGTTAATCACTCTAGTTAAGCTTCTGGAATAGCCTCCATTGGAATAAATGCTTCATTCTTTGCTTTATCATCCATGATTTTGTGACTCCCTGCATTTAATGATGTGTTCTTAATTCTGGAGAGCTGCTGGCTGGTTTAGTTGTTAAATGCTAAAGCTATAGCACAGAATGAATCTTTGTGATTTGCGATCAATTTCAATTAGTGCCATTGTCAATTAAGATCTCTTGGTAGACTCAGACTCAGACATCACAGAGGTACATTTATGTTGCGAGTTAACAATACTGGATTGTTTGTGTTCCATTAATCAATGTGATAGCAATGAGATAAAATGATCAACAAATTTGCCAGTTTTCACAATTTTTCTGTCATATTTTGAGTTCTTACTTATGACAGAATTAATGTGTTCATTTCAATTGGCCGTGCTGTCTTTTACTGTAACATGCTTTGTGTGTCAATATATTGTGAAAACTGGTATTACTATAGTAACAGCTGTTAATGCACGATTACCTTCATTATCATCCTATTTACATCATTTCATCTACCTCAACACCTCGACTGTGATCAGTGTTCTTCCTGCACAACATGAAAACAAATTACGTTTAAAAAAAATTAATAAACAGCTAGGAGCTAGCTGAGTGTAGTAACTCAATTTTAATGTTCTGTTGCTGCTTATAAACTGCTTAATCTTTGCTCTTATAGTTTAATAAGCCTTTCAGCTGAATGATGGCTTATTCATTGCAGACTACCCATATTTCTATAGTTGCATAAAGTGCCAGTGGTTATCCGTCAGATTCTTTGGTTATTTGGTTTATCCTATGCAGTGCTGAGGGAGTACTGCAATAAAGGACGTTGCCATCTTATTGGGGAAGTTTTAAATCATTTACTTTCTCAAGTGAATGTAAAACAATCCCACAGTACTATTTGAAGGAGATCTGGTGAGTTTTCCACTGTGTTGTAATCAACATTTATCTCTCAAACAACACCATTAAAAGAGGTTATCCACCTTCTATTGTGTTGCTTTTAGCAGGAACTTGCTGTGTGCAAATTGGTTGCGGTGTTTCCTACACTACAATAATGGCTGCACTTCAAAGTACTTCATTGTCTGCAAAGCTCTTGAAAATGTGTTGAGATTGTGAAAACTGCTTTATAAATGAAAGCTCTTGCTTTTTTAAAAAAAAATGGGACAGAACAGCACAGAAAGGGCAATTAGGCACATTATTGTTCTGATTGGTAAAGCACATCTTGCCTTTCATAATTTCTTTGTGCTAAGTGCAGAGTTAGGTTTAACTGGTTGGAAGTATTCCTGAAGGTGTCATCATGTAACTTTGCACCTCCCCCCAATTAGCCCACAAAGTCAAACAGCCCTTTTTTTTATTCCAATCCACAATATTATCATAGCTAATAAACAAAAGCTTTTGAAGGAAATGAGGAGGAAAGAAAGCACATACAGTAATTGATTTTCATTCTCCAACAAGTCTTATCCTGAATCAAAAAGAGAAATTGCTGGAAAAGCTAAGCAGGTCAGGCAGCACCTGTGGAGAGAAATCAGAATTAACATTTCTGGTTGAGTGATCCTTCCTCAGACCAATCTTGTCCTGAGTTGCCTCAAGATTGGACTTGAATTGCTGGAGTCTTCAAAACAAGACTGGAGTTTTTGTAACCCCTTCTTTGTGATGGCACAAGGTGGCACCTTATCTTTTTCATTCATTCATAGCATCTTGGCATCACTGCCAGCATTTATTCCCATCACTAATGACTGTTAAAGTGGTGGTGAGCTGCCTTTTTGAACTGCTGCAGTCCATGTGCTGTAGGTAGACCCACAATGCAGTTAGAGATGGAATTCCAGGATAGTGGAATGGGAGAGGTAATGGGTTTGGAAGGAGCCTTTGTGAATTTCTGCAATGTTTCTTGTATGCTGCTGTAACTAAACATTGGTGCTGGATGGAGTGAAGGTTTGAGTGTGTGATGCCAACTGTTTTATTCTGGATTATGTCAAACTTAAGTGTTGTTGGAGATATAGTTCTTCATTCAAGTTGGGAATATCTCATCAAACTCCTGACTTCTATCTTGTAGGTGGTGGGCAAACCTTGAAGAGTCAGGAGGCAAGTTACTTTGCAGCAAGTGATCTACTTTTTCTAGCTGATCAAATATTGAGAGACAATCAAACTCACTTTATCATGAGTCAGTCAGATCCCAGAATGCATGAAATTGGCTTCAGTATCAGCTGTTGTTTGAGTTGTTGAGCAACCAAAATGGCATCCACTGTCTGTATAATGGTCAGCACTGTCCCCTCCAAGGGGAGCAGAGTAAACGTGCAATCTCATTAGACCCTATTGCATCTGGTCACACACTACCCTGCATCGATAGCAACTTCCTCCCGCTGCTTTTTAAGCATGTTTCTGGAGTACCTGTGAATACAGGATATTATTTCCAGCACCACCTCCAAGTTTTCTCATGTAGCATATCGAAGACTTGGAGCTTGCTCACTCCCGCCTTGATCATTCTTCGATGTTTTACTGCTCAGATCCAATGCCTACACTACTCCCAGCCCCTGTTCCAGCTACAATGCATGTCCCCTTTTAAGTGGAGCAGATCAGCTTTAGGTAGTAGAAGAAAGTGATGTTTTTGGGCCCACTAATGACACATGCAGTCAAGGCACAACAGGGATAGCCCTGGCTAGATGCTAGTCAGCAGATAACATGAAGGTGGCAGCCTGTCTATATTGAAATGAATGGGCATGGATCTACATGGATCCCTGCAGTTTTGGGCAGAGGGGGAGGGGAATGTTGTGGAATGCATCTAACTTTAACTCTCCCACACAATAAACTGGAAGTCTTTTGGACACCAGAATTACTGGTTTAACTGTTCTGACTTTTTGCGTGTGTGATGCAGTGCCTTGCTTGTGAGGTCTATAAAGAAGGATTTTTTTTAAATTCAATAAATTTGGAAGCAAGTCAGTAGAACTACCTAACTTGGTGCAGTGTAGCATGAAGGTCAATGAAAGGAGTGGAAAGTATGTCAGTACCTCTCGGAGGAAATAAAGTCGAGGCTGACGAGGACATTTTGTGCTATTAATTATCTCTCCACCTTCCCTCATGCTTGCCTTGGGGCTGCAGCTACCTTGTCCAATTACACTGAGAAATATTACAAAGAGCTCAGCAGTGGGGGGAGAAGCTTCTGCAGCTTGGACACAAAAATGTGTTTGCTAAAAAATTTTATCGATTAATGTTATCGTGAAATTTAAGGTAATATTCGAAATGGTGAAGGAAAGGAGTAAATAGGGAGAATTATTTTCCAAAGGCAGGAGGTCATTATCAAACCACGCAGATTGAAGGTAGTTTGCAAAAAAAGAGAAAGCTAAGAAATTGTTTTGCACAAAAAGTTATGATCTGCAATGCATTGTCTCAAAAGTTTGTGGAAGCAGAAATTGGATAAGTGATATAAAACCTTTTGAGGAAGGGTCACTGGACTCAAAACATTATCTCTGCTTTTTCGCCACAGATGCTACCAGACCTGCTAAGTTTCTCCAGAGATTTCTGTTTTGTTTCAGTTTTCTAGCATTCACCGTTCTTTGTTTTAGTTTGTTGGATAACTGATTCTTTTAGGTGAAACAGCATTCATGGAACAATTCAATTATATCTGAAGCTATACAGTTTGAATGAATGCCTCTCTTTATCTATACCGTGCAATTTACTACTGGCAATGCAATCTCGTTATCGTGCAACATTGTACCCACCTGTCTCAGTCACCTTCATGGCCATACTTTAGTACATAACTTTTAAAAGCAGGTAATTAACCTGTGACTGGTATTGCTTACCACAATCTCAGCCCGGAGAGGCTGGATTAATTATAAGCAGCAGGTGAGTGCAAAGCAAACTATGATGCTAGAGGCTCCCATTCCTGAAGTTCATTTGTTTCCAAGGATGAAAGACTTGTATTTAAACATGATCCAAAGCGTTTATAGACTCATTGAGTCAGAGTCATACACCATGGCAACAGACCCTTCGGTCCAATTTGTCCATGCTGACCAGGTTTCCTGAACGTAACTAATCCCATTTGCATGCATTTGGCCCACATCCCTCTAATCCTTTTCTCTTCATGTACAAATCCAAATGTCTTTTAAAAGTCGTAATTGTACCCGCTTCTACCACTTTCTCATATCATATATGCACTACCCTCTGTGTGAAAACGTTGCCCCTCAGGTCCCTTATAAGTGTGGTTATGGTTGTAATGTAAGGAAACAGTGAATTTGCACACAGCAAGCTCCCACACACAACAGAAATAACATCTGATCAGCAACCTTTGGTGATGTTCATTGAAATTCTTCAGCTTTTCTTCAACACATATCAATATGGGATCTTTTGCATCTAACTAGGAACTATGACAGTCATGGACACTCTGAAAGGTAAGTGCAAATAGTTTAACATCATCAAATTTCTTAAATTTCTTTGTGGGGTGTGAGCCAGTATTTATTGTCCGCCACTATACTTGAAAAAGTGGAGGTCAGATGCCTTTTTGATTCATTAGAGTCTGGGCAGGTGCACCCCCAATGCTGCTGGGAAGGGAATTCCAGGATTTTGAACGGAGATATACTTCCAAGTTGAAAGGGAACTTGGAAATGGCAGTGTTCCCATTCAGCTGCTGCCTTTGACCTAAGAGATACAGATTGCAGGTTTGGAAGACTCTCAGAGGAACCTTGGTGAATTTCTTCAGTGCATCTTTGATGAGGTAAACACTGCTGCTACTATACGCTTGTAGAGGAGGAAGTGAATGTTTAAATTGTTGCATGTGGTGCTGATCAAGTGGGCTGCTTTGTTTTTGGTGTTGTTGAAGCTGCACTCATCCATGTGAGCAGGGAATATTCCATCCCACTCCTGACTGGTAGATGGCTCCAACCTTCCAGTTCAGCACCGCCCTCTTGATTTGTCCTACCTGCCTATCTTCCTTTCCACCTATCCACTCCATCCTCCTCTCCGACCTATCGCCTCCAGCCCCACCCCCATTCACCTATTGTACTCTGTGCTACTTTCTCCCCACCCTCACCCTCCTCTCATTTATCTCTCCACTCTGCAGGCACCCTGCCTCTATTCCTGATGAAGGGCTTTTGCCCAAAACATCGATATTCCTGCTCCTCGGATCCGGCCTGACCTGCTGTGCTTTTCCAGCACCACTCTAATCTAGACTCTGGTTTCCAGCATCTGCAGTCCTTGTTTTTACCTGGTAGATGGCAACAGGCTTAGGGGAGTCAAGAGGTGAGTTACCTCGCTCCAATTTCACAACCTCTGACATTCTCTGGTAGTCAGTGTACTTGTATGGCTGGTCCAGTTCAGATTCTGGTCAATGGTTACTTCCAAGATATTGCTAGTATAGGATTCAGCTTTGATTTGATTTGATGTCATAGGTACCTAAGAGAAAGTGAAGACTGCAGATGCTGGAGATCAGAGTTGAAGAGTGTGGCACTGGAAAAGCACAACCAGTCAGGCAGCATCCGCTGAACAGGAAAATCAACATTTTGGGCATAAGCCCTTCATCAGGAATGAGGCCCCAAGGGGGGTTGAGAGATCAATGGGAGGGGTGTGGGGCTGGGTGGAGGGAAGGTAGCTGGGAATGCAATAAGTAGATGAAGGTGGGGAGTGAAAGTGATAGGTCGGAGAGGAAGGTGGAGCAGATAGGCGGGAAGGAAGATGAACAGGTAGGACCATTCAAGAGGGCGGTGTCGAGATGGGAGGCTAGGACTGGGATAAGGTGGGGAGAGGGGAAATGGGGAAACTGATGAAATCCACATTGATCCCGTGTGGTTGAATTGTCCCAAGACAGAAGATGAGGCGTTCTTCCTCCAGGCATCTGGTGGTTAGGGTTTGATGATGGAGGATGCCCAGGACCTGAATGTCCTTGGTGGAGTGGGAGGGTGAGTTAAAGTGTTCAGCCACAGGGCGGTGGGGTTGGTTGGTGTGGGTGCCGCAGAGATGTTCTCTGAAACGATCAGCAAATTGGTGTCCTGTCTTCCCAATGTAGAGGAGACCACATCGGGTGCAATGGATGCAGTAGATGACGTGTGGAAGTGCTGGTAGATTTCTGTCAGGTGTGGAAGGATCCTTTTGGGGCTTTGGACAGAGGTGAGGGGGAGGTATGGGCACATGCTTTGCACTTCCTGCGATGGCGGGGAAGGTGCTGGGAGGAAATGGTGGGTTGGACGACGGTGTGGACATGACAAGGGAGTCACTGAGAGAATGGTGTCTCTGAAATGCAGATAGAGGTGAGGTGGGAAATGTATCTCTGGTGGTGGGGTCTGTTTGTAGGTGGCAGAAATGGCAGAGGTATATTCAGAGATTGGTGGGGTGGAAGGTGACTTGGGACACTTCAACAACCGGGATCAATGTGGATTTCACCAGTTTCCCCATTTCCCCTCCCACACCTTATCCTAGTCCCAACCTCCCAACTTGACACCGCCCTCTTGAACAGTTCGACCTATCCATCTTCCTTCCCACCTATCTGCTCCACCCTCCTCTCCAACCTATCACTTTCACCCCACCTTAATCTATCTATCGCATTCCCAGCTACCTTCCCCCAGCCCCAACCCCTCCCATTTATCTCTCAGCCCCCTTGGTCTACAAGCCTCATTCCTGATGAAGGGCTTATGCCCGAAATGTCAACTTTCCTGCTCCTCAGATTCTGCCTGACCGACTGTGCTTTTCCAGCCCCACACTCTTCGATATGTACTGAAGTACAGTGAAAAGTTTTGTTTTGCATGCAGTATGGGCAGATAATAATGTGCAAGGACATACAGATCATAGGTTGATTGAACAGTGGCATACAAAGTTACAACAATACAGGAGGTGCACAAAAGCCTGATCAACATTAGATTTGAGATTTGAAATTTGAAAGGTCCATTCAGCAGTCTGGTGATAGCGGGGAAGAAGCTGCTCTTGAAACTGGTTGGTTCGTGTGTTTAAGCTTTTGTATCTTCTGTCTGACTTAAGAGGTTGGAAGAGATTATAACTGGGATGGGAGAGGTCTTTGTTGACTGCCTTTCCACAGCAACAAAAAGCATAGATGGAGTCCATGGATGGGAGGTTGACCTCTGAGATGGTCTGGGCAGTCAGACTTTCTGTAGTTTCTTACAGGCCTGGGCAGAGCAGTTGCTGTACAAAGCTGCGACACACCCAGATAGAATGCTTTCTATGGTGCATCTATAAACTATGGTGAGAGTCCTAATGGACATGCCGAATTTCCTTGAATATGTTTGAACATCAGGAACTGATGTTTAGATACTTTTTGGATGGGTTCGGTAATTGCCTGGTATTTGAAACAGCAAATAAAATTCTTTCCATAATCAGTCTGAATGTTGTCCATGTCTTGCTGCAAGGATTGCTTTGGTATCTGCAGAGCTACAAATGATTCACTACAATCATCAGTGAATATCCCCACATCTGACCTTATGATGGAATCAAGGTCATTAATGAAAGAGCTGAAGATCGTTGGGCTTAGGCCATTACCATGAAGAATGCCTTCAATGATATTCTGGGGCTGAAGTGATGAACTTGAACAGCCATCTTGCTTTTGTGTTGAGTATGACTCCAACCAGGGCATATATTTCTCCCTGATTCAACATTGAACTTAATTTTGCTCGAGCTCCTTGATGCCACATTTACATCTCAGTTCAATGCTGTCTGATGTCAAGGGCTCTTACCTCCTACCTGGAGTTCAGCTCCTTTATGAATAAGACTGTAATGAAGTCAGGAGCCAGCTGACTCTGGTAGAACCCAAACCTGGCATCAATGAGTGAGTAAGTAAGTGCTGATTCATTGCACTTTCAACAACACCTTCCATCACATAGGGGTGATAGGGTTATGTAATTGGCTGAGTTGGATTTGTCCTATACTTTCTTGAAAAGACATACCTGGACATCAGAATCATAGAATCTCTACAGTGTGAAAACAGAGGTAAAAACAATGACTGCAGATGCTGGAAACCAGATTCTGGATTAGTGATGCTGGAAGAGCACAGCAATTCAGGCAGCATCGTCTGATGCTGCTCGTCGGATGCTGCCTGAATTGCTGTGCTCTTCCAGCAGTGTGAAAACAGTCCATTCAGCCCATCAAATTCACACTGACCTTCTGTGTAGCTATTGTTAAGCATTACATACTATATCTATTGAAGATTTGGAGGAGTCGGTGTTGGACTGGGGCGGAGAAAGTTAAAAAATCACACAACACCAGGTTATAGTCTAACAGGTTTATTTGGAAGCACTAGCTTTCGAAGCGCTGCTCCTTCATCAGGTGGTTGTAGAACAGGACCAGACGGCACAGAATTTATAGCAAAAGGTTATAGTATCATGTGGCTGTAATATAGGAAACACACTTAGATTAAGACTTTCATCTTTTAGAATGGTTTTGCTAATTTTGGTTCGTTAATATGTAAATCCCAGAACTCCTTTTTGGTCACATTCTCAATATAAGTTCAGGTTTTCTAACAAAATGTGTCATCTCAGCTCAGACAATTTTTCGATAGCTATTCCGCGGATCCTGAGGTCTGTGCATCATAGATACTGGGTGAGTGACTATGAAGGTGGCACAGATGTATCTAAAGTAGTTTGGTTGTCTAAGCAGGTATGGAATGTCATGGGCAATCTGAAGATGTGTAGTGGTACCCAATTATGGAATAGTATGCGTGATTGAGGGGCATGGAGTGTTAGGGATGTTGTTTAAGGGACCTTTTAAATTACTTTGGGGACTGGGTATCTGCGTGAACTTTCCAGCCCCCTGTGCGATAAGGCAAAACATTGCTCAAAAATTCACACAAGGGTCAAAGTTCATTTTGGAAAACTGAAGAGAACACAGGCAAGTTTTTTGCTAGTCCACAGGAATATCCAGTCCAAAATGTCTCTTTTTTTCTCTCTAAAGTTCCAACATCATACATTAAAGCACTCTTGACATTTTGGTGACACACTTTTTGCATTCTGGACAAGACACTGTGGAAAAGATGACAGTGCTCGTTAATTTCTCTGTGTAGGCGAAGAGCGCAGTCTTTTTATAGCCTGGTGTCTGTTGGGAATTTCGTAGTTCTTTCAGAAAGTGCGTGTGAAGAAAGAGCATCATAGAGAATTGGCTGCAGCATTTCCTACATTACAACAATGAATACGCTTCATCTTGAGATCGTGACAAGACTAACGAAATTCCTTTCTCTTCTGATTTTTGAATTGACTTCCCCTTTTAAAACTGTAGCACCCTCTTTTTAAGTAGTGAAAAGGTCACACTGTTATTTCTCATGCTAGGATGATGGGCACAGATTGATTTAATAGATTTCATAAGGGAGTTGGACACATACTTGATGGAGGAAAATGTTGCAGTGATACAGGGAAGCAACCAGAGATTGGACTGAATGAGGTTTCTCTTTGAAACAAAGGTTCTGACTCAATGGGTCAAAGAATGCCCTTGCATGCAGTACTTATTCTATGAGGCGCTGGTGCATTTCCTGTATCACACAGTCACCAGTTAGTTCTGATGCCTTGGAGCATCTCATCTCCCTCCCCTAGGTTTCTGTTTTGTGACTTGTCATTAATTAAGTTGTGTGCAGTGTAAGGAAATTATGGAGTTACATGCAATAGAGAGATTGCATAACTGATCTCTAAGTTGAGTAATTTGCCTGTCATTACTGGTCCAGTACTGGAACCATGACAGTTAACCAGAGCCCTGTTAAACTAACAGCAAAGGATATAAGCAAAATTTCCAAACCCTAATTTGTACTTTAGTGGTTTTAAACATCGAATAAAAATGCAGGGCCAGAGTCTGTACTTACATCACATACAGTCAGCTGTGAATCACTAGGTGACACTCTATCTCTGAGTCAGAGACTTAAGAGATCAAGTCCCCCACAGGAGTTTGAGCAATAGAAGCCAGATTTTCTTTATTTACTTGTGGGAGATGGGCATCGCTGACTGGCCAGCATTTATTGCCTGTCCCTAGTTGCCCTTGAACCAAGTGGCTTGCTAGGCCATGTCAGAGGGCAGTTGAGAGTCAGTTACATTGGTATGGGTCTAGAGTCACAAATAGGCCAGACCAGGTGAGGACAGCAAATTTCCTTCTCTGAAGGACATCAGTGAGCCAGATGGATTTTTCTGACAACCAGCAAAGTTTTCATGGTCATCAGTAGACTCTTAATTCCAGACTTTTTTAAAAAATTGAATTCAATTCATTTGTGGTGGGATGTGAGGCCATGTCCCCAGAACATTTGCTGAGTTTTTGGATTAACAGTCTAATGATAATACCACTAGGCCATCACCTGCCCCCAGACTGGATAACCCTGTACAGATGAGGCCTTTGCAGATTGTCTTTGGATGAACGGTCCTATCTACTGTCTCAGTTTAGATGCAAAACATCTCATGGCTCTATTCTGAGGAAGAGACAGGATTTCCTCCTGGTCCAAGTCAATAAAGTATTTACCCCTCTACGATGCACCCCCCGAAAAAGGTCTAGTTATCCCATGGCATTTCAAAGAAATTGCTCTGTGCAAATTGACAGATTTGACAAAACCGTGACCTATACTTTTTAAAAAGTACCTAATTTGCTGTAAAGTACTTTGGCATGTCCTAAAAATCTACATTTTTTTTTTAGTTGACTAAAATGTGATCTTGACATAAATGGGTTGGCATTATGCAAGTCAGACTGTATCTGTTATCCTTCTATATCATCTGGTGACAAGCAGCCTTATGTGAAGTGGGGAAAGTGTCAAATCAGTCCTGGCAATGACTGTCATGGAACAATCTTTCAGTATGCCCCGTTAGGTTTCATGTGAAGAATGGTTGTAAAGAGAGATGGAAGAGCAGCGGGGGTAGTGGTTGAAGAAAGGAATTGGACCGGGGGAAATGTGCCAGCTTTGTTTTCAGAACTGTATCACTGATACTGTGCAGTTAAGTCAGGCATGTAGTTCATGCCTTGCAACAGTCCTCAATTTTATTGAACACGTTGTGCACAGATGGTGCAGCGCCACAGGCAATAACATGCAAACTTGCTTTCCAGACATTCTGCAAACTGTGTGCGTCGTGATTTCTTTAATTTTTTTTTCTTTGAAAAGCCAAGCAACACATCCAAATTTGGTTGCTTCTCCTTTCTGACTTGATCCTTGTCTACGTTCTCAGCTGTGCTCTATTCTAGTCGGGTAGGAAAAGACAATTTCTGAACGGCAATTGTTAATTCGCATCAGTTGTTCAACAAATGTCCAGTAAGGATTCAGCTAAAAAGGTTTCAGTGTGTTATTTCAGGATGGATTTGATAGGATCAGTGTAAGGAAGAAGTTTTCCCTTGTCGAGAAATCCAAAACCACTCGTTGTTAATATAAAATCATTACTAATAAATTCTGGGAGAAATTCAGGAGTTGTGTGTAATCCAGTTGAGCTGAATAACATGGGCCTATTGAAGGAAGTCAATTATACACATTAGCAAGAAAAGTTTTTAGAAAGGCATGGTAAAGAGCAGAAAGACGAGCATTTATGTACCACTTTCATGACAGCTGGACTCCCAGAATGCTTTAGAGCTAAAGAAGTACTTTTTGAAGTTTAGTTGCTGTTGTAATATAAGAAACATGACATTCAAATTGTGCACAACCAACTCCCACAAACAGCCATGGGATAATAATGAGTTAACCTTTTATTTGTGTTGTTTACTGAGGAACAAATATTAAGAAATGCACAGATAATTTTCCGATTCTTCTATTTCCCCTATTCCTTCTTTAAAATTGAGCCATGGAAGTTTTTTTACATGCACGCTCACAAACGGACAGAATGTCTGTTTGACCACTCACCCGAAAGACGACACTTGCAACAATGCAAAGTTAAAAATCACACAACACCAGGTTATAGTCCAATAGGTTTAATTGGAAGCACATTCAGCGCTCCAAAAGCTAGTGTGCTTCCAATTAAGCCTGTTGGACTATAACCTGGTGTTGTGATTTTTAACTTTGTACACCCCAGTCCAACACCAGCATCTCCAAATTCAACAATGCAGCATTTCTTCAGCACTATGCTGGAGTATGAACCTTCATTCTTATCCTCAGTCCATTGACAGGGTTGGACGAAACAAAGTGGAAGGAGGCTCATCTGGAAAATAAATACTGGCATAGGTCAGTTGGGCCAAATTGCCTGTTTGTATGTTGAAACATTCTACTTGAGTCTTTTTGTTAAACTGTACCAATCTATTGCCTTTGGTATGTCCACCATTTAATGGGTTTTCTTTTCTGTGTTAAGTAGAACCTAGCAGACAGGGGAAAAAAGATCCATGCCCAAAATGCTTCTCCTTATCTAATTTGTTCTGTTGATGTTACCTGACCCGCTCAGCCTTTCTGGCATTTTCTGCTTTTGTTATACATTACAGCTACTAAGAAATGTAATACCATTCCTTCATTATCCACAAGGTCCATATCCTGAAATTTCCTCCAATGTAGGAGTACCAGTAATAGCTCGAACCTCATTGCACTCAAGTGCTGAGCATTGAGGGTAAGCACTGATTGGGAATGCTGCTTTTTGTCTACAAAGCATCAGCATGGACTTGATTGACTAAGTAGCTCCTTCTATGATTTTAATGACTCTTTGAATTCAAAGACTCAGTTTGACTTTCAGAGTATCTCTGAGAAGGAGCAATGGTATATTCTAAGCATAAATGAAGAAAATAAATAGGAAAAGGATATTGCTATCATTGTAGAACTTGAGTCAATATTTTATATAGAGCTGCACCCTCATCACCTCCCCACCCCCATCCTCACTACCATGACAGCATCCAGCTGTTCCTGAATAGATTCTAGCAGTTTGTGTGCCTCAACATGGTCCAGAAATTTAGTTTTGGCCTCAGTCGCTGAGAAGAGGTGCATCTGAATGCCAATCCAATGGTTGCCTTGTTCCAATTTGAAACTCTATCCACTTGACTTACTTTTTGTTGAAGAAGTCTTACAAATTTGACTTTCCCATACCTTTTACCATGTTACCTATCTCTGTGAGGACGGCCTCTCAAGCTGGGGAGTCCAAGCTTTTGTTATAACTCACTGCTCTGAATGCAAGAAATTGCCTCTATTTGTGACTTGGTATATTTTGTTAATATTGGAAGAAAAGAAGATTGAATTAGAATTATGATGTGGAGGTGCTGGTGTTGGACTGGTGTGGACAAAATTAAAAGTCACACAATACCAGGTTATAGTCCTACAGGTTTATTTGGAAGTACAAGTTTTCAGTAGCTACCTGACAAAGGAGCAACACTCCGAAAGTTTGTATTTTCAAATAAACCTGTTGTACTATAACCTGGTGTTGTGTGATTTTGAATTGGAATTAGGTTTTTATTGTCAGGTGTACTCGCGTACAAAAGTGCAGAAGTACAGTGAAAAGTTTACAATGTTACAAATGCCATCTCAGGTACAAAGTACCTAGGTACAAATCTTGGAGACTAAAGAAAAAGATTAGACACAAAAATAGAGAAATAAAGGAAAAAGCTAAACATTTCAGTTCTTTATAGTATAAATTAGGAAAATAAAGAAATAAAGTTAAAAGATATACATTGGGCAATTGTTGCTCAACACACAAATATTCTGAGTCTCTGCTCCTGCGGCCAATTGGGCCACTTGTGCTTTAAGACTTCAGTTTTGGAATGATGATCAAACAAACCCCCTTGAAAGTGTTCAGATCCTGTTGAGAAAGCCCAGCTTTTCAGGGGACAGCATTGAATGCAGGCAATGATAACATCCTAGAGGTCAATGCATTAGGAAAAGGTAACAAGGGAATTATACGAAGAAAAAAATTGCAGGAAATAATAAAAAAAGAAAGCACAGACCAGAGATAAAATTCTCCCCTTCACTTAACTTCATGGAATCGTCTCCTTTCTTTTCCCTGTGGAGTGAACTATCAGTGTTATTCTATACGTAGCCACTAGAGGAAGCATTGCACCGGCTACATTACAACAATGGGCGAAAGTGAGAACTGCAGATGCTGGAGATCAGAGTCAAGATTAGAGTGGTGCTGGAAAAGCACAGCAGGTCAGGCAGCATCCAAGGAGCAGGAAAATCGACATTTCAGGCAAAAGCCCTTCATCATCACGACAATGACAGTATGGAGGGGTCTCCAAGATGAACACCCGATGTAGATACACTTGGACTTATGAATTTGATCCCATATTTGGGTGCAATTTTAAAGATGAGTGTTTCCTATACTTACAAATAGCTGCTTTACATTGCCCTGTGTTGCGTTCCAACTTGCGGACAAATTGTCTTACGAACAGAGTCCAGAACGGACTCTGTCTGCAACCTGGGGACTGTCTATAAATCGACGGTGACTAGTTATTCACTTTTTGGGACATCCTGAGATTAGGGAAGGTGCTATGAAAATGCAAACCTTGCTTTATTTCTTTAAGGTGGCTGCCCAATACGTACCCCTCGACTTAACATCCTGTGACGTCACAGAGCTGCCAAGTTTATCATGCAGATGTGACTTGCTGACCTGTGGAGTGTTGTTTGTTTGGAAATTGTTGGGTCATTTGTGAATTTGGCGCTTGAGCAAAGCAAAGTTTGGATTTAATGTCCTTTTTTGAGGGAAAAAAAACAAATTAATGAGTGGTAATGTTTGTGACAAATATGAGTGTGATGGAAATAATGTACTGCTGGTGCCACGTTCCAGATTTATGTAGGAAATAGCTTGAAACCTTCTATAAGTAAACATAGATGTAAGCAAGGACAAGAATAAGCCACTCAGTCCTTTACACCTGCTGTACTTTACAATAGAATCATGGCTGATGAGATTTAAGCCTCAAATCTACATTCCTGCATATCCCCCATAATCTTTCACCCCCTTTGTATCAAGAATCTGTCTACCTCTTCTTTAAAAATACAATATTGTAAAAATCTGAGGAAGGAATACAGTAGACTCTCAACACAAATTCCACATTTAAGACAGAGCTGGATAATCGCTTATTTTTAAAATACGACTCCCAGTTCTCGATTCTCCCGCAAGAGGAAGCATCCATTCAATATCCACCTGGCCAAGTTCTTCAGGATCTTCTACTTCAATGAAGGCACCTCTCACTGTTCAAGAGGATACAGGCCCAAACTGTCTAGCCTTTCCTTATAAGGCAATCTGCTCATTCCAGGTTTTTTACAGATGGCTAATCAACACTAGCAAAATGAACAGTAAAGCAGTGAGTTGAAACCATTTACCCTACAGATGCAAGAGCGCACTTTTGATGTGCTTTCCGGAGCCAGCTTACAGCACTGTTTCGAAAAGAGTAATGATTTCAAAGACTTTTTTTTTGTGTGGTTTGCTGAATAGGTTCTCAGCATTGGTTTCGAGACTGAAGCCAGCTGTGAACTCAGGGGAAATGACCTCATGCAAATTGTTTTGCTACTTTTTTTTTAATCTGCTGCAAAGAGCAAGAGGCATCTCCTTGGCTGGAGAATTCTTGCTTCCGTGGAGTACGTCTGGGATATGGGGAACATTGCAAGGGTACATTTGGTTTGGAAAGTTATGATTGTACACAGTGAGCCCCAAGTGTGACCTAAAAGAAGCAGCAAAGATTTAGAAATTTCCAAGTTTTAACATTTGATTCATTGGTAAGGATTGGTTACAGTCGTTTCCTGATTCCTCTTGGTTCTGTGGGGAACATTCTTATCACTCAGGTCACAAGGTTGCAGCTTCAAGCCCTGTTCCAGAAAAAATGAGCACAGAAATGACTGGCTGGCTTTCCCCATGCAGTCTCCAGGAAGTGCTACACTGCCAAGATAGGCTTGCATCAAAACTGCACAGTGGCTCAGTGGTTAGCACTGCTGCCTCACAGCACCAGGATCCCAGGTTTGATTCTAGCCTTGGGTGACTGTCTGTGTGGAGTTTGCACATTGTCTGCGTGGGCTTCCTCCGGGGACTCTGGTTTCCTCCCACAGTCCAAAGATGTGCAGCTCAGGTAAAGTGGCCATGCTAAATTGCCCGCAGTGTTAGGTGCATTAGTCAGAGGGAAATGGGTCTGGGTGGGTTACTCTTTGGAGGGTTGGTGTGGACTTGTTGGGCCAAGGGCCTGTTTCCACACTGTAGGGAATCTTAAAAAAAAAAACATGCTTTGGTCTCAGGAGGACATAAAAGAACAAGTAAAGCTGTTCTAAAGATGAGCTATAGGGTTCTTCGAAATGTTGTGAGCTATTATTTCTCACTCAGTTAACTTCACTCACAGATTATCTGATTATAATTACAATGCTGTTGTGGGAGCTTGCAGTCCTCAAATTCGCTGCTGTGTTTCCTACCCAACAACATTGACTACACTTAAAATAAGTCACCTCATTGGTTGGAAAAGATTTTACATCATTGTCAGGATATGAGAAAAACAATAAAAAAGCACGACTATCTTATTTCTATTTTTAAGTGCACCAACGTGCACAGCAAAGTGAAGAATATCATGGAAGAAGCAGAAGTTTGATTCAAAGAGAAGTATTTATTAAAAGCAATCCAGATTCTTGGGTCATTTTTGAGTCTAGTAGGTCCAAAAAGGCCTCTGAAGATGGTTGAATCTATCATATTCTCCTTGCAATCTTGAATTGGAGGCAGTTTGCTCAGGATGTGGTCAAGGGCACAGGCAAAAATTGCTAAATCGCACTGCGTAAACAAAAAAACCAAACCTTGTTTCTCCCGTGGTGACGTAAAATATGTAATCAAAACTCAATCTTTAAAAAGCATAAAAAATATAAACATGAGTAGGCCACTTAGCCCACTTGATCTGCCATTTAGACAGATCATGATTGAATCTACAACTCAACCCCACTTACCTCCTCTTGGTATCCAGTAGTCTATTAATTTTTATGCCCTTTATTGTCAAATGTGTTAATGGCATCATTGATTTTTCTGTTGAGTACACTTTCATTTTATCTAACTACGAACAACCACCAAATGTGGTGAGTTGACCAAGAGCTCCCTCAGAATTCAAAGCTACAGTTAGGAGATTTAAGACTTTACTGGTTCAAGTCCCACCCCAGGACTGGGGAATGCATAATCTTAGCTGACACTCAGAGCAGCGTCAAGAGAGTATTCCAGGGCCACAGGGACCAGCTAACAGACAAAATATTAATTGAAGGCTATGTCCAGTTGCATCATTTGGCACTATTCCGAGAGGTTCTCCAATAATCCTTTCTAATTAACAACACTCAACACATATCACCTCAAAACTCATTTGGTTATTAATCTCATTTGGTCTTTTTGTGGCCTTCATCTTCATTTCTGTGTATACATCAGTTTAATGATTTGTTTGTGGGACCCAATGTGACATCCTAAAAGCTTAATGTCAACTATTAGAACAAAACCTCCTTTTTTGGCTATTTTACACCGAATGGGGAAGGAAATGAAGCAAGTATAAGGGCCAACATGAAAACTGGACTGAATGGTCTGTTCCTGTGCTGCATGTTCAATGTAATACCATGCTCACTAATTGAGTCTGATGTGAGGCTTATCCTGGTGAAAGAAAGCTTCTTACAGGCAGCTTTGTTTAGATTTTCCAAAGTAAATTGGCTGTACACACAAACTCTGAGGGTTGCAGTACCTAGAGTTAGTACTGAATGTTTTGTGCATCTATTGGAAATAACCTCAACTCAAAGCTTTCTTCCTGGCCATTGTTGCTGATGATGTTTAGATATACGTCACCATGGCAAGTGCTTTGCCATACAATGGAGCAAGGATCAAGGGTAAGAGATTAACTTTATTAACTTGTAAAACAAATTCATGATAGACATTGGAATGTATGTTTGTATGTAAAACCTAAACTCATGGTAATATACTGACAATTTGTTTACCTCAGTACAGACAGTCCAAAATACACATATTATGCCTTTGTTAAATTCACAATTTGTTAATCAATTGGCCACTGGTATTCCAGTTACCCCCGTGATCACTGCAAATACCACGCATGTTTGGAAAAGGGGTGCAGAGTCATAGTCGTAGAGTTATACAGCATGGAAACAGACTCTTTCAGTCAAACTTGTCTGCGTCGATGAGACATCCCAATCTGACCTGGTCCCATTTGCCAGCACTTGGCCCATACCCCCCTAAACCTTTCCTATTCATATACCCACCCAGATATTTTTTAAATGCTGTAATTATACCAGCCTCCATCACTTCCGCTGGCAGCTCATTCCATACACGCACGACCCTCTGTGTGAAAATATTACCCCTCAGATACTTTTTTAAAATTTTCCCCTCTCATCGTAAACCTATGTCGTCTAGTTTTAGACTCCTTCCAGCATGGCAAAACGACATTGGCTATTCACCCTATTCATGTCCCTCATGATTTTATAAACGTCTAAAAGGTCACTTCTCAGCCTCCAACGCTCTAGGGAAAATAGCTCCAGCCTATTTACACTCTCCCTATAATTCAAACCCTTCAATCTTGGTAACATTCATGTAATTTTTTTCTGCACCTTCTCAAATTTAACAACATCCTGCCTATAGAAGGGCAATCAGAATTGAATGCATATTCTAAAAATGGCTTCATCAATGTCCTGTATTGCCACAACATGACATCCCAACTTCTATACTCAATATTCTGACCTCTGAAGGCAGGTGTGCCAAATGCCCTCTTCACCACCCTATCTACCTATGAGTCCATTTTCAAGGAACAATACACCTACGCCCCTAGATCTCTGTTTGGCAACACTCCCATTTCTTGTGTTCAATCCTTTATTGGTCAGAGTATTGAGTACAGGAATTGGGAGGTCATGTTGCAGCTGTACAGGACATTGGTTAGGCCACTGTTGGAATATTGCCTGCAATTCTGGTCTCCTTCCTATCGGAAACATGTTATGAAACTTGAAAAGGTTCAGAAAAGATTTACAAAGATGTTGCCAGGGTTGGAGGATTTGAGCTATAGGGAGAGGCTGAACAGGCTGGGGTTGTTTTCCCTGGAGCATTGAAGGCTGAGGGGTGACCCTCATACAAAATTATGAGGGGCATGGATAAAGTAAATAGACAAAGTCTTTTCCCTGGGGTCGGGGAGTCCAGAACTAGAGGGCATTGGTTTAGGGTGAGAGGGGAAAATATAAAAGAGACCTACGGGGCAACTTTTTCACACACAGGGTGGTACGTGTATGGAATGAACTGCCAGAGGAAGTGGTGGAGGCTGGTACAATTGCAACATTTAAGAGGCATTTGGATGGGTATATGAATAGGAAGGGTTTGGAGAGATATGGGCCAAGTTCTTGCAGGTGGGACTAGATTGGGTTGGGATATCTGGTTGGCATGGATGGATTGGACCTCAGGGTCTGTTTCCATGCTGTACATCTCTGTGACTCTAAGTGTATCATTACCAGCATGAAATCGACTACCTCAAACTGAAACTGAAAATGAGACAAAAATACTCTTCAGAACTGGTGGAGAAAGAAAAACAGAATTAACCCCTCAATCTTTCAAACCTTTCTTCCCAACTGGAGGAACGTAGGACTAGAGTAAAGGAGCAGAAGTAGGCTATTTGGCCCTTCTGACGAGTTCAAACAATCATGATATAGTTGTGGTCTTGACTCCACCTTCTTGTATGTCCCACTCCCACCAGCCCTTTCAAGGCTGTTGACTCCCTTGTCTATCAAAAACATTACTAATGTAACCTTGAATAAATTCAATGACCAAGCCTTTACTGCTGTCTGGGGAAGACAACTCCACAAATGAATGTCCTCCTGAGAAAAACAAATTTTCCTCATCTCGATCTTTAAAGGGGGACCTCTTCGTGTTAACCTGTGTCTCCTGGCTCTAGTTTCTCCTACTAGAGGAAACATTCTCCTGCTATCTACTGTCTTGAGCCAGAGGTTCAGCAGTGACAGGGAAATAAATGGAGAGGACAACAAGAGGGAAAAAAACGTATGGTTGTGACCAGAAGCTGCAATCTTAAAACTTGAATGGTGGAATTTATGTTGGAATCCAGGTGGAATAAGTCGGAACCAGGGAACAGGTACTGAGGAGAGAGACATGAGACCATAAGATGTCGGAGCAGAAGTAGACTACTCCGCCCTTCGAGCTTTCTCTACCATACAATAAGATCATGGCTGAAATGATAATCCTCCGTTATGACATGGCAATGAAAACAAGGTTTCGATAGTTATCTGATCGCATATGAAAAGGGAAACTGAAAGTAAAGTAGTTAAACAAGATAAAAGGGACATGAAAATCTTTTCATGGAAAAGTGCAAAACTTTATCAATTCTTTGAATAGAAATAGCAGTGAACTCAACCCTAAATTATCTTCTAATTAACCTTGAGAGCTAAATTAGTTTACCAGTTGACTGGTCATTTGGCATAAAGTTTCTCGACCTAGCCACTACAACTTGTCAGGTATGGATGTGCATTTGCTTTTGGTGCTGTGATTGCAATAACAGCGTTTCCTCATTATTCCTGCTGGTCACAAAACCCTGCTTTGAGGTTTTGTTTTCTGATTCATAACCATGCTTCAGGATGTACATCACAGCACAGCACGTAACACAGCACGTGAAGAAGGGCTTATGCCCGAAACGTTGATTCTCCTGTTCCCTGGATGCTGCCTGACCTGCTGCGCTTTTCCAGCAACACACTTTCAGTGCTAGATATCTTCCCTATCTTTTAAAGAACGATTTTCTGTTGATGTATCAGCAATTGTTTTGCTATAACCAGAATGCTTTAATCAGCCCCAGGAGCATGGATATGATGTCAAGTTAGAATTGGTGTTTGCAATATTTCCACTTACTCCTGTAGGGTAGAATCAGATTTGGTTCATTCCAGCAGCCAAACTAACCTAGTGTCTCCCCAGCCAAGTGTATAATCAGAGAATGCAGGAGGCCATTTGGGATTTTCATAATCGTGGAGAATTGCTCAAGTAGCCCTATTCCCCACTCCTACTTTTATCAAAACCTTGTAAACGTTTCAACATCAGATGATCCAAGTCCCTTTTGAGAGACTCCACCACATCTTAGGTGTCAAAAAGGATGGCGCTGGAAAAGCACATCCAGTCAGGCGGCATCCGAGGAGCAGGAGAGTCAATGTTTCGAGCATGAGCTCTTCATCAGGAATGTGGGAGGGGGCGGGGGTGCCCAAGGGGGCTGAGAGATAAATGGGAGGGGTGTGGAGCTGAGGGAAGGTAGCTGGGAATGCAATAGGTAGATGCAGAACTGGGGTAATGGTGATAGGTCAGAGTGGAGGGTAGAGCGATTAGTTGGGAAGGAAGATGGACAGGTAGAGGGTGGTGCCGAGTTCGAGGGTTGGATCTGGGATAAGCTAGGGGGAGGGGAAATGAGACAACTGGTGAAATCGACATTGATTCCATGTGCTTGGAAGGTCCCAAGCCAGAAGGTGAGGTGTTCTTCCTCCAGGCATCAGGTGGCTAGGATTTGGCGGTGGAGGAGGCCCAGGACTTGCATGTCCTTGGCAGAGTAGGAGGGGGAGTTGAAGTGGTCAGCCACAGGTTGGTGGGGTTGTTTAGTGCATGTGTCCCAGAGATATTCTGTGAAATGTTCCACAAGTTGACATCGTGTCTCCCAATTTAGAGGAGACCACATCGGGAGCAACGGACACAGTAAATTAGGTACTTGGAGGTGCAGGGTGTGGAAGGATCCTTTGGGGCCTTCGATAGATTTGGTGGGGGCGCGGGGTTATGGTTGCAGGTTTTACACCTCTTGCGGTGGCGAGAGAAGGTGCAGGGAGTGAAGAGTGGGTTGGTGGGACACCTGGATCTAAAAGAGGGAGTTGTGGAGGTTTGGTCTCTGCAGAATGTTGAAAGGGTGGGTAGGGAAATATATCTCTGGTAGTGAGGTCTGATTGCAGGTGGCAGAAATGGCGGAGGATAATGTGTTGTATCCAGAGGTTGATGGGGTGGAAAGTGAGGACGGGGGATTTCTGTCCTTTTTGCAGTTCGAGAGGTGGGGTTCAAGGGCGGAGGAGCGGGAAGTGGAGATGTGCTGGAGGGCATTGTTGACCATGTGTGGGAGGGAACATTTGTGGTCCTTGAAGTAGGAGGCCATCTGGAATGTTCTGGAGTGGAATTGGTCCTCATGGGAGCAGATGCAGTGGTGGCGGAGGATTTGAGAATAAGGGATAGTGTTTTTCCAGGAGAGAGTGTGGGAAGAAGTGTAGTTCAGGTAGCTGTGGGAGTCGGTGGGTTTGAAGTAAATTTCCACGTTGAGTCGGTTGCCAGAAATGGAGATGGAGAGGTCCAGGAACGGGAGGGATGTGCCCAAGATGGTCCAGGTGAACATGAGGTCAGGATGGAAGGTATTTGTGAAGTTGATGAACTGTTCAACCTCCTTGTGGGCGCACGAGGTAGCGCTGATATAGTCATTGATGTAGAGGAGAAAAAGGTGGCGAATGATGCCAGTGGAACTACAGAAAATGGACTGTTCCACTTCCCCTTCCTGGACCTCTCCAGCATTGAATGTTTTCTAAAATGAGTTAAATATAGTTCTTAGAGATAACAGGATTGAAGGATTTGGGGAGAAAGCAGGATAGGGTACTGGGTTGGATGATCAGCAATGATTATATTGAACGGTACACCAGGCTTGAAGGGCCGAATGGCAGTCTTCTCCTATTTTCTATGTTTCAATGTAAATCAATTTAACAGGTGGCAGCCCTTGAAGGGAGACTATAACTGAGGTCAAATCCCAAATTAAACTGCCAAAATATAAGTGAAAATGTGTATTTTTAAGAGCGACTCCAGGTTTTATAGTAAATGCTAATTTCACCTGTTTACAGTCATATTGTGATACACCGCTGGAGCAGGTAGGACCTAAACACAGGTCACCTAGCCCGGAGGTAGGAGCACTGCCACCATGCCACACAGGCCCTCTGGTCTCTCCATGTACTGTTTTGTTCAGACAATGAACCCAAATGAAACCAAATAACACAAAACGAACCAATGACAGCCCCTTAAAGGAACACAGTAATGAGAAAAAAAATCCTAAACTTACAAATTAAAATTAAAATTTGGTTATTCAAGCTGATTATGTACTTCAGCCCCCGCAGTGCCCACCAGTTTTGGAAGACAGACTCTCTTTATCAGTGCTCTAGGTACTTAATTAATAATGCCTTTCAATTCAGTATCTTAACAATGCTGTTAGCATGCTGTTAACAGGAAGAGAAAAGGGTAAACTGGAATAAGAAGCAGGGGAAGCAATTCTGATTCTCTTGGTTTACAAACATTACTGTAAGGGTGTTTAGTTTTCCAGATGGAAGTCCTCACCTCCCATATTGCTTTGTGTTCCAAAGCTTCAGAGACCTTCCTGGAAGACAGGTCAAATCTGAAGCACATAATTTAAAAAAAAATTTAAATTGCCAAACTGAGCAGAGTAGTCATTAGCTTCCATTAAACATAGAAGTGGGAAAGCTGAAGGTGGGCTAAAGTCAAGTTTGAGGTTTTTCAAGTTTTTTGATTAGTCACCTCCAATACATCTGCCCACTTAATGATTCTTGGCATTATAATTGTGTGAGTTTTAATTTAACTTCATTCCGCCTTCAGGATGAGTACCTCCTGCTAGTGAATTGAAATGGTGAGCTCAGCATGGCATTGTAAAATATACAAATTGGTATAAATTGTGTACAAGTCAGTCCAAGTAAGCAGGAAGTCAGCAAATAATCTTTTCAAGTGTGTGATTCCATTTTTAAGATAACAAGGCTCCCTCTTTGTTGCTGTAATGCTCTGGATTTTGTAAAGTTCATTTTTGATGCTGTTATTTTTGCTGAAGTTTGCTGATTAATAAGGGGGTTAAGGGATGAGTGAGTTTCCATTAAAACTGGAACATTTTAATAAGTTGGGAGGGAGCTGGGAGTGGACATATTGATCCTATTATTATGGCCATTGGCATGTTGTTGGAGGATGCGTTACCAGACAAATACTGATGGTTTGGGTTTTACAGTGAACATATTTTTTGGAAAAACCATTCACTGGCCAGTCTTGGCAGCCTCTGCGGGAGCTAGTGAAGACTCTCACTCCACCTTTTTTAAGATCTCTCTCTTTGATCAAGCTCTGGGTCATCTGTCCTAGTATCTCCTTGACATTACTCAGCAGTAATTCTTGTTTACCCATCACTTCTTCAAAGTGCTTTGAGATGTTTAGAGGCGTTATACAAATGCACGGTATTTTTCTTGGGAGAATAAGAGAGACTCTGAATTGACTTGTTTTGCCATTATGAAGATTTGAAAGGGAGATTCTTTGGACTAGTTCCATCTGGAAACAATTACAAATGATTCTGTCTGATCACACCATATTTGAAGCTCATCTGAAGGCAGGTTTTAGCCCAATGGTGTCAGCCATGGTGCATTCATACAGCTTGTAGTCGTTGCAAGTTTATAAATTTCGTCCTGGTCCAGTTAGGTTCTGGACAGTAATTCAGTACCATTTGGACCAGCTTGTTCCTTCTTGACCAACTGTAGAAGTGCCATAGCTTACAATCTTAGGTCAGGTGACATACAGCTACTGGGTTAAAGGAAGCTTTTGACCACATTCTATACTGACGGCTTTTTGAGCAAAATAAATGAAGTACTTTTTTCCTCAAATTAAAATGTTAGAATTTAACAAATAAGAAAGTTGAAGCTCTCTGTTTCGAACCACTGAGAAATATGTCAGGATCGTGTCAGGAATTCCAGTCAAGCAGCACAAACCAAAAAACAAGAGTGTGAAAAGACAGTGGCCCTCATTGTTTTCTTCCATATGCTATAATGGAAAAATAAGTCAAAGGTCAGGAATCAAAATGACATATCTGCATTTCAGTAAGGTTCAGCATTCATAAGAGTTCAACTTGGACTTGATTACTTGAATCCCAATCCATACAGCCTATAGATGATTGCAGTTAAACCTTTTTTTTAATAGATTCCTGTTTGACTTTCCTGAGTGCATCAACCTTATTATGGAATATGGATATATCACTCTGCTATGATATCCACAGGAGTGTTATAGCTCCTTAAAAGGCAGTTTTTTCTTTCTCAATGATACCTCTGACTGCTGATGTTATTTTTCAAGGTGTGGTGGGTGAGGGTACTTGGCGGAGCAGCACAGTTAACACACTGTGCTTTCATTGATGGGGGTCTAGGTTTGAAACCAGTACAAATTGAATGAAAACCTCCTTTCTTTGTCAACACTAAAGCTTGTATGTGCAGTGACTTTGACAGCCCTAACATTTTTCTGAGAGTGACATCAATCAGAAGCATGCAGTCATAGAGATATTAATGTTTACTGCTACAGAAACACACATTGTTAGTGTTGCAAAGTTCTACTTGAGTTTAATTAGATGCACATTTTATCAGGCATTTTAGAAGGAACTTTATTCTTCAACTGCTTTAAACTGTCCAAAGCCACTGATTTTTTTTTTGTTTTATTTCGTGGGACGAGAGGTGGTTGCACAATAGATGTGTAACTGGCTGAACTAGCATTTTTTGTCCATCCCTAATTGCCCAGGAGAAAGTAGTGATGAACTGCTTTTTTGAGCCACTATTGTCTTTTATGGTATAGGTAAATCCATGATGCACTGTTAAGAAGGGGATTCCAGGATTTTGACCTAGTGACAATGAAGGAATGGCTATGTATTTCCAAGTCAACATAGTGTGTGGCTAGGAGGGAGACTTTCAGGTGGTGGTGTTCCCAAGTAGCTACAGATTTCTCTGACTTTCTCTTGCAGTATTTACATGACTTGTCCAGTTCAGTTTCTGATAAATGGTGACCTCAGGGTGTTGGTAATGGGGGATTTATTGACGCTAATGCCTTTTGAGTGTCAAGAAGCAGTGTTTTGATTCTCTCTCTGTTGGGGATGGTGATTCACTGATAATGTGTGGCACACAAAAATCTTCCCATCCATCAGCCTAAGCCTGAATATTGTCCAAGTCTTACTACATCTGGGCATGATTTGCCTCAGTATGTGTGGACCCACAGAGGGTGATGATTGTTGTGATATTGTCAGTGAACATCTGTACTTCTGGCTTACAATGGAAGGAAGGACACTGATAAAGAAGGTGAGGACTGGGGGAGTTCCATCCTTGTTGCCTTTGGAGGAGTGGGCTTCAAGGGCAGAGGTGTGGAAAATGGAGGAGATGCGCTGGAAGGTGCTGTTGAGCGTGTGGGGTCGGGGGAAATTGCGATCCTTGAAATAGGAGGCCATCTGGGATGTCAAGGAGTGGAACATGTGCCTCACAGCCAAACCACCACAGTTTCTGTCTGCTCCAATTTAAAGGAGCAAAAATGAATCCCTGATTAATGCCCATCACCGCCTAAAGTTAAATAAAACTGGGTTGTGTTTACTAATAAAGGCACCTTCAGGTGGATTAGTGACAGAGCATGCACAGAAATTTGGCTTTGTAGTCAAGCTTCTGAGTCTCGGCTCAATTAAATTGATGGAGATTACAGTCTGGTAGAAATCTGTGTGATTTGATGAAACTTGCAGCACTGTACTGCTGAAGCAACTGTGAAAGTGGTGCCCTTGAAATATATTAGAAATCCATTGAAGCAAAGGCATGTTCAGAAATAGCCCTCAGTGCTTCACCCACCGGCTCCCCCACATTGTCCCATCCCTGACAGCCTTTCACCACCACATCATAATCCAGAGCAGTTTGTAGCCAGTGAAATAGTTTAAGTGCAGTCACAGGAGGCAAAGAAGTAAAGAGCCAGATTCCACACTGCAGTATGATGATTAGATCATTTTTTTTTTATCAATGTTGATTTGAGGTATAAACATTGGTATGAGCGCTCGGAACACCCTTCTCTTCCTCAAAGTAGAACTATGAGAGCTTTCACATCTACCTGAGAGGACAGAATAGTCATTGGTGTCAATTTCTCATCCATAAAATGGTACACTGTCAGCATTTAGAGTAGCGTTGACTGGGACTAAGCTCTCAAATCATTGGAGTAGGATGCAGAATAAAGTCCTGGCTTCCAATTTTCAACCCTTCAAAAAAAGCAGAACATCCAAGATTCTGCTGCTAATTTCCAAGCTCACACCAGGTCCCGTTTTCTCATCAATCTCGTGTTCATTGATTTACTTTGGCTCCCAGTCCAGCAGGGTTTAAAGTTTAAAATCCTTATCCTTCTCCTCATCTCCATTCATGGCAGCATCCCATCATATCTCCATAACCACCTCCAGCCCTACAAGATATCTGCGCTCCCCACGTCTAACCTTTTTAAACTACATGCATGGGAAGTAGATGTCACTGGCTAGGCCAGCATTTATTGCTCATTCCTAGTTGCCCTTGAAGTTCGTGGTAACCTGTTTTCTTAAAATGCTGATGTCCATTTGGTGTAGGTGGACCAGTAAATGCTGTTAGGAATGGACTGATGGCATTTTGACACTGTGATGGTAAAGGAATGGCAATATATTAACATTTGGGTGTTGTGGATGTTTCTTGAACTTGTCAGCCCATGGTTAGTCTTGCTATATTTGGACATGAACTATTTCAATACCTGAGGAATCACAAATGGTGCTGAATGTTGTGCAGTTATCAGCAAACATCCCCACTCCTTTTGTTATGAAGATGAAAGGTCATTAAAAAAAAACAATTAAAGATGGTTGGGCTTAGACACTACCCAGAGCCCTCCACTATCACCTGATGAAGGAGTGTTGCTCCGAAAGCTAGTGTGCTTCCAATTAAACCTGTTGGACTATAACCTGGTGGTGTTTGAATTTTAACTGAGGATCTCCTGCAGTGATGTCCTTTAGCTGAGATGAGTGACCGCCAAGAACCACAACCTTCTTTGTGGCAGGTATGACTCCAACTAGCGTAGAGTTTTCCCCATGATTTCCATTGACACTAGTTCTGTTAGGGTTCCTTGATGCCACACTCCGTCGAATATAGTCTCTAGGTCAGGAGCTGAGTGGCCCTGGTGGACCTAAACCTAGCATTAGTGAGCATGTTATTGCTGAGTAGGTGCTACTTGATAGCACTGTTGATCATGCCATCCATCACTTTCTCAATGATTGAGAGTAAATTGGTATTTGACTTGTCTGGATTTGTCCTGTTTTTCATGTACAAGATATATGTGGGCAATTTTCCATGTGGCTTCATATGCACTCCCAGTATTGTATTAACAGCCTGGTGAGGGGCACAGAAGATTTCATCCTCATTGCTTCCTCCAAGTGGCATTCAACATGGGGGTGTATTTCCCCATCAGCTGAGCAGGGTGGTATGTGGTAATCAGTATGAGGTTTTCTTCCCATATCTAACCTGATTCATGAGACTTCTGGAGTCTGGAGTCAATGTTGAAGACTCTCAGAGAAACTCCCTCCACACTATATACCACTGTGCCATCTCCTCTGCTTGGTCTGTCCAACCTGCTGGGTCTGCTGCTGGTGTTGGCTGAGGCATTTTGTACAAGGTATCATTCCATGAGTATGACTATATTAAGCTGTTGCTTGCCTAGCCTGTGAGACAACTCTCTCAGTTTTGGCCCTTGCCCAGAGGTTAGGCAAGAGGACTTTGCAAGTTCAACAAGGCTGAGTTTACCATAGTCATTTCTAGAGGCATGTCAATGCCAGCTGGTCTGTCCGGCTTCATACTTTTTAAAGAATTTTTAGTAGTTTGATACAACCGAATGTTTGTTTTGGTTTGCTAGGCCATTTTAGAGGTCAGTATAGAGTCAGCCAAATTGTTGTAGGTCTGGAGTCACATTGGGCCAGACCAGGTAAATATGGTAGTTTTCCTTCCTGAAAGAATACTTGTAAACTAGGTAGGGTTTTATGACATCAATAATGGCTAACTAGACCTGTGATCCATACTTCCCCTGCAGCACCATGGATGGCAGTGTTTCAGAGGCATCTCCATAATTCGTTTCTCTGTCCTCCTATGCTTCATAAAACTATCTCTTTCACAAGCTTTTGAGTATCTGTTCCATAATCTCCTCATGGGGTTCAGTGTCAGATTCTGTCCAGTAGCTTCCTGGGACAGATAACTACATGAAAGACCACATACAAGAGCATGATGTGATTGTAATGTCACTAGATTCATAATGTAGATGCTAACCTAATGCACTGACCCCATGTATTCAAATCCTGCTGCTCCATTATGTCTATAATAGTATCAAAAACTATCATCAATTGTTCACCATGTGTTCACTGATGCCCTTCAGAGAAGGAAATCTGCCATCTTGACCTGGTCTGGCCTACATATGACTCTGATCTGTAATAACACAGTTAATTATAGAGTCAGAGAATCATACAGCATGGAAGCAGACCCTTCGGTCCAACCAGTCCATGTCAGCCATAATCCCAAACTAAACTAATACCACCTGCGTGCACTTGCCTCACATCCCTCCAAACATTTCTTATTTATGTACTTATCTAAATGTCTGTAAATCTTTTAACAGTACATGCATCCTCTAGAAGTTCATTCCACACAATAACCAGTCCGTGTATAGAAAACATTGCCCCTTGTGTCTTTCTTAAATCTTTCTCCTCTCACCTTAAAAATATGCCCCCTAGTCTTGAGATTCCCCAGTATGTAGATTAGATTACTTACAGTGTGGACACAGGCCCTTCGGCCCAACAAGTCCACACCGACCCTCCGAAAAGCAACCTAACACTTCAGGCAATTTAGCATGGCCAATTCACCTAACCTGCACATTTTTGGACTGTGGGACGAAACCGGAGCACCCGGAGGAAATCCACGCAGACACTGGGAGAATGTGCAAACTCCATACAGATAGTCGCCTGAGGCGGGAATTGAACCCGAGTCTCTGGCGCTGTGAGGCAGCAGTGCTAACCACTGTGCCACCGTGCCGCCTAGTCTTGAGATTCCCTAGTGTGTACATCCAGTGAAAGAAATAAAAGTATTGAAATGTAAGGGAGTGGAGATCTGGATTTCCATGTGGAACGACACATTTGAAAGCTCCACCTAGATAGAAACATCATTTCAAACCAATATCAACACCTGCAGCATCGCCTACAACCACAGACAATGTCAGAACTCTGTGGAAGTGACCCTTTGTAATTAGTGCTCTCAATCAGTAAGAACGTCCAGAATGTTAATACTCGGATAAACTGGTAGACTGTTTGTTGGAGCATTACTAATTGATGTATCAAATGTTCCCTCTACCACTGATTGACATTATTGTTTTTAGCAGAGGTGTGCAGGATCAGTGAAAGATGCAGCACAAGGTTTCAGTGATTTGCCTCACCAGAGTTCAACAGAATGAGTTCCAGTTGCATCAGTGCTTAAATGGTATTTGAACAGTACAGCAACAGCAACTTGTATCCACATAACACCTTCAATGTTGCACAATATCCAAAGGTGCTTTGTAGTAAAGATTCTCGAACGGAACTGGACACAAAAAGCCACAGAATGTGATAATGGGGCAGTTCGAGGTAGATTTAAGGGAAAGCTTAAAGAAGGAAAAGACGCGAAAGAGTCTCAGTGGAGAAATCCTGATCTTTCAGGCTGAGGTAAGTAAAGGCATGGCCCCATTTGTGGGGGCATGAAAGTCAGACAATAACAAGTTGACAGATACGCAGATTGTTGAAAGCAGAAGTGGAGGTGCTGGAAGTCTTAAAACACATAAAAGTAGATAAATTCCCAGGACCTGATTGAGTCTATCCCAGGGCATTGTGGAAAGCAAGGGAGAAAATTGCAGGGCCCCGAGCAGAGAGTTTGTATCATCAACAGCCATGGCTGAGGTGTTAGAAGACTAATGTTGTATCATTAGAGTCATAGAGTCACAGATGTACAGCATGGAAACAAACCCTTCGGTCCAACCTGTCCATGCCGACCAGATATCCCAACCCAATCTAGTCCCACCTGCCAGCACCTGGCCCATATCCCTTCAAACCCGTCCTATTCATATGCCCATCCAAATACCTCTTAAATGTTGCAATTGTACCAGCCTACACCACTTCCTCTGGCAGTTCATTCCATACGTACCATCCTCTGTGTGAAAAAGTTGCCCCGTAGGTCTCTTTTATATCTTTCCCCTCTCACCCTAAACCAATGCCCTCTAGTTCTGGACTCCCTGACCCCAGGGAAAAAACTTTGTCTATTTACCCTATCCATGCCCCTCATAATTTTGTATGAGGGTCACCCTTCAGCCTCCGACACTCCAGGAAAACAGCCCCAGCCTGTTCAGCCTCTCCATTGAGCTCAAATCCTCCAACTCTAGCAACATCCTTGTAACTCTTTTCTGAACCCTTTCAAGTTTCACAACATCTTTCCGATAGGAAGGAGATCAGAATTGCATGCAATATTCCAACAGTGGCCTAACCAATGTCCTGTACAGCTGCAACATGACCTCCCAACTCCTGCACTCGATACTCTGACCAATAAAGGAAAGCATACCACATACCTTCTCCACTTTCAAGGAGCTATGAACCTGCACTCCAAGGTCTCTTTGTTGAGCAACACTCCCTAGGACCTTGCCATTAAGTGTATAAGTCCTGCTAAGATTTGCTTTCCCAAAATGAAGCACCTCGCATTTAATTGAATTAAACTCCATCTGCCACTTCTCAGCCTATTGGCCCATCTAGTCCAGATCCTCTTCGCTGTCCACTACACCTCCAATTTTGGTGTCACCTGCAAACTTACTAACTGTACCTCTTATGCTCGCATGCAAATCATTTATGTAAATGACAAAAAGTAGAGGACCCAGCACTGATCCTTGTGGCACTCCACTGGTCACAGGCCTCCAGTCTGAAAAACTACCCTCCACCACCACCCTCTGTCTTCTACCTTTGAGCCAGTTCTGTATCCAAATGGCTAGTTCTCCCTGTATTCCATGAGGTCTAACCTTGCTCATCAGTCTCCCATGGGGAACCTTATCAAACACCTTACTGAAATCCATATAGATCACATCTACCGCTCTACCCTCCTCAATCTCTTTGTTACTTCTTCAAAAAACTCAATCAAATTTGTGAGACATGATTTCCCATGCACAAAGTCATGTTGACTATCCCTAATCAGACCTTGTCTTTCCAAATACATGTACATCCTGTTCCTCAGGATTCCCTCCAACAACTTGCCCACCACCGAGGTCAGGCTCACTGGTCTATAGTTCCCTGGCTTGTCCTTACCACCCTTCTTAAACAGTGGCACCACATCATTAGCCAACCTCCAGTCTTCTGGCACCTCACCTGTGACTATCGATGATACAAATATCTCAGCAAGAGGCCCAGCAATCACTTCTCTAGCTTCCCACAGAGTTCTAGGGTACACCTGATCAGGTCCTGGGGATTTATCCACCTTTACCCTTTTCAAGACATCCAGAACTTCCTCCTCTGTAATTTGGACATTTTGCAAGATGTCACCATCTATTTCCCTATAGTCTATATCTTCCATCTCCTTTTCCACAGTAAATACTGATGCAAAATATTCATTTAGTATCTACCCCATTTTCTGTTGCTCCACACAAAGGCCGCCTTGCTGATCTTTGAGGGGCCCTATTGTCTCCCTAGTTACCTTTTTGTCCTTAACGTAATTATAAAAACCCTTTGGATTGTCCTTAATTCTATTTGCCAAAGCTATCTCATGTCCCCTTTTTGCCCTCCTGATTTTCTTCTTAAGTCTACTCCTATTTCCTTTAAACTCTTCTAAGGATTCACTCAATCTATCCTGTCTATACCTGACATATGCTTCCTTCTTTTTCTTAATCAAACCCTCAATTTCTTTAGTCATCCAGCATTCCCTGTACCTACTAGCCTTCCCTTTCACCATGACAGGAATATACTTTCTCTGGATTCTTGTTATCTCATTTCTGAAGGCTTCCCATTTCCCAACCGTCCCTTTACCTGCAAACATCTGACCCCAATCAGCTTTAGAAAGTTCTTGCCAAATACCGTCAAAATTGGCTTTTCTCCAATTTAGAACTTCAACTTTTGGATGTGGTCTATCCTTTTCCATCACTATTTTAAATCTAATACAATTATGGTCACTGGCCCCAAAGTGCTTCTCCACTGAGACCTCAGTCATCTGCCCTGCCTTATTTCTCAAGAGTAGATCAAGTTTTGCACCTTCTCTAGTAGGTACATCCACATACTGAATCAGAAAATTTTCTTGTACACACAACAAATTCCTCTCCATCTGAACCCTTAACACTATGGCAGTCCCAGTTGATATTTGGAAAGTTAAAATCCCCTACCAAAACTAACCTATTATTCTTACAGATAACTGCAATCTCCTTACAAATTTGTTTCTCAATTTCCCTCTGACTATTAGGGGGTCTACAACACAATCCCAATCAGGTGATCATCCCTTTCTTATTTCTCAATTCCATCCAAATAACTTCCCTGGATGTATTTCCGGGAATATCCTCCCTCAGCACAGCTGTAATGTTATCCCTTATCAAAAACGCCACTCCCCCTCCCCTCTTGCCTTCTTTTCTATCTTTCCTGTTGTATTTGTATCCTGGAACATTAAGCTGCCAGTCCTGCCCATCCCTGAGCCATGTTTCTGTAATTGCTATGATATCCCAGTCCCATGTTCCTAACCATGCCCTGAGTTCATCTGCCTTACCTGTTGGGCCCCTTGCATTGAAATAAATGCAGTTTAAATTATTAGTCCTACCTTGTCTGTTTGACTCACTTCTGTTCCTAACTGTATCAGTCTCAGATTGACCTCTTTCCTCACTACCTCCCTGGGTCCCACCTCTTCCCCCCCCCCCCACCTTACTAGTTTAAATCCTCCCGAGCAGCTCCAGCAAATTTCCCTGCCAGTATATTAGTCCCCTTCCAATTTAGGTGCAATCCGTCCTTCACATATTATTTACTGTATCCATTGCTCCTGAAGCGATCTCTTCTGCATTGGGGAGACAGGACGCCTACTCGCAGAGCACTTCAGAGAACATCTCCAGGACATCTGCATCAACCAACCCCACCACCCCGTGACCAAACACTTTAACTCCCTCTCCCACTCCGCCAAGGACATACAGGTCCTGGGCCTCCTCCATCGCCACTCCCAAACTACCCGACACCTGGAGGAAGAACATCTCATCTTTCATCTCAGGACCCTCCAACCCCAAGACATCAATGTGGATTTCATCAGTTTCCTCATTTCTCCCCCCCCCTTGCAAATCAGCACTGTCCTCATGATCTGTCCTACCTGTCCATCTTCCTTCCCACCTGTCCGCTCCACCCTCCTCTCTGACCTATCACCATTACCCTCACCTCAATCCACCTATTGCAGTCTCAGCCACCTTTCCCCAGCCCCCTCCCATTTATCTCTCCACTCCCTCCGCTCACAGCCCCATTCCTGATGAAAGGCTTTTGCCCGAAACATCAATTCTCCTGCGCCTCAGATGCTGCCTGATCTGCTGTGCTTTTCCAGCACCGCACTCTCAACTCTAATCTCCAGCATCTGCAGTCCTCACTTTCACCTGATTAGTAAGATTATATCACATGGGGTCCAGAGAGAGCTCGCCAATTAGATACAAAATTGATTTGACAGTAGTAGACAGAGTGATGGTAAGGCTTTGTTGTTCAGATTGGAGGCCTGTGACCAGCGGTGTGCCACAAGGATTGCTGCTGGGTCCACTGTTTGCCATTTATTTAAACTATTTGGATGAGGAGATAGGAGTGTGATTCATAAGTTTGTGGGTGACACCAAAAGTGGTGGTACAGTGGACTGTGAAGAAGGTTATCTAAGATTACAACAGGATCTTGATCAATTGTGCCAGTGGGCTGATGAATGGTAGATGAAATTTAATTTAGATAAATGGAAGGTGTTACAGTTGTTAAGACAAAACAGGGCAGAACTTACACAGTTAATGGTAGGACCCTGGGAAGTGTTGTCGAACAGAGAGACCAAGGGGTGCAGGTGCATAGTTCCTTGAAAGTGGCATCACAGGTAGACAGTGTTAAGAGGAGTTTGGCATGCTTGCCTTCATCAGTCGTGGCTTTGAGCCCAAGAGTTAAGACATTGGTAAGGCCACATTTGGAATACTGCATACAATTCTCATCACCCTGCTATAGGAAGGATGTTATTAAACAGAAAAGAGTGCAAAAAAGATTTACAAGGCTGTTACTGAGACTGAAAGGTTTGAGTTATGAGGCAAGGCTAGATAGGCTGGAGCTTTTTTTCCCCTGGAGCGTAGGTGACCTTATAGAGGCTTATAAAATCATGAGGGGCATGGATAAGGTGAATAACCAAGGTCTTTTTTCCCAGGGTACAGGAGTCCAAAACTGGAGGGCATAGGTTTAAGGTGACATGGGAAAGCTATAAAAGGGAACTGAGGGGTAACCTTTTCACACACAAAGTGGTGAGAGTATGGAATGAGCTGCCAGAGGAAGTGGTGGAGGCTAGTACAACTACATTTCAAAGGCATCTGAATGGGTATATGGATAGGAAAGGTGAGAGAGATATGGGCCAAACATAGGCAAATGGGACTGGTTCAATTTAGGAAAACTGGTCAACAAAGATAAGTTAGGCCAAAGGGCCTTGCTTCCATGCTTTATGACTCTGTCTCAGAGAGCTCATCAAATCCTATTTAGGTCATAAGAAATCAGAGCACGGGTAGGCCATTCAGCCCACTGAGCGTGCTGTAGCATTCATTAATGTCCTGGTTTAGCAGATGGTGGCCTCGACTCCACATTCCTGCCTGCCTATGCTCCATAACCAATGGCTCTTTCTTCTTTCAGTCGCAATCTGTCTAACTCAGACTCAAGGGGCCTAGTCTTCCTGTTCCTGTGTTCCGAACATATTCAGTAACCCAGCCTCCACTTGTTCACCAGGATTGAGAATTCTAAATACTAATGATCCTCTGAGGCTAAATTCCACCTCCTCCTCACCCTCTTAATGGGAGAGTCTTTAGTTTTAAACTGTGCCCCTTACTTCTAGATTTTCCAAACATGCTCTCAGCATCTACCCTGTCAAGATCCTTCAGAATCTTACGTTTGAACAAGATCATCTCTCATTCTTCAGAATTTCACTGAGTATTGGTCCGGTCTGTCCAACCTTTCGGCTTGCTATATTACAGGAGTTTCCAAAGATAGAAGAGGATGAGACAACAAACCAATATAAGAACAAGGATGAGCATTTTAAAATTGAGGTATTACTTTATTGGAAAAGAGCATATATCTGTGAACAGAGATGATGAGTCTTTGCAACTTTGTGCAAGTTTAGATGCAAGCAGCAAAGTTTTGAATGAGCTGAAATTTACAAAGGGTGTATGGGGTGACGGTTCAGGTGGGGGGGTTAGGATGTGACCAGGAGAGCATTAGAATATCCACCTGTGGTGAAAGTAATGATACGAGTAAGATACTAGAAAAAGTATCTAGAGAGAAATATTTTTAAAGGTTTACTTTTGTAATGTGTTTGATTTTGAATCTGGAGGTGTAGTGGACAATGAAGAAGGTTACCTCAGAGTACAATGGGATCTTGGCCAGATGGGTCAATATGCTGAGGAGTGGCAGATGAAATTTAATTCAGATAAATGTGAGGTGCTGCATTTTGGAAAAGCAGATCAGGGCAGGATTTATACACTTAATGGTAAGGTCCAAGGGAGTGTTGTTGAACAAAGAGACCTTGAAGTGCAGGTTCATAGTTCCTTGAAAGTGGAGTATCAGCCAGAAATGATAGTGAAGAAGGCAGTTAGTATGCTTTCCTTTATTGGTCAGAGCATAGAGTATAAGAGTTGGGAGGCCAGTTGTGGCTGTACAAGACATTGGTTAGGCCATTTTTGGAATATTGCCTGCAATTCTGGTCTCCCTCCTATAGGAAGGATGTTGTGAAACTTGAAAGGTTTAGAAAAGATTTACAAGGATGTTGCCAGGGTTGGAGGGTTTGAGCTATAGGATGAGGCTGAATATGCTGGGGCTGTTTTCCCTGGAACACTGGAGGCTGAGGGGGAACTTTATAAAGGTTTATAAAATCATGAGGGACATGGATAGGGTTAATAGACAAGATCTTTTCCCTGAGTTGGGGGAGTCTGGAACTAGAAGGATAGGTTTAGGGTGAGAGAGGAAAGATTTAAAAGGGGCTTTCGGGGCAACCTCATGCATGTATGGAATGAGCTACCAGAGGAGGTGGTGGAGGCTGGTGCAATTATAACATTTAAAAGGCATCTGGATGAGTATATAAATAGGAAGAGTTTAGAGGGATATGGATATATGGCAAATGGGAGTAGATTGATTTAGAATAGCTGGCATGGATAAGTTGTACTGAAGGGTCTGTTTCCATGCTATACGTCTCTATAACTCTGTGACTCCATTTGGCCCACAGTGTTTGTGATGACTCTCTGCAGATAAATCCATTCCCTGACTCTTATCTCTATAGCTCCTGTAAGTTTATTTCCCTCGATTTCCTGTTGAAGTCATTGTTTATCAGCAGTCTTAGAGTAGGGAGGTTAGATTGTGTGAATTTGTGCTGTTTACTGGACTCTACAGTTTTGTGATTTTGCTTCATAATGTGGGTTATACTCATTGTCTCCCTTCCCTCCGAGATTCCGTGGGTCAGTTTCCTGAAAGGCCACAAAATATTTACTTCTCTATGATGTGTGCGTGCTCACCTCTCCCCATTCAGTCATCGATTTTTGGCCCAGTTTTTCAGCATACCCCAAACCCAGGAGTCGTTAATTGAACTGTGATGAATTTTTACTTATTTTCCCTATTATTTGTGACTTCTGTTATTAATTTAGGAACCAGGCAACCTATAAAACTTCACTGTATTTTTTTGTAAAAATACAAGTGACAATACAGTGGCTCAGGGGCGGCATGGTGGCTCAGTGGTTAGCACTGCCGCCTCACAGTGCCAGGGGACCCTGGTTCAATTCCAGCCTCTGGCACTTGTCTGTGTGGAGTTTGCACATTCTCCCCGTGTCTGCGTGGGTTTCCTCCAAGTGCTCCGGTTTCCTCCCACAGTCCAAAGGTGTGCAGGTTAGGTGAATTGGCCATGCTAAATTGCCTACAGTCTTGCGTGCATTATTCAGAGGAAAATGGGTCTGGGTGGGTTACTCTTCAGAGGGGCAGTGTGGACTTGTTGGGTCAAAGGGCCTGTTTCCACAGCGTAGGGATCTGATCTAATCTACTCTAAATAAACTGCTATTCTATTCTGTTCAAATTAAATTGGGCAGCATGGTGGCTCAGCGGTTAGCACTGCTGCCTCACAGCACCAGGGTCCCAGGTTTGATTCCAGCCTTGGGCAACTATCTATGTGGAGTTTGCACATTCTCCCCTTGTCTGCGTGGGTTTCCTCTGGGTGCTCCGGTTTCCTCCCACAGTCCAAAGATGTGCAGGTCAGGTGAATTGGCCATGCTAAATTGCCCATAGTGTTAGGTGCATTAGTCAGAGGGAAATGGGACTGGGTGGGTTGCTCTTCGGAGGGTCAGTGTGGACTTGTTGGGCCGAAGGGCCTGTTTCCACACTGTAGGGAATCTAATCTAATGAGTTGATCTCTGTCCCATAAATGACATGAAGAGCTTTGAAGTCCATCCTCATCTTTCAGTATTCCACTTGTCTCTAAACAGCATCAGCAACTTGAGGGCATTGTAGTACTCTATACCAACAGCTACACAAGCGTTTAACCGGTAGGGACCCACAGGGTTCACTAAAGTGCACTAACGATGCTTTAATTTAACGTAACGCTAAAATCATCAGTGTCAACGTAATCCGCATAACGGTCACATAAAGTCATTGTATACAAGAGGAAGGGTGGGAGGGGCAAGGGGGTGTGGTGTCAGGGCCGTCAATCTGAAGGGGTTGCGATAACATGTGGAACAGCAGCACCAGAACTCAAGAGAGTCTTTGTGTGAACCCAGTGGGAGGACTGGGTTGCGAGACAGAATCCCAGCTCGCTGACATCACTCAGCCCAGAAGGCAGGAAAGGAATGTGTGAGGAGAGACCGAGAGAAGAAGCATTGTGGATTAGAGCTCTGCTATAAGCCCTCGAGGACTGTTCCACAGCTCACTGGAAGTCTGCTGAGAATTTCTGACTGCCGTGCGCCAGTGAGTACTTTCGAAAGAAGGTGAACTCTCTAAAATGTGAAAGTAACGCGTTGTTTTCTTTTAAAACTTCATTTAAAGGCACATTGTGGTGGAAGCGTTTGGTGTAGTTGGTTAAGTCAGGATTTCATCCAATATAGTAGCCCAGAACTCAGGGAAAGTGTGAGAACAGTTCAACAGTGTCCTGTGCAAGGACTTCCTGAGAACAGGGTTGCACTGAAAGGCAAAACGAGTCTCCTGACACACCGGGAGTGGGAAAAGTGTGGCGTCGTATTTTGGTTGAGTTTCTTTTAAGGTTGGCGAGCGGACACTGCCTGCTGAGAGGCTGGAGGGTCATATCTGCCTCACGTGGGGAGAGCACGGTTTAGAGAGAGGCTGCCTCAGGCGTTAGGAAGCTCACGCCAGCGACACACGGCGTTTCAAATGATGTTCATTAATTCAGGCGGGGGGTCGCCTTATCAAGATGCAGTCTGTTTAACACCAAAGGTGGCGGCAGCCTGGCCGCCTTAGAAATCGTTCAAGTCTCTCTGGTCGACCTCAACTGCTCAGTAGGTTAAAAACAATGACTGCAGATGCTGGAAACCAGATTTTGGATTAGTGGTGCTGGAAGAGCACAGCAGTTCAGGCAGCATCCGAGGAGCTCAGTAATCCCACTCACTGTATTGTGCCATTATATGAATCACTTAAGGTCAATGAAGTGGAGGTCCCTTCACACAAATAAATTTGATACAAGTTACAGGTTGCAAAATCTCACCAAGCGGACCTGTTGGTGTTATACAGTGTCCCGAAATCAGCCGTTATGTTGCCAAAGTCGATGCAAATAAAAAGCAAAATACACACGGATGCTGGGAGTTTGAACTGAAACCACTCAGCACCTCTGGCAGCATCTGGAGAAAGGGGAGGGAGCTTCACAGGTTAATACCCTTCCGTCAGCGCTGGCAAAAGTTGAGAGACAGTGACAAGTTTCAAACGTGGGGAGGTGGTGGGGGGAAAAAACACAAAAGGGAGGGTCGGGGGAAACTGGAAAAAAAAGTGATGAGAGTGGGTACCCAAAAGGGGTTGGTAATGGGACAAGAAAACAAACAAAAGGTATTTCCGGTTGAGGTGTAAGTGGGAGTAACAGAAGCAGCTTCACTGACCAGTCATTGACCTGCAATGTTAACTCTGTTTCTCTTTCTGTTCATGTAACCACACACGTGGTCTGGTTTAAGCATAGCCATTGCCTAATTGCGGTATCACATTCTATATATCACAAACAAGGCAGTATTTTCTGAACAAAATCCAGCTTAATGAGCTACTCTTCAATTTGGCTTTGTCTGTGCAACTGTGAAATGATTAATAAACATTCCCTTTTAAATGTTTAGTTTGGTCAAAGTGACTCCCAGAACATAGCTACAGAGGAAATGTCTGTCTGCACTACAGTAGGAGGAAGCATTAGCAGAGGACAAGGCCATTCATCCCCTTGAATGAATCCTAATGTTCACTTTTTGGTTTAATTCCTTCATAGGATGTGGGCATTGCAGGCTGGGCCAACATTTATTGCCCATCCCTAGTTGCCCTTGACAAGTTGGTAGTGAGCTGTCTTCTTGAACTGCTGCAGTCCATGCTCTGTAGGTAGACCCTCAATTAGAGAGTTACACATTTTTGACACAATGTCACTGAAGGAATGGCAGTACGCTTCCAAGTTAGATCATAGATAAAAATCACACAACACCAGGTTACAGTCCAACAGGTTTAATTGGAAGCACACTAGCTTTCAGAGCGACGCTCCTTCATCAGGTTATAGTGGAAGACTCGATCATAACAGAATTTATCTGTTAGTATACAGTGGTAGTTTCACTTCTTTCATGTGTAAATCACAAAACCTTTTTTTTTAAAAGTTGCATTCTCGGGTTAGCTGTTGACAATGGTGATAGCTAGACAATATGTTGAAGGTGTTGGCCCCCCCGTGTTCTCTGTCTATGCCATGATGTTTAGATTGATTCTAATCTAAAAAGTGAGATAACAGAGTTTTACATAAATTCATGCAGTTTTTGAGCAAAGTACAATGTAACTCTGCAAGTACAAATTCATCCCACAAAATATATGTGCATGTGGGTCTTTGTCTGTCTGTCTGTCTGTCTGTGTGTGTGTCTGTCTGGGGTGGGGGTTGAGAGTGTGTGTGTGGTGAGTGGAGAGTGTCTTAAGTCTGTAAAGGGGTGCATGTGTGAGTATGGGAGTGTTGTGTCTATAAGGGTGTGTGTGGGTGTGTGTGTGTGTAGGAATATCTGTGTGTGTGTGTGTGTGTGTGTGTGTGTGTGGTGCAATGGTGATCACCTGTAATGTGACATGAACCCAAGGTCCCGGTTGAGGCCCTCCCCATGGGTACCAAACTTAGCTATCAGCCTCTGCTCGGCCACTTTTGTCTGCTGCCTGTCCCAAAGTCCACCTTGGAGGATAGTCACTCGAAGGTCCTAGGCTGAATGCCCTGGACCACTGAAGTGTTCCCCAACTGGGAGGGAACCCTCCTGTCTGTTGATTGTTGTGCGGTGCCCATTCATCCATTGTCCTAGCCTTTGCTCGGTTTCCCCAATGTACCATGCCTCCGGGCATCCTTGCCTGCAAAGTATAAGATAGACAACGTTGGCTGAGTCACATGAGTACCTACTATGTACAAGGTGGGAGGTGTTCCCACGTGTAATAGTGGTATCTATGTCCACAATCTGACACGTCTTGCAGCGTCCACCGTGACAGGGTTGTATGGAGTTGTCCTGAGAGCCGGGCAGTTTGCTACGAACAATGATCTGTTTGAGGTTTGGCGGTTGTTTTGCTATGAACAATGATCTGTTTGAGGTTTGGCGGTTCTCGACTAACCGAGCAAAGGCTAGGACAATGGATGAATGGGCACCGCACAACAATCAACAGACAGGAGGGTTCCCTCCCAGTTGGGGAACACTTCAGTGGTCCAGGGCATTCAGCCTAGGACCTTCGAGTGACTATCCTCCAAGGTGGACTTTGGGACAGGCAGCCGACAAAAGTGGCCGAGCAGAGGCTGATAGCTAAGTTCGGTACCATGGGGAGGGCCTCAACCGGGACCTTGGGTTCATGTCACATTACAGGTGATCACCATTGCACTACACACACACACAGATATTCCTACACACACACACACACCCTTATAGACACAACACTCCCATACTCACACATGCACCCCTTTACAGACTTAAGACACTCTCCACTCACCACACACACACTCTCAACCCCCACCCCAGACAGACACACACACAGACAGACAGACAGACAGACAGACAAAGACCCACATGCACATATATTTTGTGGGGTGAATTTGTACTTGCAGAGTTACATTGTACTTTGCTCAAAAACTGCATGAATTTATGTAAAACTCTGTTATCTCCCTTTTTAGATTAGAATCAATCTAAACATCATGGCATAGGCAGAGAACACGGGGGGGCCAACACCTTCAACATATTGTCTAGCTATCACCATTGTCAACAGCGAACCCGAGAATGCAACTTTTTAATAAAAAAAGGTTTTGTGATTTACACATGAAAGAAGTGAAACTATCACTGTATTCTAACAGATGAAAGGCTTAACAGACAATCAATTTTTCAATGTATAATTTCAGTTACATCACACTGTAAATTTCTGCTATAAATTCTGTGTTACGATCGAGCCCTCCACTATCACCTGATGAAGGAGCGTCGCTCCGAAAGCTAGTGTGCTTCCAATTAAACCTGTTGGACTATAACCTGGTGTTGTGATTTTTAACTTTGTACACCCCAGTCCAACTCCGGTACCTCCAAATCATGTCTCCAAGTAAGATCATGGTTGATTTGTATATCAGCTTCATTTACTCGGCCTTTGCTCCATAATCCTTGGAGCTCTGCCCAATAAATACCTTCTTGATCTCAGTATTGAAGTTGTCAATTGATTCTCCCAATTTTCCATTGCATTTTCAGAGTGGAAATCTGAACTTTCTCTATCATTGTGTGGAAAAATACTCCTGATTTCCTCCAGGACGTAGCTGTACTTTTTAAGATTATACCTCCTTATTCAGCGATTGCCCCCACATTAGAGTAACTTGGATTTCCATATCTACTCTTGTCAAAATACTCTATCCATTTTATTCACTTCCATTTGTTCAGCCTCTGCCATATCAACTCAGGTGGATATGAACCAAGTTCAAGTAATATGTCATTGTACTTTAACTCTTTAAATGCTGGAATTATTTTGGTCGAATTTACACTAGATTTCCTCCAAGCTGAGATCACCTTTACTGAATGGTCCAAAGCTGAATTCTATATTGTCCGTCACTCCAAATCTGAAATATTAGGAGTGTCATCAAAGCTGGATTCCCCTGACAGCATCACTCTGCCACCTCTGAATTCCTACACTTTTGTGATAAATGCCAACAATTCATTAGTCTCTTTGATAACATTTTCCATTTACCTGCTCACCTTAAGTGATTTTATGTACATGGGCATTCAAATTATTTTTGTTCCTCTTCAGTCCATTTCTCACTATTCAGAGAATGTCTTTCCCAGATTCAAAGTGCATAAAGTCATCGAGATGTACAACACGGAAACAGACCCCTCTGTCCAACCATTCTATACCTACCAGATATCCTAAATTAATGTAGTCCCATTTACCAGCACTTGGTCCATATCCCTCTAAATCCTTCCTATTCATATACGCATCCAGTTGCCTTTTAAATGTTGTAATTGTACAAGCCTCCACCACGTCCTCTGGCAGCTCATTCCATACACACACCACCCTCTGGGTGAAAAAGTTGCCCCTTAGGTCCCTTCTAAATCTTTCCCCTCTCACCCTAAATCTATCCCTCTAACTATTCTAATCCAATTATCCAACTCTTAGTCCATAGACTTGTATGCCTCGGTATCTCAAATACACATCTAAATACTTCTTAAATGTTATGAGGGTTTCTGCCTCTATTCCCATTAAAGGCTGTGAGTTCCAGAGTCCCACAACCTCTGTGAAAGAAAATGTTCTCCCATTTCCTCTATGCCCCCACTCATTGATTCCCTCCACCAAGGGGAAAAGTACCTTTCTGTTCACACTGCCTATGCCCCTGTAATTGTAACATCCAATCATGTCTCCCTCCCCCACCCCTCCTGACCACGACACCACCAATCTCCCCTGCTTCAAGGAAAGAAACCCCAATCTATACAATCGCTCTTCATAACTAAAACTTTCCAGGCCTGCAACATTCTGGTAAATCTCCCCCTCCTAACCATCTCCAGTGCAGTCACATCCCTCCAACAATGTAAATTCCATATTCCATACACAATAGCTGTGGCTGAACCAATTTTGTATACAGGTCGAGCATAACCTTCCTGTTCTTAAACTCTATGCCTAGGCTAATAAAGGTAATCTTAACCACTCTGTCCACCTGCCCTGAACCTTAAGGGGCCAGGGGTCATGCACACCTAGGTCTCTGAGTCTCAGTGCTTCCCAGCGTCAGGGGCTAATTCTGTATTCCCTTACCTTGTTTGTCCTGCCCAAGTGCATCACCTCGCACAAGTATTATATGTGCAGTTGCTTATAATGCACCCTGTGGATGTCCCAGAGGCAATGTTGATAGAACGTCAGCTATTCACTATGGCAGTCGCTTCCTGAACAAGATATGACCAGATTAATCAGACGTGACTTGTCTGTGTGAGCAGTTAATGTCAAAGATAATTCCATCAGAGGAGGCATCACAGTTCAGATGCATCTGGACCATGCCCAATGCCATCACATTCCCATTTTTCAGTACAGGATACAACAGCACTCAAATCTCAACATCTTTGAAAATGGTGCAGTCCTATTGATTGACACCCCAGCTGCACCTTCAAAATTCACTCCCTTCACCACCAGTGCAGAGTGGCACAAGTGTTTGACACCTACAAGATGAACTGCAATAATTCACCAAGATTCCTTAGACAGCACTTTGCAAACGTGCGACTTCTACCACCTAAGCAGCTGCATGGAAGCACCATCACCTGTACGTTTCCCTCAAAACCAAACACCATCCTGACCTGGAACGACATTGCCATTTCTCCACTGTCACTAGGTCAGAATCTTGAAATTCTCTAACAGGGACAACAATGATTCAAGAGGATGGGTCGCCACTACTTTCTGAAGGCCCATTAAGAATAGGCAATAAATACAGCCTGGCCAAACCAACTCATCATTCACCACCAACACTACCACCCTTGCCACCTGCGACCATTGCCCTGCCAGATCTTTGCCCAGACTGGGAGTTCAATGTGTGATCTTGCAGCTTAGAATCTTCAAGTGGTTCACTAACGGTTAGCAATTGGGTGGAGATATCAAGGTGCTTTCTTAAAAGACAGAGGGTAAGTTTTAATCTCCCTAATTGAGTGGGTTGGAGTGAGGTCAGTCAGTTGTTAGAATTTTAGAAAGCTTCCAGGTTTTATGGAGGCAGGCTGAGAGGTGAAACCAACCCATTCCCCAGGGATAGGGTGGAAATTTCAATGCGTTAATGAGGCTGTTTGCCTTTGATTTGTGGCCAGAACACTAGGGAATCATCAAAATAAATTTCTGGGAACTTTATTCTATTATAAATTGAACAATTTATTAATAACAAAAACCCACTAGGTAATGATTCATAACAGCATTTAAATTGCACTTTGCATTTTGAAAAATCAAATGATGCTTAAAATAGATGGGTAAATTGCTGTGCAAGATCATCTCTGAATTCACTAAATCAGCTTTTCTGAATCACAAATTTAAATGGGCTCAATTCTCTAGCAATTTCAAGCTCACACTAAAATATTCCTGTGCTTTTGCTTGTTTCAAAAGGAGCCTATTTTGAATTTTCTGCCAACAGTTTCTGCTCTTTCACTGGGTGTACCAGCGGAACAGTAATTCAGAGTGGAATTCAGTAACCATCATTGAAGTATGACTCCCTCATGACTTCAAGCAAAGACAACACATGGCTTTTGACAAGAAACATTCTCTGGCCTGAGCAGCTTTACTTTCCTTTTCCTGCCTTTGGTGTTCTGCAAACCAAATATGGCAGCCTTTTCTTGGTGCCCAGGGAAAAAAAAACTTGCAATTACATAATGCTTTTAACAACCTTTCAACAACAGCATCCCAAAGTGAATTGCAGCAAATAAAGTATTTTGAGGTATATCAGTGTTGTAGCATAGCAAACATTGTGCTCAGTAGGCAGCCCCGTTAGGGTATAAACAGTCAGAATAAAATAATAAATTCTTCTGTCTTGTGTCCTGGTCATGTAGGAATTGTAGCAATATAATTTGTTGAGATCACTTAGTTGAGCTGGTGAGATGTAGAAATGTCACAACGTAGGTGGGGGTGAGGGGGGTGATTGGATTTGCCTAGAGTGGGGGAGTTCAAAACTAAAGGGTACATTTTTAAAGTGAAAAGATTTAAAAAGGACATGAGGGGCAAATGATTTACACAGTGGCTTGTGTGTGGAATGAACTGCCAGAGGAAGTGGTGGATTGCGGATATGGTTACAACATTTAAAAGATATTTGGATAAGTTTATGAATAGGAAAGGTTTGGAGGGATATGGGCCACTCGCAGGCAGGTAGGACTAGTTTAGTTTGGAAACCGTCAGCAAGGACTGGTTGGACTGAAGGGTCTGTTTCTGTGCTGTATGACTCTAAATGCAGCAGCTTGCATGCTTCAAGTTACCTAAAAGAGCTATGACATACACATTTCTGATCATCCGTTGGTTGAAACATCAATATTGGCAGGAAGACGGTCAAATTTTCTTTTAAGAGTGGAATCTTTTGGTTCCTCTTGAGGGTCATTCAGGATCTTTGTTTAATATCCCTGCACTTCCCACTGTGTGCAGTAGCACTCAAAATACATTGGATATATTGGGCAAATTTGTCCTGAAAGCCCCCAAAATACCAGTGGACAATTAATCAGGGTCGTGCCCCTTCAGAGAAAAATGTGGGAGAGGCAAAATCAGTGAGGAGCTCTTCCTACAATCACAGGCTGCTTCTCTCCTGTTTCTGCTGCTGGTCAGTCCATTAGTGAGTCTGTCTACAGCAAACAGCTTGTGATTGGACAAGCAGCATGCAAATGGGAAGGTGAGTGCCTGTGGTGAGCAATTCACTGGGGGCCATTAGCCAAGTGTCGGAGTTGCTGTTAGCAACAGCCATCTGCCAGGGCATCAAGTCTTTCAACCAGGAAGGCCACCTGTCAGGGCCAGGGATGTACAGAGCTACTATAATTGAAAAGTGAAATGTTGTGGATGTATTGTGATGAACATTGTGTCAATTAGATGTTTAGTTATACAGAACCTGAGTTTCGCTGTAAAGGAACCTTGCAAATTGTTCTGACGAATGAAAATCAAAATAGCTTTGGCAAAACACGTCTTTCTTTCAGCAATACTGCACCACTTGTTAAATCTGAAAACAGTATAAATTGTTGTAACTGCCTGGTTAAAATTTTCCAGTTGGGTGCATATGTGACAATAACACAGTGACCTCACCAGTCTATAGAAGGCATGTTTAAGAAGCTGACATTTGTGCATGAAAGTGTGTGGTAGTTATTTTGCAATAATATTTTGTTGTTAACTTATGCATGTTGTCCTGTGCCAATTTGAATAATGTCCATATCTAGGAAATTCATGTGTGTTATATTTTCAAGTGTAATGAAGGGTTAATAATAATTCAAAATATTGATGAATTCTTCTCAATCTGCTTCTCTGTGAATCAATGTCAACAAAAATACACAAGAAACTGCCATTATGTGACTGTCACCTAATAAATGAGTTCATGAGAATGAAAAAGAGCATAAAAAAATGGTCTCAAAAGTTAGCAAGTAACCCTGAAGAAAATTTCAAGAAGTCTTAAAGGAAAAACAACACTGGATACAATAAATTGTTAAACTCCAGTTACTCAGGTCACATGATGAAGATTACACTTGCAATCTTTTGACAGAGGTAGAAGCAGTAATGATGTAGTCATAACTGACCACCTGTAAATTCGATCAGTACTTGACAGGATCCATTTTAGCTGCTATATATAAAAAGCACAATGGCATGGTCTGAAAATACAAACCATGTTGCGAAACCAACTGTTTCTGGGACCCAGCCTGAGATTACTGGAGAACCTCAGCAAGTCAGGCAGCATCTGTGAAGAGAAAGCTGAGTCAACATTGCAGGTCCAGTGACTCTTCATTAGAATGTTCCAAGTTCATCTTGAACTGTTGCATTCATGTGATGAAGGTGCTCCGACAATGCTGTCAAAAAGGAAATTCAGGATTTTGACACAAACTATGATGAGGGAATGTTGATACATGTCTTAAGTTAGATGTTATATAACTTGGAGGAGAACTTGCTTATGTTTTCAAGATAAATACACTAATGGTTGCTTGGTAGTATAGAACTTGGATATTGTTGAAAAAAATACACATTTTCTTGGCCTTGCATTCATTAGGATAATTCGGAAGAATACCAATTCAGGAATATTTACACTGCATGTGTGGAGTATGCTTATTGGTAGATGTGTTGCTATGGAGAATGCATCTATTCTTACTGATTGACAGTGAACTGTCAGGCTTTGTTTCAATTTTAAGTTAGATAGTTTTGAGTCTGAATTTTTTCAAGGCATCCTGACAAATGAACCAGTGATTGGCTGTTACCTATTTTATTGAGTTGAAATAGATGCAGTATGTGTACTTTCCTGTCTATGAAAATCTCTATAAAATGTGTCAATTCTATTTATACGAGTGTCCCACATTGCAAGCCTGACTGACAACCTTAAATTGCTTGTCAGCGTAATTCTTCACAAGTTCAAGATTATCCAGCAAACACAGAGGAACCTCAATTATCCGAACGACACAGGCAGGGAGTATTTTGTTTGGATAGTCGAAAGTTCAGATAATCGAAGGCCGGCTAATACAGTTTAGCCAAGCATCAGGATCTTGGGATTTTGTTCGGATAATCCGCAATTCAGATAATCGAATCCCAGATAATTGAGGTCCCTCTGTACAGTCCAATTACAGAATTGCATCCAATGTTGGACGCTGATGCAAGTTTTGCAAGCCTGGGCTGGCTTGTTAGGGTCAGTACCTTGCCTGGTGGGAACTGCTGTTTCAAACACCCTGGCAGACATTGAGGCATAGCCCTATATATCAGGCATCATACTAGCACTGACATTCATAAACCACATTGCTCACTTGCGTGACAGGCTGAACATCTTTTTGGTTTGATGGCAGAATCCTCTTAGTGGTGAATACCACTCATGTCACAGCTGTGGTTGTGTGAAACAGCTAGCTTTAATGAATCTGATTGCTTTAGGACCTATTATTCCATATGATGGCTTTGGCAACATTAAGACTGTGTGGTGAACAAATGTATCCTGCATTATTTATATGTTTGCCAATAATCCAATCTAATAATCCATGAAAGTGTAAGAATTCCAATGTATGTACTGATCAATGAAGGTGCATTTGTGGTAGACAGTAACAGAGAACCCCCCCCTTTGATGTCCTTGTTGAGAAATCAGAAGAAGAGTTTATTTGACAGTTCTAACTAAGAGTAAATTTAAGCACAGACTGGAAAGCAAGGAAATCCTTACATGCTGTTGTGGGTTCAAATATAGCAAATGCATTATCAAAAATTTGCGAGGAGTTAGTTCGGTGTCATCCCTTCAGACATTTTCTCATGGAGCACAACAAAGATATTTGTGAGCGTTAAACATAGTATTGTGAAGATGGGCTGGAGTCTGAACAAGATATGAACATAAAGTGAGAATGTTACAAACATAAGTTGCAGCTGGTGGCTGAGTCATCAATTGTGCTATGTAAATCAGAAGGAAATTCCAATTTGTATTTAAATTGTAACAGACTTGGGGCTTTTATTACTGTTCATGATAAAGTAAGTTTATCTATGTCACTTATAAATTTTTCAACTTTGCTGTACAGTAAGTATTAGTCCTGACATTATGAATGCTTTCTCAAGAATCCGCGCTGTGTTCCAGCATTCGTGACACATTGTATCTTCAGCAAATTGGAGGAAGAGAAGCTTAGAGCACTAAAGAACAATGTAACCTAGTTTTATTTATGCATAAATCAATTCCGACTTAGGAGGAATGTTGATAGGAGCACAATATTGTCTGAATGACAATACACATTCCAGACATTTGTACTTTGAGTATGTGTTCCAAAGTATTGAGAATGTGGAACTCATTACCACATGGAGTGGGTTTTTTGGTGCGAAGAGCGTTGACGTATTCAAAGGGAAGCTGGCCAAGTACCAGAGGGCTAAAGGAATAGGAGGATTTATTATAAGGTTAAGTAAGATTGATAGCTAGGGAGGTGCCACCTTTGGACATAAACTCTTGAGTAAATAAACCTTTTCTGTGCTGATTTTATGAATTAATGAAAGTAATAACAGGAAAGTCTACATGACATCATATAGCATTAAAATAACAACTTGCGTTTGCATATAGTCTTTAATATGGTTTTAAAAAAAAGTCCTAAAGAGCTTCACAGGAGCAGTATCAAACTGATTTTGGGTGAGTGAAATGGCAGGATGTCATAATGTTCAGTCAGAGAGGCAATGCAAGTACAATGGGCCAAATAACCCCTTTCAGCACTGTAACATTCCTGTGTTCAGACAGATGATTAAAGATTGGTCAAAGAAGAAGGTTTTAAGGAACATCTTCAGAGCAGAGAGTGATTTAAAGAAGTTTATGGAAGGAATTTTAGTGCTCAAAGGCTAAGTAGCTGAAAGCATGGCCACCAGTGGTGGAGGAATGAAAATCAAGGGTAGACCAGAAACCAGCTTGGAAGACTTCAGGGATCTCAGAGTTATATGGCTAGAGGAGGTTACAGAGATAGAAAAGGGTGAGGCCATGGATTTCTTTTTAAATGTTGGGTTGACTGCATTTCATGTTTGAATTCAAATACAAACCAGTCATATCAAACTCTCAAACAATAATTACTGTGATCAGAACATGATTTGAAATATTTAGTCATTATTATTGCAATAGCAGATCAAAAAGGATTCTGGCGCCAAAAGTCATGCTGCTTTATTCTGGAGTAATTTAGATTTTGTATTGCTATTGTCCAACAGTAACCTTGGTTGTGAACACTTTGTCACACAAGAACTTGTGAGAGAATTTTGCTATGTTAAAGGTGCTTTGTAGATGTAAATGTTTGCAGTAATTGAACCATGAAGTTTAAACGTCATCTAATAATGGAAGATTCTAAAATGACATGAAGTCATAATTCAAACAAAATTTCCTTATTGGCTGAGAGTCTTATCCACCAGACCAAGAGGTGTTGAGGAATTTTCTTCTGTTGTAAATTAAAAATGTATCAGGAAAATGGAGGTACAACGTTGTTTCCCATTTCCTAAGGCCACTTTAAAGCCAGATTAAAATTATGCTTTTGCTTCATAATGTCGTTGTGGGTCTGTAATCCAACACAGGTTTATGCATATATTGACTCTGATAACAGAACAGAGGGCTAATAGTTTTAGCTGTGATTAATATGAACAACAACTAAGCTTATTGATTAATCATTTGTTCATTGAAAACAAAATCATTAATTGTGCATGGTTCGACCTTGTCAAGTAGTCTATCCATTGCACAAATTTGTGTGCTCACTGTCCACCTGTCTTCAGCAGAGAACAGCTGGCATTACTGTAACAATGGAACCAAAAGTGAACCATATTTGCAGCTTTATTTGTCAGCTGGGTATTTTGAGAGACAGCCATGTTGGTTGAATACAGTGAACTGAGAGCTTAAGTTCACTCGAATTCTTAAACTTTGTTACTGATGTGGGCACCACTGGCAAGGCCAACTTCTGCTAGCCATCCCTCATCGCCCTAGAGGAAGGGCTAATGAGATCGCCTGTTGAACTACTGCAGAAGAAGTATTGTAGCGACACCAAGAGTGCCTTTGGGGAAGGAGATTAAGGATTTTGACCCACTGGCAGTGAAGGTACAGTGATATATTTCCAAGTCAGGAGGGCGAGTGGGTTGGAAGGGAATTTACAGGTGACGATGTTCTCATCTGCTGCCCTTGTCCTTCTAGATGGTGGAGGTCATGTGTTTAGAAGGTGTTGTCAAAGGCACCTTTGGTGAGTTGTTGCAACAATGTATCTTGTAGAGGGTACACACTGCTGACACTGATGGAGAATGTTTAAGTTGGTGGATAAAGTATCAGTCAAACAAGTTGCTTTGTCCTGGATGCTGTTAAGCTTCTTATGTATTGTCGGAGTTGCGCTTATCCAAGCAAGTGAACAGTATTCCATCACACTCCTGAACTGAGCCCTTTAGATAGTGAACAGCCTCTGTGGAGTCACACAGTAAGTTGTCACTCTGCGTTCACAGCCTCTGAGCTGCTCTTGTGACCACAACATTCAGTTTAGTTTCTGGTCAATGGCAAACCCCCAGAATGTTGAAGATGGAGATTCAGTGATGAGCCTGCCTTTGGCTATCAAGGTGAGATGATTAAATTTCCACTTGTTGGAAATAATCATTGCCTGACATTTGCTTGAATATTATTTGCCACTTAAACAACCCAAGTCTGAATGTTGACCAGGTCTTTTTGCATGTAGGCACAGGCAGCTTCAGTATCCAAGAAGTTGCAAATGTTCCTTAATATTGTGTAATCATCACAGACAATCCTGACTTCTAACATTATGACAGAGGGAAGATCATTGATGAATAGCTGAAGATGTCTGGTCATTAGACAGTCTCCTAAAGAGGTCCTACAGCAATATCCTGAGGGCTGAGATGATCGGCTTCCAACAACCAAAAATGTTGTCTTTTGTGCTAGGTAGGTGTCCAACCAATGGAGAGATGTCTCTTTCTTTGATCCCAACTGGTTTCAGCTTTGCTGGGCTCCCTTCATGTGTTAATAGCCCTGTCAATGACATCTTCCATCACTTTGCTGATGACTGAGAGTGGAATAATGACACAGTAATTGACCAAATTGGATTTGTCCTTTTTGTGGACAGGACACTCCTGAGCAATTTTCCATACTGTCAAATAAACATCAGTCTTATAGATGTACTGGGAGATCATGGTTAGGGCTGTGACTAGTTATGTAGCAATAGTCTTCAGAACTACTATCAAGGTGTTGTCTGAGCCCTGAGCCTTGATTATTTCCAGTGTCCTTCACTCTGTCTTGAGTGAATCCAATGGGCTGATAATTGGTATCTGTGATGCAGGAATCCTCTTGAGGAATCCAAGATTGAACATCCACTCAACCCTTCCGGCTGAAGATTGTTGCAAATGCTTCAACCTTGTCTTTTACAATTAAGTAATGAGCTTCTCCTTCAGTGAGGATGGCGCGTCGGTGTCCGTTGTTTAATTGTCTATCACCATTGATGTCTGGATGTGGCAAGACTGCAGCAGAGCTTTCACCTGATCAATTGATTATGGGATTTCTTCCAAAATCATTCATTCATTATTTGATAACATTTCTCTGTCAGTAATCCTTTAGAATCTGGCCTTTATCATGTGGAATTTTAGTTTTGTACTGATAAAATATTGGGAAGACCAATGCCAATTGCTTCAGGCTATGTACTAACTCAGTTCTCCAGCCACCAACATCAGTTGTGACCTTGGCCACTGTCTCTGGCTGAACCAGACTGTTTGCAGCCTTGATGTTCTTTTGACATTGGTTTGAACTTCCCATTCCATATAAGCTCCATCACCATGACTTTACAAAAGGGAAATTGAGATTAAACCAACCTACCACCTCCGTAACAATACACATCTCCATTCCACCCTCAGCCCATCAGCTTCTGAACCCCCAGTTCATGCTTTTTATTTTTGTAAACCTGTCAATTACAGTTCTCTCCAGGCAGGTCACCTAGCTTCCATTAGCTTCTTTAGAAGCTCTGCTCCTGTCTGACCTCTCAGGAAGTCCCATTCACTTCTCTGCTCGTTGACTTGCAATGGCTCATATACAATTCTCATTGTCATATTAAAATCCCTCCAGTGACTTGCCCCACCCTCCCTTCGTAATGTCCTCCAGTCCTATAGCTTTAAGACATCTGCCTCATGTCTAGTCTCATTACCTTCATCACTCCAATGGTGGCTGTTCCTGCTGCCCCAGTTTTAAACCCTGGAGTTCCCTCCATAAATCTCTCCATTCATCTCTGTCTCTTATATTACCTACCTCTTTCACCAGGCTTTCATCATCTTCTGGTAATATATACTTATGTGGCTCATCTTGAATATTTAGTTTATAATGTTACTATGAAGGACGTCTTACCATATTGAAGATGCTACGTAAATGGAACTTGTTTTATACTCAACCTCCACCCTTTGGAATTTTAAAGAGGGAACTTCTTTCTATGAATGTCTTTACCTGAGTTAGCAACATCTTCACATTCTGCAGCTTGTATTTTTCAGAAGCACCAAAAGACGATTTGACATGTCGGCCTGCTTCACATGACCATGGTCAAACCTCAATAATACTTTTCCTTGTTGGGTACAAGAATAGCCAAATGGGAAGAGCTCAGCAATGTGATTCCCTGGTCCAATAAAGGGTGGGCTGGATGGCAGAGGCTGGGAAAGGGTTAGGTTTGAAAATATTGATCTTTAGATGAGAAAAGGTGGGAAAGAACTAGAAGCAATAGGGTAAACATGTGTGATGGTATGTAGCCCATTGAACATCCCATGTTAAAAGTGCAGCTTATTGTGTTTGTATAGCAGGATACCCTTTTAGATCATAAGACATAGGAGCAGAAATTCAGCCAATTGAGTCTGCTTCACCATTCAGTCGTGGCTGATAAGTTTCTCTACCCCATTCTCCCACTTTCTCCCTGTAACCCTTATCCCCCTGATACTCAAGAACTTATCTATCGCAGTCTTAAGTACAGTCAGTGACCTCACCTCCACAGCCTTCGGTGGCAGTGAATTCCATAGATTCTCCACTCTCTGGCTTAAGAAGTTTCTCCTTATCTGTGTTCTAGAAGGACTTTCCTTTACTCTAAGGCTGTGTCCTCTGGTCCTAGTCTTTCCGACCAGTGGAAGCATCTTCCCAACACCTCTGTCTGGGCAAATTAGTATTCTGTATGTTTCAATTAGATCCACCCTCATCCTAAACTCAAGTATAAACCCAGAGTCCTTGACCGTTCTTCATGTACTTTTTGTTCTGGAACCATTGTCGTGAACCTCCTCTGAACATGCTGCAGTACATACATCTTTCCTGAGATATGGGGCCCCAGAACTGCGCACAATACTCCAAATGTGGTCTGACCAATGCCTTATAGAGAAATCTTTTGGTGGGCGACGGCTTAGAAAATAGCCAGCCATGTCAGGAAAGCTGGTACTGAAAGGGCTAAACGATCTCCTCTTTTTTTTTCTTCTTTCATTCGTGAGAGGGTGCCATGACTGGCCATGCAACTGAAAGTTGAGAAGTGCGAGCAGGAAATGTTGCTGCAGTGGAATGCCAGCAAACATGACCCTTCTGCCTGGACTGAGAGAGGGTTTTTCCAAAATGTCAGCAATCTGCGCTACAGCACACTTTTGTAGTGGTTTTCTAACCTCCATTACTCTCCCCTCTGAACTGAAAAAGCGAGCATCATCTCTTGGGAAAAATATTTTAGATTTTTCTTCTAGTTTTAAATTTAGTGAACAGCCAAGTAGTCAAGATAAAGATTATCCATTCACACTTCATGCAAATGAAGTGTGTGGCAAATGTTGGAAAGCAGTACTCCAAACAACAAATCTCATGGTCTGGAGTTAGCTCAGTGGGTGCAACCCAGATACAAATGGGCTAAATTTAGACTAACCTTCCAGTTAGAAAGCTCGTAAGATCAGTGGAATTTCAAGTCAGGTGAGTAGTAATTATGTCATGGAAACAGGCCATTCAGCCCCTCCGGATGGTGTGGTCTGCAGAAACGTGTGTTGTCCACGTGCTTGCTTTTAATGACCAGTTGAAGAGAAGAAATCAGCTCGGCTCTCTCTGTCAGTAACAACAAATATTTTTTGTTTATTTCATAGCTGTCACACTTAAATTAAAATGTAGTATATTAGAAAATAAAAGAGCGAACTACCAAAGTTCTCTTGATTGGAAAAAGAGGAATTATATTACCTAATAACATTGGAAAGAAAAATACAAAAATGATATCAGACACACACAACCACTCGCAATAAGTTCAAAAGGAAGAGTGTAGAAACAGAGAAAATAAAGGTGACTAAAATTTAAAAAGTCTTTAGAATCCTTGAGGAGTTAGATTTTTTTAACCTGAGACAACAGCTGTTTAACTATGGACTTGTCATCAATTATTGTGGCAAAGTTTGCTAATAGCTTAAGTTATTGGCAAATGGTTATTTCCCCAAATTGTTTGTCACTAGGCTCTGTTTTCCAAGATAATGAGGGACACGGGGGGAGAGAGAGTCTTCCAGACAAAAATGAGCAAAAGAAAATGTGTCCAACTTAAAATCGGCAAAGATGGACATATATCAGTGTGAATAATCTGTGCCCCAGGGAAGTACAGAACCCACACCAATATATTATTTTTTCTAAGTATGAAGATGTAAGTTTTAATTCACTTAAGCCGTTTTTCATGTTAAAAATCTGCCACTGGGGAAGCTTTGTAATGTGACTGGGGCACTGGAGATCAATCTTTGGTTGGAAAAGCACAGTAATTTGTAATTAAAATCCCAGAAGATTGTTGCTATCCCCCTGTCATTTTTGTCAGGTTTGTGAACAAGAAGAATCTGAACAAATGCAATTGTAGAATGTGTACTTTTGAAAGACCGGGGTAGTGGTGGATGGACTTTTTCTGAGGAAAGGTGAATTCAGATGGGGGGGTTTCAATGGTGGGGTGGTCAACATAGAACATATTGGCACAGGAACAGGCCCTTTGGCCCACCATGTCTACACTGACCACAATCCCATCTGTCAACACATGGTCCATGTCCTTCTATTCCCTGCCCATTCACGTGTCTGTCTAAATGCCTCTTGAATGTTGCTATCGTTGCTGCTTCTTCCGCTTACCGTGGCAGCAGGCAACCAACCACCCTCTGCATTTAAAAAAACTTGCCTTGCACATTTCCTTTCAACTTTCCCCCTCTCAATTTAAACCTATTTGACATTCCCACTCTGGAGTAAAAAAAAGCCTCTGACTGTCCACACTATCCATGCCGTTTATAAATTTATATACTTCTATCAGGTTGCCCCCTTATGTCCGACACTCTAATGAAAGCAGTCAAAGTTTGGCCAACCTCTACCTACAGCTAATACTCTCCAATCCAGGCACCATCCTGGTAATATTCTTTTGACCTCTCACCATAGCCTCCAAATTATTTGTATAATATGTTGACGAGAACTACACACAGTGCTCCAAATGTAACCTAACTAAAGCTTTATACAGCTGCAACTTGACTCACCAACCCTTTTACACTAAATGCCCTGACCAGCGTATGCCTCCTCTTCCACCTTATCCACTTGTGTTGCCATTTTCAGGGAACTATGGACTTGCAAGATCCCTTTGTATATCATTGCTCCTAAGGGTCTTACTGTTTTAAGGTATATGTTGCTCTTGCATTTGACCTCCCAAAATGCATCACCTCACACTTGTCTGGATTACACTCCCCATCTGCTGTTTGTCTACCAGATTTTTCGATTGATTTGTATCCTGCTGTATGCTTTGACAATCTTCCTCACTATCCACAGCTCCAACAATATTTGCGTAGTCTGGTAATCAGACCACCTACATTTTCATCCAAATCTTTGATACATATTACAAACAAGCAACTTACGAACTCAAGGTGGATCTCGTGTGACTTAATCTTCTGGACCAGCCCACGCTAAGGGACTTTGTTTAATAAAGTCCATGTATACAACATCCACTCCCTTATCCACATCAATTATCATTGAGTTTTTTTGAAGAAATGACAATCGGATTTGTGAGACAAGATCTCCCTGCACAAAGCCATGCTGACTTATGAGTCCTTTTGTCTTTGGGGTGGCACGGTAGCTCACTGGTTAGCATTGCTACCTCGCAGTACCAGGGACCTGGATTTAATTCCAGCTTTGGGTGACTATCTCTCTGGAGTTTGCACATTCTCTCCGTGTCTGCGTTGGTGTCTCCTGGATGCTCCAGTTTCTTCCCACAGTCCAATGATGTGCCTGTTAGGTGGATTGGCCATGTTAGATTGTCTGTAGTGTCCAGGGCAGTGCAGCCTAGGTAGATTAGCCATGGTAAATGTGGAGTTATGGTGATAAGGTAGAGGACTGGGTTTGGGTGGGTGCAGATTCAATGGGCTAAATGGCCTCTTTCCATAAGGAATCTGTCGGGATTCAATTGCTATCAGTAATTCTTTTACCAATTCGAATGAATCCTGTCACCAAGAATCTTCAATAATTTCCCTACCATTGATGTAAGGCTCAGTGGCCTGTAATTTCCTGGATTATCCCTGCTGTGCTTTTTGAACAAAGGAACAACACTGGCCATTCTCCAGTCTTTTCTGGAACCTCGCCTGTGGCTAAAGAGAATACAAAGATCTCTGCAAAGGCCCCAGCAATATTTCCCCTTTGCCTCCTTCAATATCCTGGGATAGATCCCTTCAGGTCCTGGGGATGTATTTACCTTTAATGTTCTTCAAGACACCCAACACTTCCTCCATATTATCAACATGCTGTAGAATATCAACATACCCCTCCCTAATCTTAGCATCATCCATGTCTTTTGCCTTGGTGAATACCAATGTGAATTACTGACTAGGACTTCACCCACTTCCTCTGGCTCCATGCATAAAGTCATTGGTTTGTCCTTGAGTGGACATACCCATTTCCTAGCTATCCTCTTGCTCCTAATATACATTACAATGCCATGGGATTTTCCTTAATCCTACTTTCCAAGAACACTTCCTGGTCTTTTTTAATCCTATTAATTATTTGTTTCAGTTCTGACCTGCTTCCTCTATTTTCCTTAAGGGCCTTGTCTCATTTCATTTCCTCAACCTTATGTATGTTTCCTTTTTCTTTTTGACTAATGTTTCTATATGTCTTGTCATCCAGGGTTCCCACATTTTGCTATCCTTATCTTTCATAATCACAGGAACATGCTAGTCCTGAATTCTGATTACCTGGCCTTTGAAAAACTCCCACGTGTCAGATGAGGATTTATCTTCAAAACAGAAACTGCCAATGTACTTTCTCCAGTCCCTGTGGAATTAGCGCACACACGCACTCACCCCAAGAATCTTATCCATTACTATCTTAAAACTCTCTCAATAATGACCACTAAAGAGTAGGGAGTAATGGGCACATTGTAGTCATCCAAAATTGTGCAAACCTTTACACCATACAGTCAGCCTGCACCAAATTATGCCAATTTCCAGGTCTCCATTCTGGTATACACAGCAAAATGTATGCTATGTCCATACATAGATTGATACTTCTGATTTGGTGCTTGCATCAGCTGTAGCTAAATGAACAACATCTTTGTCTCCAGGTTCAAACTCTACATCAGAGTTCTGAGCACCAGTCTAGGCTCACACCCCAATGCAGTACTGAGTGGTGCAGCAGTGGAGTCTTCCAGACAAAATGTTAAGTTGAGGCCCACATGCCCCCTCTGGTGTAAAAGATCCAAAGACACTATTTCAAATGGGAGTGGGAGAGTTGTTTCCTGAGCCACTGATGATATTTACTCCTCAAACAATATTGCCAAAATGAAACATAGAACCAGGAGTAGACCATTCAGCCCGATGAGCTTGATCTGAACAACTACTATCTTCTATGCTATTTCCATACCCTTTGAGTCATTTTTAATTAGAAATCTCTCGATCTGACTTGAACATGCGAAATGTGAGAGTTTTGCACAGTCCTCTGGGGTACAGAATTCCAAACATTCATCACCCTCTGAATGCAGAAATTACTCCTCATCTCCGTCTTATATGACTTGTATCTTATTTTGAGATTATGTACACTAGTTCTTGACTCACTGGTCAGGAGAAACATTCTATCTATATATCCTGCCACACCCTATCCTGAGGTCACGAAAGGTGCTATGCAAATGCAGTTCTTTCTTTCTGTCTGTAGCTTGGTGACGGTTCATATAGTATTCTCCTCGACTGCTGTGCAGTACTAGCTCCTGAAGTGCGCACGTACTTTTACTTACAACGTTTCAGAGCAGATTGAAGTCAGATAGTTTCTTGATGATTTGTAACTTTTTCTCATTTGTCCTTGTGTGATCTCTCCATTCTATTGTGAAATGCACTGCACACTGTTGTACACTTCCAAGTCCCACACAGATACCACGCATTTTTCCCAGTTATTGATGTCGGAGCCCTGCTCCAAATTGTATGGTGAGGAATCCGTCTCCAAACGATTCTGAGTGAAGGCATATGATCAACAAGTCATTTCTGTGATGAAATGCACAGTCTCAGTCTTTGGCTGGGATTGCTTCATAAGTTATTTTAAAAATCCCACAGCAACAAGCGAGTCAAGGTCAAAAAAAAAAGTGGGCTGCATTTTCCGGACATTCTGATACAGTGTAATAGTCCTTTCCCGTTGAAGTTTTTGGATTTTCCTGTTTGACTCCACACCCGCTGTTTGAGGTGATAGTTTAATACCATAGCTGCAACCCCTCTTCACTCTCCATTCTACAAAAACAAAACCCACCACCTCTGATTTGGAAGCATTTTCTTTTTGCACTGGATTAAATTCAAGTTCTTTTCCTGTTTGGCCTACTTAGTTAGTTTGTTTGTTAATTTTCAAGTGAAGTTGAATATGCTAGTCATTGCTGCAATCCTTTATTAACTCTTTGAACCTTCCAACACCAAATAGTAATTGACACCAAAAGTGCTGTGCTGTCTGTCCTTGGAATTAGGATTGCAGTCCGGCTTGTTGCAAAGACACCTCATGTCAAATAGAAATAATGTGACCTAGTTTTCCACATGATTTGAAGACACCAGTGTTGGACTGGGGTGTACAAAGTTTAAAAATCACACAACACCAGGTTATAGTCCAACAGGTTTATTTGAAAGCGCACAACCACCTGATGAAGGAGCAGTGCTTCCAAATAAACCTGTTGGACTATAACATAGTGTTGTGTGATTTTCAACTTGGTTTTCCACAGTTAGATTGTGAGGAGAGATCACACGCATTAGACTTGCATGCCCTCAAAATTGAAAGGTAACGGCCGATACAACGACAATAAGGGCTCACCTTCTGGGTGACAAAGTTCTGGGTTCTGGGCTCCACCTCCAGGATGTGACATCCCACTGCAGTACTGAGGGAGTGTTACATTATCAGGGGTGGCCTCTTTTGGCCATGACACAACTTTAAACCAAATCCTGTATGTTTGTTTGGGTGCATGTAAAAGATCCTATGGCCACTATTTTAAGAAGAATTTTTATTTGGGGAGTTCTCCTGGTGTCCTGGACAATATTCATTCCTCAATCAATATTGCAATGCAACAGATTATTCAGAAACCACCACACTGCTGCTTGTGGGAGCCTGCTGTGAGCAAATTGGCTGCCCTGTTTCCTAATTTACATCAGAGACCACACACTTCAAAAGTACTTTTTTGTTTTATTTACTATGTGATTCAGACATTTGGAGTTTTAAAAAAATGATAAAAGGAGGTAGAAAACTTTGTAAGATGAGATATGTGAGAGTGAAGTCATTCAGGAGAAAAGTTAGGAAATACATGTTGTACAAAGCCGTTCATATCTAAAAGGGTTAACTGACATTGAGCTCAGCTCCGCCCATTGGGATATTAAAGAACTGTTCCTGGGAGGAGCTAATCAGTTGTTGTCGAATCTATGTCAAAGTTGTTACCAGAATGTTTCAGTAGCAATAATATTTACTTACTATTAATTATAGCCTGATATCTTAAGAGGCAGATGTTGTGATAGTGCTTCCAATGGTTGGGGGAAAGCTAGAACCAGTAAACACCTTTTGAAAATAAGAGATCTCCTGTTTAAGATGAATATGAGGAAGAATTCCTTCCCTCTCAGAACTATAAATCTTTCAAAATCTTTTCCCCAGAGAGCAGTTCAAATTGGGTTATAGAATATAGTCAAGGCTAATTTCAGCAGATTTTGATTCAACAGGGAGTTAAGGGTTATGGAGGACTAGCAATGAAATCCAATTGAGGTCACCATCATGGTCCTTTCGAATGGTGGAGCAGTTTTGAGGGGATGAATAGCCTAACCATGCCACTAGTCTTTATGAACATATCACCCCCTGCCTCAAACAGGTCAACTCTAACCACTTTTCTCCTCACCCGCCTTCAATATCTTTATTACTGCACATCTGATTTCTAAACTCCGGCATCCTCTCGAACAAAATGATGCTGGATTTCAGATCTTGGATCTCTAACCAGTACCTGAAAATAGTAACAAAGCTTGAAGATAATAAAAACAGACTCTAAAATTAATACACACTCTAAAACAAATACAGACTCTAAATTTAATACAGATCCTGAAACTAATGCAGACCCTGAAACAAAAACATACCCTGAAATGAATACAGACCCTAAAGCTAATATAGATCCTGAAACTAAGCTGACTCTGAAACTACTCGATATTCTGAAATGCATAGACAGCCTGAAACTCAAAACAGACAACTTGTAGACCTTCACCTGCCATCTCCCCAGTCAGCTGCCTTGCAAATGGATGAGAAATGAAGCTAGTTTCATATCTGGGAAACCATGGCAATCTTTCTGCCAGAGTTGTGGGTGTGGGGAAGGTGGGTCAAATGGAGACACAATTGGTGGACAAGGGGTGTAGCTTCTGAAAGCCATCTTCAACACCTTGCCTCCAACCTCCACCCAACACCTGCTGATCTCTGCCTCCTCCTCGCCCCAAAGCCTATGAGGAGAAGAACATAACGCTCAGTGGTTAGCACTGCTGCCTCACAGTGCAAGAGACCCAGGTTCGATTCCAGCCTCGAGCGACTCTGTGTGGAGTTTGCACATTCTCCCTGTCTCTGCTGGGTTTCCTCCGGGTGCTCTGGCTTCTTGACTCAGACCAAAGATGTGCAGGTTAGGTGAGTTGGCCATACTAAATTGTTCATAGTGTTCAGGGATGTATTGGGTGCGTTAGACAGGGGTAAGTGTCAAATAATAGGGTAGGGAAATGGGGCTGGGTGGATTATTCTTTGGAGGATCAGTGTGGACTTGATGGGCCGAAGGGTCTGTTTCCACACTGTAGGGATTCTGTGGATTCTATTCTTGTTGCTGGGTCCATCAAGGAGTGGGCCTTGACCTGTGATCTTCAGGACCCACAATCCTGCAGCTTCTGCCAAGTTGCCTGTGCCATGACTCGTGGTGGGAAAGGATGTCCATGCACCAAAGCCTGTTAGCTCTCACTGAGCTGATTGATGGGTGATCCAGAGAGTTATCTCCACGTTCAGGGTGGCATGTCAGTTGCCACTGAATACATTTGACTCGGCACTTGGGAAAAACTAGGTAATTCCTACCTCTGTTTGAGTTAGGATACTGACAGAGTTTTGAATCAACACAAGTTGACAAAGGGTCTGAAATGGGAGGTTGGCGAGGAGAGCATAGGAGTAATCATATCTGAAGATACCAACAGCATGGGGATAGGCTACTCTCTAAAGTTGCCATTAAACACACTCTGTGTTGCCATTTTAGCAATACTACTTTCAGGTTGCTAAGATAATGCAACTTGTGTTGCAACAGCACATGTGGTTAGTTAACTGAAGACAATTGAAATTGAAATCTATACACTTGATGAACTTGCAATTTTGAGTAAAAATTGGAACTTTTTTAGAAAATAAGACCATGACATTCAAAAACAGGAGTAAATTAATGTTATCTGAACTTTAATCCCTGCTAATCCTGGGGTAAGAGCACAGACAGTTTTATTGACAAATGATTAATCCCTGCCTCAGGCGACTATCTGTATGGAGTTTGCACATTCTCCCTGTGTCTGTGTGAGTTTCCTCTGGGTACTCCGGTTTCCTCCCACAGTCCAAAGATGTGCAGGTCAGGTGAGTTGGCCATGCTAAATTGCCCATAGTGTTTGGTGCAATAGTCAGGAGTAAATATTGGGGAGGGGAATGGGTCTGGGTGGGTTACTCTTTGGACGGTCAGTATGTACCTGTTGGGCTGAAGGGTCTGTTTCCATACTGTAGGGAATCTAATCTAATCATATCATATCATGCTTGAAAGGCATACTGCAATTCAGATAATTGTTTGAGCATTTGTTTCCTGTCGACAAATCATGAAGTCAACACTACTGTCTCCAACTGCCTCTCCCCCTCCTGTTTTTTTTAAGACTACACTGAACTACCATTTTTCTGAAAGTCCTAAACGGGGCTTAAATAATTCAGAAACATTCTCTTGAAAGATTCCTCAGGTTTTTTTTTGTGGAAACTATTACATTGATTCATTTTTAAATTTTCCTTCCAACCACTCTGCAGCCTTTTCTGGGAATCCCATTGACTTCCTTTGCCAGAAATATTTTCTTTTCCTTTCAAAAAGGCACCTTTCACCATCCAGCTATCCGAACTGAGGTTCGGTTTTGCTTTCCTGAAAACAGCAACAAAACAGTTTTTTCTTTTCCCAAATTCTCTGGCAATATGCCCAAGTCTTCCAGCATAGAATAGAGCAGGATGGTTCAACATTGTAGCAAAACTGAGCTAGACTACTCTTGCACAATACTTCAGGCAGCAAAGCCCCATCTCGTCCTCATAGGTCAATGGGTTTCCTTTAATAGTGTGATTAACTTAAACTGATTTGGAATATCACCTCTCACTTCTCCATTCCCACTCCAAGACCTGTTCTGAAATGCTTTTGATGACTATCTTTGCTTGGGAGAACTGAGTTCTCACTTGTTCCTGAGACAGGTTGATGGATGCAAGTTCTTGCACAGACACTAGCACAGTCCAGGCAGGTATCTCAATGTAATATGTGCTGCATTGTTGGAACTGCTGTTATTCAGTTGAGATAATAAACCCCTTGTCTTGTTTTGTCTTTCTCGTGACACTATTTTATTCTGCAATCTTCTTTTATAAAGCAGATGATCTGATCACTCAATGCAGTGCTGCTTGTGGATGCACTGGCAGCTATATTTATCTGCAAAGCAATATGAACTACACTTCAAAAGAAACTTTTGGACACAAGAATCCTGAAGATATGAATGAGCTTGTACACATGCATAACAGCATATTACTGTGATGAACTCAACATCCATAATGGAAGAAAGGTTTATTGCGAATAATAGTAGTGTAAAGCATTTATCGCCCTCCAGTACTTTGGAACAATTTCCATGCCCAAAGACATTTGAAAAGACTTTTCCTCCCATTCTCAGCCACTTGTTGAAGAGGGTTTTCATCTTTGTTTGTTTTTTTTTGTATTATTAATGCCATTAATTACCTGGTTTTCTTTGTTATTGTTTAGTGATGTCTCCTCCACATTCTCAAGCACTCCATCAGTCCTGTTTTTGCTTCTATATAAACTGAGGAAAAGTATCACCAGTTTTCCCTCTTTCTGAATGACAAGATGCTGCCTCATCCCACCTGTGCTTTGGTGATCTGTTCTCTCCTCATGGATTCATCAAAGCTCTTGCTGCTTCTATTTTTTTCACTCTGCTCCCACTTTCTGCAAAATGTGTACACAGCATTTAAGTCAACAGTGTGTTGATGGTACAGTCTTAATAAAAGCTAATAGTGTGAGGGAGGTACTTTGATAACACCCTATAATAATGACTGTGTGGTTCATTATTCCCTTCTGAGCAGGATATTTGTCATCCATATTCTGTCCAGCCTACATAGGTCCACAGAAAGCAATGTGGCTGACTCTTAAACTGCTTTATAAATGTCTCTGCATGCTAATGAGTTGTGTTGAAGAAGTGAATACAAAACTTGATGGGATGATAAATGGTGAGCAGGGTAGCCTTGGGTCAGAGGAAGATGTAGATAGGCTGGTGAGATAGGCTGATCAGTGGCAAATGGAACTCAATCCAAATAAATGTAGGTGATGCATTTGTATGGGACAAACAAAGGCAAAGGAATACATGATGAATGATAGAGTCTTGGGAAGCACTGAGGAGCAGGAGGACTTTGGTGTGCATATACACTGGTCCCTTTTGGTACAGGAACAGGTAGGTAATGTGGTTAAGAAGGCATAAAGGGTACTTGTCTTCATCTGAGGCAAAGATGCTAAGAGCAGAGAGCTTATGTTGGAACCATATGTAATATTGGTTAGGCCATAACTAGAATATTGTGTGCAGTTCTGCAATCCACATTATAGGAGAGATGTGATAGCACTGGAGAGTGTGGAGAGGACATTTAACAGGATGTTGTCTGGGCTGGAGAGTATGAATAGATATTGGATAGATGAGGGTTATTTTTCTTAAAGCAGAGGAGACTGACAGGTGGGCGTGATTGAGATGTGTAAAATTATTTGTTAAAGTGCCAATGATAAGGTAGACAAGAAGGAAGTCTTTTCATTACTGGAGGGATTCATGACTAGGGGCATAGATTTAGGGTAAGGGGCAGAGGTTCAGAGGGGATGTGAGGTAACTGTTTTTGACTGGCGCAGACTTGGTCGGCCAAAAGGGCCTTTTCCTGTGCTGTTGCCCTTTACAAGGCAGCCTTCTAATCACTTCTCCAGAGCAGTTAGAGATTGCCAATTAATACTGACCTTGCCAGTGGTAACTACATTCCATGTCTGAAAAATAGTTAATTCTGACTCATGCTCTTGGGCCCTAACCAACTTTCTTAGTGATACCATTGATGCTATTTAAAATAAAGCATTTATTTTAAAAATCAACTATTGAAAGAAATGGAATAGTGTTGGCAAAGACTTTCCTGAGATTCCCACTGACCACTGAAAAAGCTCACCTGGACTGGAACCAAGGTTTCAGATCGTTAAGTAGAAAAACAGGAAGGAATGTTGCAGCAGCGTAGTAAAAATACCAAACAATTTTGATGCCTTTCCCAAAGTAAAAGCAAAGTCGATCAGGACAGACTGTGCAGTTAGTATCTTGGAGTCTCCAGAAATTAAAGATTAATCTGAATGAAATTGCTGCAAGTAACCCAGGAGAAAAATCATTCGCAATATGTAAACAAGTTTCATGAATTTTCTTTGCATGCTTTTTTTTGTCAAGAAAAGATTTTGATTGATTGTCAAGAGTCAGCCAATTGGATAATCATGGATCTATTCACTTGGGGATTGGCTGAGAACACAACCGTGGGCATGTTGGATAGCCAGTGGCAGCATGTGTGGATGGGGCTTTTGGAGGTCATGTGATCATGCCTCAGGAATAGATCCAACGAGAGTTGGCAAGCTTAGAGTTAATGGGGTGACAATATTCCTCAATTGTCGTGAATAGGATTGATGTGTTTCTGGCATTATCAATATTTATACTTTATATACACAACAGTGTTGTTTATCCAAACACTTTGTAACACACCTAAAGATACTGGCACTGGTGCCTTTGCTTTTACTTTCTCAAAGGATAAGTGTTATAAAATTCAGTACTTATAAATACCAGCATTTATGGAGTTTTGGACACTGATTACACAAGGTTCTTTTAGGGATGAACATTTAAAAACACTCTCTTGTTCATTTTCTCAAGCCACTGATTTGGTGTTTTGTTGGAATGGTTGAGAGCCATCATCTGAAATGTGAATTAAGCAATTGCGACTAAAAGCTTTGCCACCAGAGCTTTCACTAAGCTCATAAATTTCAAATTCTTTGCCAAAGCACTGCACTCTTAACAAGACAGTCTGATTACCAGTTCAGTGGCTGTGCTTTGCTATGGTGTATTAAGAAACACCACGATTGATTCAAGAGGTTTACTGGAGAATGCAGTCATCAAATTTACATCTCAGCCTTGATATTTCACAGTAGGACAGTGACAGCCAATTGACTAGCCCCTGCACTCTGTTCATTAACTATCATTCCACACCATCCTACTTTGGGACACCGGTTTCCACATTTAAGAGGATATTTTTAAACCAGAAGAGTTACTAAATATATTCTTGAGTTTTCTTTCTTTGCCAAAATAACTGGGAAATAAAAACAAAAAATGCTGGAACTTGTCAGCGTCTGTGGAGAGAGAAACAGAGGTAACCTTTCAACTAAGAAGGCTAACCACAGAGGCTCATAGTGAAGTCATTATCCTGTTAACAGAGTTGCCAGGAGAATTTCACATAGTGCAGGAGAGATCTCCAGGGATAACTGCTCCCCAACCTCTGACTCTCACAACCCCACCCAGCCCAACAGCCATCTTTTACCCATTGACAATGTTTTTATGATCAATAAAGGAATCTATTCAAAGAAAATGGAAGGAATAAATCATTTATCACCCTTTTTAACACTGTTTTATCTCCCTAGAATTTCTTGCAGGAGTTAATCTTTGTCATGAAGTCTCCAGGAACTCTGTGTTACCCCATCCAATTTAGTCACAGGGTATTGCTTTCTTTTGTTGCCCTTGTCTAAGGAAAGGTATACTGGCATTGGAGGCTGGCCTGACAAGGTTCACCCAAGTTAATCCCAGGTAGGAGAGACCCTCTTCTAAGGAGAGGTTGAAGAAGTTGGTATTTTAGAAGAATGAACCTTATTGAAACATAAAAGGTTCTTAGGGGCTTGACAGGTAGTTGGGAAGTTGTGTTTCCCCTTGTGGGAGAGTCTAAGACCAAAGGATATAATCTCAGAATAAGAGATTGTCCAGTTAGGAAAGAGGTGAGGTTTATTTTTCTCTGAGGGAAGTCAGTCTAGAATACTTCACCACAAAGGAATGTCAAGGTTGGGTTGTTAAGTATATTTATTCAAGGCTGAGATAGACAGACTGTTAATCAGGAAGGGAATCAAGTGTTATGGGGCAAGAGCAAAAAAATTGGAGTTGATGATGATCAGATCAGCCATAATCCCTAAGAGTGGCAGATCAGGCTCAATGAGCCTTCTGCTCTTACGTTTTACATCACCCCTACATTCTAGCTTCGGTTTCTGGTCCATCTCTAAACTAATTCCAGGATCTGTATAAGATTCCTTCCAAACTGTTATCTCTTATTTTCTGTATTACTGGTGCATAATATGTTTACTGCAACCACATCCGTTATCTGTCGAGTAGCTCATTTTGCCCATTGGCATTTAAGGTTGGGACACCCCAGGAGTGTGACCAGGAAATCCCTGGAGTGCGTCAGTGTTGGCAAAGCATCTCCCATACAAAACAATTGTTGAGAACCACTTCCAGACTTCTTAATTGGAGGATAAACTAAATGCATCTGTGTAGATTAGAATCACAATGTGCGTGCACACAATACTTAACTCAAAACTCATACTTGTGGTTGCAAACAGAAAGTTCGGGAAACACTCAGCAGGTCTGGCAACCTCAGTGAACAGAGAAACAGAGTGAATGTATCAAGTTGAACAGGAATATTGTTCAGAAAATGCTGTTAGATCTCCTGCATATGCATCCTTCTACACTGCAATCTTCCCAATCATACTTCAGTCCGTAAAATGCTATGCATTTTGGTATTGCAGTCACACCCACCCTAGTGGTTAAATAAGGTTCAATACTTCTCCAGTTCACAAGTAATGAACTAGTGATCGCTTATGCAGAATCAGCGGTTCCCTTGTGACAACAGATAAGAGCTAAGCCTGGCAGGATTAAACAGGCAAAATTAACAGCCAAAAGGGGTAGTGGAAACACATTCAGAAATGACTTACAAAAGAGAATCTGAGCAATACTTGAATGGTCAATTTTACATATGGGGGCAAGAACAGGGGGAAGTGGAACTGATAATAAATCAATCAAAGTACCAGTACAGGTTCAGCAGGCTGAATGGCCTGCTTGTGTGCTGGGGTAGCCTATAAAAATAAATTAGCTTGGGTCTGATCCACTGCAAATTAGGAGTGTGGGGAGGGCGACTCCACACAATGGAACTTTAACAGCTCCGCTACTAAACCTGGATTAAAGTGACAGCAAAGTATAATACTCAATGGTCATATTCCTAATAAGGTCATCCTGACTTTGGTGCTCTGCCCAGTCTGTTGGCATCCTATTAAAACACGTAGACATTAATGATTGAAGCAACTACGAAAGGAGTTGTGCTAAATTTCAGGTTTTTGGGGAGGTGGGTTGGGGGAATGATGCATGGAGAGAGTGATGTAAAACAATATGTAATCCATCAGAAGGATCTTAACCAGAGTCTATTAATGCATGTGATAAAGCTAAAGATAATATTCTTATTGACTACTATAAATAAACACCAATAACCTCCTCAAGGTGTTGTATTTAAAGTCTCGGTGAAATTCCGTGTCCCTTATTGGGAGACAATATGTTACCATAAGCTCTGTGACCATCAGGTGGCAGTCATTACTTTTCGATACTAATTTAAAATTATTCCAGCTGAAGTGTTGTGCAGATGGTCAATGTGCCAGGTTTAAAAGATGTTTCAGTAATTTCTAATGTGTTGTGGTGGAAAATATAGTACTTTGACAGCTTTGATAGAGTGTGGCACTGGAAAAAGCACAGCAGGTCAGGCAGCATCAAGGAGCAGGACTCTTCATCAGGACTCAGAAGGGGAAAGTGGGCTGAGAAGTAAATGAGGGGGATAGGGCTGGGTGAAAGGTAGGTGGCATAGCGAGAGGTGGATGCAGGTAGGAGATTATTGAGATAGGTCAGTGAAAAAAGTAGAGTGGACAGGTGGGAAGGAAGGTGGATGAGTAGGTCAGGTCAAGAGGGCGAGGTGGAGTCTTATACCTTGGGACCCTACAACCGCACGGCATCAACATCAAATCCACTAGTTTCCAAATCTCCCCATTCCCCACCTCCTCCCAGATCCAACCCTCCAACTTGGCGCTGCCCTCTTGACCTGACCTACTGTCCATCTGCCTTCTCACCTATCCGCTCATTCTCCCCACCGACCTATCACATTTACCTCCTACCTGCACCAACCTCTCGCCATCCACCTACCTTCCCCCAGCCCCTCCCCCCCCCACCTCTATTTATTTTTCAGCTCCCTGCCCCCAGTCCTGATGAAGGGTCCTGCCCCAAACGTTGACTTTCCTGCTCTTTGGATGCTGTTTGACCTGCTGTGCTTTTTCCAGCTCCACACTTAATCGACTCTGACTCTCCAACATCTCCTCACTAACTCCTACTTCAACAGCTTGTTGATGTAAATGTGGCCTATTTGAACCAAGGTACCTTTAGGAGGAAAGGAGGCAAGTTTAATAAGGCACCCTTACATGGGGACAATGAAAGACCCTCAATAGCATCATTTAAAAAGAGGAAACTAATTCAGCTCTTCGTGTCTGTTCAACCATTCAGTTTGATCATAGTTAATCTGTACCAGCCTTAATTCCATAAACCTTTAATACACTTGCCTAAAAAAACACACCAACCCTGGTTGGCATCCAACCTCAAAAGCTTTTTGAGAGGGAGTTCCAGATCTCTAGTACCCATTGTGTGAAGAATTGCTTCCAGGACTAGGGCTGGAATGTGGCTGGGTGACCAGTCCTTACCCACAGATATGGGTTACAACATTAAATATTTTTCATTCCGATTTGGAAGGGGCATAGCTTTTGGTCTTTTAATCCCCCCGAATGCCAGGGAACCCAATAGCTACAGTGAGATATGGTTAGGAAATGAGTGTCTTTGCTCTTAGCCTTAGGATTCATGTTCCTGCCTGACTTGCTATTTTTTCTCAATCGTCTTCCATTGGGATCTCCACTTTCTCCCACTAGCAATGTCTATGCCTGAACCTCACTTACACACGTCATAACTGGAACCCTGTACTCAGCACCCTTCCCAACTTCTCCTGGCCTCATGACTATCCCCTTCCTCTGACACCTGACACTGACAAAAACCCACTAGCTGATTGAAACCTTCCATGCTTACCCTCACTTACCCACTCCAAGATGACATGTTCAACCCACCTACTGCCCTGGCTTCCATCTCAGTGACCAATACAGAACAACTGACCTGAGCAAGATCTTCCAGCAGGAAACTTCCGGATCAAGGAATTGGATAGAACGGAAGTCAGCTAACACATTTCCTGTGCGGACACCCTATCTGTCGAATGGCAGGCTTTGAACCACCACAGGGAGAGCAGTCCTTGCTAAACAGATTCAGGGCAGATCAGGTCCCCAGTCCTGCTAAACTCCATCTGTAGTTCTCAATACTTCTGCACTTGCAGAGAGACCCATGCAGCGCTGCATATTACAGAGGATATCCCCCTCTGCAGTTTGAGTGATGCACTCATTGTTTTAAACTCAAGCAATAAGATGCTATCACATGGCTTTAGGGATTCTCATCAAAAAGAGAAACCCCAATCCACTGCCTACAATTCCCTTCAACCTTGAAGCCTCGAATCCTGGAATGTAGCTTATCCATGACTTCCTGATGAACACAATCCTTACTGGACACTAGAAATCCATCCATCTGTGTCTTGGGGAAAGTTGGGTGGTTGAGGAGGCACAAAGGTGCTTGCCCTGTGCATGTAGGTGGGCTGTAGAGAGAGCCACAATAAAATGGTTCTCTATTCAGTCGTGCACAAGTAGGTGTAGGCAAATCCATGGACAGTTGTGAAGAATTGAAAGCTGATGCTGTTTGTTTGTTGCTGACTCCAAAATCCATGTGACTAAGTAGTTTCATTTTCCGAGTTTTTATGCTGTTCAATGTCTGAGTCTAATCGTGCTCTCCCTTTCTCTTTTCAACAGAAATCCTCTGCCAGCCTCCTGGAAGATGATACGGAACTGAAGAAGGGGAGGAACAGGAAGAGATCCGATTCGTCCATCCCCATTCACTTGTCACCCGGCCAAGAGAGAAGCATGGAAATAGACAATTCAGTTCATAGCACAAACAATGTTAGCACGGTGACATCCAAGGTCCCCATCTCGGAGTCCACTGTACTGGATGATCAGCTGAATCATGTGGTTGGGAAAGGTCAGAATGGCATCCAGAGTCAACATGAACCGTTGGACAGCGATGTTGCAAAGGAGATCAGGTACCTCGACGAGGTTTTGGAAGCCAACTGCTGCGACTCTGTTATGGAGAATGGATCCAATGTGCCAGCTTCTCCTGAGCCGACCACAGTTATTGCAGATGGGCAACGTCCACCCATTTCCACAAGGCTTGACACTCCAGTCTCGCCCGACAATGCCGTCGTAACCATCGCGAGACCGGGTTCCCCTCTCATGGAGCAGCATGAAATTGGTGGCGTGAAGACAGGCGAGATCAATTTGAATGGCCATTCCATGGGGAGCACCGTGACAGAACCACTTGCCGATCAGAAGAATGAGGGAAGGGAGCAGCAGCAGGAGGGGGTGTCACCTTGCAGGAAGTCCTTAAAGGATAACGAAGCAACCATCATCCCTCTGAAGAAAGAGGCCAAGTTTGAGCTCCGGGCCTATCATGAAGACAAGAAACCCTCCAAGCTTTTTGTGGACGATGACAAAAACGAATTCTACAAGATTAAGAAGACACGAGCTTCTGATGAAATAGCTGAACTTGAAAAGGCAAGACTGGAAGTTATTAAAAGCCAGGTGGTCAAGAAGAATCCCAGTATTGCAGAGAAATGGAAGCCACCACAAGAGAAGTCCATTGAGGAGCAGTTGGACCCAGATAAGCTGGAATCGCACAAAAAATATGCGGAACGCAAACAGAAGAAACAGAGCGGGGGCCTCTCCCCAGTTTCTCCAAGGCAGAAAGCCCACATGTTTGTAACACCGGACCCCATCATTATAAACAGGGAAGATGTTGTCACAGAGCAGATAGATTTTTCCGCAGCGAGGCAGCAGTTTTTAAAGATGGAGACCAAATCAGAAGCCTCAGCTCCGCATGGCCAAAAGAGGCCTATTGCCACAAAAGGGGTCTCCTTAAGGCCAGGGACAAGGACGGCCGACACACCAGTGAAAGGCAGTGGTGCGGCTGTGGTCAGGGTGACTGCGCCGGCCGAAGCTCTTGGGCAGACAGTGCAAATCGGGGCCAGTGAGGTGTCTGTTGGGAAAGCATCCGAACTGAGCATGAAGGCTCCTGAAGGGGAGCGGGGAGCTGCAATCCAGAAGACTGCAGCAACACCGCAAGATAACCAGCAGCAGGAGGAAGTGATTGGTGTGGCACCCCTTCGACAGGCCTCCCCTGACCAATTTATCAGCAACACCACAAAACACCAGATGGTTAGCAAAGTCTTTGTGGATGATGAAGGGTTTACCCAGGTCCGGGCGGTTTTGACGATGCTCAATGAAGATGGCGACAGCGATGTTTCAGATCAGTATTTAAAATGCGTCGGTCTCCCTGCAACTGCAGAAGAGCTGGATTCTGGCTTGGACGAGCTGTCCCTACGATCACAGGACACCACTGTGATGGAGACTCTCTCCAACGACTTCAGTATTGATAATGTGAGTGACAGTGGTGCCTCCAATGAGACCATGAATGTTTCCTTGGACTATTCACTGGGTGGATCTCAGGAGTTCTCCCACCCACAGACACCCCAGGCAATAACACCCATTGACAGAGAAAGCTCTCTCAAGGGGGAGTTAACCTCGAGCCCGCTCAGTGATGGTGAGCCAGACCGGTATCGGGGGCCATTGGATGCGGACCGAGAGCTGCAGTACCGAGCAGAGATGTTGGTGCAGAATGCCATTCAGCTGGCATTGGCACAACAGAGCCACTTGGGTGGGGCAGGAGCGGGCGAAGGTCACCTGACAGCGCCGCCACAGCCCACAGGGGTGTTGGGGGGTGAGCCAGTGCCCGTCGACCCTTCAGGGGATGCCCTGTCAAAATCGTGGACAGCAAAGTCTGAGCCATCACAGGCCCCAGTGCCGTTAGCACAGGAACGGAGGCCCTCGCTGCCGAGGGGTCCAGCGGGGTCTGTAAAGTGTAGCACTGTGGACGTCCCCCAGGCCAGCTCGCCACCTTCCCTGTACAAGCCCGAGTTCAGCCCCTTCAGTGACAGTGCCAGTTACCTGGAACCAACAGACTACTTGCGAGACAACGTCTTTGTCAGCCATTCTCAGGAGCCTGAGGTCATCGCTCAAACAGGGCCGTTTAAGCTGCGCACCCGCAGACAGAAGACTCTGTCAATGATCGAGCAGGAGATCCGGGCAGCCCAAGACCGGGAGGAGGAACTGCGGCGCCAGAGGGAGGCCCTCAGGACTGTTCAAAGACCCACCAGAGCCAAACAGCCCACGCTACCCCATGCCTGTTCCTCCAGAACAACAGCTCCCGGTAAGAGCCTGCAGACCGAGGAGGAGTCTGGCACAGAGTATCTCCTTAGATTTGAGTTCATGAGCCTAGCTTCTGAGTGGAAGTTGATGTCAAGGTTTCTGAAATGAACTCGCTCCAACTTCAGTCAAGAATTTTCAGGGCCATGAGGAAAGTGCAGAAGAGTGGGACCAATAGGATCTTTCAAAGAACCAGCAAAAGCACACTGGCCTGAATGGCCTGCTTTCCTGCTGTATGGTTCAATGGTTTACATGGAATTTTCAGCACGGAAACAGGCCATTCAGTCCAACTGGTATTGATGGTCCACATTAAACCCACCCCCATTCTCACCTGATCAGGCTAACTCTGTCGCATGTTTATCCAGTTCCCTCCTCCATATTTCTATAATGATCACCTTAACCATTCCCTTTGTTCTGTATTTTCACCATACCCTGGGAAAAGAACCTTCTCCTGAACTGCTCGTTTGTTCAGTCTCTTACATTGACTGCCACTGGTTTTGGTTCTGACAGCTATGAAACTCGGTAACAATGATGGTAGTAGAAGCAGGGGTGATCAACGATTTCAAAAGAAGATTAGGAAAATCAACTTGCAGAGCTACAGAGATAAAGCAGGGAAATGGGGCTGCCTGGATTACTTTACAGCGCAAACTTAATGAGCCAAATGGCCCCTCTCTGGTGTGTAATGACTTCAGAACAAGAGGTAGGGAGTCACTGGACTAAGTAGACTACTGTTTTGTCAAGCTAGTATAGGCATGTCAGACCAAATGATCATCTTCTCTGTTGCAAGGTTCAGTGTTTCTGCGATGTCTTCACCGGGGTGAGTGCCTGTTCCTTGCCCTTGCCAGATTTTTAGATGTAACATTGCCCAGCCTGGTCAGAACCTGCCTTATCAACTGAACGTCTAGATCACATAGAGACCAAGAGGGGCCAAGCCCAGAGTTTAGATATTTCAGTAGAGAGAGAGGGGGATGCAAAAGAGGTGGAGGAGTTGGATTAATGAATAAGAAGAATATCACAGCTGTACTAAAAGAGGGCATTTTGGATGACTCATCCAGTAGGGGCATATGGGTTGAATTCAGAAATAGGAAAGGTGCAATTACTATGATGGAGTTACACTACAGGCCTACAGGAGATAGAGGAATAGATTGTGGAAATATGAGAAAAACACGGGTTGTTGTAGTGGGTGATTTTTAACTTCCCCAGTATTAAAACAATATGTAGATAGTCCAAGGAGGGAAGGAGCTGTACTAGGGCTTGTATTGGGAAATGAGCCTGGCCAGAGGATCGAAGTTTCAGTGGGGGAGCATTTTGGGAATGGTGATCATAATTCCGTAAGTTTTAAGATAGTAATGGTTAAGGATAAAATTAATCCTCCAGTGCAAGTGCAAAATTGGAAGAAGACTAATTACAGGAATTGGAGAAATTTGAGGGTAAATCCACATCTTCCATGTGGGAGTCTTCTAAAGACCAGTTGATCGGAGTCAGGATCAGCATGTTACTGTGGGGATGAAAGATAAACATAGAACAGGACAGCACAGGAACAGGCCTTTTGGTCCACGATGTGCTGATCATGACAACAAATTAATCCTTATATCTCATACCCTCTAGTCCTGGCAGCAACCTGGTAAACCTCTTCTGCACCCTCTCCAAAGCCTCCACATCCTTCGTGTAATGTGGCGACCAGAATTGTACGCACTGTTCTTCAGCGTAGCCAAGATTCAGGAACCTTGGATGACAAGAAAGGCAAGTCAAAAAGTAAAGGAAGCATATGTAAGGTTCTGAAAACTGAAATCAGACAAGGCTCTTGAAGAATATAAAGGAAGCAGGAAGCAGAAAAGAAGAAATTAGCAGGGCCAGAAGAGGCCATGAATGTAAGGAGAACTCGATACATATCTTAGCAAGAAGGTAGCTGAAAAATGTAGTCCACTCAAAGACAAAGGGAATTTATGCATGGAGCTAGAAGAACTGGGTAAGGACCTTAATGAGTACTTTGCATTGGTATTCAGCTAGGAGAAGGACATGGGTGATGGCAAGATCAAGGAGGGTCTGTTGATATTCTAGGACATGTTGATATTGAAAATGAGGTGTTGGATGTCTTGAAAACAGAAAGGAAGATATGTCCACAGGGTTTGAAGGGATCCATCCCAGGATTCTGAAGAAAGCTAGGGAGGAGATTGCTGGGGCCTTGACAGAGATCTTTGTATCCTTTTTAGCTACAGTTGAGGTCCCAGAAGATTGGAGATTAGCCAATATTCTTCCTTTGTTTAAGAAGGGCAACAGGGATAAGCCAGGAAATTATAGGCTGGTGAGCCTTACATCAGTGGTAGGAAATTATTGAAGGAAGTTCTTAGGATTTACTCATATTTGGAAAAGAATGGCCTTATCAGGTGTAGTCAGCATGGCTTTGTGGGGGGAGATCTTATAAGCTTGATTCAGTTTTTTGAGGAAGTGACAAAGGCGATTGATGAGGGAAGGGCAGCAGAAGTTGTCTTCATGGGCTTTACCAAACCATTTGAAAAGGTCCTTCATGGTAGGCTGGTCCAGAAGATTAAGTCACAGGATCCACAGTGAGTTGTTACATTGGTCTTAGAAGATAGAGGGGTGTATTTCTGACTGGAGGTTTGTGACCAGTCATGTTCTGCAACAATCAATGCTGGGACCTCATTGTTTGTAATATATATACAATGATTTGGATGAAAATATTGCAGATGACAAAATTAGGTGGAGATGTGGATAAAGAGGAAATGATAGAGGATATAGATCAGTTAGAAAGTTGGGCAGAGAGATAGAGTCATAGAGATGTTCAGCATGGAAACAGACACTTCGGTCCAACCCGTCCATGCCGACTAGATATCCCAACCCAATCTAGTCCCACCTGCCAGCACCCGGCCCATATCCTCCCAACCCCTCCTATTCATATACCCATCCAAATGCCTCCTTAAATGTTGCAATTGTACCAGCCTCCATCACTTCCTCTGGCAGCTCATTCCATACACATACCACCCTCTGTGTGAAAGGTTTGCCCCGTAGGTCTCTTTTATATCTTTCCCCTTTCACCCTTAACCTATGCGCTCTCGTTCTGAACTCACCGACCCCAGGGAAAAGACTTTGTCTACTTACCCTCTCCATGCCCCTCATAATTTTGTAAACCTCTATAAAGGTCACCCCTCAGCTTCTGACGCTCCAGGAAAAACAGCCCCAGCCTGTTCAGCCTCCCCCTGTAGCTCAAATCCTCCAACCCTGGCAACATCCTTGTAAATCTTTTCTGAACCCTTTCAAGTTTCACAACATCTTTCCGATAGGAAGGAGACCATATTTGCAGGCAATATTCCAACAGTGGCCTAACCAATGTCCTGTACAGCCGCAACAGGACCTTTCAACTCCTGTACTCAATACTCTGACCAATAAAGGAAAGCATATCAACGCAGCCTTCACTATCCTATCTACCTGGGGCTCCACTTTCAAGGAGCTATGAACCTGCATTCCAAGGTCTCTTTGTTCAGCAACACTCCCTAAGACCTGACGCTTAGGTGTATAAGTCCTGCTAAGATTTGCTTTCCCAAAATGCAGCACCTCGCATTTATCTGAATTAAGCTCCATCTGCCACTTCTCAGCCCATTGGCCCATATGATCAATCTGAGATAACCCTCTTCGCTGTCCACTACACCTCCAATTTTGGTGCCATCTGCAAACTTACTAACTGTACCTCTTATGCTCACATCCAAATCATTTATGTAAATGACAAAAAGTTATGCACCCAGCACCGATCCTTGTGGCACTCCACTGGTCACAGGCCTCCAGTCTGAAAAACAACCCTCCACCACCATCCTCTGTCTTCTACCATTGAGCCTGTCGGATGGAGTCTAATTCAGACAATGGGGTGATACATTTTGGGAGGTTAAATGCAAGAGGAAGGTATACTGTAAATTGGAGGATCCTTAGGAGCATTGTTATTCAGAGGAATCTTGCGGTGCAACTCCATATCTCCCTGAAAAAAATAATACAGTGGATATGGTGGTAAAGAAGGCATACAGCATGCTTGCATTCATTGGTAGTACTGAGAATAAAAGTTGGTAAGCCATGTTGCAGCTTATAACATTCGGTTTGGCAACATTTGAAGTATTGTGTGTAGTTCTGATCACCACACTAAAGGAAGGATGTGGAAGCTTTGCAGAGGATGCAACAGAGGTTTGCCAGCATATGGCCTGGATTGGAATGTATTCACCATAAGGAGAGGTTAAACAAACTTGGATTGTTTTTGCCAGAGCATTGGAGGCTGAGGGGGTGACCTGATTGAAATGTATCAAATTATCAGGGCATGGACAGACAGGATAGGCAGAGTCTTTTTCCCTGGGTGAAAATGTCAAATACTGAGGGGCATAAGTTTAAAGTGAGAGGGAGAAAGTTTTTAAAGGCAATTTTTATTTTTGCAGAGGATGGTAGATACCTGGAACGCATTGTCAGGGGAGGTGGTATAGGCAGAGACAGAGGGCTCTTGGCATGGTAGTAGTGCCCCTTTCTCTGAGCCAGGGGCCCATGTTCAAGGTCCACCTGCTCCAAAGGCATGTAATCATATCCCTGAACAGGGTGCTAAGAAAATATCTATAAACAGAAACAATAGCAGTGTTTAAAAGGCATTCATATAGGCACATGAACAGGCAGGGAATAGTGGGATATGGACCATGTGCAGGCAGATAGGGTTAGTTTAAAATGGCATAATTGTCAGAACAGACATGGTGAATAGCCAAGGTTTTTTCCCCCGCGTAAGAGAGTCCAAAACTAGAGAGGCTAGGTTTAAGGTGAAAAGGAAAAGATATAAAAGAGACATGTAAGGGTTAACTTTTTCACACAGAGGGTGGTGCGTGTATGAAGTAGCTGCCAGAGGCAGTGGTGGAGGCTGGTAAAATTACAGCATTTAAAAGGCACCTGGACAGGTACATGAATAGGAAGGGTTTAAAGAGGTACGGGCCACATGCTGGCAATTGGGACTAGATTAATTTGGAATATCTGATCGGCATGGCCAAGTTGAACTGAAGAGTCTGTTTCCATGCTGGACAACTCTATGATTCAAGACTTCCCTCCATAAACCTCTCCACTTGCTCTTTTTTTTTGTAAGGTACCATGTGTTGGGCAACTTAATAAGAGTGTTAGATGTAGCATATTAGGATTAATAGAGGATTACAAGGATAATAAAGTAGGCATTTTCGGGATGGTAACCTACAGTGTAGTGGAGTGCCACAAGGATTGGTGTTGAGGTGACGATTTTTTTTTCTTTTTTATTCATACACAGGATGAGGGCATCACTGGCTAGGCTGGCATTTATTTCCCAAAGGGTAGTTAAACGTCAACCACATTAGGGTGTAGGTTTGCTCGCTGAGCTGTAGGTTTGATATCCAGACGTTTCATTACCTGGCTAGGTAACATCATCAGTGGCGACCTCCAAGTGAGGCGAAGCTGTTGTGTCCTGCTTTCTATTTATATCTTTCTCCTGGATGGGGTTCCTGGGGTTTGTGGTGATGTCATTTCCTGGTCATTTTCTGAGGTATCTAGATGGTATCTAGATCTACGTGTTTGTTTGTGGCGTTGTGGTTGGAGTGCCAGGCCTCTAGGAATTCTCTGACATGTCTTTGCTTAGCTTGTCTCAGGATAGATGTGTTGTCCCAGTCGAATTGGTGGGTGTTTTTCATCCGTGTGTAGGGCTATGAGGGAGAGAGGGTCGTGTCTTTTTGTGGCTAGCTGGTGTTCGTGTATCCTGGTGACTAACTTTCTTCCTGTTTGTCCTATGTAGTGTTTGTGGCAGTCCTTGCATGGAATTTTGTAGATGACGTTGGTTTTGTCCATGGGTTGTACTGGGTCTTTTAAGTTTTTTAGTTTTTGTTTGAGAGTGTTGGTGGGTTTGTGTGCTACTAGGATTCTGAGGGGTCTTAGTAGTCTGGCTGTCATTTCTGAAACTTCTGAAACTCAAGAACAAACCATGACAAGCAGACCAAACGCAGCCAGAAACCCTAACTACCTTATCATACATTAAAGAAGTTTCAGAAATGATGGTAGTTTCCTTCCCTAAAGGCCATTAATGACCCAGGTGTGTTGTTTCCCAACAATGGATCCATGGTCATCTGTAGACTCTTAATTCCAGATTAATTGAGTTCAAATTATGCCATCTACCACAGCAGGATTTGAACCCAGGTCCCCAGAATATTACCTGGGTCTCTGGATTAACAGTCTAGCGATAATACAACGCGGCCATTGCTTCCCCTGTATGTATTAATGACTCGGATGATGCAAAAATAGGTTGGAAGACAACTGGTGAGGATAGCACAAACTGTCTACCGGATACGGACAGGTTAAGCAAATGGTGAAAAAACTTGGCAGATGGAATGCACTTTGGCAGGAAGAATAGAGGAATTGAACATTATTTAAATGGAGAAAGACTGCAGAAAGCTACAGAACAGAGCTTTGGAGCCTTTATGCATGCATCACAAAAAGCTAGCATCCAGGTTCAGCAGGTAATAGGAGGGACAAATGTGATATTGGCTTTATTTCAAAAGGGAATGAAGCCTAAAAGTAGGGACATCTTGCTAAAGCCATACAAGGCACAAGTCAGACCACAACTGGAATAATATGAATTGTTTTGATCCCCTTATCTAAGATATACTTGTATTGGAGGCAGCCCAGAGAAGGTATGGAGAGATTTTCTTATCAGGAAAGGTTGAGTAGATTGGGCCTGTATTCATTGGAGTTTTAGAAGAATGAGGCAGACATTTTGAAACATTCAAGGTTGTTGGTGACTTGAGAGGGTAGATGCAGAGATGCTGTTTCCCCTAGTGGGAGAGTTTTGGACCAGAATGCATAATCTCAGGATAAGGGGTCACATACGTACAATAGAAATGAAGAATTTCTATTCTCTGAAGTTAGTGAATCTGTGGAATTTTTTACCGAGGGCTACAAAGGTTGGGTCATTAAGCTGAGACAGACTTTTAATCAGTAAGAGAATCAGGGGTTTGGGGCAAAGGCAGAAAATTGCAGTTGAGGATTATTAGCCAGCCACAAATCCATTGAATTGCAAGCAGACCTGATCTGCTGAATGACCTACAGTTCCTATGTCTTATGGTCTGTCATCGAGTCATAGAGATGTACAGCACGGAAACAGACCCTTCGGTCCAACCCGTCCATGCCGACCAGATATCCTAACCGAATCTAGTCCCACCTGCCAGCACCCGGCCCATATCACTCCAAACCCTTCCTATTCATATACCCATCCAAATGCCTCTTAAATGTTGCAATTGGACTATCCTCCACCACTTCCTCTGGCAGCTCATTCCATACACATACCACCCTTTGCATGTAAACGTTGCCCTTTAGGTCTCCTTTATATCTTTTCCCTCTCAACCTAAATCTATGCCCTCTAGTTCTGGACTCCTCCACCCCAGGAAAAGACTTTCTCTATTTACCCAATCCACGCCCCTCATGATTTTATAAACTTCTATAAGGTCACCCCTCAGCTTCCGATTATCCAGGGAAAACAGCCCCAGCCTATTCAGCCTCTACATCGAGCTCAAATCCTCCAACCCTGGCAACATCCTTGTAAATCTTTTCTGAACCCTTTCAGGTTTCACAACATCTTTCCGATAGGAAGGAGACCAGAATTGCACGCAATATTCCAACAGTGGCCTTACCAATGTCCTGTACAGCCGCAACATGACCTCCCAACTCCTGTACTCAATACTCTGACCAATAAAGGAAAGCATACTAAACACCTTCTTCACTATCCTATCTACCTGCAACTCCACTTTCAAGGAGCTATGAACCTGCACTCCAAGGTCTCTCTTTTTTCAGCAACACTCCTGAGGACCTTACCATTAAGTGTATAAGTCCTGCTAAGATTTGCTTTCCCAAAATGCAGCACCTCCCACTTAACTAAATTAAATTCCATCTGCTACTCCTCAGCCCTTTGGCCCTCTCTCACTTACTCTTTCCTTTTTAAATGCTCTGGCATGTCTGCATCTTTGAATAAACTTAACATCCCCCTGTCCCCATATCAGCATCAAATTGTCTTTGTCAGAATTTCAGTGAAGCATTTTGCGATATGAAAGATGCTATATAACTGCAGATTGTTGTAATTTTGACATGTTGAATGGGCCCCCAACATCAGCAGCATTTGGGGAAGGGTGGGGAGGGGAGTGTCCCAGGTTTCTCTCAGCCCTCATGTGCAGACACCTTTCCTGACATTGCTTCTGAAAGGCGTTGCTCTCGTTTTAAGGTTATGCCTTTTATCCAGGACTCTCCTGCCAGAGAAAACAGCTTTTCTGTATCCACCCAAACATCTACTTTAATCATCTTAATCATCTCATCATTCTTTTGCCTTCCATGGAATTCTAGCTTGCTTCATTTTTTTTTTCTTGGTGGCGCTGCTGCTATTTTGACTCAGATGAAATAACTTGGCTGTCCCTGCCTGGGTCCAAGCAACCATTCTTTATCACTTAACCCTTTCAACTGGGGTATAATTCTGCTGGATCCGTGGTGCAGCTCCTCTGAGATCAGGTATGACGGTAAACTTGGCTTTTGCTTTGCTTTCCTCCATCTGCAGCTTCCCCCTGTCAGTCACGTTTGATCAGTTCAGTCTAATGCTTGCCACACCAGGCTCGAGTATACAGTCTGTACATTGTCTTCCCCTTTATTTGGCACCCATCCACTCCCACTGCTGAGACACTGTCATGGTGCCAGGATGAAGTCACCAGCAGTAACTGTCTGTTTGAAAAATGTCACCAATTCTTGTTTAGTTTCTGCTCCCACACAAGTCCCCACACAGGACAGAAAATATCGGGAAGTCAAAATTCTCCTGAAAGGGTGGGAGATGGTCATTGGTTTGTGTTCCTGAACTTCGTAACATTTCTAGGAATCACGATGCTTCGTTCGGGTGTTCCCAAACATTGAAGAATCAATTTCCGATTGGCTTTCCTTACAGGGGAAATCCAAATTTCCTGTGCTACAGCTCTCTACCCTAAGGCAGGTCCTGCCCACAGCGCCTCCACCTGGGGGGTAGAGGCTAGGCAGCAGGTCCTGCATACACACCAAAAGAAACAGGACTGAGGGAGTAGTCTTCTCTGTTTTTGATCAGATATTGTACTGAGGCCAACAAAAAAAAACAAAAATTACTGAAAAAGCTGGCACCAATCTAATACAAGTCATCACTAAGCCCACCAATTCCCTGCAGAGTCCATGTTGCTGTGGACACTTGCGTTTGAAGTCTGTGGTGGTAGAGCCCCTATCACTCTATCACACGGCTAACCAGGAATTCCTCACACTGACACAGCACGGTGACTCAGTGGTTAGTACTGTTACCTCACAGTGTCAGGGACCTAGGTTCAATTCCACCCTCGAGCGACTGCCTGTGTGGAGTTTGCACGTTTTCCCCATGTCTGCATGGGTTTCCTCCAGATTTTGTGGTTTCCTCCCACGGTCCAAAGGTGTGTAGGTTAGTTGGATTGGCCATGCTAAATAATCTATAGGCACCGTGATTCCCAGAAATGTTACGAAGTTCAGGAACACAACCAATGCAACTGACCATCTTCCATCCTTTCAGGAGAATTCTGACTTCCTGATATTTTCTGTCCTGTGTGGAAACTTGTGTGGGGGCAGAAACTAAACAAGAATTGGTGACATTTTTCAAACAGACAATTACTGCTGGTGACTTCATCCTGGCACCATGACAGTGTCTCAGCAGTGGGAGTGGATGGGTGCCAAATAAAGGGGAAGACAAGGATGCGCAGGCTAGGTGGGTTAGTCATGGGAAATACAGGGATATAAGGAACTAAGGTGGTGGGTTCGTGTGGGATGCTTTTCGGAGGGTTGGTGTTGACTTGATGGGCTGAATTGAAGAGTGTGGCACTGGAAAAGCACAGCCTGTTAGGCAGTATTCGAGAACCAAGAGAATCGACATTTTGAGCATAAGCCCTTAGAGAAGGAACCGATGGGCTGAATGGCCTGCTTTCACACTGTAGGGATTCTATGACTGTTGGAAGGGTTGCTGCTCAGCCTGTTAGGTGTCTTTATCATCTTGAACAAATGCATCCTGAAGTGGGACTTGAACCCACAGCTTCTGTCTTGGTGTCAGGGAAGCTACCCACTGTGCCAAAAGGTCTTCAGATGCGCAAGTGTCAGTTTTCTAAGCTTCTGTGGCAGGTTAACTGTGAGCTGAGAGCTGCGTGTCTGCCTAAGCTCAGCACTGAGTGATCAGTGAAACAAAGAGTGTGCAGGTACGGGCTCCAGATTTCAACATCTCCTCCAGGCTGATACTTGCCAATGCAGGACTGAGGGAGTAGTCTTCTCTGTTTTTGATCAGATATTGTACTGAGGCCAACAAAAAAAAACAAAAATTACTGAAAAAGCTGGGCAGCAGCTGTGAAGAGAAATCAGAATTAACATTTCGGGCCCAGTGACCCTTCCTCACAACTGATGGGAACATGGTGTTGGAGTTAGGCCTCAGGCCTCAGTTAGTTTAGAGAAGCTGGGGTTATTGTCCTGGGAATGAAATGGAGATTTGACAGGCATGCAGGATTAGTAGAGTTCAATTAGCTCAGTTGGCTGGATAGCTGGTTTGCGATGCAGAGTGACACCAACACCACAGGACCAATTCCCACACCATAACGATTTCACCTTCTCACTTTGCCCCTTGTCTGAGGTGTGGTGACCCTCTGGTTAAATCACCACCTGTTATCCCTCTCCAGTGAGCAAGCAGCCCTATGGTCCTCTGGGAGCATGGTGGCTTCACCTTGGTTCACAAGATTATTGTATACATATAAGATGTGGAAATGTGTTGCTGGAAAAGCGCAGCAGGTCAGGCAGCATCTAGGGAACAGGAGAATCGACGTTTCGGGCATTAGCCCTTCTTCAGGAAAACAAGGTAGACAAAAAAACAGCTGTTCCCAGTTACCACTTTGGGACTCCTGTGGTTGTGACAAGGATTTTGTGGATGCAAGCCCTCATTGTACAAGGACACAGATTGGGCAAGAGACATGGGGAAGATGTGAGGAAGAATGTTTCAGACATGGAACTGCTCAGGACGGTGGGACTTTGATGTCTGAATTAGATTGGATTGTCGCTTGATGGAAATCAGTTTCTATGGCCATGGGGACAAAGAGACGTGGGACTGAATGGATCGGTGAAGGATGAACTCTGGGACAAATTGATTCATTCTGAATTGTTATGACTCTGATTTTATGAATTGCTGATGCCAGCCACAGCTGCAATTTATATAATACATTTCAAACACTGGAAAGAAAATTGGAAGATGCAAAAGAGACGCCTGACTTTCTGTAGTGCTCAATGTTGCAGATTCTGGTTGTCTACTGACCTCTAGTGGCTACAGTGAAAAGCTACAAAATGCATGGAGATCCTGAGCTCTCTGAAGTCTAGATGTGACAGCCGAGCAATCAGATTCCAACATTGCCCACTCCAAAACGAAAAGTCTTGCTCCATGTCAGTAATCAGGCTTCTGTTTTTGAGGTCAGTGTTTGTGTTCACACCACAAATGGACAAAAACATAGTACATGCACCTACAGAATTCCTTTCACAACCACAGGATGTCTGAAAGCCCTTTACACTCAATCAATTATTCTTGAAGATAAATCAATGAGGACCAAGAGTAAATAAGGTGAGACTGTGTTTGCTAGCAGGAGGGGTACAAAAGCGAGATTTAAGAATGGGAGTAGATCATATGCACTATTAGGTTTTGATCTGCCATTCACCACAGCCATGGCTGATCTTTGGCTTCAGTTCTCACTTTCCCCTTGTGTTCCACATATTCCATAATTCTTAGAGATGCCAGAAATCAGTCTATCTGACTTTGTGTATCCAATGCATAGTCAGTAAAAATGTCAAATACTGAGGGGCACAGGTTTAAAGTGAGAGGGAGAAAGTTTAGGGAAGATATGCGGAGCAGTTTTTATTTTTGCAGAGGGTGGTGGATACCTGGAACGCATTGTCAGGGGAGGTGGTATAGGCAGAGACAGAGGGCTCTTGGCATGGTAGTAGTCCCCCTTCCTCTGAGCCGGGGGCCCATGTTCAAGGTCCATCTGGCCCAATGGCATTTCATCATATCCCTGAACAGGTTGCTCAGAAAATATCTATAAACAGAAACAATAGCAGTGTTTAAAAGGCATTCATATAGGCATATGAACAGGCAGGGAATAGTGGGCTATGGACCATGTACAGGCAGATAGGGTTAGTTTAAAATGGCATAATTGTCAGAACAGACATGGTGAATAGACAAGGTTTTTTCCCCAGGGTAAGAGAGTCCAAAACTAGAGAGGCTAGGTTTAAGGTGAAAAGGGAAAGATTATAAAAGAGACATGTAAGGGTTAACTTTTTCACACAGTGTGATGCGTGTATGAAGTAGCTGCCAGAGGCAGTGGTGGAGGCTGGTACAATTACAACACTTAAAAGCCATCTGGACAGGTACATGAATAGGGAGGGTTTAAAGGGATATGGGCCAGATGCTGGCAGATGGGACTAGATTAATTTGGAATATCTGATCGGTTTGGCCAACTTGAAACAAAGGGTCTGTTTGCATGCTGGACAACTCTATGACTCAAGATTTCCCTCCATAAACCTCTTCTTTTGCTCTTTTTTTTGTTGTGTTAGGCAACTTACTAAGACTGTTAGACATAACATATTAGGATTGATAGAGGATTGGCAAGGATAATAAAGTAGGCATTTTCGGGATGGTAACCTATAGTGTAGTGGAGTGCCATAGCGATCGGTGTTGGGGCCACAATTATTTTTTTCTGCTGGGTTAGGAAATTCCAAAGATCCACAATTCTTTGAGTGAAGTAATTTCTCCTTATTACAGTCCAAACTGGTCAACCTAAACCAGGCATTAGATTCCCTGACTAATGGAAACATCTACCCCATCATACCCCTTCAAAATCTTATGTTGCACTGTGATCACCACTTATTTTTCATAAACTCATGAGAATATAAGGACAAATTACTCCGTCTGTCATCATAGGAAACACATCCTCATCCCAGGGGTGAGTGAATGTTCGCTGTACCAAAACAACGAGAATTCTCTTTCCTTACACAATGAGTGGTTGCAATCTGGAATACACTGTATGAAAGAACAGTGGAATCGGATTTAATTGTAACTCCCAGTACCTCTTATTATCCAACAGGTAAAAAAATATTACAAGGCTGCAAAGAAGAATAGGGGAGTGAAATTAATTGAATAGTTCTTTCAAGGGGGCAGCAGAGGGAAAATGGACTGAAGGACCTCTTTCCTTGCTGTGGCATTCTCTGAAATTTAGTCAGTCCTGAAATATTGGTTTGTCCATTATGACCTCTCTTATTGGTAAGTCCTCCTTGATGAATGGTGTTGTTGATGCAATACGTTTGGAGTTGGAGTTTCCCTGTTGTCTGGGGACAGCTGGGAGATGGCTCACTTTTCTGAAATTAAAAGTAGACAATGAAAACAACTTGCTTGATTTTTTTGGCAGAATCTTCAACTTATCAAAACATCCCAAGGGACTTAGAGGAGCATTGTCATGACCAAATTTGACAGCGAGCTCTGTAAGAATTTACCAGGGCAGATGACTTGGTCAAAGAATAGGTTTTAAAGAGATGTTTCAAGAAAAGGACAAGATTGAGAAGTTTTAGGACAGCACAGACAACTGAAATCCCAGCCACCAGTAGTGGGCTAGTTGGAATTGGGGACACGGAAGAAGCCACAGCCAGAGAAGCACAGGGATCTCTGAGGTTGTAAAGCTGGTGGATCGTACACAGACAAAGAGATCTTGGAGGGAACAAATTCATCTAACTCATGCTCACATAACACTGAGATTTAGAAAATATCGCCATAGCATAATGTGAACTTGCAAAGCTTGTGACACTTGTGCTGAAATGGTCGGCTCGTTTGAGTTCAAGTTAAGAAGAAAAGGTTGACTTAGAACTGAAATCCACAAACTTAGTTAGTTTATCCAGGATCAGTGAGATATTTTTAATTTAATGCAGTGTGGCAGAAATACCATGCAAGAACGTTTTTTTAAAAAAACTACTTCAGACAAACCAGCAGGAAACTTGCCACCAGGATACATGAATACCAGCCAGCCACCAAAAGAGACGACCCACTATCACTAGTTTCATACATACAGACAAAGAAGGACACCACTTTGACTGGGACAACATGCACATCCTAGGACAGGCGAAACAAAGACACACACAAGAATTCCTAGAGGCCTGGCATTCTAACCGGAACTCCATCAATAAACACATTGATTTAGACCCCCATATACCTTCCCTTGAAAAAAGGAACCAGAAATGACATCACCCACCTTAAGAAACCAAGACCTATAAATAGAGAGGTGGGACATATCACCAGCACTTCACCGGACGCTCTCACTGATGATGTCACCTAGTCATGGTGATAAAACATCTGAAACAAACCTTCCAGTCAGTGAGTTAACTTACATCCAGAAATAAGAGTCTCTTAAAATGGCTGTTGGACATAGTACCTGTTTCTTGCAAGAGGAACAGAAATGACACAAGAAAGTGAACAATTATCTTTTGTTCTGCTTTCCTTCCTTTAGTTAGTCTTAGAAGTGGAGAATAAAATTTCTTAAATTGTGTTGAAAGTGCACCAGAAACAGTGTTTAGGACAACATCATTGTTGAACAGTCAGACTGACATTCAGGAAGTTTACAGAATTGGCTGTTTCGAGGATCATTCAATCTGAGACCAATTGAAAGAGAGAAATTGTGTTTTTGTTTTGTGAGTGCGTTTCAGCTTTTATTGTTTTATTTTGTCATTGATTTCCTGAAGAATTGTGGAGTTGTTATTATGGCACAGAGGAAGGCCATTGGACCCATCCTGTCCATGTTGGGATATTGCCTGCTCCACCACTATAGTAAACTGTTAATCTTAAATCTGTCAGGCAGATAGATTCTGATTGGTAAGTGTGTTGCCATGGGAATGCATTTGCATATGTTCGAAGCTGCAATCTGTGGGCCTGGCTGGTGATGTCAAACTGGTTTTCCACTGTAACTCTGAGCAATAGTCTGAATTATCTAATAAATGATTCCTGATCCCAGAATCACATCTAACAGTGAATGTACTGTTTGGAGCAAGCACAAGCTGGTTGAGCATAATTTGGAGATGCCGGTGTTGGACTGGGGTGTACAAAGTTAAAAATCACACAACACCAGGTTATAGTCCAACAGGTTTAATTGGAAGCACACCTAGCTTTCGGAACGACGCTCCTTCATCAGGTGGTAGTGTGATGTAACTGAAATTATACATTGAAAAATTGATTGTTAAGCCTTTCATCTGTTAGAATACAGTGATAGTTTCACTTCTTTCATGTGTAAATCACACAACCTTTTTTTAAAAAGTTGCATTCTCGGGTTAGCTGTTAACAATGGTGATAGCTCGACAATATGTTGAAGGTGTTGGCCCCCTGTGTTCTCTGTCTATGCCATGATGTTTAGATTGATTCTAATCTAAAAAGTGAGATAATGGAGTTCTACATGAATGCATGCAGTTTTTGAGCAAAGTACAATGCAACCCTGCAAGTACAAATTCACCCCACAAAATATATGTGTGCATGTGGGTCTTTGTCTGTCTGTGTGTCTGTCTGTCTGGGTTGGGGGTTGGGGGTTGTGAGTGTGAGTGTGTATGTGTGTGTGTATAGTGAGTGCAGAGTGTCTTAAGTCTGTGAGGGGGTGCATGTGTGAGTGTGGGAGTGTGTGTATCTGTAAGGGTGTGTGTGCGTGTCTGTGTGTATAGGAGTGTGTGTGTGTGTGTGTGTGTGTGTGTGTGTGTGAAGGAATATCTGTGTGTGTATATAGTGCAATGGTGGTCACCTGTAATGTGACATGAACCCAAGGTCCCGGTTGAGGCCCTCCCTATTGGTACCGAACTTAGCTATCAGCCTCTGCTCGGCCACTTTTCTCTGCTGCCTGTCCCGAAGTCCACCTTGGAGGATGGTCACCCGAAGGTCTGAGGCTGAATGCCCTGGACCACTGAAGTGTTCCCCAACTGGGAGGGAACCCTCCTGTCTGTTGATTGTTGTGCGGTGCCCATTCATCCGTTGTCGTAGCCTTTGCTTGATTTCCCCAATGTACCATGCCTCCAGGCATCCTTGCCTGCAACGTATAAGGTAGACAACATTGGCTGAGTCACATGAGTACCTGCCATGTACAAGGTGGGAGGTGTCCCCACGTGTAATGGTGGTATCTATGTACATATTCTGACACGTCTTGCAGCACCTACCGTGACAGGGTTGTATGGAGCTCCGAAAGCTAGTGTGCTTCCAATTAAACCTGTTGGACTCTAACCTGGTGTTGTGTGGTTGAGCATAAGCAGCTTGTTCCGAGCTGTGAACGGTCAGTGAGATAGTCAACAACACAAAGACAACTAACTATATCTCCAATCTAATGATAGCCCAACCACCATCCTCTCCCAAGCTATTTAAAATTATGTATCTTTTTTTCCCAAGTTTGTTTTGTGTGTCCCCCAGTTCTGAAGAGCGCAGGACAAGAAGTTTCAATTTCTAAATTACCTAGATTTGGTGTTTACGTTTCTGGAGTGGGTTATGAAGCCAACAACCTTCTGCTTTTATTAACAAAACAGCAGTATTAGCAATTGTAAAAAACATAGTTAACTCTTTTGATTTGACTAATGCTAATACAATCAGAACTGGGTCTACCTTTGCTTGTCATTTATATAAATGATTTGGATGAGCATAAAGGAGGCATGGTTAGTAAGTTTGCAAATGACACCAAAATTGGTGGTATAGTAGACAGTGAAGAAGATTACCTAAGGTTACAAAGAGATCTTGATTAATTGGGTCAATGGGCCGAGTAGTGGCAAGTGGCGTTTAATTTGGATGAATGTGGTGTATTGCATTTTGCAAATGCAAACAAGGGCAGGTCGTATACAGTTAATGGTAGGGCCCATGGAGTGTTGTAGTACAGAGAGACCTCGGGGTTCCAGTACATAATTCTTTTGAAAGTTGGGTCACATAGTGGTTGAGAAGGCATTTTTGATGCCTGCCTTCATTGCTCAGACCTTTGAGCATGAGACATATGTTGAGGTTGTACAGGACTTTGGTAAGGCTTCTTCTGGAGTTCTGGTTGCCTTGTTATAGGAAGGATATTATTAAACTAGAGAGGCTTCAGAACAGATTCACCAGGATCTTGCTACGAATGGAGGGTTTGAGGTATAAAAATAGATTGGAAAGGCTGAGACTTTTTCTTCTGGTGCATAGGAAGTTGAGAGGTGACTTTATAGAGATTTATAAAATCATAAGGGGCATGGATAAAGTGAATGACAAGGTCATTTTCCCCCAAGCATGGGAGAGTTCGAAGCTAGGGGCATATTTTTAAGGTAAGAGGAGAAGATTTGAAAAGGACATGAGGAACAACCTTTTTACACAGAGTGACTCAGCTTTCCTTTATTGGTCAGAGTATTGAGGACAGGAATTGGGAGGTCATGCTGTGGCTGCACAGGACATTGGTTAGGCCACTGTTGGAATATTACATGCAATTCTAGTCTCCTTCCTATCGGAAAGATGTTGTGAAACTTGAAAGGGTTCAGAAAAGATTTACAAGGATGTTGCCAGGGTTGGAGGATTTGAGCTATAGGGAGAGGCTGAACAGGCTGGGGCTGTTTTCCTTAGAGGCTGAGGGTTGACCTTATAGAGGTTTGCAAAATTATGAGGGGCATGGATAGGATAAATAGTCAAAGTCTCTTCCCTGGTGTGGGGAGTCCAGGTTTAGGGTGAGAGGGGAAAGATATAAAAGAGACCTAAGGGGCAACGTTTTTACACGGAGGGTGGTACGTGTATGGAATGAGCTGCCAGAGGAAGTGGTGGACGCTGGTACAATTGCAACATTGAAAAGGCATCTGGATGGGTGTATGACTAGGAAGGGTTTGAAGGGATATGGGCCGGGTTCTGGTTGGTGGGACTCGATTGGGTTGGGATATCTGGTCGGCGTGATCGAGTTGGACCGAAGGGTCTGCTTCCGTGCTGTACATTTCTATGACTCGATGTGTGGAAATAAACTACCAGAGAAAGTGATGGATGTGGGTACAGTAACAATGTTTAAAAGACGTTTGGATAGGTTCTTGAATAGGAAAGATTTGGAGAGATATGGGCCAAGCGCAGGCAGGTGAGACTAGTTTAGTTGAGAAACATGGTCGGCATGAACTGATTGAACCAGACCCTTTGTCCAATGTTGTATGATTCTGTGACTGTAGAGCAAACTGAGTCCTGCTGTTATGGTGTGGGAGCCACAGGGTAGAATACCACAGTGCCCTGCTCATGAGTTTGTAGGTGAAGTGGGGTGAGCAATTGTTAAGATGCAACACATCACCTGCCCTCTACCTTCCCAGCCATCCCTGACTTTCTGTTCTATCTAGGGGAGATGGAGAAGCCCACAATATGAGCAGACCAGTGTAGGCTGGTATTGAGCAATAGTGGGGCCTGGAGGGACCTCTGTGCCAATTAAGGGCTCCTCCCCACCTCCAAGCCCTCTTTAACCCAACCAACCCCCAACCGGTCAAACCGACAGTGAAGTTATTGGGAATGCGGGAGCACTGAGTTTACATGTTGCTGTACCTGATGCGAAATATCACTCTCAGTATTGACAGCATCTCAACCAGAATTTCTTACCATTCATCATCTCCCACTCTTCTCAAATAATTTCAATTTTGCTCTGCTACTCACAATAGGTCACAGTCTTGCATTTAATATATCCCAGGTTGTCTTGAGTGAATCCTAAATTATATTCTTATACCCTCCTTTACCATTCGTGCTTCTTGATGTCAGTGACATACTGTTGTTGCCTGGTGTTATCGTTGAGCTCTTCTCATTGCAGGGAAAATTGAGAAGTCTGGTCCAATGTCACCCTCAACTGAGAGCCCAATACCACCTTCGCAGCCGGAATGCACACCTACAGAACAGGAGCCTTCTGGACCAGGTCGTTCTAGGGGCCTGATGGAGACGTTGCTAGAAGACTTTGAGACACAGAAAGTTAAACGGAGGGAGAGGCGGGACGAACCTAATGTGAGCAACTGAGTATTGTATCCGTAGTGCTGGACGTTAAAGGCATTGTCAGGTCCATTCAGTCAGCAAAGTGGGGAGATTTACCATGAGCCTCAGTGTCTTTGGAAGAGTTAGCTCATCCAGTCTCTTGGTTCTAGATTATATTAAGTTACCTACAAGTGTGGAAACAGGCCATTTGGCTCACACAGACCCTCCGAAGAGTAACCCATCCAGACCCATTTCCCTGCATTTACGCCTGACTAATGTGCCTAATACTATGGGCAATTTAGCGTGGCCAATTCACCTGATGTGCTCATCTTTGGTTTGCGGGAAAAAACCGGACTACCCGGAGGAAACTCATACAGACCCAGGGAAATATGCAAACTCCACACACACAGTCACCCGAGGCTGGAATCAAACCCGGGTCCTGGTGCTGTGAGGCAGCAGTGCTAACCACTGAGCCACCATACTACGCTCAGCTTTCACTCGAAACAAGAAGGGTTCTGTGTTTGGGAGAAGCTGGTGTACTGGACATGGCACTGAATTAGTCATTCAGAATCCAGGTCAATTTAAATTTAAGTTCCATATTGGAAATTGGAAGTTAGTCTAAATAATGGTGGCTATCATGTGGAGGTGCCAGTGTTGGACTGGGGTGGACAAAGTTAAAAATCACGCAACATCAAGTTATAGTCCAACAGGTTTATTTGGAAGCACAAGATTTTGGAGCGCTGCTCCTTCATCAGGCAGCTAGTGGGGCAGGATCATAAGACACAGAATTTATAGTAAAAAATCAGTGTCATACAACTGATGTGATGTATTGAACAAACCTAAATTGCTGTCAAGTCTTAATCACTTAGAATGGGTTGCAGGTTTTGATTCATTAATATGTAAATACAAGAACTTCTTTCATGTCACATTCCCAAGATAGCTTAAGGTTTTATTTTTAAAAAGTGACATCGCAGCTCAGACAATGCATTAAAGGTGTGAGGTTAGAGTCTGTCTGTATTCCAAACTTGAGTCAGACTGGTTCTATTTCCAAAGTAGGAATTTATAAAATGTCTCATGAACTGATTGCCTACAGACTTTTTTTGAACAAAATAGAATGAATCTGCAAATATAAACCTGCAAATGCAAATTCACCCCATAGACGTGTGTGTATGTGAGGGAGAGGGTGTGTGCACTAGTGTGACAGAGTATATGCCTGTAAGAGGGTTCTGGGATGGGATCACATCGACTTATGACACTTTGATCTTTTACGATAAACTCTGTGTCTTATGAGGAGAAAGTGAGGTCTGCAGATGCTGGAGATCAGAGCTGGAAATGTGTTGCTGGAAAAGCGCAGCAGGTCAGGCAGCATCCAGGGAACAGGAGAATCGACATTTCGGGCATAAGCCCTTCTTCAGACGTTTCGGGCTAAGCCCTGAAGAAGGGCTTATGCCCGAAACGTCGATTCTCCTGTTCCCTGGATGCTGCCTGACCTGCTGCGCTTTTCCAGCAACACATTTCCAGCTCTGTGTCTTATGATCCTACCTCACTAGCTACCTAATGAAGGAGCAGCGCTTCAAAAGCTAGTGCTTCCAAGTAAACCTGTTGTACCATAACCTGGTATTGTGTGATTTTTAACTTCTTCAATAATGATGAGCATGAAACATTCATTGATTATTGGTTAAAAAGAAATTCTGATTCATTAATGCCTGTTAGGGAAGTAAATCTACCATCCTTTACTTGTCTGGCCGACATGTGCCTCTTAACTGTCCTGTCAAGGACCCAGCAATCTCCCAATTCAAGATTAATAAAAGCCCACATCACATTAAAGAAAAGGAACTTAATAGAAGCTTTTAAATGATCAGATTTGGTTGAGGTAGATATGGAGATAATGGTTTAACCTTTGGAGATAGCTGAAAACCAGAGGTTATTGCAGGGATATGAAAGGGGAATGGAGCTAACTGGAACAGCTCTTTCACAGAGCCAAAAGGAGCAAATGGTCATCGTTTGTACTACCTGACTAGTACTTGATGTCTTTACAAAAAGAGTTTTATCAATTTACTCTCCGACTATGACCCCTCTACCTCACCAATGTCTTAATTTTCTTTTCATCAGGTCAAAAACATTTGAGGTCAGGAGAGAAAAGGAAAGCAACTCTGATAATAAATCTCAAACAGAATTAAAGAAAAGGTCAATGATGACGTTGAGGGTGTTAGGAGGAAAATTATTTAAGATCAAAATAATCGTATTTCCGTTCGCAACCTATTTAGCACATCTTGAGGGTTTCTGGAGGTTGTCAAGTCTCTCAGTTTCACATTTGTGGTCTCGGGTGTTTTCTGAACCCATGTGCCTTTTTAATCTTTTAAATTTGCTTGCAACTGTTTGTTTTTTGAGTCTAAAGACCCATGAGTTGATTAGTAAAGTATAAAATACACTTCCCATTTATCTGAAACAAAAATATAGCAGCAATCATGTTACGCTTATGGCTGACCTGAAGGCAGGCTTGGTAAAGCAGGAGAAGCAGCTCTGGTAGGACATAGCCTTTGAATGTTTATTTGTCACATGTCACCAAAAATTGTCCCATCCAGTCTTTTTTGCCTATTTTCCAATCTTGTAAAAATGAATACATGAAAAATGGAAAAACTTGCATTTTTTGCAATGCCTTTCATGACCCCAAGAGATCAACAAACCACGTTAAATCCAGTGAAGTACTTTGTGAAGTGCAAGCACTGTTGCACTGCAGGAAACGTGACAGACATTGTGACCACAGCCGGATCCCACAAGAGCAACACTCGAATACCCAGTGGTATCAGGGGTCCAATGGGGGGATGTATTTGGAAACTACCCCTGCTGAGCAATAGGGTGTAGTGTCTACAGAATAGAGAATGGAGAGGTATAAAACAAAGAACGAGACTAGAGAAAACTTGATAGGGGAGGCAGTGGCACAGAGATAATGTCACTGGAATGGTGGTCCAGGATCCCACACTAATGTTCTGGGCACATGTGTTTGACTCCCAATAGTAAAATGATGGCAAATCTATTCCTTCAGGCAAAACAGCTCTGATAGGACATTCATGAAGTCCCTAAAGTGTGGAAGTAGGCCATTGGGCCAATCAAGTCCACACTAACCCTCTGAAGAGTATCCCACCCATTCCTGCACTTCCCATGGTTCATCCACCTTTCCTGCACAATACAGGCAATTTAGGATGGCCAATCCACCTAACCTACACATCTTTGGATTGTGGGAAGAAACCAGAGCACCCAGAGAAAGCCCCACACAGACAGTTGCCTGAGGCTGGAATCGAACCTGGGTCCCTGGCATTGTGAGGCAGCAGTGCTAACCACTGAGCCACTTTGCCTCTCTTTCCAGATGATGAAATTTGAATTCACTATAAATCTGGAATTAAAATCTGTCCTAACGGGGTGACTGTGAGCCGCTAATCAATTATCTTTATAAAAAAAAACTCACCTGGTTCACTATTGTCCTTTAAAGAAGGCGGTGTATTGTCCTTAACTGGTCTGGCTTAGATGTGACTCCAGGGCCATAGCAACCTGGTTGATTCGTAGCTGCCCTCTAAAACAGCTGAGCAAGCCACTCAATTCAAGGGCATTTAAGAATGGGTATCTAAATGAGGGAATATTGCCAGAGACACCCACAGAGGAAAGAATAAAGAAGACAGAAATATAGTATGTGTATCTCGTTATGTTAGAATGTGCACATTCTGCGCCCTTTAATGGAAAGGAGGAAGCTGCAAGACATTATGCTGTTGTAATATTGCACTGTTTTGCATGGTACAGATGGAGTAATCAGCTTCACCAGATGGGGAATCCCAGGAAAGTGAGTTTGAAAGAAAGTATCCATTAATTGATCCACAATGGTTCCTCATTGGTTACAAATCTCTGCAACTGTTTTGTTCTCTCTTCTCTCTCCCACATTGCTTCCTTTTTAACCAGCCTAATCAATCGCCACCATTTGTGATAACACAGCCACATGTCTGACTGTGCTTCTAGCTCCTCCCATCACTAGCAGCTGAGAAGTGCCAGGCAATATCTAATGAGCTGACATTCCACGTGCTTCTTGACCTCTGTGCCCCAGTAACAGCGGGTTCATCCTTTCTCAGCCTCTGAGACTCAGGAATAACACTCGGAACAACTTGTTCAGGCACTGAACAGTTACTGATCAGTTGTTGAGTGGGTTTTTCTGGGCAAAATCCTGTGACCTTTCACCCATACTCCTAACTATTTTAGCAACAGTGAATTGCAAGATTGAGAAGGGTCGTGTGCACTCATCACCATGAAACAAACTTGGGGTGCAAAATCTTGCAGTGATAAATTGTGGCTACGTCCAAAAGGGTTTTGTTTGGTATCCTGGCAACATTTGGAGCCTGCAGCTAATTCCTCTTCCTCCTCATTACCAGCACTAAATGGTCAGAGTGCTAATACGTTGAATTATTGTGTTACAGAGAGTATCTGTGTTTCCTCTACATGGTAAAGTAATGTATTCTGGATGTTTCCAATGGAATTGCTTCACACCTGCAGACTATACAACCTCTTATTATAACTTATTGTATGTAGTAACCTGCTTAAAGGCAGGTCCTCTGTTTACTTTATAATGCCTCTTGCCTTTGCACTTTCCACTTCAGTTGCTTATTTCAATGAGCAAGGTAGGAGATAGTAGTAGTAGTGGTAGTGGTAGTGGTAGTGGTAGTGGTAGTGGTAGTAGTGGTGGTGGTGGTGGGTTGTTTCTCGGACTGGAGGCTTGTGACCAGCAGTGTGCCGCAAGGGTCAGTCCTGGGTCCACTGCTTTGTCATTTATATAAATGATTTGTATGAGATTGTAGGAGGTACAGTTAGTAAGTTCGCAGATGACACCAAAATTGGTGGTGTTGTGGACAGTGAAGGAGGTTATCTCAGAGTACAATGGGACCTTGATCAGATGGGCTAATGAGCTGAGGAGTGCCAGGTGGAGTTTAATTTGGATAAATGTGAGATGCTGCATTTTGGAAAGGCAAATCAGGACAGGATTTATACACTTAATGGCAAGGTCCTGGGGAGTGTTACTAAACAGACCTTGGAGTGCAGGTTCATAGTTCCTTGAAAGTGGAGTCACAGGTTGACAGGGTAGTGAAGAAGGCATTTAGTATACATGCTTTTATTGGTCAGTGCATTGAGTATTGGAGTTGGGATGTTATATTGCAGCTGTACAGGACATTGGTTAGGCCACTTTTGGAATACTGCATTGAGTTCTGGTCTCCCTGCTATGGGGGAAAGATGTTGTTAAACTTGAAAGAGTGCAGAAAAGATTTACAAGGATGTTGCCAGGGTTGAAGTATTTGAGCTATAGGGAGACGCTGAATAGGCTAGGGTTGTTTTCCCTGGAGCTGAGGTGTGAGCATAGAGGTTTGTAAAATCATTAGGGGTATGAATAAGGTGAATAAGCCATGGTCTTTTTTCCCCCCAGGGTAGGGGAGGCCAAAACTAGACGGCATAGGTTTAAGGTGAGAGGGGAAAGATACAAAAAGGATCTAAGGGGCAACGTTTTCATGCAGGGGTGGAGCATGAATGGAATGAGCTGCCAGAGCAAGTGGTGGAGGCTGGTACAATTACAACATTTAAAAGGTATCTGGAAGGGTACATGAATATGAAGGGTTAGGAGGGACATAGTCAAATGCTGGCAAATGGGACTAGATTTGGTTGGGACATCTGGTCGGCATGGACAAGTTGGATTAAAGGTCTGTTTCCGTGCTGTACATCTCTATGACTCTAATATGAAGAGAGAGAATACATGAAGTGGGTTCCCCTCCCTTTCCTCGTGTGCTTGAAGGAAACAAATCCACTTGCTTAAGGATCCCTCTTCATCTGTAAACACTCAATGTCCCTCACGGTTCTAGCTCTTCCTCCCTCACGGAGGAAGAGCTAGAACCTCACGGTGGGCGGCACGGTGGCACAGTGGTTAGCACTGTTGCCTCACAGCACCAGAGACCCGGGTTCAATTCCCGCCTCAGGCGACTGACTGTGTGGAGTTTGCACGTTCTCCCCGTGTCTGCGTGGGTTTCCTCCGGGTGCTCCGGTTTCCTCCCACAGTCCAAAGATGTGCAGGTCAGGTGAATTGGCCATGCTAAATTGTCCGTAGTGTTAGGTATAGGGGTAAATGTAGGGGTATGGGTGGGTTGCGCTTCGGCGGGTCGGTGTGGACTTGTTGGGCCGAAGGGCCTGTTTCCACACTGTAATGTAATCTAATCTAATCTAAATCTCACTACAAAAACTGCTTTTGATCTACTAAAGCCCACAGCTCATGACTTTAAGCATGGGATCCTTACCTGGGCCTGGGGTGACTTGCAAAAAGGCAGGAATGACCAGTCCCTGAGGTCTCAAGTGAACCTGCTGCTCTCAGGTTGCACAGTCCAGCGTGTATTCCCCGGCTACTGAAGGTTAAGAGTTCATCTAACTGAGATGTTTAAGATCATTACATCTAGGCCTTTTTAGGGAACCATCACTTCATACAAAGGGAAGTGGAAATCTGGAACGGTCTTCCCCAAAAAACGGAGTGAAACCAAGAAACAATTCTTCAAAAATTGAGGTTTAATATGATTGTTTTTAAGCACGTTTGTGGACTGAAGGCAGGCAAATGAAGTTAAGATACAGATCAATTGTATTTTAATTGAATGGAGGAACAAACCTGAGGATTGAATGGCCATCTCCTGTTCCTGGGATGTCATCATGTAAAGAGGAGATTCAATCATAACTTTCAAGAAATGAATTGGATAAGTAGTTGAAGGAATACTGTGGAACTACAGGGAAAGAACAGGAGAATGAGACTAGCCACATTAGCTGTAGAGAGTCCATAGAATCCCTACAGTGTAGAAACAGGCCATCCGGCCCAACAAGTCCACACCAACCCTCCAAAGAGCATCTGCCTAGACCCAGCCCAGAACTCTGCATTTCCCATGGCTAGCACACCTAACCTACACCTCCCTGAGCACTATGGTCAATTTAGCATGGCCAATCCACCTAACCTGCACATTTCTGGACTGTGGGAGGAAACCAGAGTACTCGACGGAAACCCACGCAGACACTGGGCAAATGTGCAAACTGCACACAGACAGTTGCCCAAGGCTGGAATCAAACCTGGGTCCCTGGCATTGTGAGACAGCAGTGCTAACCACCGAGCCACCATGCCACCCAACATGAACTTGGCTCCTTCTGAATTGCAACTATCCTGTGATTTAAAGAACTATGATGGTGGCGACTTGCTCAAATGGACACAGGCCAGTCTCCATGTTAGAGGAATGGTATGTGAGGCAGGTAAAATGAGAAAAACAGCATGATTAAAAAATGAGGATCAGAGTATTATACATTTCCCCATTCTGACCTTTGGAAGTGCCTTCGATCAAGCTGAGGACATTAAAATATTAAATAAATGCAAATATTTTCTTGTTTTCTTCTTCATCCAATCTGCTTCCAACTATTCTTTGTTTACCATGTGGAGATCAGCGCACATACTCTCTCATTAAAATTACTGTCTGTACATGGCAAAAAGGTGCTTGGCCATCAAATGGCCTAAAATAATTTGAAATGAAATAGCTATGCCCATGTTTCTTGTAGCCACGTGCTGCTGTGGATTTGTACCTACAAGTGCTTCATCTCATAAACAACTCTCATTTTCCAATAGTATAATGTACATAGTTTACCTAGGCTGGACTTGAGCATGGTATCCAGCATCAGTTCTGTTTGACTTACTGTTTGGCCTTACACCTAATTCTTAAGAAAGCAAACCACTGTTTAATAATGCATTCAGAATCAGAATCACAAAATTGACATGACACAGAAAGAGGCCATTTGGCCCATTCCATCTGTACTAGCTCCCTAAGCATTTTGTCTTGGTGTCATTGTCCTCCTTTTTCCCCACAATCCTGTTCATTTTTCTATTTAAATAATTATCTGATACTCGCTTGAATGTCCTTATTTGAACCTGCCTCTGCTATATTTTGAGGTAGTGATTGCCTCTGAATAGGCAAGCTTGAAATTGTGTGTGTACACGAACGAGTGAAAGGCAAAAATTCTTAACTGCTTATCCGTTCTAATACCAACATCACTGAGGATGTTTGATGCCATACAAGGCAATGGAGCCCACTTGTTTACCGTGTCATCCACCATCTTAAATAATTACTCCCTCTGCCACTAATGCAGAGTGGCAGCAGTGTGTACCAGCTACAAGTTGCAATGCAGCAACTCAGCAAAGCTCCTCTGACTGCCCCTTCCAAACTGTGACCTCTACCACCTAGAAGGATGAGGATCATAGATACATGGCAACACCTGCATGTTCCCCTCCATGGCACACTCATTCCTGAGTAAAATCCTGGACCTCCCTTCCTAATGGTGCTGTAAGTGTACCTACATCACATGGTTCAAGAAGGTGGCTTACCACCATTTCTCAAGATTAAATAGGGATGGACAATAATTGCTGATCTTGCCTGCAATGTTCACATCCCAGGAACTAAAAGAAAAGTCACATCTGGCCAATCAATTTGTTAGATTATTGCAATTGATATTCATTAACATGCATTCTTGGGCCATTATTGAATTTTTTTTACCTTAATTCATTCTGCAAAAGTATTCTGCCAGATTAATAACTACGTTTCGAAACAAGCAGTGTCATATTTGGAATTCAATAATTAATGTGTTTTATTACAATTTAGTTTTATTTAAATACATTGTGGCTTAAAAGAATAAAATAGTCAGATTGAGACTCAGAAGCTGCAGGCACCTTCTACTGCTCTGAGGCTGTTTCCAAGAGGAAGTCAGAAACCGTTTCAATACCTCAAATGGATACCACAATACAACAACTGAATCAATCCAGCCTCGGTTAGCCAATGATATCTTTAGTTTCTGCCTGTTTATTTATTTTTGCAAATACATCTCAAAGTGACTGTCTGAATTGAGTGACTAACAGCAAAGACTTGTAATTATGAACAGCTCCCCAGCTTCTCATTTAGAACATTGGACTCCCGTGTTGGAAATATAGCCAAAAAGAAAAGGCCAACAAAGGATTTACTATGCATGAGAGCCCTCACTGTACCACTAGGGCCTTCGAGTACGATCAGGCTGAGAGCCTGAAACAGCCATTACAAAGTGGAGCATCCACTCCATTTATCCTTTGTAATTGTTAAATCCACACCTTAATTCCCTAAATGTCAGTAAATGTCAATCAATATTCCCAAGTGAAGCATTTTTAAAATGATTAAGATTCACAATGAGAAATAAAATAGTTTCAAAACTCTTAATTCAAGAAAAACAAGACTTGATGTTTAAATTGATGCATGAAATGAGATTGTTAAACTTATGTTTCCAAATCTCTGTCATGTCATTTGTAACCAATACTGTTCACCTTATTCAGTCGAAAGGCTGGTTGGATGGCAAAGGAACGATGTAAATTAAAACAGGAAAAGCACATTTTTAGACTGTACAGCACCTGAATGATTTATGATGTGGGATCACTCCTGAATCACTAACCCTCTTTCAGGGGTTAATGAGCCTGTGGTACGTTCCTAGTACGTTTTTTGTAAGGTCTTGGTTTCCTAGCCACCTGTTTTACTGTGACCCGATGAAAATAAAAATCATCCTGGGATTATTATTGAGGCCATAGATTTAGGCACGTATACCATTTTTAAAACAAAATATCAGTAACAAGCTTTCAAGTAATCTGTTAGCATGACACAGGAGTTCACTTTGGAGAATGAATTTGTAATTCAAAACTTCTACTGGCTTTTCTTTTCCTTCCTCCTTTATGCCCACTCACTTGCTTTGTAATTTTCCAGGTCCTTGAAGCTACCAGGGTGACCCGTCGAAAGAGTGCTATGGCTCTGCGCTGGGAGGCTGGTATATACGCTAACCATGAAGAGCAGCAGTAGTCCTTTACATCATCACGCAAGGGAAAAGGATCGAGACTAACTTGTATGTTGCCGAAGGACCGATACAGTGCAGCACATTTATTCATTTCCAAAGAGAATGAAATGGACTTGGAGCCACTGAGGTTTCAGATTCAACCCAGATACTGCAAAAGGAAGGATTCCCTGACAGCGACTGCAAAATGTGAAGAGCCAATGCTTGTATATGTATAAATACAGTTAGTATCCCTGTATCTTTTTCTGCACAGGCTGTGTTTGATTCACAGTTAAACAGGCTTCCAGTGCTGTTAGCCTCATGTATATAGTCATAGTCAATCATTTTGGTGTATGCTTTTATTTGTTCTTGGGTTGCAAGGTTTCTGGCAAGGGCAGCATTTATTGCCCATTCCCGTTGCCCTTGAGGAAGGGTGGTGAACTGCCTTCTTGAACCACTGCAGTCCAAGTGATGTAAGTACGCCCTAAGTGCTCATTTGTCATGTAATGGTTTGCTATGTGATTTCAGAGGGTGATTAAGAGTTTATCACATTGCTGTGGACCTGCAGTCTTTTAGAGGTGACACCAAGTAACAATGGCAGAGTTTCTCCCCTGAAGGATATTAGTGAACCAGGAGAGCTTTTCTGACAATCTGGTTGTTTCATGATCAATGTTAATGAGACTGTCAAATCTTTTCAAATGATTAATTGAATTTAAATTTGTAGCTACCATGCTATGGTTGGAACTCTTGGCTCTATATCATTTGTCCACATAGCCAGGTGATTAGATCTAGTACTATTACCACTGTGCTACCATTTTCCATATTTATATTTTATATTCCCTTTTAATTAAAGCTATTATCTTTCTTACCTATCTGGTGGAAATATGGCTTAATGCAGTCTGCAAGTTTAGCAAGGAGTTTCGTCGAAAGCAATAAATTTCACAAAGGTGCTCAGCAGGATGCTGTGGAGAATCAGGCTGAATGAATTTATTATTTTCTCAGCCTAAGCCTGGAATTTTATCATTGATACATCATCTAAACTTTGGCAGCAGCAGAGACACAGCCGTCATTTTGTATGCTAACTGCACAAGTAATAGACCAAGAACTTTGCTCTTTTGTTTTAATTTATTGAAGTGGAGCTAGTGACGTGACATAGGAGCAAAGAAATATTGGACATTTTGGTTCATCACCTCCAGTGAAGAAAAGGATTTGTAGAGAGTGTTTCCTTGATGGTAGATGAAAAACCAACAGTAGGACAGTGGACTTATCACAAAAAAGAAATCCTATTTCTTTTGGCAACCTGCATCTAAGATACCCGAATCATGTGATAATATTGACGCTGACCCTCTATTTTTCTAAGGATACTCTTGGTTAAAGCATCAAGGTTGTGAGGCCCAGGTTCTCAGTTTATCTAGCAATTTGTTTACCAGCATTCCATGGAAGAGGCGGACTGCGAAACAGCAGTAAACAGGAGTGTAGGATCAAACTGACCTGCACAATGGACACACATGGACATGGTTAGTCACAAAATCCCTAGGGCTTCTGCAGAAACTGTTACGTATAAAAATACAGCTTTGCAGGGCAATAGGAAGCACAGAGCAAAAGCATGGGGTTTTAATAAAAGCTAAGAGGACAGAATGGCCTAACATTGTAATTGTATGATCCTGTTTTCATCAGGTAATAATTTGAGACTTACAGAAGATTTTTAATGTTTATTCCTGTGCTTTTGCATCTTCTAAAAATGACTAGGGGCTGTCAATTTTACTCGAATGCAGTGTTTTCTTTGTTTTAATAAATTGACAAGACTATTAAACTCCCTTTAGGAGCAATTTGTACTACAAACAGTGTTAGAATGACATTGTGCCAGTGCTGTGACTTCATGCTGTTGTGGTTCCCAGTCTTTTCAGTACCTCATGTGCATGTGTTACGAGTGTAGATAGGACAAAGGCCGTAGGACAATAAAGGTGTATACTTTATTACAAACCCCAGTCCCCATCTAAAGCTGCTGAATCCCCTCATTGCAGCAAAGTAATGAGATAGCATCAATTGTATTTTGCAATACTTTATTTTGATTTTGATTTTATTCCTTTATTTGTGGTGACATGCAATTTGTTCTATGAGAAATGATTCAAAACTGATCCAACAAGCCAGCAAACTTGACAGAAAATTCATAGTTACCAGATTGAGTGAGGAGTTAATCTTTCAAACAAAGGGAGGTACTAACCTGTATTTTATATTCATATATATAAATGTATATCTATAGATGTGAAATATTGCACATTGAGATTCTACTCATGAGCCTGAGAGTTTACACAAGTAGCTACCTTTTCAGTGATGTTTTTCTCTTTATCATAACATTTTAGGTTGTTTTTATCACACAGACCTGTATATATAGGTTTATTTGCTATTCCAAAGGCTGTTGTCCAACACCAGTAATACTAACAGGCTGACCTGATGATTAACCTATTGTTCCACTCCAAGCAACCCAAAGTTCTTGGTACCATATGCCCAGGAAGCCATTGCGAAATCCCTGTTTTCCAATGTTCTTGCAGTTTGTAATGAGTGGAGATGTATCAGGGAGATGGGTTTCTTTTTGCTGAATTGTACTTAGCTTCTTGTTAGAGTTGTCAATTCTAGTCAGCCATATTCCTGGAAGCTTTGTCGCAGGACCACCTGTGATCAATTGCCCCACTTTGACGTTCCTGCCATGGTCAACAGGCAGGCCCATAGCCACAGCATCTTTCCTTGCCACAGCCAGTTGGGAAGCAAAAAGACTCTTCATTACCTGAATGGATGATTCTTGACTGTCAGCCAAATGGCTTTCCTTTCACTCCATCTTCAATATTCTTGTAATGAGCCAAATGTACAAACAATTATTTTATTGGCCATCCAGCTTTTCTCCTGAGTACTGTTCGCAGCCATGTCATAGAGATTAATTTTCAATTCCTGGAGAATACAGAATAATCCAGAGGCCTGGCAACACCTATCATTGCCTTGTGCTCTCCACATGTGTTTATTCCATTATTCAGGAAGCCCTACAATCTAAAGAATAGAAAAAGACATTTTAAAAGGTTGAAATTAAATTGTATAAGGTACTCTACCTTATCTGAGAGTTGAGATAGGGAAAATTCACCAGTCCGTTTGTAATCATCGGGTAATTTAACATTTATTTTAATGGCAGTTCGTTCCCATGTTTTGCTCTGAATGCTCAAAAACATATGGACACCATTACAAAGGAAAGGTTTGACGGAGTCAGTTAATGGTTTTCCTCTGTGAGCATTTCCATCTCCCCATCTTCTTTACAGAAGCCTTTTTGCTTCACTAAAACATATTGGATTTTCAGATGACCTTTATTTCCATTCTTTCATGAGATGTAGGCATCACTGACCAGGCCAGCATTTAATGCCAATCTCTAATTGCCCTTGAGAAAGTGGTAGTGAGCTGCTTTCTTGAACCACTAATCTATATGCAGGAGGTAGTCCCACAATGCTGTTAAGGAGGGGATTCCAGAATTTTAACCCAGGAACTGTGCTATCATTCCTAGTAAGGATGGTGTTGCCACGCATTCACTGTTTTTGGCCTTCATCTCCTTGAAGAAAGCAAACAGCTAAAATATTATTCTATGGAATCCTAAGCAGGATGCGTAAGCAGTGTCTCTTCACACAATAATTTTTGCCATAGCAGAAGCACTTAGAATTGTGTCTTTTGATTGATTTTTATTATACCTCTATGAAAAGGTTTCTCCATTCAAACTAAGTGCACATCGTGAAAGATATTGAGCTTGGTTCTGCAAATCACTCAATTGCTATCTTTGGGGAGATGATCAAACAGGGGTGTCTTTACAGTAAAGAACACGTGGGCGGCATGGTGGCACAGTGGTTAGCACTGCTGCCTCACAGCGCCTGAGACCCGGGTTCAATTCCCGCCTCAGGCGACTGACTGACTGTGTGGAGTTTGCACGTTCTCCCCGTGTCTGCGTGGGTTTCCTCCGGGTGCTCCGGTTTCCTCCCACCGTCCAAAAGATGTGCAGGGTCAGGTGAATTGGCCAGGCTAAATTGCCCGTAGTGTTAGGTAAGGGGTAAATGTAGGGGTATGGGTGGGTTTCGCTTCGGCGGGTCGGTGTGGACTTGTTGGGCCGAAGGGCCTGTTTCTACACTGTAATGTAATCTAATCTAATCTAAATCTAAACACTGTAATCCTGGAATTAGTTACAAGAGAAATAACCCATCACTTCAGATAGTGCAACACATGATAGAATCTGTGGGAATGCTGACCTGTTCCAACCTAATTAAGATGACAGTAAGGGAAGGGAATCTCTAATGATTCCGTTTGGATTTCTTGGCTCTCAAAGGCTAAAATGTGCACAGAAAGGTCACTACTTCTCAATAGTAAACGCTGTTTTTTCCCTAAACATTACCAGTGGGTATTCTTATCGTTTTTAGTTGAAAAATAGCCTTCTGCATGACGTCTGTAAGGCTGTAAAGCACAGATACTGTAGTTTTTGTTCACTAAGTTGATAATATGTTTGCCTCCCTGTCAGTGTGCAAAAGTGGAACATTCCGGTGAGGTTTCCAGTTGTCATGACCTGATTATTTTGTACTGTGTCTGCACTACATAACTTGTGCCACTTTAAGATATAGAGCAGAACAAAGGGGAAATAATGTGGGTCATTTTCAACTTATTTTGACATTCTGTCGATTTTCAGCAGAGAGATATTTCCATTTCAAGTCATTTTAAGTCTGTAGCACGGAGGGCCACTAAACCCAGTTACTTGCTCCAAACAATTTTCCTCCCAACCCTCTCCATCTTAGTGTTTTAGTCCTCTCACCTTCATCTATTTACCCATTTCCCCTTCAATACATTGCATCAACGTTTTAAAGTTTATTTCTACTTCCAAATTTGTGAATTGAGTTTAAATTCGACTAGCTGCTACAACACAGTTTGAACATATGTCCCCAGAGTATTAACCTCCAGATTACTAGTCTTGAGACATGACTACTACACCACTGTAATCCCACAGAGACAACTTGTATTAGCAAGTTGCATACTCTGGGTAACAGCATTCTGCTAATTATTTGAATGTCCAGCCTCCAGTTTTGCAATGGAAACATTTTGTCATCTTTAAGTCTCCTTGCAATGTGCACACTCGGGGATTCTGCATATTACTATGATGTGGAGATGCCAGAGTTAGATTTGATTACAGTGTGGAAACAGGCCCTTCGGCCCAACAACTCCACACCAACCCACCGAAGCGCAACCCACCCAGACCCGTTTCCCTACATTTACCCCTTCACCTAACACTACGGGCAATTTAGCATGGCCAGTTCACCTAACCTGCACATTTTTGGAGTGTGGGAGGAAACCAGAGCACCCAGAGGAAACCCACGCAGACACGGGGAGAATGTGCAAACTCCATACAGAGAGTCACCTGAGGCGGGAATTGAACCCGGGTCTCTGGCGCTGTGAGGCTGCAGTGCTAACCGCTGTGCCACCGTGCTGCCCAGTTGGACTGGGGTGGACAAGGTCAAAAATCAACCAGCACCAGGTTATAGTCCAATAGGTTTATTTGGAATTGCAATCTTTCAGAGTTCAGCTCCTTCCTCAGGTGTGGTAGAAAGTCTGGTACCATGCTGGAGGGAGGTGGTGAGGTCCACCAGCTTGCAATTTCTAATAAATCTGTTGGCATATTACCGTGGATGCAGGATAGTGGGCACTTTTAATTTGAAAGTCTTGCTTTCTTCCAAAATCTTGCCCATCTTTGAAGAAGATCAGGCTTTCAGCTTGCACAGAGCTGACGTTCTCGGTTCAGGTTTAAGGAAATTGATCAACAAGGGAGAGATCAGTCCAGGTTCTACATGAGTTCCTCCAAGTCCACCAGTGCTAGCTGATGCTAAGTTGGAAATGATGACTCGCCTTGTTTCTGAACCATGTTTCTGCTTTACAGATTTACTTCCTATTTACAGCACAGAAACTTGGCTTGTGTGCCCCATGTAAGCCTAACTTCATCTAAGCCCAGCAGCATATTCTTTTCTGACAGAATATTCCTCTATCCTCTAATTCTCTGAAAGCCAGCGGATATTGCACAGTTGGTGCCATCACTATTCCCCCTAATAAAAATTGTGTTGCTGTTGTGTGAAATAGGATCCATACCATGTGATATGGTAAACTATGCATGTTAAAATGAGGACAAAGCCAGTGCAGAATGTGTGATATAAAATAGGTAATATATGATAACGTGGATACAAGTTAATGTAGGTGATGTGATAGTGCAAGAGGTGATATGAATTGGACACATTAAAAAAAAGTAAGATGCATAGAGTAGGACATGTAATAACATAACATTACAGTATATAGATCCACACATTATTGAAAATGTGTGGATCTATATAGGTTTGGGTCCATGTGAAGCAAACAGTGTGTCATGAAAAGTAAATGCATTACAAGTTTGTGGTTTATTTGGTAACATCAATTATGTTGCAGGGTGCATCCAAGTGTCATAAAATGGAAAGTTTACCTGATAGTGTAGGATATATGTGACAGTGTAGGGTATATGTGATAGTATAGAGTATAGTTGATGAAGCAGGGTGTGTTATCAGATGTGGTACTGACCATTGAAACAGAATCAGTCTTCAGTCAGTCAGCCAGTCAAGTAAAGGATGCTGGTTAGTCATAGTTGCCCAAAGGTTCAGAACAGAGTCATTAATATAACTGGTGCAACAGAATAGTGTGGGTGGTTCTGACTTTTTTCATTGTTGGTAACGCCAAAGTATTGAACCTTTATTTTTTTGATCTGATGTTCTGAACTTTTATTATGTAGTTATCCAAACAATGCCTAAACTTTATGGAATTATAAATATATTTTAAAGTGAATATTGGCTCAGTATTTTTGTAAGAAGAGCTCCAATGGAGTATGTATATCACTATGCAGGACTAAGTTGCAATAAAACCTGGCTTTGCTTAATCTTTCTCTTGTAATTATTATTCATTGTGTGGAAAAAAAATTCAATTTTTTGGTAACTTTTCTCAGACTGCGCAATGGATGTGGTTGTCTGAATTTAAGTGATTGTTCTAATTATTGTTATTCGTTTAGATTAGATTACTTAGTGTGGAAACAGGCCCTTCGGCCCAACAAGTCCACACCGCCCTGCCGAAGCGCAACCCACCCATACCCCTTACCTAACACTATGGGCAATTTAGCATGGCCAATTCACCTGACCTGCACATCTTTGGACTGTGGGAGGAAACCGGAGCACCCGGAGGAAACCCACGCAGACATGGGGAGAACGTGCAAACGTGCATATCGTTCTTGGGATATGGGAGTCACTGGCCGTTCCTATTTGTGGACGGGGCAGTTAAGAAGCAAACACATTTGCTATGGATTGAGAGTCATGCAGAGACAAGGTAAGGATGGCAAATTTCCTTCCCTTAAGGGCGTTAGTGAGCTAGATGGGTTTTAACAACCATTATTAGTGATTAAATGATCACTTTTAGTCTGGCCTCGGGATTAGATTAGATTACATTACATTACATTACATTACATTACAGTGTGGAAACAGGCCCTTCAGCCCAACAAGTCCACACCGACCCGCCGAAGCGCAACCCACCCATACCCCTACATTTGCCCCTTACCTAACACTACAGGCAATTTCCCATGGCCAATTCACCTGACCTGCACATCTTTGGACAGTGGGAGGAAACCGGAGCACCCGGAGGAAACCCACGCAGATGTGAGAAAACTTTTTTAAACTGAGTGTTAATGACCTAGAACTGTCTACAAATGAGGGTTATGGGAAAAAATACAATCAATGATTTCTAAGGAAATTGAATAAACATTTGTGGGAAGTTAATTTTAAATAGATTTGCAGTGCTACAGATGAGTGATGGACTGGATTGTTCCACAAAGGGCCAGTGTGGACATGATGGGCCAAATATCCTCCTCCTGTACTATGATGACTGTAATAATGTTGGTGACAACCCTGTGTGTTGAATAGACGCAAAAGCCCTGAATCGCGATTTGTTTAGGAAGGCCCATTGCTTTGTGCCAATTCGGTATCTTACTGGGCAGCAGTGGGCTTTCTCCAGGATCCCGCAGCTCAGGGCAGTCAGTCAATCAGAGGCCAGCACCTCTTTGTTGCTCATCAACGCCACTCATGAAAGACATGGCAGTGACTAGTAGTACAAGCACCTAAGGACTAGGATCACCCAGGACTCCTAGGCCACAGGTGAGTGATGGTGGGGAGACCACAGAATGGGAGCCATTTGGATGAGGCAAGAGCAGAGGATGGATCTCAGCAGCCCCCCACACTCTCCTCTTCCCTCCTAGCCTCTTTGACTGGCCCATCAACACACTAAGTGTCTTTGAATGAGGGACTTCCAGGAGGCCCATTGATCAACCACTGGGTTAATATCAGCAGCAGTGCTGAAAATCTGAAACTGTTGCTGAAGTTGCCGTAGAAACTCAGCAGGTCTGGCAGCATCTGTAGAGAATAAGCAGAGTTAATGTTTTCAGGCCAGTGACCCTTCTTCAGAACTGATAACAGCTAGGAAAAGGTGGAATTTATGCTGATGGTGGGGTTGGGGGATGTGTGTGTGGTGGTGGGTGGGAAGGAGTGAGCAGATAGGTGGATACAGACCACAGAGAAGAAAAGAAGCAGACAGGCAGGTAAGGGATGGTTAATAGAAAGCCAAGGAAGGAGAAAAGCTGATAATGGGGACAAATGAGTAGGGGAAAATGGGTTGGTTGTGTTGAAAGTGGTCATTTCATGACAGAGCCTGGGTATGGGCGTGGGTAAAGGACATGGAAGGAACCATTCAGGCTCTAAAATGATTGAACTTGAGTTGTCATTAGCATAAACATCACCTTTTTCCTAGCTATTATGAGTAGTGAAGAAGAGTCACAAAACTCAAAATGTTAACTCTGCTTTCTCTCCACAGATGCTGCCAGATGTGTTGGTCTATACCGTGTTCATGCTACATATAGCATCCTTTCACACACTTTTTAACTAGACCTACGCATTCTTTCTTTCGCCTGTACTCATCTAGTCTCTTAAATGCATCTAATGCCAGTTGCTTCGGGCCTCTCATGGGTGTCAAGTTCCATGTTAGAGTCATAGAGATGTACAGCACGGAAACAGACTCTTCGGTCCAACCCGTCCATGCCGACCAGATATCCCAACCCAATCTAGTCCCACCTGCCAACACCCGGCCCATATCCCTCCAAACCCTTCCTATTCATAAACCCATCCAAACGCCTCTTAAATGTTGCAATTGTACCAGCCTCAACCACATCCTCTGGCAGCTCATTCCATACACGTACCACCCTCTGCGTGAAAAAGTTGCCCCTTAGGTCTCTCTTATATCTTTCCCCTCTCACCCTAAACCTATGGCATCCAGTTCTGGACTTCCCAACCCCAGGGAAAAGACTTTGTCTATTTATCCTATCCATGCCCCTCATAATTTTGTAAACCTCTATAAGGTCACCCCTCAGCCTCCGATGCTCCAGGGAAAACATCCCCAGCCTGTTCAGCCTCTCCCTATAGCTCAAATCCTCAAACCCTGGCAACATCCTTGTAAATCTTTTCTGAATCCTTTCAAGTTTCACAACATCTTTCCGATAGGAAGGAGACCAGAATTGTCTTCCCCTTTTATTTGGCACACATCCACTCCCACTGCTGAGACACTGTCATGGTGCCAGGATGAAGTCACCAGCAGTAATGCAATATTCCAAGAGTGGCCTAACCAATGTCCTGTACAGCCGCAACATGACCTCCCAACTCCTGTACTCAATGTTCTGACCAATAAAGGAAAGCATACCAAATGCCGCCTTCACTATCGTATCTACCTGCGACTCCACTTTCAAGGAGCTATGAACCTGCACTCCAAGGTCTCTTTGTTCAGTAACACTCCCTAGGACCTTACCATTAAGTGTATAAGTCCTGCTAAGATAAATGCAGCACCTTGCATTTATTTGAATTAAACTCCATCTGCCACTTCTCAGCCCATTGGCCCATCTGGTCTAGATCCTGTTGTAATCTGAGGTAACCCTCTTCGCTGTCCACTACACCTCCAATTTTGGTGTCATCTGCAAACTTACTAACTGTACCTCTTATGCTCACATCCAACTCATTTATGTAAATGACAAAAAGTAGAGGACCCAGCAACGATTCTTGTGGCACTCCACTGGTCACAGGCCTCCAGTCTGAAAAACAACCCTCCACTACCACCCTCTGTCTTCTACCTTTGAGCCAGTTCTGTATCCAAATGGCTAGTTCTCCCTGTATATCATGAGATCTAACCTTGCTAATCGGTCTCTAACCTTGCTAATCGATCTAACCTTGCCAACCTTGTCAAACGCCTTACTTAAGTCCATATAGATCACATCTACTGCTCTGCCCTCATCAATCTTCTTTGTTAGTTCTTCAAAAAACACAATCAAGTTTGTGAGACATAATTTCCCACGCCCAAAGCCATTTTGACTATCCCTAATCAGTCCTTGCCTTTCCAAATACATGTACATCCTGTCCCTCAGGATTCCCTCCAACAACTTGCCCACCACCGAGGTCAGGCTCACCGGTCTATAGTTCCCTGGCTTGTCTTTACCGCTGTTCTTAAACAGTGGCACCACGTTTGCCAACCTCCAGTCTTCCGGCACCTCCCCTCTGACTATCGATGATACAAATATCTCAGCAAGAGGCCCAGCAATCACTTCTCTAGCTTCCCACAGAGTTCTGGGGTACACCTGATCAAGTCCGTGGGATTTATCCACCTTTGCCCTTTTCAAGACATCCAGCACTTCCTCCTCTGTAATCTGGACGTTTTGCAAGATGTCACCATCTATTTCCCTACAATCTATATCTTCCATATCCTTTTCCACAGTAAATACTGATGCAAAATATTCAGTTAGTATCTCCCCCATTTTCTGTGGCTCCACACAAAGGCCGCCTTGCTGATCTTTGAGGGGCCCTATTCTCTCCCTAGTTACCCTTTTGTCCTTAATATATTTGTAAAAGCCCTTTGGATTCTCCTTAGTTCTATTTGCCAAAGCTATCTCATGTCCCGTTTTGCCCTCCTGATTTCCCTCTTAAGTATACTCCTACTTCCTTTATATTCTTCTGAAGATTCACTCGATTATCCTGTCTATACCTGACATATGCTTCCTTCTTTTTCTTTACCAAACCCTCAATTTCTTTAGTCATCCAGCATTCCCTATACCTACCAGCCTTCCCTTTCACCCTGACAGGAATATACCTTCTCTGGATTCTTGTTATTTCTGAAGGCTTCCCATTTTCCAGCTGTCCCTTTACCTGCGAACATCTGCCCCCAATCAACTTGCAAAAGTTCTTGCCTAATACCGTTAAAATTGGCCTTTCTCCAATTTAGAACTTCAACTTTTAGATCTGGTCTATCCTTTTACATCACGATTTTAAAACGAATAGAATTATGGTCGCTGGCCCCAAAGTGCTCCCCCACTGAGACCTCAGTCACCTGCCCTGCCTTATTTCCCAAGAGTAGGTCAAGTTTTGCACCTTCTCTAGTAGGTACATCCAAATACTGAATCAGAAAATTGTCTTGTACGCACTTAAGAAATTCCTCTCCATCTAAACCCTTAACACTATGGCAGTCCCAGTCGATGTTTGGAAAGTTAAAATTCCCTACCATAACTACCCTATTATTCTTACAGATAGCTGAGATCTCTTTCCAAGTTTGTTTCTCGATTTCCCTCTGACTATTGGGGGATCTATAATACAATCCCAATAAGGTGATCATCCCTTTCTTATTTCTCAGTTCCACCCAAATAACTTCCCTGGATGTATTTCCGGGAATATCCTCCCTCAGCACAGCTGTAATGTTATCCCTTATCAAAAATGCCATTCCCTCTCCTCCCTTGCTTCCCTTTCTATCCTTCCTGTAGCATTTGTATCCTGGAACATTAAGCTGCCAGTCCTGCCCATCCCTGAGCCATGTTTCTGTAATTGCTATGATATCCCAGTCCCATGTTCCTAACCATGCCCTGAGTTCATCTGCCTTCCCTGTTAGGCCCCTTGCATTGAAATAAATGTGTTTAATTTATTAGTCCTACCTTGTCCCTGCCTGCCCTGACTGTTTGACTCACTTCTGTTCTCAGCTGTACCCGTCTCAGATCGATCTCCTTCCTCAGTATCTCCCTGCCCCCCCCCACCTTACTAGTTTAAACCCTCCCAAGCAGTTCTCGCAAATTTCCCTGCCAGTATATTAGTCCCCTTCAAATTTAGGTACAGTCCGTCCTTCTTGTTCTCACCATTTTTTTCTTGAATTCATTATTGGCGATCTTATTCCATGGTCCTTGGTTTTGGATTCTTCAACAAGTGGAATAATCTTCTCTGCATCTAATCCATCAAACCTTCAAATTTTGAGTGAGTGAGTTATTGAGAGTTAGCTCTGTTTTAACCTGATACTAACAAAGGTGCACTTTGCAGCAATGAAACGTGATAATTCTGGTTAATGCACAGTGTTCAGATTCAGTTGCAGTTCCTCAGATAATGAAACAATCCATATCTACATTCAGTAAGAGCTGGACAAGTTCAGTCTTGAGCTGATAGCCAGTGACATTGGTGTCACATCAAAACGATCCTCAATGATGTATATTTCATGTCTTGGATCTATGCACAAATGATGCTAGTTCCAAGTGTGTCACTTGTTTTATTTGTAATGCTTTGAAATATCTATGGGGCAGTTCTTGATTCCATTTCTTTTTACAGCTTTGTTTATTTAGGTCTGAATCTAAATTCAGGCTTAACTAATCAAACATAGTGAGATTCCATTGTAAACATATTCACGTAATCAGACACCGAATGAATGAACTCTACATTTAATAGAAAAAATCTATCCACTTCTACTTGTCATTCAGCAGTACTCCTGTGGAAGTTCGAAAGCCACAAGAGAGCAGTTCCATATTTTACTTCTCTTTCAAGGCACATTGGGGACTCGAGGGTTAAACAATCCACTTCCAAAGAGACTCACTGCAGTATCAATTTGAAGCCTGTCCTCTTACAATATCGACAGAACATCTCAGTAGAGGGGGGAGGCGGACTGTATTCCAGAAGAGGGGCCTAGGTGAGCCACACATGTGGATTCTCCTGTAGCCTCAGACAGAGGTATTTATCCTTCCCAGACAAGATTGATAGCCTTGGTCACAACCCTGTTAAGCTGCCTCCTGCTCCCATTGTCCTACTTCCTCCTCCATATTAGCATAAATATACAAATCCCCCATTGAGAACAGGCAAAACCCTTCTGTTTTAATCTCTTCCCGTCAACATATAATCATGAAGAATACTATAATCAGTTCCTGTAATCCATTCACATGTTATCACAGGACATCGACATTCATCGGACTTTGTAAATTCATAATCACCTATTTTAAACAATGTATGACAATTGACAATGTGACTAATAAACCTTTTGTTTAATCCCTATAAAAAATACTGTCTTTGTGTATTGGGCAGAGATTCATGGAGAAGTGTCACCACAAGTAGACACACAGCTACTTTTGGGGACATTGAGAATCTCTCACTGGCTGTCTGATAACAAAGCATCTACTGTTGTACAGAAACTTGTGTCATCCGCATTTGTGGAACAAAATATACATCTACACTCTCATCATTTTTGGGTGACATGACTCAGCGATTGGTCCTGCTGCTTCACAGCACTAGGGACCTGTGTTCAATTCCAGTTTTGGGTGACTGTCTGAGTGGAGTTTGCATATTATGCATGTGTCTGTGTGGGTTTCCTCCAGGTGCTCTGGTTTCCACCCACAGTCCAAAGATGTGTAGGTTAGGTAGATTGGCCATGGTTAAAAATTGTCCATAGTGTCCAGGCTAGGTGAGTTAGCCATGGTAAATGTAGGGTTACAGGAATAGAGTGGCATGGGGAGGTGGGGGAGCGGGTGGTGGGTCTGGGAGGGAAGCTCTTTGGAGGATTGGTATGGACTTCCTCTTACCACACTGTAGGGATTCTATGATTGATCTCCAGCCAACAATATCCTGGGCATTAACATTAACCAGAAATTTAATTGGAGCAGCCACATAAAATCTCTGATTGGAAGAGCTGATCAGAAGCTTGGTGTTTTGCAGCAGATAATCTATCTCCTGACCCATATATATTGTTGCTGGTGAACAAGCTTTAAGTCAGGAATGTGAAGAAACAATTCTTATTTGCCTTGATAAGCACAGCTCCAACACTCAAGAAATTTAAAATTATCAAGGCCAATGCAGTTCACTCTATTGGCATCCCATTCACTACTTTAAAGTTCACTTCCCCTATCTCCAATGCGCAGTAGCAGCAGTATGTGACATCTACAAGGTGCACTCCAGCAATTTGGAAAACTTCACTTGGTAGCAACTTCCAAACATGTGACTTTCACCAATAAACATGGAATTGGACACTTGGTGAGTTCCAATGACTGTAATCTCTTGAGGAGTCCAGCAAACAATGTCTTGGCTCACCCTAACCCCATCACACTTTCGTGAGCTCCATATCAATGCAGCACCAGGGTAGAAATGCTCTGGAAAGTTTGCATCCACTCGTAACCCATTTGACAGACTTGAGTGCAAAAATCAAAGATGTCACCCAAGTGCGGTACTGAGGGAATGTTGCAAAGTCAGAGATGTCATATGAGACATTAACGAAAGGCCATTGCTGCTTTAAGTGGAAGTTAAAGATCCCAAATCAGTATTTGGAAGAATAGCAAGGGAGCCCCAGTGATGTGATTAATCCTTATTGTCTTATAAACATCATTAAAGATCAGACTGTCTGGTCTTTCACACGTTGTAACTTGTGTCGGGTCCGTGTGGACCTGAAGGGCATCATTGTTTGTTTTAAACGTTATCCTTTCTTGTTTAATTTGAAAACGATCTCTGCTGGACAAAACTGATTTGCAAAGTTTCTATACTCTAGAAACTTCCAGCAACAGCAAAAAAGTTACACAGATCAAGCCCCTGGTGAAATTTCCAACCAAGTGATTGCTGGAATAAGGAAACAAAATGAGCAGCAGCTATTCCATCTCCGAACTTCAAATGGGAACAAAGACAGAGGAATCGAACATTGTTAAATTTGTGGAGACACTAATCATAGAGTCATATACAGCATGGAAACAGACCCTTCGGTCCAACCCATCCATGCCGACCAGATATCCCAACCCAATCTAGTCCCACCTGCCAGCACTCGGCCCATATCCCTCCAAACCCTTCCTATTCATATACCCATTCAAATACCTCTTAAATGTTGCAATTGTACCAGCCTCCACCACATCCTCTGGCAGCTCATTCCATACACGTACCACCCTCTGTGTGACAAGGTTGTCCAGTAGGTCTCTTTTATATCTTTCCCCTCTCACCCTAAACCTATGCCGCTAATTCTGGACCCCCCCCCCCCACCTCAGGGAAAAGACTTTGCCTATTTACCCTATCCATGAGTGGATCCTTGACCAGAGGGACACAAACTAATTGATTAGTTGATATTGACCAAAATATCACAAAACCAAGATTCCTCTGGGCACTGAAGAGTTTGTTTGGAGTTTCTATACCACATTGTCTCAGTCTGATGTTAACATTGAGTTATGATTTGGAGAAGCCGGTGATGGACTGGGGTGGACAAAGTTAAAAATCACACAACTGAAAATGTGTTGCTGGAAAAGCACAGCAGGTCAGGCAGCATCCAAGGAGCAGGAGAATCAACGTTTCGGGTATTTTCAGCTCTGATCTCCAGCATCTGCAGTCCTCACTTTCTCCTTAAAAATCACACAACACCAGGTTATAGTCCAACAGGTTTCTTTGGAAGCACTAGCTTTCATCACCTGATGAAGAAGCAGCGCTCTGAAAGCTAGTGCCTCCAAATAAACCTGTTGGACTATAACCTGGTGTTGTGTGATTTTTAGCATTGAATTAAGTTGCTTTGTACCATCCAAGCGAACTGAATCTACAAGACTTACCAACCGGCAGCCTGACTCCAAGCCAATCGTCAAGTTTGCCTCAAGTCAAATAAACCTCCTCAAACCCTATTTCCAAAAGGCATCTAGCTGAATGGAATATTGTATTCAACTGAACAGTTAAAGGAGTGAAAGCCTCTGTATGCCAAGAGGATTTGGGGCGGGTACGCATAAGCACCTGTTTCAAATCAGAGAACAACTTTAAAACACATCTGCTTACGGAAAGAATGTGAGAAAAATAATAATTTACATTTCTCCCCTGTTTATAACACTTACGGGATCTTGCTGTGCATTGCTTAACAGCACATTTTCTAAATGAACATTGAGTTACAGTTTAGAAGTACTTCATTGATTGCAAAACACATTGGACTACCCTGAGGTCATGAAAGGAGCTCTACAATTCTAAGACTTCGATTCTTTCTGAACTTGCCGAGAGTTTTTTGGGAGTATTGAATGGTCATGCTGAATGTGAGCTTGTAGTTAATTGGCATTTTGAGATATTAACCGGCCACGCTATGGTGACTAGGTGTGGGAATGGACCAAGTTGTTTGTCTCCTAATCTCAACCAAGCAATCCCTCATGGGAATGTGTATCAGTGGAGGTGAGGGGAGCTGGATTATTTCTTCGCTGTTGCTCTGCAGTTTGGAACGTGTAGACTCTTACTGCCATGGCTTTGCTGTCAATAATGGTCATTTGGATAGATACTGAAGCAAACCTGGTGACCCATTGTAAGAAACCCGCGGAACATGACAAACCAGCTAAACACATCTGAGCACCGTATCGTATCACTCTGAAATGACTGCCATACGTGGAGTAACTGGTTTAATAAAGAAAAATGATAACAGCCCTGGTGATCTGACACATAACTACCACAAAAACCAATGTCTAGCAGCTTGGCAACAGAGGCCGGTGTCAAAATCAACAACCAACAATGACACTTGGCAGCTCCATGTGTGATACTTGTAGCAGAAGGACTCGCCTTCACAACCATCAGCAGTGAAGATCCCACAACTAACTGGAAAGTCTTGGTCTGTCAATCATCTCATACATGGAAGGATGCCAACAGACACGACACCTTGCAAAATCACAATATTGTTTCAATGTCTTCAAATGCGGTGTACACAGTAAACAGGATAAACATTGTTGGGTCAGATTAGTCTGTCTAATCAATTGCAGTACAACAAGAACCGGAGTCCCTTTTCTTTATCAATCCACTTCTGAAGCCATCATTTCATTCGATTCCCTTTGCAGGCACGTGCATGTGGAAATCGGGAGTTCCAGCCCATAAAGTCTCAATATCTCACCGACAAACAGAATGGACTGGTCCTGCAACTAACAACTGAAACAATAATAAAACAAAAACAGGAGTTTCAAAGAGTTGCTGCTGCCAGCCAACAAAGTGTGCCAGTTAGAAATGAGGAAGTGCCACTCTTCCGTGTACAGATTAGATACAAGGCAAATCTCTTCGGACTGTTCTGTCCGTATACAGAGTTCTTCTGGCTAGTGAAAGGAGGCATTCCCGATGTTCGCACAGGGTTGATTTTCTGCTTGAGGAAGCATTAATGTACAAACAAAGAGAATGGGGATGTGTCGAAAGTTGCTCTCCTTTGTCGAGATCCTTGTAGGTTTGCAGCAGATCGCCGGTGCCTTCTATGACACTGCTCTGTTGATGCTGGTCCAGGAACGTTCCGGTTCCAACTCCACAACAACTGGAAGCCGAGACCAGCAGCAAGCCGCAATCTCTCAGTTCTACATGATCTACATTCCCCTGCTGAAAATTTCCTCTCTCCCCGTCACCTACTTCCTGGCTTGTCAAGGAGACAAGAAAGGCAGGAAGATCACCATTTGGGTGCCCCTGGTAGGATACCTAGTGTCCAGGTCTCTGCTGCTCTTTGTGATCCTCTTTGACCTCCCCTTGCAGGTGATGTTTGCTACTGCTCTCCTGAATGGTCTGAGCGGGGATTCAGCTGCTTTCCGGGCTGGAGTCATGGCAATAGCCTCTGACACCTCCTCACGGGTGAAGCGATCAGTTAGCCTTAGTAGAATTGAGCTGGCCTACGGAGTGGCAGGAATGATTGGCAGTATCGCTTCCGGCCACCTCTTCGTTTATTTCAAAATCTCACACGACCAAGGTGCTGGGCTGATGGCCTTCAGCTGTCTTTTTTATGCTCTAAGCTTAGTTTATAGCATCTTTAGGTTAAAACCCACACAGACTGGAAATGGTGGCTATGGCAGCCTTCTATATCAAGGAGAGCGTGAAAATGATGATCAACTTCCTGATCCAGAGGAGATAGCTTGGAATCAATGTCAAGATGAAACATCAATGCTGTTGCCTAAACAGAATAACGCGAGGATTCAGGGTATTCTTGGCGGTAATATGTCCGTGGATAAAATCACACTCGCACTGCTGTTCATAACTGGAGTTTTGTATGGTTTGGGATTACGTGGGCCAGTAGATATGCTGCCCATATTTGTACTGAAGGACCCTCTGAATTGGAATGCTGTCTGGGTCGGTTACGGCAATGCAGTGGGGTATTTTATCTTCCTCACCAGCTTCTTCGGAGTCTGCACGCTTTCCAAATATTTGAGGGATACTTCTTTGATTGTGATGGGAATGGTGTCATTTTCCATCGGGATGCTGATCATGGCCTTCACAAAGTGGACCTTCCTTTATTTTATTGGTGAGTTATTTCATTGGCTGAGTACCTGAGCTTTTCTGGACTAAACTGGTTTAACGTTCTCATGCAATGTGTATACAGTGAAACGCGTTCATAATTTTACGGTTAACCCACACAAAAAATAATCTGTCAGCTCCGCAAGAAGCATAGTGTTACAACCCATCACACTTGAGCGACTCATTAATCTCACTGCAATCTCCTGCTTGCTTTTCACCTAATATTTCTGTTCTACAAACAAGTAATTTCCACTTAACAGTAGTTAATGGATGAAACTTCAAAATAGCTTTTGGCACAAAATTCTAAATTATTCAACCTCCACATAATTGCTAGTTTAAAATTTTAGAATTTTCCAATATTTAAATCATATCATTGCCATCTAAACAGCCAGCAAAAGCAACCCTGGAACTCCCTACCAGAACTCTTCAGAATATTGACTTGTCGTTCTTAACATTCTCAATGCTACTGAGAAAAATCTCCATTTACTTTGCCTCTCTCTCCAGAACTGGCAACGTTATTTTAAATCCATATGTAATTGTCTCTTATAGTCTTCTAACTGGGGCAAATTCAGGTCCAGTCCAATGTCTGCTTCCTTTCTCTGGACTTGTATTTTAATTCTAATCACAAATTTCAGGATTTTACTTGCCTTTTTAATTACCTGATATGTGTGCATTGCCAACTTTACATGACCTGCATGTTTGCAAAACACAGCCTTCTACAACCTATAAAATGTTGTAACAATGTTTATTTCCAGCTGCTATTCTTGCTTCAAAAATATGTTGCGTTACCTTTGATAGACACTGTGTTTATATGCTAATTACCTGCCCATATTTGGCAAAGGCACTATATAAATTCTGAGCAATGTCTGATTCTGTCTTGTCAACGAACTGCTATACACATGGAAACATTCAAATAGAGTTTAAAAACAATATGTGTTAAAGGCACTATAGAAATATTGATCAACATCTGATACTGTCTTGTCAATGAACTACTATACATATGGAAACATTCATATACTTTGAAAACAATATCTGGCAGGAGGCACTGCCATTTTGAAGGGCCACTCTGTCAGATGCTTCCACAAACAACACCCACTCACAGCCTCTCTCAATGCAATCAAGTATCAAGCACTAGATAGTGCCATGGGCACTCTGAACTGTGGATCCTGAACATCCCTTCCTCAGTGTAAATGACTCTTGGCTGTGCTACCCAAACCTTCCTCTAAAGGCATGTTGCCTCAGTCCACGGTTGCTAAAATGTAGCAAAGAACCCAACTGCTGTCCTCCACCCTCCCTTATATATCCCTGACCAGGATCTAATAATGTCCTGTAGCACCACACACTTGGCAAAAATGCTTTATTGGCTCTTAAAATACCATTCATATATAAATTTAATTCCCCGACTACCCTTTTATTGTTGCTTCTTGGTGCACAATATTTAGTACCTCTCACAACCTCTCAGTTATGAAAGCAGTCCATGTACCTTGAAGCAAAAGCTGGAGTAAATTCAGGCTTAGATTGCTAGGTAACTTTGGTAGTAATACTGTGATATGCAACTGCCAAGCAATTACCATCTTCAACAAAAAAGAATCTAACCACCTCTGACAGAGTCATAGAGATATACAGCATGGAAACAGATACTTCAGTCCAATTTATCCATGCCGACCAGATATCCTAAACTAATCTAGTCTCATTTGCTAGCATTTGGCCTATATTCCTCTAAATGCCTCCTATTCATATATCCATTCAGATGCTTTTTAGATGTTGTAATTGTACCACTTCCTCTGGCAGCTCATTCTATACACTTGCCATCCTCTGCATGAAACTGTTGCTGCTTAGGTCCCGTTTAAATCTTTCACCTCTCACCCTAAGCCTGTATCCTCTAGTTTAGGATTGTCCGACTCTGGGGAAAACACCTTGTCTATTTATCCTATCCATGTCCCTCATGATTTTATAAACCCCTGAAAGGTCACCCATCAGCCTTCAACATTCCAGGAATAATAACCCCAGCCTATTGAGCCTTTCCCTGCAACCCAAACCTTCCAACCCTGGCACCATCCTTGCAAACCTTTTCTGAACTCTTTCAAGTTTCACAACATTCTTCGTATAGCAGGGAGACCAGAATTGCAATCAGTATTCCTCTTCTTAGACAGTCAATGGCATTACCATCATTAAGTATCCCACTATCAATATCACAGGGGTTGCCATTGACCAGAAACTGAACTGGTCAGTTTTAGGCACCATACCTTAGCAAGAATATGCTGGTGTTGGATGGTCCAGAGGAGGTTTACAAGAATGATCCCAAGGATAAAGGGCTTGTTTTATGACAAGGAGTTGAGGACCTTGATCGGCACACAATGGAGTTTAGAAGGATGAGGGGGGAATCTCATTAAAACTTACAAATGCTGAGAGGCCTGGATAGAGTGGACATGGAGAAGATATTTCCACTAGTAGGAGAGAGTAGGACTCGGGGGCACAGCCTCAGAGTGAAGGGCTTTCCATTAGAAATGAAACGAGGAGGAATTTCTTCAAACAGAACATTATTACTTGTGGAACTTATTGCTGCAAAAGGCTGAGGTGACTAAGTCGTTGAGTTTATTTAAGTCAGAAGTTCTTGATTAGTAAGGGAATCAAGGGTTACAGGATGAAGGCGGGAGAATGGGATTGAGAAACATATCAGCCTCAATCGGATGGTGGAGCAGACTTGATGATTCAAATGGCCTAATTCTGCTCCTATATCTTATGCTCTTTTTGTCTCATGAACCAGCCATATAAATAGTGTGGTTACTAGGCTGTTAATTCTACAGCAAATGACTCACCCCACTGTTTCCCCAAAGTGTCCATTATTTATGAAGCAATATGTCAGGAGTGTGATGGAATACTCTCTACTTGCTTAGATGTGTGCTGTTCCAACAACACTCAAAAAGCTTAACACTGTCCAGCACAAAGCAGTGCACTTGACTGCTACCATATTCACCACCTTCTGATTTCAGTTTCTGCACCACTAGTGGCATCAGGGTGTACTGTTGCACTATACCAATTCACTAAGAGTCCTTCGACAGCATCTTCCAAACGTGAAATTTCTACCAGCTAGAAGGATAAGGGCAGCAGGTACATAGAAATACAACCAGGTCTATTTCCCGACCAAAACTCATGCCACCAGATATGGAAATAAGTCACTATTTGGATACACTCAAAAACTTGGCCTCCACATCATTTTGCAGCAATAAGTTCCACAGGAACTACCCTTAGTTGAAAAAATTCCTCATCATCTCATTTCTGATGGACATCCCTTCACGAGGAGGCTGTGCCTTCAAGTCCTAGTCTCTCCAACAAGTGGACTTCTATTATAATTGTGTAAACCCCTTCCCAGTCAGTACCTGCACCATGTGGACTGCTGTGGTTCAAGAAAGTGTCTCACCACCTCCTTGTCAAGGACAACTAGGGATGGGCCACAAATGCTAGCCTGGTCAACAGAGGCTAGACCCCATGATTGAATAAATAAAATACATAAATAATATCCATTCAGACACTGAACAGTAGGATATCATCGGTGGAAACATGTAAAACATGTAAAAATATAGGAACGGACTCGCTGCTAGAGAAATTTCAATTTGATGTTCTTTGAAGGAGTTGAGATTACCGCAAGCTTCAGATTATCAAAACTGGAAGGGGTTCAAGTGGTTCCACTTGAACGTGCTGAAGTGCTGAGCAGGCTGTGAAAAATAGACTGAGCTGTCCTGATCCCTATCAAATAAGCAATTCTGGAAATAGCCATTGGTGCAGTCAAGTGGGGAGCTGTGTACCTTTATCACTGTTACTCTCGGCAGTTTGACACTGCCATGACTTGGGCTATCCGGTTAGGCACCGAAAGAATGTTCGTGTCATGGAAACAGAGGGGAAACAAACAGTAAAACATTCAAAAAAGCAGCGTTTTTAGCAGCTGAAGACATCTGAGCGTCATCATGGGAGGGTGAGTCTCACTGGGGAAATTTGCGGTCAAGTACTGAGGGTGTGTTCACACACTGCTAAATCGTTGTCGATTTTTTTCATAAAATAAAGTGCAGCGACCAGGTGAAATAATATCTTGGTATAAACATTTCTGGATGTGGTTGGACTGTCTGGACAAATGCAGATTTCTCTGGCACCACCTCAGTGGTTCCTTTGCTTGGACAATTTACAGATTCGAAAAGAGTTCAGCTGATCCGGCAAAAAGAAACGACCAATTTTTTTTGTGTGACTTGAGTCAGAAATAGGGAAGTGCCGTTCTTCCGTGTTGAAGTTGGACACAAGGCAGGTTTTCCGTATTGTTCTGTGAGCAAGGGGCCCTACAGAGTCACCCCGTCCGCTTGGATTTCAAAGGAAATAGGTGGGAAGTTACAATCGAAGAGAATGGGGATGTGTCGGAAACTATTCTCCCTCGTCGAGATCCTTGTAGGTTTGCACCAGATCGCCGGTGCCTTCTATGACACTGCTCTGTTGATGCTGGTCCAGGAACGTTCCGGTCCCAACTCCACAACAACTGGAAGCCGAGACCAGCAGCAAGCCGCAATCTCTCAGTTCTACATGGTCTATAACCTCCTGTTAAGTCTGAGCCCTCTGTTGTTCACTTTCTTCCTGGCCAAATTGGGAGATCAAAAGTCCAGGAAGATCACCATTTGGGTGCCCCTGGTAGGATACCTGGTGTCCAGGTCTCTGCTGCTCTTTGTGATCCTCTTTGACCTCCCCTTGCAGGTGATGTTTGCTACTGCTCTCCTGAATGGTCTGAGCGGGGGGTTTACTGCTTTCTGGCCTGGGGTCATGGCCTTAGCCTCAGACACTTCCTCACCAGAGAAGAGATCTATCAGACTTAGTAGAGTTGAGCTGACCTATGGATTGGCAGGAATGATTGGCAGTATTGCATCCGGCCACCTCTTTATCCGTTTGAACATGTTGCATGCCCAAGGTGCTGGTCTGATGGCCTGCAGTTGCCTTTTTTATGCTCTAAGCTTAATTTACAGCATCTTCGGGCTAAAGTCCACGCAAATGGGAGCTGGTAGCTACGGCAGCCCGTTAGATCAAGAGGAGCAGGAAAATAATGTTCAGAGTCCACGAAATACAGCTTGGAATCGATGTCAAGATGAAAGATCAATGTTATTGCCTGATCAGAACAATGCAAGGATTCAGGGTATTCTTGGAGGTAACATGTCCATGGATAAAGTCACACTCACACTGCTGTTCACAGCTGGAGTTTTGTATGGTTTGGGTGTGACCGGTGGAGTGGATGTGCTATCGATATTTGTACTGAAGGACCCTTTGAATTGGAATGCTATCTGGGTTGGTTATGGCAATGCAATGGGGTATGCTATCTTCCTCACCAGCTTCCTCGGAGTTTGCATTCTTTCCAAATATTTGAAGGATACTTCTTTGATTGTGACAGGAATGCTGTCATTTTCCATCGGGATACTGATCATGGCCTTCACAAAATGGACCTTTCTTTATTTTATTGGTGAGTTATTTCATTGGCTGGGTACCTGGATTTTTCTGGACTAAACTACTTTTGGGTCCAAACATTGTCATGCAATGTGTAATATATGGTGCAGTAGGGAGGGATGTTTGTAAATTTGTGGTTATGGAGAGATAAATGTATCAGTTCCAAAATTAACATTCGGTGTTTTTCCTTAATCTTTTGTAGTCTAATCACAATATCCTGTTCTCTTCCTACAGTTTCACAACTTTTTTTTAAACTTAAAGCAGTTAGTATCTAGACAGTATATAGTTCCATAGTCTCAAATATGGCTTTTGACACAAAAACATCTTCTACCTCTCAATCCCAAACTAAAGATTCGGTTTACTTTTTATGCACCTTGTCTCTTTGCATTGCCAACTTTCTGTGAAGAAAATTCCTCTACTCCATTTAAAACCTTGCTGCTTAATGTATTTTTTTGTTATATTCTTGCTTTCTAAATTTATTGTACCACATTTTATCTATCATGTCTACTATGCCCTCCATTAGGGATGTGATGGCATAGTAGTAGTTATTGGCCCAGAGATTTGGGCAAACATTTTGGTGACATAGGTTCTAACCCCACCACTCAGTTATATCTGGAATTAAAAGCTTACCTAACACTGACCATGTAACCATTGTCAATTGTTATTATAAAAGTCACCATCTGGTTCAATAATGCTCTTTTGAGAAGGAAATCTGATATCCTTACCTTGTCTGGCCTAGATGTGACTCCACACCCACAGCAATGTGTTAACTCTGAAATGGCCTAGCAAGTTATTTCGTTCAGTGGCAATTAGAGATGGGCAACAAATGCTATCCATGTCAGCAATGCCCTCATCCATGAAAAAATAAAAAGAAATCACTGTTTGAGGTGCTATATCAATACTTGACTTTGATATCATGCATCATCTTCATACTGTCGTAGAGGTGAAAAGAGTCACGTAACAGTTTGAAAACAATATATCAAGTTGAGTTAATTGAATTAAAGGCAAAATCATTTAATTGGTGATAAGGATTGTCAACACCAGAAGCCTTGTCTGAAATGAACACCCACAATCATAATAGCACTTGCTTAAGAGATTCACCAGATCCTCCTGAACCGGCTATATTTTATCTTGCAGCTCGAGCTGTGATGATGTTTGCCCTTATTCCTCTGCCTACAATACGATCTGTGATTTCTAAGCAGAAAGACGACAATTCATACGGTTAGTATTACAGATGCTGCTAATATTTGCCAAAATGGCCACTTATGCCATGGTTATTTTACTGATATTAAGTAAAATTTTTTTAACAACTTAATTTCTTGATGTGATGCAGCTTTTCTTCATTGTACAGAACACATGCAGTATTCTGGAACTGAATTTGGGAAGATGTTCTTTTCCCAGCTCAGGGGCCCGAGCCATCTGTACATCTTCCTTCTCAAAATATATTTGCCACCATACATGTTCACCCATTTCTTGCCTACCATTCTAGGGACTTATTAGGCTAGGAAGCATCCAAGATTGTGACTCCACATGGATTAAAAATGGGTTAGACTAAATGTTGCCCAGCGTCCATCTGTCCAAAACCTGATGGGATTGGGTCAGAGAAAAGAAAGTAAAATTAAGTACTGTGTACAACCTGACCCCATCCACTTTTGACCAGGTTAATTTTTTCCGCAGTTAACCTTTGAAGATTTGCATTAACTCTGTACAATCTTTGTAATATCATCTTCCCATAGAGGCATAGCTAACATTGAAAATAGAAATGGTGGGTAAAGTATAACACTTGAATCCAGAAATCGAACATACGAGGCTTACACTTGCTTTGGAGATGGGGATTCAGCAGACGTTGGCTGAATTATTTCCTAGATTGAGAGAGATATCCACTCTGTTTTGATTTAGTCCCTTGCCATTTTCCCCTCATTGCCTGTTTTTTTGCATCATCCATAATAAGCTTTGCATGTAACTTCTAATTGGCTGCATGGGTGATTACTGCTAGTGGTTAATAGTTAAAAATAAACAAGTCACTGTGATTTGGTGATGGAAATATTGATCGGTTGTGTGAAATAACACTTCTGGATATAAAATAAATGAGAGAGATATTCTGTGAAGGTTATTTAAACCATCTGCATCTTTAGGAGCATATGAGGTGGTGTTAATGAAACAATCTGAGGGATTGGTGTGTTGGTGTCTGGATTTCTCCTAGCTGCAGAAGTCAGAACTAAGGGTAACTCTCAGATAAGAGGTTAATACTTGCGATTGAGATGAGGAGAATTTTTTTTTTTGTCCAAGACTAAATAAGTATTTGAAATTCTTTATCTAGGACAACCATAGATACTCCGTTTATAGAATGTATTTACAAGACAGAATGATAGCTTTTGGATATGAAGGGAATTAAGGGAAGAGCAAGAACTGTGAGAGAACATGACAGCATGGTAGGTCAGTGGTTAGCACTGCTGCCTCCAGGTGCCAGGGACTGAGATTTAATTCCACCCTCAGGTGACTGTATGGAGTTTACACATTCTCCCTGTGTCTATGTGGCTTCCCCCCCCCCAGTCTAAAGATGTCTAGGTTAGGTGGATCGGCTGTACTAAGTTGCCCTGTAGTGTGGTGGATTAGCTATGGGAAATATGGGGTTACAGGGATGGGGTGCGTCTGGGTGAGATACTCTTTGGAGGGTCAGTGTGCATTTAATAGACTGAATGGCCTGCTGCCACACTGTAGGCGATTCTATAATAAGAGATATATCATGATCTTATTGAATGACAGAAACAAGGTTTGTGGGAGCATGTGACTGATTTCTTATGTCCTTCACTCTTATTTTAAAGGAAAACTGTTTGCCATACTTGAGATTTTGCTCACCCTGTCTGGAGTCATTGCTTCAATCATATTTCTTAATGTTTACAAGTCAACAAAAGACTGGTACCCTTCCATCTGTTTCAGTCTGTCTTCTGTCATCAGTTGCCTGGCAATTATTCCCATGATGTGAGTAAAATAGAATCATTAATATATTTGATCATCTACTGCTGCAGTTGCATTAAAGTTGGGAATGACGTTCTGTCATGATGACATTTCCAAACCACTGGGTTTTGTAAAATGAATGAAAGAGCAAATTGAGGACAGGTTTTTTTTTGGTAAGGGGAAGATTATCCTAAATACATGTAAGAGGAAGCTGCATGATTATGGAAATTTGATCTTCGTCCTTTCTAAGTTTTAAAATTAGAAAGCAACACCTGAAGGGTTGGTGGGAGTAGGCTCAAAAGTAACATTCAAATGACAACTAGTAAAACAGTGGGAAAGGAAATAAATTTGAGAGTTTTGCAGAAAGGTCAGAGAGAAAGGAAACTAATCAGAAAAGACCCAGAAAACTGATACAGTGACAATGGGCCAAATGGCTGACTTCATCACTGTCTTTCAGTAACAGATTTACACTGGGAATTCATTTAGCTCAGTTGGCTGGATTGTTGGTTTACAGAGCAGTGTGATGCCAATAGTGTAGGTTCAATTCCCATTATGGGTTTGAGGTTTCCATGAAGGATTCTCCTTCAACCTCTTCCCTTGCCTGAGGTCTGGTGACCCTCAGATTAAATCGCCAACAGTTGATTCTCTCAAATGTGGGGGCAGTCCCTATGGTCTGGCGAGACTTTGACAATACAACACAGATTCACACTTTAAAACAGCCCCATGAACAATTTGTTGTACTCAGTCATAGAGATGTACAGCACGGACACAGACCCTTCGGTCCAACTCGTCTATGCTGACCAGATATCCTAAACCAATCTCGTCCCACCTGCTAGCACCCGGCTCATATCCCACCAAACTCTTCCGATTCATATACCCATCCAGATGCAGTTTAAATGTTGCAATTGTACTAGCCTCCACCACTTCCTCTGGCAGCTCATTCCATTCATGTACTACCCTCTGCATGAAAACATTTCCCCTAAGGACTCAAATCTTTCCCCCCTCACCCTAAATCTATGCCCTCTAGTTCTGGACTCCCCCACCCAGAGAAAAGACTTGTCTATTTATCCTATCCATGCCCCTCATGATTTTATAAACCTCTATAAAGGTCACCCCCCAGACTCCAACACTCCAGTGAAAAACAGCCGTAGCCTATTCAACCTCTCCATATAGCTCAAATCCTCCAACCCTGGCAACATCCTTGTAAATCTTTTCTGAACCCTTTCAAGTTTCACAACATCTTTCCGATAGGAAGGAGACCAGAATTGCATGCAATATTCCAACAGTGACCTAACCAATGTCCTGTACGGCCACAACGTGATCTCCCACCTCTTGTACTCAATACTCTGACCAATAAAGGAAAGCATACCAAATGCCTTCATGAGGTAAAAACAATGACTGCAGATGCTGGAAACCAGATTTGGGAGTAGAGTGGTGCTGGAAAAGCACAGCAGTTCAGGTAGCATCAGAGGAGCAGGAAAATTGAAGTTTCGGACACGTCGATTTTCCTGCCCCTCAGATGCTGCCTGAACTGCTGCGCTTTTCCATGCCTTCTTCACTATCCTGTCTACCTGCGCCAGACAAGGCAATATACACATTTTAGCTGCCTGAAACACTCTACCCACTCTATTGAAAAAGCCAGTTACCTGGATTTTTTTCAGAAATCTCAAACTATTCCTCCAAGGCTGTGAATGTTGGAGAATCTCAAGTGAAATTTATAATGTTACCTAATTCTCATCAAGGATATAAAGGGTAAAGAGAGGGGAGATGCAGATCAGTAACATGGAACAGGTTCAAACAGCTTTTTCCATCTCCTCAGATTTATATTTGCAACATCATTTTCAAAATTCAGCCTATTATAGATTTTTAAATTAGTATTTGCTTGCTCCTATTATGATCTATCGATGTGTAATCTGTGCTACTTTATTTGCAGCTTTGTGGAACGCAGACTGTCCAATTTTCCATAATAGTGGGATGAAACCCAGACATGACTTGCGAAGAAGGGAGCATATACATACATCAATTGTTTCGGTATATTTGAGTGACAGGTACAGAATCTCAAGCCAAAAAAAAAAATCTTGCCGTGTATTGCACAGGATGAGACCAGGGAGCATAAAAAGTTCTAGTTCAATTGCTCCCTTCAAGATGCCACTTCACTGTTCACTAGCCCTGTGCCAAAATGCCTGAAATAATTTTATCACCTCCCAACGCTAACAGAGTGTAATCTGTGATGATACTATGACTTAAAAAAAGAAAATACACCGTGAAGAAAGGTCACGACAGAAGCACCGAACAGTCTGCTCAAAGCCAGTAAACTGCTAGAGGCATTCAGATTTATTTTTAAATTGAAATAATAGAAGCAGATGGAATGATGGGTCAAACTGTCATAGAACTAGGATTTTAAATTCTAACGTCCGGCATTTGCTGGGTCTCGGAACTGGATTGTAAAGCTCTTATTCCTTTCTTTGATCCAGCCAACAAGGTTTCTCTTCCTGCTGCTAGAATTATACATGAAACAATCTATTTTACTGAATTTGCCCGTGTCAAGGATGAAGTTGAAATATTGCTATAGTGGAAGAGAGATACATAGCAGTAGTTAGTGTACGTATTGTTTTAATAGAATTACAGTTAAGCCAATTCTTTCATTCTATTTTGTCTATTTTCACACTGTAGGTAAAATACAAAGTGTGGTTTGTTTAGTTTAACCAATTGAATTGGATCTGGAAGGCAATACTTTACCTTTAAAAATAAGAAAAAGGTTAGGTCTAGGCTACCTTAATATGTTGTGGGGGGGGGGGGGGGGGGGGTTGTTCTGGTCCATAACAAACTGGGATCAAAATCTCTAAATCCAGGTTGAGTTTAGGATAATTGGACTCAAAGATAGTGAGTGGAGAGAGTGTTGGTGTTTTTTTTAAATTTATGTGTTGCACTCTATTTAAAGCAGAGTATATGTCTTATGTAATAATGGCTCTTTTACTCAGTTTGCTGGGAGTGGAAGAAAACATTTTGGGAGTTTTACAGAAAGTGAGCAAGACAAACTTTTGGAATTTACAGACAAGCTGGAGTTCGGGTTGCCTTTATCCATCCAAAAAGGAGGTAATTGCAACAGTAGTTCAACATTTATGATTACCAGAAATGCCAAAGTAATTGGAAATGGCTAAAATGCAATTGCAAAGTTAGTCATCTGCATTAGGATTGAAAAAAGAATAAAGATAAGGAAATTGAAGTTCAATTATCAGAGACTATGTCTGATCAAATAGTTGAGGGAAAAGAAACAAGAACAGGTGGAAGTCAAAGTGGGTATTTTTAGTTCTGAGAAATTTCCTGAATTACAGAAAGATGAAAAACTAAAGCAATTGTGTCAAAAAGCATACAGATGAAGAATGGGTGTATCTGAGAATATAATCTTAAAAATGAGAGTCTTGATGAGAAATTGGAGACCATTGTATATTCAGACAGATGAAAAACAGACAGAAGTTCATCAAGTTGTATTACTGATGTATTATAGAAAGGAAGGGTTGCAGGTAGCATATGAATTACCAGTAGGTAGTTATTTGACAATAAGGAAACTCAAGCCAGTGTACAAAAAAACGTTTTTATTGGCCTATACTGCATAAGGATGCATTAAACTTTGCCAGGCATGTCATGTGTATCAAGTAATTGGAAAACCTCAGGCAGTGACAAATCCAGCAGGCTTAATTTCTGTATTTGACAGAGTCTTAATTGATTGCAAAGGACTCCTCCCTAAAAGAAAAATTGGGAATCAACACTTGTTGACCATAATGGATAGGTCTACTAGATTTCAAAAGGCCATTCCATCTCAGTATCACATCTAAAAAAGGGTTTTAGAAGAGTTATTCAAACATTTTACAAGATATAGATTACCCACAAAAATACAAAATCGGATCAAGAATCAAATTTTTGAACAGTTTAAGCAAATTATGGATTCCTTAGCAATAAAAATTCAAATCCATTATATTCATCCAGAATTGCAGGGAGTATTAGAATGGTGGCATTAAACTTTAAAGGTCACGCTGAGGGCTTGTCGTCAAGACTGTCCAGAGGATTAGTTTTTTATTTGTACTTTTTGCAATTAAGGATGCACCTAATAATCAAGTACATTCAGTTTCCAGGCATGAGGTGAGACCACTGAAATTAAGGAGAAATTGATGCGTAAGAGACCACACATTTGGACTGTGTATCAAACTGTAGGGAAAGATTAAATAGAGTGGGTCAGTTGGTTAGACAGCATTTGAAAGTAGCACAGCATGTAATGAAACAGAAAGCAAACAAGAGATCATAAATTCATAATTTTGCTAGTGGAGTGTTAGTTACATCTAGTGGTAGGTAAACCTTTAAAGAGCAAGGGTTAGTGGGCCTTATCAATTGAAAGGAAATCAAGTGAGGTGAAATTTATGATCAGAATGCTAACTAGGAAGAAATCTATGTGAATGTGCTGAAACGATATTCAATAGTGAAGTAAAAAGGAAAGTATTTTACTGGTTACAACAACAACAGCAAGCAGCAAAATCAGATATTTTGAATTAGACATTCCTCAAACTGAATTGGACAAAATGAGAAAGTTGTCAAAAATTGGGACGTATTACTGAGTTATTTCTAGAGGAAATCAATTGACCTGAAAGAGTTATTACAATCATTTGGGGACAAATGTGGGTGAAGCTAGGACATAATCTAATTATGCACAAATGTAGATACAGGAATGCTGTTCCAATTAAGCAACATCCATATAGATTAACCCTTTAAAGTCAGTACTGGTTCAAAAATAGGTTAAACGCATGCTCAAAGACAATATAATTAAATTGCAGCGAATGGACCACATGCATGGTAGTGGTACCAAAACCAGGTGGGACCCAACAATTATGTGGGCTATCACAAAGTTAATGCAATTACAAAATCTGATTCATATCCTATTCCATGTTTACAAGACCCATTAAAAAAGGTGAGAGAAGCAAACTATATTTTCAAATTGGACTTTCTCAGAATACTGGCAGGTAACTTTACCCAAAAGAGCGAAGGAAATTTCAGCTTTTGTGATGCCAACAGACTGCACCAGTTTAAAGTTAAGCCTTCTGGTACGAAAAATATGCCTGCCACATTGCAAAGATGAACCAAGAGAGTCATTTCAGGATTACCCAACTAACCATCTGGTGATTTTTACTCATGCACGGAAGGAATATTTGGAGTATCTATCAGAATTGCTCGATCTAGTTTGGCAGGCAGACTTCATGATAAACCTGACATGGGAAGACAGCATGGAGACAATGGGCCAAATAAGCAATTTCCACACTGTGGGGACTCTAATTCTATGAGAAGCAGCCTGAATAGGTTGGGTTAAGCTTCCACACAAGCAGGGTTGAGTTTTATCTCTCCACAGTTGCTAAGCTTTTGAAGCTGGATGTGGAAGCTCTTATTCCTTTCTCTATTACAGCTAAAAACTGGTGTTTTCTTCCTGCTGCTTGAATTGCACATGAAATCCATTTTACAGAATTTACATTTGCCAAGGGTGTGTTTTTGGGATGTTACTATATTGGAACAGTTAATTCACAGTAGTTAACATGTTATTTTGTTAAGCCAGTTCTTTGTCTAGATTTTAGCTGTTGTTTAAAACTAAGATGTGTTTTGTTTAAAGTCAAGTAGTTTGGCCAAATTACATCTAGATTGGAACACCTTCCACTTACCTCTAAAAATAAAAGTTAGACTATCTTAAAATATTTTGAGGGGATTTGATCTGGTCCATAATAAATTAAATGACATCTGACAGTTCTCAGGTTACATTCTGTTACCCACAGTACCAAGACCATCCTGCACATATACACCAATCTACATGTGGTAAAGTACTTTGGCCAGGATGCTGTACTGAACAAGGAGTCTCAGCACTCATTACTATAGACAAAATCAGAAGAAAGTTTGGACTGCAGATCCCGCTCACCCAAAACCCACACCCTCTAGTTGTGGACTCTTTCTTCTTTCCTTACACCCGCCCACCCCAAACCAGGGAAAAGATCTTGTCTGTTTATGCTATCCATACCTGATTTTATAAACCTCTACAAGGTCACCCTCAGCATCCGACACTCCAGGGAACAAACAACCCAAACATATTCAGTATCTCCCTATAGCTCAAATCCACCAACCCTGGCAACATGGTTGTAAATCTTTCCTAAACCCTGTCAAGTTTCACAACATCCTTCTGATAGGAAGCTGCAACATTACCTCCCAGCAACATTACCTCCCAACTCCTATACTCAATGCTCTGAACAATAAAGGAAATCATACCAAATGTCTTCTTCACTATCCTATCTATTTGTAACTCTACTTTCAAGGAACTATGAACCTGCACTTTAAGGGAGTGTTGCTAAACAAGGAGACCTTGAAGTGTTTAAGTCCTGCCCCGATTTGCTTTTCCAAAATGCAGCACCTCACATTTACCTAAATTAAACTCCATCTGCCACCACTCAGCCCATTGGTCCATCTGATCAAGACCCCTATGTAATCAGAGGTAACCTTCTTCACTGTCCACCACACCTCCAATTTTGGTGTCAGCTGAAAGCTTACTAACTATACCTATACTCACATCCAAAATCAATTATATAAACTACAAAAAGCAGTGGACCCAGCATCGATTCTTGTGGCACTCCACAGGTCACAGGCCTCCAGTTTGAAAAGCAACCCTCCACCACCACCCTCTGTCTTCTATCTTGTATGGAGTGGCAGGAGATCAGGATATACTAAACGAGCATTTTGCAGTCTTTACCATGGAGAAGTAAATAGAAGACATAGAATGTGGGGAAATAGATGGTGACATCTTGAAAAATGCCATATTACAAAGGATGAAGCACTGGATGTCTTGAAACACAGAAGTGGATAAATCCCCAGGACCAAATCAGGTGTACCCTAGAACTCTGGGAAACGATTGCTGGGCCACTTGCTGAGATATTTGTATCATCAAAAGTCACAGGTGAGATGCCCGAAGGTTGGCTAACATGGTGCCACTATTTAAGAAAGGTGGTAAGGAAAAGCCAGGGAACTATTGACTGGAGAGCTTGACACTGGTGGACAAGTTGTTGGAGGGAATCCTGAGGGACAAGATTTCATGTATTTGGAAAGGCAAGGACTATTTAGGGATACTCAGCATGGCTTTGTGCATGGGAAAGTTGTATTACATACTAACTGGCTCCCCACTTGGAGCTGCAGTGTCAACCTCTGCTGTACTGAAATGTTAAATGAATGTTGAAATGATGTGAAATATTACCAGTCTCTGGAAGAGTTTTTAATTTTACAAATGAGGATTTTTCTTCAAAATTTAATTTTGCACTGATTTTACAAAGAATTAAACATCAAAAAAATCCTTGTTTCATCTTTTCATTGATGAAATAAATTCCAAAAGGATTAACAACAAGCACACTCACTGCAAAGTCTTTCACTCTCACGTTAACATTTGACATGAGTGCATCACACCATTTTCCTCCTCTGCTCAGGACACTCCTCCTTGTAGAAATACAGTTTACGCTGCTCTATTTCTCCCTCTTCAGAATCAACCCCAATATAACACATAGTCACTGAGGAACACCAAGATTGTGAGACAGCAATTCACAGCTCACTTCCTAATTGGGCACGTCATGATGGCAGACAAAATTCCTTTGTTGGAAGTTAGTGGTAATGTCACTGGACCAGTAGAGGCTCAAGCTAAAGCTCTGAACAAGTGTTCAAATTCTAACATGATAGATGGCAAAGATTGAATTGCATTCATAAACAGAGTTAAACTCTAATGACAACTATGAAACCACTTATAAGTAACATCCAGTTAAGGAAAAATCTGCTGTCTTTATATGGAACTTCAGAGACAAACAGCCAGAAATACAGGGTCACATTTTGCCGACAAGTTAACTTTTCCCCAGGTTTGAAACTCTCCCTTAAAAAGGTGGTGGTGATAGATGTAGAGGTTTCAAATATTTTTAGAGACGGAGCGAGACAGGTGCTTAAGAAGTGGGTGAAAGATGATCAGAGCTTGGCAGAAATGGAGTTAAAATAAGTATAATTTTATTAAATAAGAGAGCACATTCAAGGGCCTAATGCTGCTCCTCATCTGTATGAGAATCCAAACTTCTACAAAGCCCAAGGAATAAAACGGTATGAACCAATTAGATTAGATTTTTAGATTAGATTACTTTAAGTGTGGAAACAGACCCTTCGACCCAACAAGTCCACACCGACCCGCCGAAGCGTAACCCACCTAGACCCATTCCCCTACATTTACCCCTGCACCTAACACTACGGGCAATTTAGCATGGCCAATTCACCTGACCTGCACATTTTTGGACTGTAGGAGGAAACCGGAGCACCCGGAGGAAACCCACGCAGACACGGGGAGAATGTGCAAACTCCACACAGTCAGTCGCCTAAATCACTATTGTTCTCCTCCACTATCATGATTAAAATCTTGGAACTCAGTTCCTAATGGCATTCAGTGTACCTACACAGCAAGAATGGCAGCAATTCAGAACATGACTCACCACCACTTTCAAAAGGACAGTTCAGGATGGGTAATAAAATGCAGGTCAACTAGTGACATTCATCGCATGAATGGATTTTAAAAAAAGATTTCAAATTCTTAGCATATGACATCCAATTCTATCCAGTATCATTTCACTTCTGTTGCTTTGCATGCCATACCTCTCGTTACTGCTGCCAAAGTCAGCCACACCTTCAGCTCTTCTCCATGACTTCCTCTACACTCTCCCTGCCTGTCAGTCACCCACTATAAACACCATTCAAAATTCCACCTTCCCTGGTAGTCTTCAACTACCTTGGCCCAGTTTTCAGCATGATACAAATGCAAAGTAATGGCAATGCTACATAATGAAAGCTACAAATGACTAATAAGCTGCTCAATCTTGGACAGAAATGTGCACACCCTGCATGTTAAAGAAGCAACCCTTTTTTTACTTTCCTCCTATTTTTAAAAGGATCTCTTTCACCCTTAGCACCATTCTAAAAGCTCTGCAATCCTTCATCTGAACGGTCTTCCACAATGAAGTCTAATTGTTAAAGTGAAGTAGCTTTTAATGTGAACACAAAAACTACAATAGCAACTTTAAGTACAGCAGTTTATGCTGTAAGAAAACCTGCCACAACCTTCCTTTTGAGTCCATTGCATTGACAAGGAACTGTCACTTTTAATTCAAGTGAACAAACTAGGAATATGTCATTTCAGACAGCTGCTTGATTTACAGGTAGTTTATAAAGGTGAAAGAGGAAACTGCAAATGCTGGAGATTGGAGTCAAGAGTGTGGTGCTGGAAAAGCACAGGTCAGGCAACAGCAGAGGAGGAGAATTGGTGTTTCAGGCAAAAGCCCTTCATCATCAGGTGGTTTATAAAAAGGTCATACACAAACAGAAGTTTAATTATTCATCAGTGTATCAATTTGGCTAATATTTTATTCTCAAAATGAAAGGCACATGGGAACAAATACTTAAGAGGTATTGATAATACAAGGATTATATAATGGGACTAATGACCTGTTCAAAGCCCAAACAGCAACTGGGGAAGATAAATTAAGCAAACCTGAAATTTATATATTAAAAAAATTGGGTGTATTCTTGCACAAGCCCATCTGGTTCACGAATATCCTTTAGAAAAGGAAAGGTGCTGTCCCTAACTGGTCTGGCTAACGTGCAACTCTACTCCACAGAATGGCCAAATCAGAACTTCCCTCTGGAATGCTCTCAGCAAACCGGTTTACTCAAAAACCTAGATTCTCAAATTAAGGAACGTGTTAGTGTTACCAATAACGTGCATATCTGCTGAATTACCATTTTAAGAAAACTCAGCCCATTAACCTAGCTTTGCTATTTAACCACAATGTTTGACGTTCTAAAGTGTGAACAAAATATAAATGCAAATTTTAATATTTTCCTCCATTTCAATAGTGGCATACAAGTTTGGTCCTTTTCTAGAAGTATCACAATTTAATTCCTTCAGTAAATCCATCACACAATCAATCAAGGTAGAATATGATAGCCACAATCTTATGATTAACTCTAAAGCTTAGTCTCATGATTGTGTGAAAACCAACCAAAGCACTTTTCTTCAAAAAAAAAAAAAATTTCACAAAAGAATTCTTAAAACATCTAAAATTGTAAGAGGATACTTTCAACATCGGGGGCCCAATTATGAGTCTTCCAAAGAAATTTGGCACATGTTGGCAAACTGGATTACCACGTTCAACGAGATTATTTCCACAGATGCATTAATAAAATGAGAGAGTTGAAGTAAAAACTTTTTAAAAAAGGACAGGTGTGAAGAGAATGAGACAGAACATTGAAATAAAGTTTTGTTTCAAAGTCAGTGGCTCCAAAGTTTGCAGTTGACACTGCTACTCAGAAAACAATACCATGTTGCATTCAAGTACAAATTTATTGGTCCAAATGTTTAAAAACCCATGAAGATAAATGCATCAGAACACCATCTGTATACTATTACCTTGATAATATTGTAAACATCTTTACATACATTACACATGAATCTCATAGGTAGCCACGAAGATGGAGTCAAAAATGCAAATACAGGCAATGTTCTTTCAAGCACTTTACTTGGGTTCAAAGCTCATTATTACAGTAGAACAACTTCACTACAACTGGAAGACAGAGTGATCTAGTACAGATGCAAAACAAAATCCAAATCATTTTAAAAATCTGCAAACCTTCCCAATAAGAGCAGCAAGTCTACACAAAGGCAACAGCTTCCAATTAACCACAAAGAATGAGTACCTTACAGTTAGGTTGATCACTTTAGTGTTAGGGCTGTGGACAAGCTTCAAAATCATTTTAAAATCTATTAAATAGAATGTGGAAAATAAAAGCTCAATTAGTACCATGATTGAAATTGCACTGGAACTGGAGATTAGAAATTATAATTGTAAATAATTTTCCAAAGATTTCTTATAAATCCTTTGAACAATTCGACACATTTATGCTCTACCCTTCAACTACCTTTAAAAAAAAGAGCACAAGCCAGCATTTAAGTTCAACAACATTCTGGAAAAGGAGCAGATATTGTGCGTCAAATGATAGGCTGACAAACCTAGAAATAATTGCTCAAAACAAGTTCAGTCATTCGCTGGAAAAGGTCTCAATTTAAATTCCTTCATCAAGGAAGGAGGACATGGCAGCATTATTGATATGGTTACTTTGAAGACTTGGACTAATGATTGAGTAGACTGCATAAATCCCATCAAAACACGATTTGTTTTTTTTCCCCAATTATACAGGTTTCAGGATTAGGAATATTTTCCAAACTACTAAGGTTGTAAAAGAAGGGGTTTTTTTTGCTTAAGTGCTCACTTACAAGTCTTCAAAAGAAATCTGACATGTTGACGAACACAAACCAGATTAGCACATTCAACCAGGATTTCAGATGCATGACTAAAAATGAGAAACAATGTAAAGGATTAAATTGAAGTATGTCCACATCTCAATCTGGGATTACAGTTGGATATTGCAATGAGCTGAATAGGCTTGAAATGGACAAATGCCCTTCTCATCCACATATAATCAAAAATAAAACCACTTTCATTTTGTTACTACTTTCAAGTCTTGTTACAAAGCTAAGTTTCACTTTGCACACAAGAAACCAGTCCTGAAAAAAATAAACATCAGTACTCTGTATAGCAGAAAAAGGTGCTGAGTTGTTGAGTCAGTTGTTGGAATGTATGGCCAATATACCAGAACATGCTGTTGGATACAGTCTGCCTATTTGAGTGCCTATGAGATACTAGACATGAAGAAGCAGTAGAAAGTGAAAGTGAACGGTCAAACTTCATTCTGAGCAGGCCAGTGGACTTATTGGTCAGAGTATCATTGTAGGAGTTTCTCCAAACAGGTTGGAGCGTCATATGGGGTGAACCCTGTGAGAATGCAGCACTGGAGTGGGACAGATGTATGGAGACTACCAAAAAGTGCAATACACCAGTTGTTAATGTAATATTTAACATTAAAATTGATGCTTCCAGCATGAATAAATATACGACCTTAAGTTGGCTTCTGGAACAATTAATGAAGTCACATGTAATGTTGGACAGTGCTGTCAGTGCAAATGGTACAAGCATAGGCTGGTTGAGCATAATCAGCATGTTGCTTCATGCAAATGGTCAACAGAACATGTTGTTTAATGCCATCTGCCAATTAGGATGTATGGCATTCATACCAGAACGTGATATAGTCTGCATACCTGGGCATTACAAGCACTGAAATTGGCAGATTGTATGGCCCAGTGACTAGTGAAACACAAACAGTTAAAAATCACAACACCAGGTTATAGTCCAACAAATTTATTTGGGAATACTAGTTTCAGAGCACTGTTCCTTAAGCAGGTAACTCATGGGGCAGGCTCATAAGACAATTTATAGCAAAAGATCAGTGTCATGCAATTACAGCAATATATTGAACAAACCTAGATTGTTGTTAAATCTTTCATCTTTTAGAATGGGTTGCAGGTTTCAGTTCATTAGTATGTCTTACGATCCTGCCCCATTAGTTTCCTGATGAAGGAGCAGCACTCTGAAGGCTTGAACTTCCAACTAAACCTGTTTGACTATAACCTGGTGTTGTGTGGTTTTTAAAAACTTTGTCCATCTCAGTTCAACATTGGAACCTCCACATCATAAAGCAGTTTTTTTTTAAGATTAGATTAGATTGCTTAGTGTGGAAACAGGCCCTTCGGCCCAACAAGTCCACACCGACCCGCCGAAGCGTAACCCATCCAGACCCATTTCATTTACCCCTTCACTTAACACTACGGGCAATTTAGCATGGTCAATTCACCTAACCTGCACATTTTTGGATTGTGGGAGGAAACCGGAGCACCCGGAGGAAACCCACGCAGACTCGGGGAGAATGTGCAAACTCCACACAGTCGCCCGAGGCGGGAATTGAACCCGGGTCTCTGGCGCTGTGAGGCAGCAGTGCTAACCACTGTGCCAACATTCCCAGACTCATGCTGTCTGTTGCAAGCCTCTAATATTATGTCCAGTGTTAGGTGCAATTCTGCTGTTCGACCTGCACTGAGTAATCTGAACTGCAATGAGAATTATACAGAAAACATTTTAAATTAGCTGAGCTTACAATATGATGCATTTACATGCATTAAAACTAGTTGAAAAGAGTTTGTCTTACTCAAACAGGACAAACGCAAGACCACCTGAAATTCCCAAACCATCACACAATTATACTACTGGCAAAAGGTACTGTCAAGATGTGCAATATCAAATTTTTATTTCAAATTTTGAATGAAGGCAGTGACACGTTGAGAAAGGATATCTCCCAAAAAACAAAGGGATACTAACTTATGACAATTGCCAACTTGCAACATTGCATAGATCCTGTCTCCAAAAAACAGACTTCAACTGAGACAATAAATCAGAGATGCAGAAGACCACTTCCTATACTACTAAAAGCAGCATCAAGTCAGCAACTGAAATTCAGTTAGAAACAGGAGATGAAAATAAAACCACTATATTGGAGATTGTGTTGGGACATAAAACCATGGATAGGATAAACTGTGCAGAAGGGAGTTAATCAAAGCCACCTTTTGCAACATTTGGGGAAGGGGGTTTGGGTTATAACTTCTAACTATCAGACTGAGACCAATAGTTTTATTGAAATATTGGGACCAGCAGAAGCAAAATAAGTGACGGAAAGCTGCTCACTGTCTGACTCTCCACTCAAAGTCAAGCTGTGGGCTGATGAGCTTTCAATGTTTACATCTCCAAAAGCAGGTATAATTCTACAGGAAAGCTTCAGTTTCCATAGTAATGCTACCAGAAGGAAAACAAGACATGAATCTTGTAGCCAGAAGTTTACAAATCCTGCAACTGGAACAAACCATTAGCCACAAACTGAACTTTTCTGCTTTCTTCCCCTCCTCACCCCCAGCTTCATATTTGGTCAAACCTACCTACTTTAAGTGGTTGATGTGTGTGCTGATCGAGTGCTTTTGTTGTTTTCAGGAGCTTTATTAACCGGACGTTTTTACCCAAATTGATTTCAGAACAATAAACTTGACATGCCTTGCTTTGTTTCCTGTTGAGTTTATAACATCTGACTAATTCCTTACAACCGTTGCAGAGTTCAATTCATATATTGGATTAGGAAGTCCATCTTTCGAGTTTAAATAAACACACTTGTTCCAATCAAAAGGAGGAAAGGACAGTTTATAACGTGGTTATTTGGTTGGCAAGTCGACTCTGCACACAAGACAAATTGCCATGGAGAAAGCAATGGAAACTTCAAGTTCATAAGTAATTCAATGAAAAAAACTGATACACAATTTGTTTGCAGACAATGGATGCTTGTGTATATGTCACTTCGAGCAAGTGTAAATGAGCTCAATTGATAGTGCAACTATTAGCTTACTCAGGATTGTTCAAGTGCTACCCATTCTTAAGTCACAGAAAGCAGACATTTAGTTTTGAATTTTGCAAGTTGATTGGTTGATCTGTACTTTGCCCAGCACATACTGAAGGGACATGCTGATTTGATGATCAAATTGTTGCAATGTAGTTCTTCTAAGATATGATGGTTGCATTCTTGTGCAACTGTGCATTAGAGGAAAAAAGTATCACACTTCAGAAACAGCACTTAAGTGTTGGCGATGTAATCATGTCTCAAACAAATGTTTTAAAAAGTTTGCACTTTAGAAACAATTTGCCAATCGTTAAAACCATGTTAATACATAACCACCTGTACATAACTTAAGTGTTGATTGACAACCATAAGCAATAAATTGGCAAGTTAGTCAAGAGTTTTACATTTGCTATTTTTGACAATGAATGCAAGATTAAAAGCATTAGCAACAATTCACTTTGTCGGTAATTTCTGAATAATAATCAACTTCCTCAATGACAACCAGTCACCAACTTTGACAGTTGTAGACAACACAAAGTTCTGTGCAGATTAATTTTAAGTAACACTTTTCTGCACAGGAGAAAATTGACCAGCAGCAGGTTCTATTAGACAGATAAATGAGCAGAGGGACTACAGTAGCACTGTCTGGAAAGAGAACACAAGTTTGATAGTGACAGTGGCGAGGTTACTGGACTGGGTAACCGAAAGACAAAAACAATCCTGAGGGCAATGGCTGAAATACCAACACAGTTGCTGATGGAATTTAGTTTTAAGATAAGAAATTGAATTCAGTAAACAAACTATCAATTCTTGTCAAAATCCATTGGCTTACTCATTTCCCTTACTGAAGGGAATATCTGGTGTACCATACATGTGACTCTTGACACGTAGTGTCATTGACTGAATGGCCCATTCAACTTAAGGTTTGGTTATGGGAAGCACCCACATCAAGATTGAATTTTACAAAAAACCAAAGTTAGTAGGAGCCTAATAGAGGGATATCCTAAATCCATAGATAAAGATGTTCCTTTCAAATAGAGTTGGAACAGCTTAAAAGATATGCAATGCAACCATTGAACACCTATACCTAGATTTGCACCATTGCACACCAATCCCAAACCCCCAAAATAAATTTGGAAATATACATTATAGAATAATCTGAGAATTATACAAGTGACTCCGTGATTGCGAATGCTCCTGTTGGTATTGGGCAATTGATCCTCATTCACAAGGGTCAATTTGCTGGCTGCTTTAATCATTCATAAGAGCTGAGGTCTTAAGTTTCACCCTGCTTTAAAATTCACAACAATCCACAAGATGGACTGAATTAGTGCCTATGCATCTAAAGTTAGTTTAAATCCCTTCTGATTCTGCTCTGAACAACAACAACAGTACAAATTTTGAATGCAAACAGTATACTCAAGTGTTTATTCAATATTGTTCAAAAACTCCACAGGTACAAGTTGGATGACAAGAACTGTTGGCATTAGCATAGCACCAAACTTCTGTTAGGGAAAGAGTACAATATTCCATAATCCACACTGATTTTACTAAGTTTTAACTCCTTCAATGATTTATTTCAAAGCTTCATGCTTTATAATTCACAGTAAGCAAATCCACGTATCCTCAACAAAAAGAGGATCATTAATCACTTCAATTAACCGAAGATCAATTAGAAGCTTCAATATAGATGCAGTTAAACAAAATATTGAATGCCTAATTTCTAGCAATTGTTATAAAAAAACTGTAATGATCCAGAATATTAGAGCTCTTTGAATGCATAGGTACATTTTAATACCATGAAACAAGACCTTCTCCTCACCATTTGTGCCAACAAGCCAAGCCATGCCATGAGTTAGTGAACTGCACACTATGCAAGCTTGTCAGTATTGAACACTGCACTAGAATTTGTTCTTTGATGGACAAAATGTACCTTTGCAACCCCAGTAGTAACTTAGGGCAATACAGTTTTATTACAACCCTAGCACATTCCAGAAGTTAGCAGCAGACAAAACCAATGAGAATGAATATTTCAAAGCACCACATGCAATGCTACTTGTCCATACTGCTTATGCCATTTCAAATGGCTTCCAGTGTTTTATTTGCTCCATGCTAACTTGCTGAAAGGCTGTTTTTGCTTGATCACTGCCTACCCAGGCATCTTCAGAATATTCCTAACTTCCTTGTGAAAATGCATTAAAGTTTTGGCACAAAGTAAAATTACACCACGTAATACAGGGTAACCCATTTTCAGGTTCAGAAGAAGTATTTTTTTAAAACCAGATTAATACATCTTGTGATTTACAAACATGCCACCAAAACAGTTACCCTGACAGCAATGACGTTGCTCATCTGAATAAAAAAATTTCCCTGAAGTCATGAATGTTAACTGATGCTTTTGAAGCAACTTTTCTCCCCAGCCAACTCTTACAAAAGGTTTGTGGTGATGGTGGACAGGCTGGTGGAGTGTTTTGGACAGGAGAACTTATGCATGGAATTGGAAGAATTCATGCAGTTTTAAATAAAATTCACCAAGTAGAAACATTTCAATTTAAATTGGGCTGATAAATTGACAACAAACCCATTAAATGATATCAACACAAAAAGAAAGTCCCCATCACTTCAGCATTCAGTTTAATGCACTGAACTGTTCAAAGAAAAACATGTCTCAGCTCCATCCATTTTAGAAGTTGCCAGGGCAGAAAGAATACTTTAAATTATCTTTTTGGTTAGCTTTAATTTTGTGGACTAAGTTTTCAACAATTCTACTTCCAGGTCTATGGTAGAAAGCAACTTCTACAAAATGCAGCTAACCAAGCTAGAGCTTCAGATGCCTATTTAGTCTTCTGAATAAAATGAGTGCACAATTACATCGGGGGCATGATCAAATATGAGCTCCCCCCCACTACCCAAATCTACCACTCGTCTTAATTCTGCTTGATGTCACCAAGAGCAAAATCAAGGATTTTAAAAAATTGTTTAGTAACTTGCTTGTTCTTTTAAAGATATTATACTCAAAAGGCTTACAGGAAAAAAAATAAACTAAACCTCCTACAGCAGGCACGAAAGCATCAATATAACCATGCAACTTTCCCTATTTTCAAGAGTTTAGTGTATTGTAGTCACAGAAACAAAGCAGCTAGGGTTGCTCAAAAGTAAATAAATTAGCTTATACAAAATATTTCATGCAACAAAGGCACTTTGTATACACTCAATTCAGTTATTGTTTGTTCCCTGGGTGATCTGATACCTAATATCTCGTCCTTTTTAACTAAATATCTGGGAATACTCACTTAATTCTCACACACAGGTCTCAACAAGGACAGGGTGATCAGGTCGCCTCTTACCTTGCCCTGAAAGCATTTATCAAAGGGCATGATTTTATAAACTGACTTCATTTTTACAGACTAAACACTATATAGATAGTACATCAAGGATGTCAAATTGTACAAAAAGTAAAAATAAAAATTGGCAAAATTCAGGAATAGGAAAATACACAAACTAGACAATGGTTTCATGATGAATGGAGGATACAGTACTCTACAAATTGATTCAGTGATTTTTTAAAAAAGGAATGCTGTCAATGTTCAATTAATGCTGGTCAGAAAAGCCTTCACCAATACGGTGCTGCAACGGACTCTGGATTATTTAGCACTCTGATACCATGGTCTCCAACGTGCACAAGGGAACAAAGACTTCAAAATATTGAGTGTGACTACTAGAAAGATTTAAATAAGGAATTTAAATGTCAAGTATGCTTCATTTCCTTCCCTTTTGTCTGAGGCATTAACATCTTCAATCACTAAATTAATGCTTAAAGCTTTTTTCTATACAGGCTTGCTCCAATCTCACGAAACCCCTCAAGTGAAAAACTCCTCCACATCCAAGTGCACGCAATTGGTTAAATAGGATGCTTCAAGGCATCTATCAAAAGTAGTTTGAAAAGTGTCAAAGACTGTTTAGGTGTAACAACTTTAAAAAACTACAACACATGGAGGAGCACAATCAACCATGTCAATCAGGCAAAAAGAAAAAAAAAAAAAAAAAAAGAGTGCCTTTGTATCCTTCACAATTAAGTGGCCAGTACTCCGACTGCTGAAAGTGAGCTGTTAGACAACACGTGGATGAAACAAACAAATCCTTCACTGAAGAGAGCACACCTTCTGCAGACAATTAGTGTCCTTGCACAATGTGCAATTGATGTACAGCTATATATAAAATTGTCTATGTTGTTTACTCCCAACTCCCCCAAAGTGCAATATTCCAGTACTCTGAACTGGGCAAGTGAAGAGGAAAAGAGCCAGTGGGCAACATGAAAGCAGAAGCTATGAGTGGCCTTCACTTGTAACTTCCGGCTTCTCTTGTAAGAGTGGAATAACAGACTCCCATGCTGCAAGACACTGCAAATCAAAAGATAAACATTTAAAATCTTAGCAATAATGGGAATAATAAATCCAAAATTAAAAACAAGTCAGTGCAATTAACATTAAAATATTTGAGAAAGAAGTTTCTCAAGTAGCGCAAAATCTGAAGGTTGCCATTGATGCATCCTTTTGCCAGTTCTTTCCAGAGCTATCCAATTAATCCCACTCCCCAGTTTCTACCCAACAGTCTTGGAATTTTTCATTTTAGAATTATCAATTTTTAAAATAAGTATTGAATTTGCTTCCCTTCAAACAATGCATTCCATTTTTAATTTGCTACAGAAAAAAATGTTTTGTGAAAATGAGTTTTGGCCAATTAGCATAAAATTGATCAGCAAATGGAGGTTAGATGCCTTTCGAAAAAGGAAAAAAAGGACATTTATACAATGCCTTTAATGTAACAAACTGCCCAAGATCTCTCAAAAACAAAAAACTCAAGGAAGTGTTAGGATAGATGACTAAAAGCTTGGTCCAAGTGGTAGATTTCAAGCAAATGTCTTAAAAAGGAGTTACAAAAGATTTAAAAAGGAGGGAAACTCAGTTTGGGGACTAGACAGATCAACAGTTGCCAATGGTGAACGATTTAATGCAAGGGATTTTCTATGAAGTATTAAAATCGATGAAGTGAAGGTCACTAGTTATAGGACATTGTATTATGCAAATTCTGACATGGTTTTACTATTGATATAATAAACTCTGCAACTGTGGAACTAATCTCTTAGGAAGATACTTCACTTCAATTAAATTTGGAACACCAAAACATGGAGTTTTACACACTCCATGGCTAAAGAACATTTTTTCAAACTGGTTGACAAACCTTTCACAAAATCAAAGCATCTGACCTGGAGCAAAGAACTAGTTTGGGTTAATGAGACAAAAACAGGTTAGAAACTGAATGAAGCATTTTAATTGCACATTGAACTAATGCATTAATTAAAAATTTCATTTCCTACAAGACCATAAGAAGTGGAAAGAAGTGTAGGTCATTTGCCCTCTCCAGCCTGCTCTGCAACTCCACAGGATCATGGCTTATCAGACATGCCTCATCTCTACTTCGCCACAGTTTCCCTAACAGCGTTAATTTTCCATACTGCATATTTTTCCATCTTTTAGTGACTGGAGCACTCAGGATTCCAAACTCTGATAAGACCACTCAACTCCTGAACTCATTACAAACATGGACAAAATAAAATGTGCGCAACTTTAACATTAACGCAGTTGACAGAATGGCAAAGGAGACCTAGAAACACTGAATTCAAAAGAAACTTGGGTAGCATGAAGATTGATGGGATGTAGTGACCAGCACCACCAACTTGAAGTCATGCTGAGCACAAAAGGAAGACAGATGAAGTTTTGAACATCTCAACCCAAAGACATCACTGCAGGAGTTTCAGTAGAGTTACAGGCCCAAACATTTTCAGATGTTCATCAATTACCTTTCCTTAGTCATAAGGTAAGAATTGAGGATGTTCTGATGATTATACAATGTTCAAAACCAATGGCAAATCCTCATAATGAAGCAACCCATGTTTAGACACAAGACCACCTGCACAACATCCAGTCAATTAATCATGCCATGTAATGGCTACCTCCAACAAGGCAGAATTCAGTCTTCCCCTCAACATTAAGTGACAGTCTCCCACTAACAGCCTAGGTGATACAGTAACTATTAAAGGAACAGGACAGCCATAAAACTGTGGGTACAAGTCACACTATGGATAGCCACTTAGAAAATAGCTTTACCCGTTCAGTAAAATGTTTGCATTATCCAAACAACATCTGCAATTCGTCAACTATATAATAGCCCATCCTTGTTAACAAAATGCACGTTATACTAGAATGACCTGTAGGGCCCCTCAAAGATCAGCAAGGTGGCCTTTGTGTGGAGCCACAAAAATGGGGGAGATACTAAATGAATATTTTGCATCAGTATTTACTGTGGAAAAGGATATGGGAGATATAGAATCTAGGGAAATAGATGGCGACATCTTGCAAAATGTCCAGATTACAGAGGAGGAAGTGCTGGATGTCTTGAAACGGTTAAAAAGGTGGATAAATCCCCAGGACCTGATCAGGTGTACCCGAGAACTCTATGGGAAGCTAGAGAAGCGATTGCTGGACCTCTTGCTGAGATATTTGTGCCGGAAGACTGGAGGTTAGCAAACGTGGTATCACTGTTTAAGAAAGGGCGGTAAAGACAAGCCAGGGAACTATAGACCGGTGAGCTTGACCTCAGTGGTGGGCAAGTTGTTGGAGGGAGCCCTGAGGGACAGGATGTACATGTATTTGGAAAGGCAAGGACTGATTAGGGATAGTCAACATGGCTTTGTGCGTGGGAAATCATGTCTCACAAACTTGATTGAGTTTTTTGAAGTAACAAAGATGATTGATGAGGGTAGAGCAGTGGATGTGATCTATATGGACTCCAGTAAGGTGTTCGACAAGGTTCTCCATGGGAGACGGATTAGCAAGGTTAGATCTCATGGAATATAGGGAGGACTAGCCATTTGGAGACAGAACTGGCTCAAAGGTAGAAGACAGAGGTTGTGGTGGAGGGTTGTTTTTCAGACTGGAGGCCTGTGACCAGTGGAGTGCCACAAGGATCAATGCTGGGTCCTCTACATTTTGGTCATTTACATAAATGATTTGGATACGAGCACAACAGGTACAATTAGCAAGTTTGCAGATGACCCCAAAATTGCAGGTGTAGTGGACAGCGAAGCATATTACCTCAGATTGCAACAGGATCTGGACCAGTTGGGCCAATGTGCTGAGAAGTGGCAGATGGAGTTTAATTCAGATAAATGATAGGTGCTGTATTTTGGGAAAGCAAATCTTAGCAGGACTTATACACTTAATGGTGGGGTCCTAGGGAGTGTTGCTCAACAAAGAGACCTTGGAGTACAGGTTCATAGCTCCTTGAAAGTGAAGTCACAGTAGATAGGATAGTGAAGGCAGCATTTGGTATGCTTTCCTTTATTGGTCAGAGAATGGAGTACAGGAGTTGGGAGGTCATGTTGCGGCTGTACAGGACTTTGGTTAGGCCACTGTTGGAATATTGCATGCAATTCTGGTCTCCTTCCTATTGGAAAGATGTTGAGAAACTTGAAAGGGTTCAGAAAAGATTTACAAGGATGTTGCCAGGGTTGGAGGATTTGAGCTATAAAGGAAAGGCTGAACAGGCTGAGGCTGTTTTCCCTGGAGTGTCGGAGGCTGAGAGGTGACTTTATAGAGGTTTACAAAATTGAGGGGCATGGATAGGATAAATAGACACAGTCTCTTCCCTGGGATCGGGGAGTCCAGAACTAGAGGGCACAAGTTTAGAGTGAGAGGGGAAAGATATAAAAGAGACCCAAGGAACAACCTTTTCACACAGAGTGTGGTTCGTGCATGGAATGAGCTGCCAAAGGATGTGGAGGAGGCTGATACAATTGCAACATTTAAGAGGCATTTGGATGGGTATATGAATAGGAAGGGTTTGAAGGGATATGGGCCAGGTGCTGGCATGTGGGACTAGATTGGGTTGGGATATCTGGACGGCGTGGCTAGGTTGGACCAAAGGGTATTTCCATGCTGTACATCTCTAATACTCTAAGAGCAAGAAGTGCTCGGTTCTGCACTGAATAACTCCGCTCATCTCCCACGAGCCAGCCCACCATCAAGGCACAAAGTTCTAGATTTCCACAACCCTGTGTAAAGAAGCATAACAAAAACCAAAAACAAACACAGCCGAGGTATAATTTGAAGGCTGCCTGAAGAATTATTCAAAGAATCAGTAGTTACTGGAATGTCATTAAGGGTACCTCTTAGATGCAGAAGAAACTGGAAAGCATGAAGATACCCAGAACAATGATTAGCTCACCTTAGCCAAACTCTATCATGTTACGATAGACAGTGTGCCTTACAACGCCAGTAGACAGAGCAGAGAAATGAGAAGCATCCCATAGGGTAGATTGGGTATTGTGGGTTAACAGATGTGTCAACTAGTCAGTGCAGTAAAATTATACCTTCTCATAATACTGGATGTTCTTGTCAGCCATTCCCATCAACAGCTGTCGAAAGTCCTGTCTCTTGTTGCTTTGCCACCGATCCCAGTCTGCCTTCAGATCAGCATTGAAGCATTCCACACGGTCCTGGCACTTTTCAACACTTGTTGGCGTCTTTCAGAGAAAAAAAAAAATCACCCGATTTACTACATAATTGCTTCCTACAGTTTAGCAGGGTAGACAAAAGATTAATAAGCCAACAAAAAAAAAAGGTGATTACAGGCCGTTCTGCTGTAGTGTGTTTTGTCAAGACAAATTTGCTGTAAGGCAATTGACAAATTGGGTCACTGTTTCTAAAGTGCAAACTTTTGAAACGTGTGATGGCTGCAACATGATTACATACCAACACTAAGTACTGTTTCTAAAGCATGTTTTTTTTTCTATAATACGGGGTTGCACAAGAATGCAATAATGTTATAGAAGAACTACCAGCATAATATTGAATTAGACCATGTTAGGTTAAATATCACTTCAGAGAGTCAGGTTTCCGTATAGCCAGCAGTTGGATGGAGTGGAGAGGTGAATGGCAGAGACTAGAACAGAACAAACAACACAATGCAGGTAGGACAAAGATTAAACCAAAACATTAGCCCTGCAAAGGAAAATCCAGTTGCAGGAAATTAATGAAGTTAACATTTTCAAATCATACAATAGTTACTGTATTACTGCAAGGTTGACCATTTAAACTTACTGAATTCAGTCACTCGTCCTTTGATATTATGTTACATTGATTTGGTCTTTACAGTACAAATGGAAGTTTCCAACTTGTGCCTTTCCATCTCCATCACACCCACCAAAAATAAAAACTTCTCAAAATTATGTTTAAATACAGTGGGATCTTTCCAATTATGAAGTGTGATTTGCTTCTTTTATTGAAGGAGTCACAGTCAGCAATACATTTGAAAAACAAACAAGTCAGAACAGAAGGCTGGTGGAAACTGCTCATTCAGAAGTTCATCTGCAAAACTCCTGGGAAACTGTACATCATGGGAAGTTAGGCTTGGCCACAATGTTGATATTCTAATTTAGGTTACAGACCAACACATGCTTTCCACAAAAGCCAGCTTCTATCAACAAGTTTACAGGAAGTGTGTTTAGTTGCAAATCCAATCGTACTGCATTGATCAGTTGGAGCAGCAATTAGAGGCAACGAGGAACTGACAAGAGCAAAGGGGGAGGATGGATGGCAGTTTCCAGAAGTTGGAGACACTACAGATACAGGTCAGGTAGATGGTAGACTAACAGCCAGGTTTCTGGTACTGTGACTGGCTCTACTATAAATGAGGGGTACGTCAAGTCCCAAGCAGTCTATTTAATAACACACTCTCGTCTGGGGCACAAACAGAAGCTTCTCTGTGTCAGTAAGACATCAGAATGGTGGATTGCCTCCCTGGCACTGAAGTCAAGGATGTCTCAGAAACAGCACAGAATATTCTTAATGGAAAGCAACCAGAATGCCATTGCGTTGGCACCAATGATATGGTTAGGGAAAGGGATGAGGCCCTACTGAGAGAATATAGAAAACTAGATAGGTTAAAATGTAGGTCTGAGGGTAGTAATATCTGGACTATTACTAAATCAGTGCCACATGTTATTGAGAATAAAAATATGAAGACAGAGCAGATGAATGTGTGGCTGAGCACTTTGTGTAGGAGACGAGAATTTACATTTCAAGATCATTAGAATCTTTTCAGAGGGAGAAAAGACCTTTTTAAGAAGGGTGGGTTCCACCTTAATTGGATGGGGACTAATACCCTGGCAGGGAGATTTTTAGAGCCACTTTGGAGGCTTTAAACTATTGCTGGGAGGACCCAAAGCAATAGGAGAAAAGTTAAGGCTGAGACTGGTACACAGTCAATAAGGGAAGCAAGTCTAATAGTGAAGTCAGAACAGCTTGGTAGAGAACAAGGTAAGACTGAGAAATTACCATGCATTTATTTCAATGCAGGAGGCCTGATAGGGCAAGGTTGGGAATATGGGACTGGGATATCAGCTATTACAGAAACATGGCTCATGGACAGACCAGACTGACAGCTTAATGTTCAGGGTACAGACACTATAGGAAGAACAGAAAGGAAGGCAAGAGAGGAGGTGGTGGCAGTGTTTTGATTAGTTATAACGTTGTAGCTGCACTTAGGGAGTATATTCCTGGGAAATCATGCAGTGAAGTTATTTGGCTGGAAATGAGAAATAGTCAGCAAGAAATTGAGAAGCAAATATGCAACGGTAGGAGATTTTAAACTTTTCAAAAAGACTGGGACGGTGTTAAAGGCTTGGATGGGGAAGAATTGGGTAAGTGTATACAAGAAAACTTCCATTCAAATATGGATGTAATTCTTAGAGACCTTCCGTTGGGAAATAAGGCAGGAAAGTGACTGCAGTGTCTGTGGTGCAATACTTGGGGGTGGTGATATTATTCTATTAGTTTTAAAATAGCTATAGAAAAGTTAATGATCAAGAAGTTAAAGTGCAAGTTGAAGGAGGACCAATTTTAACAGTATTGGGAGAAACATTGTAAAGTTGATTGAGGGAGGTTATTCACAGGTGAAGGGAAGTTGGGAAGTGGGAAGCCTTCAAAAATGAGACAGTGTTCACAGACAAGGTGCCAGTTAGACTGAAGGGAAAGGCTGGATGACAAGAGAAATGGAGGCTCTGGTCAAGAAAAAGCAACTAGGAGAAAGTGAGGACTGCAGATGCTGGAGATCAGAGCTGAAAAATGTGTTGCTGGAAAAGCACAGGTCAGGCATCCAAGGAGCAGGAGAATCGACGTTTCAGGCATAAGCCCTTCTTCAGGTCTTATGCCCGAAACGTCGATTCCCCTGCTCCTTGGATGCTGCCTGACTTGCTGCGCTTTTCCAGCAACACATTTTTCAGCTCAAGAGAAAGCAAGCATAATCAGACATAGACAGGTGGAATAGAGTGAATCCTTAGCATACAACGGCAACAGGCATATACTGAAGAGGGAAATCAGGAGGCCAAAAAGGGGACATGAAATAACCTTGGCAATTTGGATTAAGGACAATCCAAAGAGATTCTATAAATACATTAAAGGGCAAAAGAGAAACTAGGGACAGAACAGGACCCTTTAAAGATCAAGGTGGCCATCTATGTGCAAAGCCGAAGATGAGTGAGATACAAAAATTTCATGTTAGCATTTACTGTGGAGAAGGACTACGAAGCTAGGGAACCTGGAGAAATAGCAACGTTAGCGAGTTTTGAGAAGATTTGCAGTGATGTCTTGAAAAGGAGTTCATATTACAGAAGAGATGCTAAAATACAAAAAGGGTAGCTAAATCTCTGGGACTTATCAGGCATTCCACAGTACTTTGTGGGAAGCTAGGGAAGAGATGCTGAGATTTTGTATCATTGGCAATGAGTTAGGCATTGGAAAATTGGAGTTGGAAAATGTGCATGACACACTTAAGGCAGGCTGGTCAGGTCCCCCCCCATCTGGCACCCTCCCCTGCCACTGCAGGAATTGCAAAACCTGCGCCATTTCCCCCCTCACCACCATCCAAGGAGCCTTCCACATCCAAAGTTTCACCTGCACATCCAGCAATATCATTTATTGTATCCGTTGCTCCTGATGCAGGCTTGACATTGGGGAGACTGGACACCACCTAGCAGAGCGCTTCAGGGAACATCAACCCCACCGCCCTGTAGCCCAACATTTCAATCTCCCTCCCACTCTGCAGAGGACATGCAGGTCCTGGGTCTCCTTCACCACCCGATGCCTGGAGGAAGAAATGCCTTATTTTATGCCTCGGAACACCAACTCCAGGGCATCATAGTGGACTTCACCAGTTTCCTCTTTTCCCTTCTCCCCACCTTATCTCAGTTCCCACCTTCCACCTGTCCTCATGACCTGTCCCACCTGCCAATCTCCCTTCCCACCTATCCACTCCACCCTCCCCTCTGACCTATCACCTCCATCCCCACCCCCATTCACCTATTGTACTCTTTGTTACCTTCTACCCAGCTCCCCCCCATTTCTCTCTCCACCCAGGAGGCCCTCTGCCTCCATTCCTGATGAAGGGCTTTTGCCTGAAACTTTGATTTTCCTGCTCCTCTGATGCTGCCTGACCTGCTGTGCTTTTCCAGCACCACTCTGATCTAAACTATAAGGATGAGGCTGTTAAACGGAAGATGGCACAGGAAAGTTTACAAGGATGTTGCCAGGACTAGAGTTTGAGCTACAGGGAGATGTTGAATAGCTCAGGCTTTTTTCTTCCTGGTGTGTCGAGACTGAGGAGTAACCTGTGGAGGTTCATAATATCATGAGGGGCATGGCTAAGCTGAATAGCCAAGGTCTTTTTCCCAGGGTAGGGGTGCCCAAAGTTCAGGACATAGGTTAAAGATGAGAGGGGAAAGATTTAGAAGAGGGGCTGGAGGGGTAATTTTTCTTCATGCAGAAGTGCGTGTATGGGACAAACTGCCAGAAGTAGGTGGAGGACAGTACAATTACAACATTTAAAAAGACATCATGAATAGGAAGGATGAGGGGAATACAGACCAAATACTGATAAGTGGGACCAGGTCAGATTGGGATATATGATCAGCATGGATGAGTTGACCCAAAGGGTCTGTTTCCATGCTGTATGACTAATAAAATCACACCTTTATTAAAGGCAAATGAAGTGTTAATGATACCTGTCTCTGTGCTGCACTGTTCTCTATCTATAATTTCCCAATTGAGTTATTTAGAAGAAACTTGTCAAAATTGCCTGGATGACATACATTGTTCTTGGCATGTAGCGTAGTAAAATGTTAACTGTATAGTAGGGGGAAAACAAAGAACAATTGTATTAACACAATTAGCAAACCAAAAAGGACATCAGGGAGTTAGAACAATACTATAGAAGCAAACCTGCCCCACAACAAGAACACAGTAACTCAATAGCACACAAGGCAATGTATCAGAACAGAGCTGAAAATGTGTTGCTGGAAAAGCACAGCAGGTCAGGCAACATCCAAGGAACAGGAGAATCGATGTTTCGGGCATAAGCCCTTCTTCAGGAATGAGGAAGGTGTGCCAAGCAGGCTAAGGTAAGAGATAGGGAGGAGGGACTTGGGGGCAGGGGCATTGGAAATGCGATAGGTGGAAGGAGGTCAAGGTGAGGGTGATAGGCCAGAGTGGGGTGGGGGCGGAGAGGTCAGGAAGAAGATTGCAGGTTCGGAAGGCAGTGCTGAGCTCGAGGGATTTGACTGAGACAAGGTGGGGAGAGGGGAAATGAGGAAACTGGAGAAATCTGAGTTCATCCTTTGTGGTTGGAGGGTTCCTAGGCAGAAGATGAGGTGCTCTTCCTCCAACCGTCGTGTTGCTATGGTCTGGCGATGGAGGAGTCCAAGGACCTGCATGTCCTTGGTGGAGTGGGAGGGGGAGTTGAAGTGTTGAGCTGGTTGGGTTGGTTGGTCCAGGTGTCCCAGAGGTGTTCTCTGAAACGTTCCGCAAGTAGGCGGCCTGTCTCCCCAATATAGACGAGGCCTCATCAGGTGCAGCGGATGCAATAGATGATATGTGCGGAGGTGCAGGTGAATTTGTGGCGGATAAGGAAGTGTCCCTTGGGGCCTTGGAGGGAAGTAAGGGGGGAGGTGTGGACGCAAGTTTTGCATTTCTTGCGGTTGCAGGGGAAGATGCCGGGAGTGGAGTTTGGGTTGGTGGGGGGTGTGGACCTGACGAGGGAGTCACGGAGGGAGTGGTCTTTACGTAACACTGATAGGGGAGGGGAGGGAAATATATTCCTGGTGGTGTGGTCCATTTGGAGGTGGTGGGAATGACAGCAGATGGAGGTTGATGGGGTGGTAGGTGAGGACCAGTGGGGTTCTGTCCTGGTGGCGGTTGGAGGGGCGGGGCTCAAGGGCAGAGGAGCGGGAAGTGGAAGAGATGCGGTGGAGGGCATCGTCGACCACATCTGGGGGGAAATTGCAGTCCTTGAAGAAGGAGGCCTTCTGGGTTGTACGGATTTGGAACTGGTCCTCCTGGGAGCAGATGCGGCGGAGACGAAGGAATTGGAAATATGGGATGGCGTTTTTACAGGGGGCAGGGTGGGCGGAGGTGTAGTCTAGGTAGCTGTGGGAGTCGGTCGGTTTATAGTAAATGTCAGTGTTGATTCGGTCGCCCAAGATAGAAATGGAAAGGTCTAGGAAGGGGAGGGAGGAGTCTGAGACAGTCCAGGTGAATTTGAGGTCAGGGTGGAAGATGTTGGTAAAGTGGATGAACTGTTCAACCTCCTCATGGGAGCACGAGGCGGCGCCGATAGAGTCATCGATGTAGCGGAGGAAAAGGTGGGGGGGTGGTGCCAGTGTAGCTGCGGAAGATGGACTGTTCCACATATCGTAAGAAGAGGCAGGCATAGCTGGGGCTCATGCGGGTGCCCATGGCTACTCCTTTGGTTTGGAGGAAGTGGGAGGATTGGAAAGAAAAGTTGTTCAGGGTGAGGACCAATTCAGTCAGTCGAAGGAGGGTGTCAGTGGAAGGGTACTGGTTGGTTCGGTGGGAAAGGAAGAAGCGGAGGGCTTTGAGTCCTTAGTGATGGGGGATGGAGGTGTACAGGGACTGGATGTCCGTGGTGAAGATAAGGCGTTGGGGACCGGGGAAGCGAAAATCATGGAGGTGGTGGATGACGTGGGTGGTGTCCCGAACGCAAGTGGGGAGTTCTTGGACTAAGGGGGACAGGACTGTGTCGAGGTATACAGAGATGAGTTTGGTGGGGCAGGAGCAGGCCGAGACAAATGGGTCGGCCGGGGCAGTCAGGTTTGTGGATTTTGGGCAGGGGAAATGCTACAGATTGCTACATATGGTGCAACCCAAAAAGTTGTCAGAATTGGCACAGATCCCATGCATGCATCCCCACAGGTCATCAACATGCCTTAGGAAAACTCATTGCAAAAGGTGACCAACAGAAGTCAGCCCTGTTAAGTAAAATGGAGAGGCTCAGTTCTCTGGGAAAGAGGAAGACAACTCAGGAGGGTTGCAATGGGGAAGGAGAGGAGGATCAGAGATGTTTTGCATAAGGGTATGTTCTGAGGGAGAAGTATTTTAAACCTATCAAAGACATTTAGCTAACTAGGAGCCAGAGAAACTTGTAAATCAATTATCTGAAAATCAATATACAATTTGTAGTTTAAGACCAGAGAATCAACTGCCTGGTTAAAATGTTTACCTTTTTGTAGATGCAATTGAAACATTAGCTGTGACCATACCAGTCTATGGAGTTTAGGGTGATAAATATTTTGGTACAGTAATGTCTGTCAAATGTTTTGAAAAAAAAAAGAGGGTTTACTTATCTGTTCTCGTGCAAACTGAAATACTGTGGAAGCTAAAACATCTTGTGCTGTGGTTTAAGTGGGTTGATAATGAAAGCTATTGATCAATTCTCATGCTGCTTCTGTGCAAGTACAAATACCTAACTGCACAAATAGAGATGAGAATCACAACATGACTGCATCATCTAAGAGTTGATCTAAGATTCAAAAAGGAGTCCCTTTAAAAGATCAAGAGCACTCTGGTTGAAATAATTAGTAACAGTATTGCACCGTGCTCAAATAAGTGAGCTAAACCTTCACTTTTGGAAAGCACAAGTTTCATTTATCACTGGTATGGTGATCAGAGTATACTTTTCTGGGGACAGGGGTTTGAATCCCATCTTGGTAAAGGGAGGAATTTGATTTCCATGAAATCTGGACTTAAAGCTCTCTTAATAGTAGCCATGTGACCATTGCGGATTTGAAAAAAACAACTGGTTCATAAGTGTCTTTTAGAAAAATAAAAGAAACATCCTTACTCTGTCTGACCTACACAACTCCAGACTCGCGGTAACATAGCCAACTTTTAACTATTCTCTGAACAATAGTTATGGCTTTGCCAGCAACATCCCATGAACAAAATTACATTATTCCAATTATTCTTTAACAGAGACACGTATGGTTGGACAAAATAGAAAGGGCCTTGATGTATGCAATTACCATTCTTAAATTAACTGATGAGTAACACATTGAAGAATTAGACTGTAACTCCTCTTCTAGGCCCAGAATTTTGCTATGGAGGGCACCCCTTTAGAAATAATCCCAGCATACACCAGTGAGGGAGAAGCAATGTTTTGTGCAGGTGGGCAACAGCCCTGCAGATGTGTTAGAAGAGGTTATAAATGCACATTAAAGTGCATAAGGGGAAGCGCCCAGGCATTTTAAAACTCCTACCCTGCAAGTCTTTAGGAACTATGTCTCGATTGTTGCATTCCCTATCACCCACTGAACCCAGATAAGTTTTTAAATTCATACACAAGGATCATAAATCCCCACACTTCAGTTTTCTGCAGTCTTTCTCAGTTTTTAAATTATTCAAAGGTTTGCTATTTCTGTTGATAAATACGTGAAGGCTTCTAATACTAGATTATTGCTGTCAGCTTCATTTCAAATATCTTTGTTGCAACAAGGTGCCTGTCATTTCAGTTTTATTGAAAACTCCACATTGTTAAACCCCTTCAATTGGGGCTATGAATTCCAAAGCTTGATTATGACAAAAAAAAGCTGTACATGGATGAAGCATTTGTTCTTTTAAAGTTATTATGTAGTTAAAAGGAATGTAAATCTTAGGAAATGGTTTTATAAATTAGTGTCTTTTCCCCCAATATAGTGAGGACTGCAGTGAACAATTTAACAGCAAATTCTCTTCCCTGCATGAATCCCAAGGTATATCCATGGTACACACCTGGTCTGACTTGTGTGACTCTGTTGCCTTCTCAAATGGCCTAGAAAGGTAGTCAGTTCAAGGGCAAGGAGGGGGCAGGCAATAAATGCTGGCCAACTAGCAATGCCTATGCACTACAAGTGAATTTTTAAAAAAAGTTGGCATTATGTGCACAAGGGCACAGGCGGGTTGTGGATTGGCACTAAATTGAGATAGGAGAAAGTGAAGACTGCAGATGCTGTAGTTCAGAGTAGAGTGTGGGATGCTGGAAAAGCACAGGTCAGACAGCATTAGAACAGATGCTTTGGACATTTGTGCCCTTCATCAGTTTCTGATGAAGTTTCTCTAGCTGCTGCCATGCACAACTTCAGCAGTCCAATCAGTGACTAGAGAAATTAGAAGGAAAAGTTGAAAGGCTATTTTTTCCAAACTTCAACACATTGGCAATGTATGGAGTGCAGGCCTTTCATCTAGACACCACTAAGCCAGGCTACCTCCAAATCTGGAATTTGGGTCAGGCAATCCTGGACAGTGAATCTCACGCCTCATTTCCCAGTCAAAACTCTATATTCAGGCAACCATCTGAGTTCTTAGTGGGGTACACTCGATGTTGGGCACCCAGAGACAAAACCCAAGTGTCAGTTCCATTGCCTCAGCTGGAATGAGGACAGCCAAGCTTGTAATTTCACCTTTGTCCTCCAGAGGCCAGTGCTTTCTAAAAGCTTGTAGGTAAGTTTTAATAGGCCAAATGGGCAGACATAATTGCAATTATTAATAGATATTAAACCACACCCAGCCTGCATTGTGGAAATATTTAGCTCAGCATTAAGCCAAAGGCTGACCTTGGAGCCGGCAGGCTGTCTTATGAGACAAAACCATGGCTTTAAGAGGGATTTTTTTTTTAAAAAAAGGAAAGCATGTTTGAGGCAGAGATAACAAGCAGACTGCTCAAAGCCAATAAAGTAAACAGCTTGAAGCTTTGGGATATATACTTTTTTTAAAAAAAAAAGTGTTGGAGCAATAGAAGCAGTCTCTATATGGGGTCAAGCTCCCATGGAACCAGGATTGAGTTTTAGCTTTCTCTATTGTCTGGAGTCTTGAAGGTGGCTCTGGAAGCTTATTCCTTTGTTACAGCAAAAAGCTGGGTCCCTCTCCCTTCAAATTGCATGAGGTAATTTTACTGCACTTGCCTTTGCAAAGGAGGAGTTTGAGATGTTAATTGTTTCTGTTCCAATACAGTAATGTACATATTAATTTAACTTTTCAATAGTTACAGTTAAGCCAATTTTTTTGTTTTGTCTGTATTTTTACACTACTGTTGTTAAATAAAACACTATTTTAAAGTCAAGTAATTTGACCAATCGATTGTATCTGGAACACCACTTCATGCTTACCTTTAAAATAAAAGAGTTAGTCTAAAACCTATCTACTTAATATTTTGATGGGTTAGACTTGGTCCATAACACTCAAGGGAAAATTGGTTCGACTGGACTGGTAGTCACCAGAATTTAGGTGAACAAGAGGTAACCTGATTGAAATGTATAAGATTCTAATAGGGCTAAATTGACTAGACGTTTCCCTGGTTGGAGTCTAAAATCATTAGTAGCTGAGATAAGGAAACGTTTTCTTCAGTCAAAAAGAAAACCAGTAGCAAACTTGTGGAATATTCTGGAATAGAAGGCCATGGAGGCAGAGTCACTGAAATTAAGAAACAAAGGTAATCTTTGTCTTAAACTATGAAGATCGACACGACATCACAGGGCACGAAGGGAGAGCACGAGTATGACATTTAGGTAGAGAACCGGGCAGGTTCGAACGACCGGATGGCCCACCGCCGCCCCCGGCCGACGATGTCGGGGGCCTGCACCGCGGCTCCTGGTGTGAACACGGTCGGTATATCTAACACACACACACACACACACACACACACACACACACACGTAACCAAAAACTAAAAGCCAAAACCTTTTCTTGAATGGGAAATACCGCTCAGGCTTCAGCCTCTTCACAATGGGCTGGTTACTTCTGTTGTTGAGAAGGCAAACATGCAGTTCAGAATAAATTGAACAATTTTGTTTCCACTTTCAATCTGACTAAATAAATTTGGGATCAGATTCCTTTGCCCACGTCTCGTTCCTCAAGCTATAGACAGATGTCTACAGTCCCTTGTAAAAACTGCTAATTACCAAGACACTCCACATTGCTTTGATGATACTCATTTTGAAGAACCGTACTGGTATGATAAGCTAAATGGCCTAATGCACCATAACCATTCTGAGATTGTGATATAATAGTGTGACTTTCAGACGTGTTACTCAAAATCATGGTCTTCAATTTTCCAAGGTTATCATCAAGTACATATCAGGAAGTTATTTTAAGAATCTGGGGTTATAGAGAGGATTAAAGAGGACAAGCTCAAAATCCTGAGGAAGAAAAAAAAAATTGTCTGAGCAGCTACCCTAGATCTACACCAAATGCAAATCCACAATGGACTGGTTCAGCCTACGTAAGAGAATTGTCTGGCTTACCAATTTAAGATGTACCAGTCTAAATCTCGAAGGAACATGTACCACAATGATTCCAGGTTCTGTGCAATTAAAATTTAGCCTCCGAATCCACAGTGAATTTCTGCGAAAGCATCCAGCTAGTGGATATGAAGGGATGGGAGAAGCTGGATTCAGGGGGGGAAAAAAAAAGCTCTTTAAGATAAGAATTTAGCTCTTAAACATGAGCACCTCCCCTGAAGAGCAATGAACAGGTGCCTCTGTCCAGTACTGGATGATTTGCTTGACCAAAATGTTTTTTCACATCTATACATATAAAATGTAAAATAAATCAATGATCTGCAATAGTTGAACTCAAAACTGGTATACTTTCTCTTGGACAGGATATGCAGGACCAAATTTTTGCCCATCCTCTGCTGCTCTTAAAAAGGTGGCGTTGAGCTACCTGCGAATGGAAGTTGATGGAAATGATTTTCAAAAATCAATTTAAATTACTGTGGTTAACCTGTTGAAATAATCTAGATCAGCATACTGAGTTGCCTAACCAGCATGGATGCTGACCATGCTGCACCACATTAATTCAGAATACTTCTGAATTTCTCTACAAAGGAATTTTACAGCATTGGAACTATTTCAGTATGCACCTTTATCAACATTTATCAGCATGGGTTAACTGTTCTCTAAATCTGTCCAATCGGTGCATGAGGCACCACTTAAATTAGAGCAAGACTGGAAAAACAATGGGAAGCAGCATTTATTTTGTGAAGAGAATGGACATCCTGCTTTCTCTCACTTAGAAAGAGGAGTTCTGCTTTGAGGGGAGGGCAAGTCAATGGAAAGCTTTAATAGATGTGTGAGCCATTTGCTAGGTAAGGGGTTTTCTGGAATATGGAACAAAGGCAAGTGGAGTTGAGAATCAACCATCTAAAATGAAAACTGTGGAAGAGATTCAAGGGACTGTTGAATCTCTTATTTTTCTGTTCTCAATATAAGAACACCCACTATTCACTAGTAAGTGCTCACAATCATTATTAGTCTCCCAAAATAAAGCAGAAACAAATCAGATACGCTGATACTATAAAATTGGGCCTATTTAGGAATTGGCTCTTGGGATTAAAGTTAAAAAAAGTTCAGTAACTTGCACAATCTGAGCCTAGACCAGAGAGGACTATAATTTGTATTGCACCACACTATACACAGTACAACATGCCCTATGGCTAGATTGGGATTCAATGGCTCAATTAATACTGGCATAGATCTGAAGGCATGTTACCAAGCTTTTAGACAGTGAGTGGTACTCACTCCCTGCTTCTCTTCTTTCTTGTAAGCAGCAGTTTCAAGTTTGGCCTCATATTCAGCTTGCACTTGATCTCTTTTCCTAAGCACATTCTGAATAGGAAAAAAGGGAAAAACTGGCTTTGACTCTTGTTGGCAAAACTATGGTTGACACATCTAACAACCACCACCCACTATCTAAAATCAACATAAACAGCAGTTTTGTTAAGCTTCATGAAGTTTGATTTATCAAAGGAGTATTGTACATATTTGCACTTTAAGCTTCAGCACACATACAAATCGCACTCCAGATAAAATGTTGACAATTCAGAAATTATGCACTATGCTTCAACTGGCATCTAGAAGAACGCAAACGTGAATTGGACCATGCTTACAAAACTGTGCCAATGAGGAAAATATATTAATCTCTCACTTCAACATGCAAAATGACTAATTTGAAGCACTTTTGTGCATATATTACATACATTGTGATGCATATTCTAGTTGCAATGAGTACATTAATTACAAATTGCAAGAACAACTTATAGTCCATGATTAATACTGATGCTTCAGGATATCATTGAACACTAGCATGTCAAGTTACCATATTAAAGAAAATTTTGCATGAATTTTTTCATTTTATTATAGGTTTGGAAAGAACTTTTAAATGGAGAAATGCACGGCCTGCACACTGAAAGAGCCTAGATTTCTCTAGATGCTACAGCCTTTCAACTTTCAAATTTTGAATTCAATATACATTGATATTTCATAACTTGACCAGCAATATTAGTGTACCAGTAATTCAGAAGCAAATATTCCAGAGACAGGGGTTCAAATTCTACCAAGTTTAGTTTTTTAAAATGTCATATGAAATTGCCAATCAAATCAAATCAGCTCTAACTGAAGGGGTCTCACTGGCAATTTCAAAGACAAAATCTGTAGTGGGCAAAATGCCAGCAACGCACATCACAAACATGAAGATAAACAACATTACAATAATGAAGCTAAGAAACCTATTTCAAAGGTTTTCAAATATCAGTCACAAATAATTCTTACATCAGGTTTAAAAAAAGGGAGGCTGATAAAATCTCTTACCTTCATTGATTCTATATAGAGTACATATTCTCGAAGGACAGGAAGAAAGTCATCAGACATGTCCTCAGACAGATCTTCCAGGGCAATGCAGTTGCTGCCAACACAGTTTGATACCCCATTGAGGGGCTTGTTTAGTTCTTCTTCTATAGCAGACCAGGAGGAATAAATGGGCCCATATTCTCTAAGCTCCACTAAATATTCTGAATGATTAACAAAGTAAAATTTCAATTCAGATCTTGAATGTCAATAAAACTGTAAAATATAACATTTTCTGTTAAAAACCTTCTCTCCCCTATTCACCTCCTAATATTCCTTCAGATCTCTAGTTCTGAGAAAAGTTCATGCTGAAAAAAGTGCCAAAATTCCCTTTCACTGGAATGCCTCAGGTGTTCCATTTTTATTTCAGATTTCCAGCAACTGCAGTAGTGTGCCATCTTGGCTCAAATGTAGCACTCCTCAGTTAGGAGGGGTCATGGGTTAAAGCCCCAACCCAGTCTTGCCCAGCTAATCCAAGCCATTCAACACAGTATGAAGGGTATGTTACATTTTAGAATGCCACCATTTGTTCCATAAAGTAATATTATTACCAGAAGGGATTAATACTATACATTTGGAGTCCACTTTGCAATTTAGCTACCAGGTTGATTTGTAAGCAATATTATGTAGTATCGCAGAACGTCAAGACCAGTACATACTTAGGAAAATTCAAGTTAAAGATCAATCTCCACACTTTGGTATTGTAGTTGAGACAGTAGGCAGGGGAATAAAAACATCTGGAGGTGGCTGTTTGAACAAGCTGAGATTTGTTTTCACAGAGGAATCTTGATGACCTGGCATTCGATTATCTGAACATCAGATTATCTGGCAATATCACAATGTTCCAATGCTCGGTTAAACTACATTATCAGGCATTTGATTTACCGAATGAAATACTCTCTGCCCATGTCCTTTGGATAATCAAGGTTCCTCTGTATAGCTGGCTCATTGATTAATTTCCTTTGACCAATAATGCCTAGAGGGGTTGTACTACTGCAAGCAACTGGGATTGATTTTACAATTTGTTGCAATCAATTGAGACTGAAAAGCTTGGAAAACAGATCTTGTCTTCTGTGAAATTTACATTAGTATGCCACCCAGACCTGCTCCAACTTAGTCAACTGGACATTCCAGAAAAGTTCCTCATGTTGAACTGACTTTTGCTGAAAATGGCAAGAGAAACCCATTTTCGGAAATCAGTTCAAAACAAAAGTGCACCATAAATGTGTGAAGTACAAAGTCAAAAGTAGTTGACAATTTAGTTGACACTACAAAGATAAGATGAATTTTGGTTGACAGCACTCAAAGTTAAATAATGAGGCCTTCAAACATAAATGACCAAATGGCTAGCTTCCAAAACAGTCAAGATAATATCAAGTTAACTGGGCATCACAAGGACACCAAATAACAAATTCATTCCAAGTGAGAAGAGAAGTTAACAGTAAATCAGACCAATCTAGAGCAGAATGAGAAAATACATGTTGGTAACAGTTATGACTGAGCAGCCTGTGAACTAGGGAGTGCTAATTTGAGAGCGCCAATCACAAGAATTTGAACAAAGTTTGTGCGAAGATTTGTAGCTCGGGTGCTCGTTGTTGTGGTTCTGTTCGCCGAACTGAAAGTTTTTATTGCAAACGTTTCGTCCCCTGGTTAGGCGACATCATCAGTGCTTGGGAGCCTCCTGCGAAGCGCTTCTTTGATGTTTCCTCCGGTGTTTATAGTGGTCTGTCCCTGCCGCTTCCGGTTGTCAGTTTCAGCTGTCCGCTGTAGTGGTTGGTATATTGGGTCCAGGTCGATGTGTTTGTTGATGGAGTTTGTGGATGAATGCCATGCCTCTAGGAATTCCCTGGCTGTTCTCTGTCTGGCTTGCCCTATGATAGTAGTGTTGTCCCAGTCGAATTCATGTTGCTTGTTGTCTGCGTGTGTGGCTACTAATTTGAACAGTTAGAAAAACATTCTACCCTAAAGGAATTTCAAAAGACAGTGCTCAAGACTTTACATACAAGTTCCAAATGAGTGTATCAAGTACCTTACCTGCTTGTTCTTTGACTATCCTCTGGGCAATTCGGTCAATTGTCCCCAACTTCTGAGAAAACATGTCCAAGTAATCCCCCATAGCAGCAAACTCAACAGGCCGACTTCTTAGCTTGTAACCTCCAGTAACATATTTCACAGATTCACCCATCTTGGTAATAAAAGCTAGGCCTTGCTTTTTATAAGGATTCAGATCCTGCAGGAGTAAAACCACCCCCCCCCCCAAAAAAAAAAGTCACTTGCAAGTGGACAAAATTTCAAGTTTGTTTTTTACCTAGACCTAGAGGTAATTGGCAAAATATGTGAGGATGAGAAGAAAACAAATTTTAATAAACTGGAATGCATTATATGAAGGAACAATGGAAAATTTCAACAACATTTTAAAAAATAATTCATTTTTGAAGTGGAAGAATTTGCAAGTGTGTGGGGAAAATGGACAGGCAACAATTCTTTGAGAGCCAACACAAGCATAATGGGTTCAACAACCCCATTATGTTGTATAATTCTCTGCATCCAGACTGCAGCTGATCACTGGTTAATTCAGCCAAAATAAAAAAAAAATCACTAACTTTCTTCCCAACCAGTTCTAAAAGGTCTCCCCTTTACATGAAGGCTATGCCCTCCGGTCCTAGTCTCTCCTACCTATGGAAATATTTTCCCAACATCTATTGTCCAGGCCATTCAGTCTTATGTTTCAATTAGAATTCACCCTCATTCTAACCTCCATCAAGTATAGACCCAAAGCCCTCAAACGTTCTTCACGTTAAGCTTGTCATTCCTGGAACCATTCTCATGAACCTCCTTTGAGCATGCTCCAGGGCTTGTACATCCTTTGAGATATGGGGCCCAGAACTGCACACAATACTACAAATGAGGTCTGACAAGAGCCTGAAAGCCTCAGAAGTAAATCACTGCTTTCATATTCAAGTCCTCAAAACAAATGCCACCATTGCATTTGCCTTCCTAACCACTGACTCAACCTGCAAGTTTACCTTGAGAGAATTCCAGACTAGAACTCCCAAGTCTCCTTTCACTTCAGATTCCTGAACTTTCTCCCCATTTAGAAAATAGTCCATGCTTCTATTCCTCCTACCAAAATGCATGACCTCATACTTTCCCACATTTTACTGAGTGCCACTTGTTTGCCCCAATATGGATCCTTGCAGAATACCACTTGTCACCAGCTGCCATCCTGACAAGGACCCTTTTAGCCCCACTCTGCCAGACAAGCAAGCTTCTATCCAGGTCTTGCACCTTGCCTCCAACACAGGCCCTTACTTTACTCAGTGGCCTCCAATGTGGCACCTTGTCAAAGGCCATCTTGAAGTGCAGGTAGATAATATCTATTGGCTCTCCTTGGTCTAACCGAATTCTGGTAGATTTGTCAGGCATGACGTCCCCTTGATGAAACCATGCTGTCTTATTTTACCATACACGTCCAAGTATTCACAATGGATTCCAGGATCTTTCTCATAACCAAGATTAGGCTAATTGATCTGTAATTTATTGTCTTTTGCTTTACTCCCTTTTTAAAACAGGAGTGCCTGTTAGCGATTTTCCAATCCTGTCAAACCCTCCCTGACTCTAGCAATTCCAGTAAGATCACTAACACCTCCACTACATCTTCAGCTATTTCACTTAGAATGTTGGGGTATAGTCCATCTGGTGGTCCACGTGATTTATCCACCTTCAGGCCAGTTTTTCTGCACCTTCTCCTTGGTGAAGGCCACCATACTCAGCTCTGCCTGCTCACACTTTAATTTCTGGAATATTACTTGTGTCTTCCACCGTGAAGACTGACATCAAGTAAATATTCAGTTACTCAGCTATTTCCTTATTCCCCATTATCTCTCCAGCATAATTTTCCCAGTGGCCTAATGTCTCCTATTTGCCCTTTGTCTAAGGGAACTTAGTCTTCCTTTATATAACTGGCTAGCTTACCCCCATTTAATCTTCCCCCTCTTTGTTGCCCTCGACTGGTCTTTGCAAGCTTTCCATCCTCAGGTTTCCCACTGCCTTTTGCCACATCATAAGTTTTCTCTTTTGCTTTTATGTTAGTCCAGACTTCCCTCAACCACGGTTGCCTCATCCTCCCTGTACCATGCTTATTTTACCTCTGGATAAATTGGTCTCCTGAATTACTCCCAGAAACTCCTGCCATTGCTGTCCCGCTGTCTTTCCTACTAAACCCCTCTCCCAATTTTACCCAGCTCCTCCCTCATTACTTTTGTAGTTGCTTTTATTCAGTTGTAATACCATTACCTCCGATTCTACCTTCTCCCCCTCAAATTCGCAGAGTACATTCAACAACGACGACCACTGCCTCCTCAGGGTTCCTTCTGCTTAAGCTCTCAAAAAGTCTGCCTCATTGCTCAACACTAAATCCAGTACTGTCTCTTCCCTAGGGGACTCCACCACAAGCTGTTGACAAGATGGCTTTTTGGAGCACTGTACAAAGTCCTTTTTGGCAATCCACTAACCCAAGTTAGTCCCCAGTCCACCTACATATTTAAACCTCCCATGGTCACTGTACCTTTGCCTTTCCTACACATCTTTTCTATCTCCTGGCTTATCTTGCACCCCAGCTCCTTACTATTTAGAGGCCTGTGCATGGTTTTTCCCAAAAAAACCTTTGCAGCTCCTCAATTCTACACCATCTGACCCTATTTTGTTTTTTACTACTGATTTAATTTTATTTCTTACTAAGGAAACCCCACCCCTCTGTCCACCTGTTTATGTTTTCAATAGGATTTATATTCTCAAATATTCAGCTCCCAAACCAGATCCCCTTGCAGCCATGTTGTGATGGTCACCAAGTCATACTTGCCAATTTCAATCTGTGCCACAAGCTCATTTACATTATTCCTTATACTGCGTGCATTCAGATACAATATCTTCAGTTCTATGAATCACATGTCTCATTGTCATTTGTACATCCAGTGTGCTTGAAGTTTGATTACTAATGCTTTCTATACAATCTGTCCTGTACGTATCTGTGTTGGAGAATTTGATAACCTCTCCCAGGTTCTGCACTCTTCAGTCTTTAATTCAGGTTTTCTAATTTCTCCTATAACTGAGCCCTGCACCCCACCCCTCCATTTAGTTTAAAGCCTGTCTACAGCCCTAGTTATCAATTCATTAGGACTCTCGTCCCAACATGGCTCAGACTACCATCGCACTGGAACAGGTCCCTTCTTCCCCAGTATTAGTGGCAATGTCCCATGAATTTGAACCTACTTAATCTTACTGACCCTGTGCCAATTAGCTCATGGCTCAGGTAGTCATCCAGAGATTAGCTCCTTTTCGGTTCTGTTTTTTTTTTTTTTAAATTTAGCCCCTAGCTGTCCATACTCCCTTAGATAAAACTAGGGCACAGGTTCTGCTATGTCATTGATATCTACGTGGATTATGACCATTAGATCTTTACATTCCCACTCCAAGTTCCTCTGCGGCCCAGGGGAGATATCAGATTTGAGCAGCTTAACTTTGATCGTTACATTGTGATAAAGAAATGTTAAGATTAGTTTGTAAAATAGGAGCTCATACATAGGGAATAACATACTAACATGAATAGAAGATTGACTGGTTGAAAACACTATACATTAATTTTTTTATTACAGAATGTGAAGGGGTGTCCCACAGGAGTCTCAGCTTTTTCCAAATTTTCTCAATCTGGGGAGAGGGAAAGTAATTAAAATTTGCAAATGACAAATAGGAAGGTATCTGTAAAGATGACACAGGGAGGTGTAGATTGGTATGGATAGGTTGAGTGAGTGGACAAACATCTGGCAGACAGAATATTAAGTGGAAAAATGTAAAGTCACTCACTTTGACAGGAACAAAGTAGTGTGAGAACAACTGAAGAATTTTAGCAATTAAGGTAGTTAACAGAACGTTGGAGAAATTGAACAGGATGCTTTGATGCCAAGGCATACAAGATTAAAAATCACAACGCCAGGTTATAGTCCAACAGGTTTAATTGGAAGCACACTAGCTTTCGGAGCGTCGCTCCAAAAGCTAGTGTGCTTCCAATTAAACCTGTTGGACTATAACCTGTGGTGTGATTTTTAGACTTTGTACACTCCAGTCCAACACCGGCATCTCCGAATCAAGGCATACAAGGCAATGGACCAGTGCTGGAAACTGGGATTAAAACAGTTGATAGTTATTTTTGACTGACATGAATGTAATGAGCCAAAGAGCTTTTTTTTGCTGTGCTGTAGATCTATGATATTGATATTATGCTTCAGTTATACTTGGCATTAGTGAGACATCTCAAATTACTCAGTTTTGCCTCCTTGTACAACAAGGATGCAAATGTGTTAAGTGCATGTTAAGGAGATTGACACCTGGAATAAGCAGGTTGTCTTATGACTACAGTTTGGATGGGCTGGGTCTGTTTCAATTGGAATTCAGCAGAACGAGGGTGACTTAATTGAAACAAACAAGATTCAGAATCAGGACAAGGTGAAATTGGTTTAGGAATAGCAGACAGAATATTACTGCAGATGCTGGAATCTGTACTGAAAACAAAATACTGGAAATCACAGCAGGTCAGGCAGCACGCATGGAAAGAGAACAAGCTAACTAGATAATTCTTCAAAGCTGATGTCAAGTGTGGAGGGGACAGCATTTATGCTATTGTGCTGGGGAAGAAAGGATGTTGTTCATGTGGAGCAAGTGATCAGAATATCAGAACTGCAGAACAAAATGGTTTTTCCCTGTCTGGCAGTTAGACGCACAGTCTCACGGAAATTTTGGGGCAGGGGTAAGGAGGAGGATAGAGGACATGGTGACAAGAGAATACAACCAGTAAAAAACTTTAAAAAGGGAAGGAATGAGAGTGGATTCACATAATCTGAAGGTGCCAAACTATATTAAATCCACAAGGTTGGAAAGGGCTAGTTGTTCCTCCAGTTTGCGCAGTGATTCGCTGGAGCATTGCAGCATGCCAAGGACAGACAGTGGTCATGCAAGCAGGACACACTTAAAATAACAGGCAGCAAAGTCTGGGTCATGCTTGTGCACAGACCAGAGGCGTTTTGCAAAGCGGTCACCCAGTCTGCGTTTAGTTTATCTGATGTACAGTAAGCCACATTACTGTGCAACAAACAATACATAAGATTAGCGGAGATCAGGTGAAGCAGCATTTCACTTGTAAAGACAGTTTTAAGCCCTTGAATGTGAAGAGGCAGGTGTTGCATCTTCTGTGGTTAGATGAGAAGGTGCCATGGGAAGGGGTGTGATGTTGGCAGTCAAGTAATGGACTAGACCGTCCCATAGGGAACGATTCCTGCGAAATGCAGATGGAATGAGGTTTAAGATCTATTTGGTGGTGACATTCTGCTCAAGTTGTCTGAAATGGGAGAGAATGATCCTTTGAATATGGAGGCTGGTGGAAAGAGTGAGAATAAAGGGGAACCAATCAATCATTCTGTTGAGTGATGGGAAGGGGCAAGGGCAGAAGTAGAAGTAGTAGAGCAGATGCAGTTGCAGGCCCTATCAACCACAGTCGGTGGGAAACTACGTTCATGGAAGGAGGAAGCCATGTCAGCAGTACTAGTTTTGGAAGGTGGCATTCAAACAGATACAACATAGGCAAAAGGGACACCAAACATTTTGCAGGGACCATTTCCTCCGGTACACCCTTGGCCATTCCTCGACCACCAACACTAGCCCCCTTCCCATGTAACCACAAAAGGTGCAACACCTGCCCTTTACCTCCTCCCTGTTCACCATCCAAGGGCCTAAACACTCTTTCCAGGTGAAGCTGCATTTCACCTATACATCCTCCAATCTGATCTATTGCATTCACTGCATCCAATGTGGTCTACTTTAGATCAGAGAGAGAAAAAACAAAATGTAAACTAGGTAGCTACGAGGAACACCTCCAGTCAGTGTACAAGCAATGACCCCAACCTTCCCATAATCGGTCATTTAAACATAGCATCACTCGCGCATATCCACTTGTCTGTCCTCGGCATGCTACAATGTTCCAGCGAATTACAGCACAAGCTGGAGGAGCGACATCTTATCTTCATTGTTCGGTCATTCTCACATTCCAATCACTTAATGTGAACTATGAACACCCTTTCGCCCCCAGCACTATTGCATAAATGCTGTCCCCTCCACGCTTGGTCACCTTGAGTGTCATCTGGACTCTATAAACATTAGCTTGCTCATTATGGATGCTGCCTGACCCACTTATTTCCAGCATTTGTTTTAGGACCATCAAGCAATTGTTTAAAAATTAGGGGTGATCCTTTCAGGACAGGGCTAAAGGCAAATTCACCAAAATAGAAAACATTGGCACTATCACAGCAGTAAATGGGGGTAGAGTCTTTTTTTTGGTTTTCCAAAAAAAAAAGTCTCATTTGAATGGCAGAGCACATTCAAGAGGTAGAATGGCCTTTGTTTGCTCGAAAATTTGTATTTTTTACTTGCTTTAAGGGTTTTGTGGTCAAAGCAGAGGTCTGGCTATTAGGATTGCTTATATACTACATTTCCTTACATGGTCATCTCAAAATACTAGTCTACTGTATTCACACAGTTCAACCAGTTGGTGACTTACCACCTGGAGAGAAATTTGAAACAGGCTGATTAGTTTGGTCCTTGCAACAGGTTTTTTTTGCAAAAAAAGTTAAACATTTCAATGTAACGTCACTTAAACAGTTGAAAATGTAGATGTGTTTGAACCTATCAAGCTCTAAATTACATTCTTCCAAGACGATTGATTTACATTGCATTAACCCAACCAAGTAAAAATGTACCCATGTTTAAAAACTCCATACAGACTGTAACCAGAGGGTGGATCAAACCCAGGTCCCTGGCACTGAGGCAGTGATGGTAACCATTGAGCCACTGTGCTGCCCTGAAAAAAATTGAATTGATTTTTAACAAGTTTTTAAAACTGACATTTTTAGATTTTTAGGAATCATAGAACAGGAGGCCATGGGGAATGTGAGCACAGTTAATTGCAGAACAGCACAAGTGATAAGCCTTTTTGAAGTTTAACTTTTACAACAGAATCTGGAAGGCCAAGCATTGATGCCACCTTGTCAAAACAAAATGTACCACTGCAATCACAATGGCATCCAGCATTTGCATATTCTGTCCATATCTGCATGGGCTTCCTCCTGGTGCTCTGGTTGCCTCCCATAGTTCAAAGATGTGCAGGTTAGGTGGATTCTGGGACATTTAGCATGGCCAGTACCCACAACACAGGCTAGATGGATTGCCATGGGCAATGCTGGGGAGTTTGGGGGGGGGGGGGGGGGAAGAGAAAGAAGAGATGGGCAGGGTTGGTATTCAGAGGGTCACTGCAGACTCAATAGGCAGAATGGCCTGCTTCCACTGTAGGGATTCTGTAACTCACAATGAAATCTGAAAATATACTATTTTGTGGCACTTCTCCCTCATTTTTGAAATGCTCAAGGCCGCCATTATATAACACCCTACCTGTATATTAAAAAAGTTCATGTTGTGGCTCAAAAGCTGCATTACTGGATAGTAAAAATCAATAATCAATCTTGACATCCAACCCCACCCCTGCAAAAGTCATCTTTTAAAAACCAGCCCTGTTTCTGAAGACAGGGTCAAATTAGTGCTGATCTTGAAAGGTCATTCAACATTAATTCTTCACAAGCCTTCACAACTAATACTGACCCTTGGTGGGTGGGGGGGGGGGGTATAATTAGAATATACATTTTGATGCCAGATCAATATTGCATAATGCCTCAAACTGCAGATCAATGGATGAGAAAAAAATACTCTCAGCTTCGGAGACTTGTGCCAATCTTTTAATTACATAACTAGTACTAAATATTTTGTATTTAAGTTGCTATTTCATTTATTATCACATCACAGCCTAATCTTAATATTCCATTGCAACAAATTTCAACTCCTTCATACCATTTGATGATACAGGTTGAAAATTGCCATACCTTTACCGTTAGAAAAACGTTGAAGTGGTCATTGAAGGAAAGAACTGGATGATCTGCGATTCTTTTCAGAAACTTGTCTAGTGCTTTCCTTCTAGTTTCCACAAAGTCTTCGGAAAAGCGATCCACCACTCCCTTCACTACAAACTTTTCTGGAAGAGGCTGTACAAAAACAACAAAAGTCTCCAATTACTAATGTTGATAATTTTAGTTTTCTTCCCATTCTCAAGCTGCAAACGGGATTTTGTAATTCCAAGAAAGAGACACAAACTGCTATGAAAATGCTGTATTAGTCAAGCGATTGATCAGGTGGCCTAATGAAAAGGCAGACTTAGAGATGACCTATAAAAGGCTTCAAAATTGTCTAATGTTCAATAAGTCTCACAGAAATTACGTTTTTCAACTTGTGGAAGTAAACAAACACAAAATGCTATTAATGAGATAGCCATTAAAATCTAATAAGGAATCCAGTAGAACATGGATCTCATCACTTATGAATAGTAAAGAATAGGAAAGAACAGTTCAATGGTTATTTCAGTTAAAACCTAAATTCAGTGCAAATAATCCACATTTTAGTTGATTGTGAAGACAACAAACTATTCATTTTCTAAAATAAAGTTAACATTTTTTGTCCTATACTGTTTAATATGAGGGGTGACCTGAAATACAGTTTTATAAAATCATGAGGCATGGATAGGATAAATCGACAGTCTTTTCCCTGGGTGGGTGGGGGCGCGGGGGAGTTGGGGGTGGGGAGGAGTCATCCAGAACTAGAGGGCATAGGTTTAGGGAGAGGAGGGGGAAAGATATAAAAGAGACCCATGGGGCAACCTTTTTCACAGAGGGTGGTGAGAATAAGGAATGAGTTGCCAGAGAAAGTCATGGAGGCTGGTACAACTGCAACATTTAAAAGGCATCTGGATGGGTATATGAATGGGAAGGGTTTAGAGGGATATGGGCCAAGTACTGGAAATGGGACTAGATTGGTTTGGGATATCAGGTCGGCATGGACAAGTTGGACCAAAGGGTCTGTTTCTGTGCTGTACATGTCTATGACTCTATAACATGTGAAGTAGCAAGATTAGCAGAGAGTGAAGAGGAATCTAGTTGAATACATAATCAGGTAAAAGGAATAGAGGGATATGAGAATAGAGTAAATGGGAGTGAAGTGGAAGATGACTTATGCTTTCACAAATATCAACCTATTAGGTTCAATGGCCTTTTTCTGTCACGTAAAATTCGAAACAATTCTAGGTAATAGTGCAATTTAACATTCTCCCGCAAGTCATCATTTTTGAAAGGATACTGTTGGTTTATAAAGTACACAACATGACACCCACCAGTTCATTACTTAAGCCACAGGATATAGGGGCCAAGAGTTTACCAAGATTACATTGTTTTATGAAAACAGATACTAACCATGTAGATAGATTTGCACAACGGATACAGGATGCAGAATACACTATTTAAGTGGTGATAAATTAGGCTATACATAAAGAAACTAAAAGATTTTGCATGAGTCTGCTTATTACTAAGCCAAGACAGGGCCTAAACTTAAACATAGCATCATTTTTTAATGTTGGCTATGTAACAAATTCTGAAGGCATTTTAAAAGCAAAATAAAACCACAAGCAGAAATTAAGTCAGGTAATTAAAAAGTCAAACTGGTAGGTTTTAAAGCATGATTATTAAAAAGGAGAAGTGTGGAGTAGACGGAGAGATGAAGCAATGGCATTTATTTGCATGACAGAGCAATAATGTGCTGTATTGCAATATTGCCGAAATTGACATTCTAGGTCATTGAGAATGCATGCTAAGTTATAGGATTAAAAAAGATTTATTGTCCTTTGAACTGTGCATTACAATGTAAATAAATGCACAGGCAACAGAGTCAGCCATCTCACTTCACGTTTGCACCCAAATAAAAAAAGTGCAAAAAACTGTTCAAACGTTGTTGCAAATCCTTGAACTGGCCCTGTTGACTGTGTCTATGTGTGGGGATTGAAAGGAGAACAAATCATGGTCTCAAAAAAAAAAAGTGACTTCAGAAGAAAGTAAACATTTGTTTCAGCAGTCAGCTCATCGATTTCCAGCTGCTGCTAGGTTTGCACTCAATGTGCAAATATCACATCTGTGATTTACGAGGGTGGTTTATACATGACGACAGTGAGATTGCTATTAAGATAGTAGGGCTGAAACTGCCAGAAAGATTTGTTTCGAAATAAATTCAAGTGAAAGTATCAAGGCCCAACAATTCTAGGAGTGAAAATGACTCAAAACCTCTGCACACACTTTAAACTACTCTAGTGTTGCACAACTATAAACTGATTTACTGATGCCATTAGAATTGTGCCCCTGAGCTACAAGGAGGACAAAATCAGATTTATTTTGTATTGCCTTATAGCTTGGTCATAGAATCCCTTTCACATGCAAAGTGGCCATTCAGCTCATTGAGTCAGCACTGACCCTTTGAAGACATCCCTAGTCCCCCAAACTATCCCAGTTATCCCACATTTCCCATAGCTAACCCGTCTAGCCTGCACATCCCTTGACACATTCAAAATTAATCCAGTCCCATTTGCCAGACCTTGGCCTATATCTCTATCAACCCTGCTGCCATAGCAACATTTTTTGGGGGAGCGGGGAGGAGGAGAAGAGGGGGGATTGGGGTCACGTGAGAGGTATGTGCTTGTGTGGAAGCGAGTGGCATCCAGCCTGTCAATACACAGTCTGGAGTACAGCACTGAAGACAGGCTGAGGATTACAAAATACATTTTACAAATATTCCAGAAGTCTTTCACAAATCTGCATTATGTAGATTAGTGCAATTCCTTGGACCAATACAGCCAAATTTAAATTCAACACTGCATCCACAGTACTTTGCTTTTACTTAAACCCAGTTGAAAATCCGAGGATGAATGAATCTTGCTATTTGTATACTGCTTTACACAGTGTTTAAATACTTTTAATCCAGTTCTGATAGGCATAACTATTCAGAATAACACAACTTGCAGTAGATCTACAAAGACACATTGAGTCAAAAAGGGGATGTGTCTTATGTACAGCAGTGTGCTTCAGTTCTTTGTTATGCAGCTAAAAGCGTGACTGTATTTCTCCAACATAATCTTGGAGAGACTGGTCAATTGTTTCTCCCACAAACACCCTGACATCATCAAGTGTTTTCTTCACTCTTAGGGCAGAAGGCTACATCATCTTGGAGCAAGGTCAGCATGGATTATTAAGAAAGTAATGAACTTGAGGCATTCATTGGAAACTGAACGGATTTTAAATAAACAATAATTCTGAAAACTGGATTTAAACAAAAAAAAGAGGAAAACAGGGATTAGAATGCTTTTGCCTACTTACCGGGGGGGGGGGGGGGGGGGGGGGGGGGGGGGGAGTAATTGAAAGAATGAGCCAATATCTATAGAAGGTATATACTTGGCTTTCTTTCTGGAGTACGTTGTATACAATGGAGCTTAAAAAGAGAGACAGCATAGTCTCTCAAAAGATGCTTAACAATGACAGATTATAACCATCATAGGACAGTATGTGCCAGTCTATTACAAACATGTATGCCATGGTTCTCCATTAAAAGAATACTTCATAGGTAGTTTTCTGCAAAGTACTACTGCAGTGGCCCCATTGTTGAGATTAGACTAGTTCTGGCAACATTGTAATAGGTATCTCACTGATTGCCTATGAGCAAGATAGTCACATCTTTATTTTCCAACTCCCTTTTGGAAGAAAACACTGATATTCTATACCACATAGACGAAAAAACCTTAATGTTGAATTACCACCCTGAATGAGCACGTTTCAAATCAAACCAACAGAAGGGTAAACTACAACTCACCTTCAGTTATGTACCCAAAATAAACAGGGTGGAGGAAGAGAAATTTTTAAAATGGTACTGCACAAAAAAAAAGTGTAGGACATGCAGCTTGCTATACCACATCTCTTACATTAAGCGAATGTGCAGGTAGAAGTCAAGGATCAGGTTTGGTCTTTGTGTCATTCAAGCATTATTAATGAATGTTTCTTGGACAAAAGGGAAAAAAAAAGTTCTCTGTTCAAAACTGGATCTCTCAGGAGTTGTCAGTATCTTCGGGCAAGAGACTTACAGGATGCCAAAATCAAAAAGGAATATGCACCAACTTCAGATTTCCACGTCACTCCCATGTCGATTGCAGTTACTATGACAACACTAAAAATTGATGACGGATGATTTGGAGAGGAGAGGGAATGAAATGACAATTGAGCCAACATGGCATCAAGATCTTTGTCCAACGTATAAACACCAAACATCCCACAGAAATAAACCTGGACAATTATTTGGTACATACTGGAATAAGATGAGTCGGCTGCGATTCTTCCAGTTTAGTCCTCAACCAATCAAAATCTTGGTATCTACGTCGAACTGTGTACTCTGGTAAATCAAACTCATTTCTGGTGGTCTGTAAATAATCAAAGCTGTGAGTAACCAGGAAGCATCAGGCCAGAATGTCAATTTGCATTTGCAATGTGTTCAGACCCTCAGATTTTTGCATTTTTAAACAATAGTACACACAATTCCAACCCAGGAATTAATGTAAAAACCACCTTAAGAAAAAAAAACAACTTGGGATACATTATCCTGGGTCATCATGCTTCATATTTTGTCAATACACCTTAAAGGCAAATTAAAGTTTATTTTTCTGTTGAGAGGAATTTCAAAACACTCAGCTAATCAAAAATCAGTCCCATCCAGGATCAAAGTCCTATTTTTGGCAGAAGTACTTCGAATCAAGGTTGGTAGTCAGAATCAGGATGGAATATTTTACAGGTATGTTTGGTACTTTCCCCAGCCATGATCACTACACTTAAGAACAAAGGTATCAATGTAAATTTAACTTATTTTTCAAATATCAACACCAAGAATTCGGAATTAAAGACTTAGAGCTCTAAAGCCAAGTATAATTTCTTTCCATGCTTTAAATCCAATTTACACATTATACATATATTATAGCATTCATTTTATACTATTCCTAGTCACTTTAAATTCTAGTATTGCTGCAGTTGAGAAACCTATGCAACAGCACTTCAGGTCATACCGTTCAACCACAAAAAACTGCCACATATGGGCGATCTGGTAGCATAAGGCTTTTCTTCCAGCACAAGACACTGAACCCACAGCCTATGAACCTTTAGAGAAATGGCAGATTACAACATATCCCTCATCTATTTTATCTCCTACTACCCCTTTACTCCTGAAACCCTGCTGTCTATCTCATGTCCAGACACTAACCATGTCAAGGACTCTCAATGCATTGCAAGCAGCATGGTAAGGAGTCTCTATTATTTAAAAAAAACACTGAAAAAAAATTTTGCTAGAAATACTTAAATTTTTGCTCATACTTTTGTGCTAACTCTGTAGGTAATGTAAGTCTCCATTGCAGACACGTGTTTCTTTGGGTCATCGACTGTAACAAAGAGATCCTTGGTTTCACCATCCAGCTCATCATCCAGTTGTAACCTATTAAGGAGAGACGAGGAAGAAGCAGGACTTGATGTCTCCACTGGTGTCCCATTGGGTAACATTTGATCCTAAAAAGAGTGGATAAACAGTTTTGATCAGTATTTAGAATTGGTTATCAAGATGACTATACAAGGTGTGACATGCATTTGGACAAATCTGTTAATGTAACTGTAAAACTATGAAAGGCATATTCTACTTGGCTTACATCAACCTGCATCACAATAAGGATTAGGCCACACAGCCCCTTGAACTTGCTCTGCAATTAAACAAATGGCAGTTGATTGGACTGCAAGCTCAAATTCACATCCCTTCCTATTCTTAACCTTTCAATCCCTTGCTTAACAAGAACTTATCTGCCTCCATCATAAAAACATGAGGCTCTGATTCCCAGTGCTTCAGGTCACACTGTTCAATCAAACTGCCACATACAGGGCATCTGGTAGCATTAGGTTTTTCTTCCAGCACAAGAGACTGAGCCCATGACCTAATAACCACCTATGAGCCTTGAAAGAGATGACAAATAAGGTTGAGAGTTCCAAAGACTCTCAACCCTCAAAAAACTTCAGCTAAATTGGTCTTAAGAGGCCTATTTTTAAACAGCAACCCCTAAATAAAGATTCTCACATAGGACTAAACATCCTCACCAATTTACCCTGTCAAGACACCTCAGGATTTCATATATAAATGAAGTTGCTTCTCACTCAACTCCAATGGAAACAAGCCGACGTACAACTTTTCCAAGTCAACACATTTCAAACATTAGCATACCTTCCCTAAACTGCCTCAAGTATTTGCATTCTTCCTTTAAAAAAGGTGACCAACATTATGCACAGTACTACAGTGGCAGCTGCACCAGTACCCTGCACAAATAGTGGAAAACTTCATTACTTTTGTCGTCAATTCCCCTTGCAATAATACATACTACTGACTTTCCCAATTAATACTCATGCACAAGGCCATTCAGGTGGCTTTGCATCCTCTCTGCTTAGATTTTATTTTGTTCTTCCTGTCAAAATGGAAGCATTCACATTTCCCCCATATCATATGCCATTGGCCACACCTTTGCCCACTTTAAGAAAACCTTTAACTTACCCAAATCTTTCCATAATCTGGTGCCCTCATCACAACTGGTTTTCCTACCGACCTTTATGACATCAGCAATTTGGCAACCATGTGTTTGTTATTTCATTTGTTATAAATAACTGAGGTACCAAACAAATCCGTGTGGATTTTGCCAACCCATTTACACTTGTTCTTTGCATTCTGTTAGAGATGCTTGTTTATTTTCCACCATGACTTTTGCCACCTTATCCAAATCCACGTACAACACATCCATCAGAAAACTCATGCCACTCCACCCAAGAATTCTTGAAGACCAAAGACACCAAGCTAGAAGAGGATGAAATAATGGTCTCCTTTGACATAACAGCCCTGTTCACATCCATCAACATCAACCTGGCCAAAGAAACACTGACTATACTATTAGAAGAACCAAAGATACATACAGAAAACACCAACTTCATCAGCAAGGGCAATATCATCAAGCTAGTGGACCATGCCTTACCACCCAGATAAACCAACGGAACGCTCATGGGATCTCCAATATCAGGATTCTTAGAGGCAGTAATGCAGAGACTCGAACAAAAAAGCTCTGCCAACCATCCAACCCAAACTTTGGGTCCACTATGTGGAAGACACCTTCACCATCACTAAATGAAACAAGTTAGAGGAAACCTTCAAGGCCATCAATAATACCCTTACTATCATGAAATTCACTGAAGAGGAAAACAGCAACAATAAACTGCCATTCCTAAATGTCACAGTACAGCGAACGGCCAATGGGGAGCTTCAAACCAGCATCTACAGGAAACACACAGACCAAATACTGAACTACAGAAGCAATCATTCCAACATCCACAAACAGAGCTGCATTCGAACACTATTTCAATGAGCCACCACACACTACAGCACAGAGGAACTACGAAGAGCAGAGGAAAATCACCTATACAGCGTATTCAAAGAGAACAGGTACCCAATGAAAACAGTCCACCAGTTTCTCAGCAACAAATCCAAACAAGCAGACAAAACACTTCCAGAAACTCTAGCCACTCTCCCCGACATCAAAGGCATCTTGGAAATTACTGCTGGACTACTCAGAACTCCGATTCATGGTAGCCCACAAACCCACCAACACACAAAAACAGCAGCTAATGAACTTGAAAAGACCCTATACAGAAAACTAATATAATTTACAGAATGCCTTGCAAGAACTGTACAAACACTACATTGGACAAACAGGCAGAAAACTAGCCACCAGGATACATGAACATCAAGTAGCCACAAAAAGACATGACCCACTCTCACTAGTATCCTTCCATACAATAAGGATGGATACCACTTCGACTGGGACAACACAACCACCCGAGGACAAGCCAAAGAGACAAGCACAAGAATTCCGAGAAGCAGGACATTCCAACCGGAACTCTCAATAAACACATTGACTTGGATCCTATCTACCACTCCTGAAGAACAGGAAATTACATTGCAGGAAGTTACATCACCAACCCAAGGAAACCAGAACACAAAAGTGGGCTTAGTGATGTTTCATCACCATACTAGGCAACATCTGAAAACAAGCTGAAAATGTGTTGCTGGAAAAGCACAGGTCAGGCAGCATCCAAGGAACAGGAGAATTGATGTTTCGGGCATGAGCCCTTCTTCAGGAATCTGAAAACAAACCTTCCAGCTCAGCAAGCAAACCTACATCTACATCCATTAGAACAGATGTCACCTCAAAGTAGTCCAATAAATTGATCAAACAGGACTTCTGCTTCAAAAAGCAGTATGGTAACTCTGTTCAATTACTTTTAAAAAATGTGTCCTAAAAAAAGTGTTGGCAAAATTTTTAAAATTAAGTTTTTAAAAATTGGAACTTTGAAGGTAAAACCTCTGTGCAACAAATCTTCATTAGCCATTTCCTGAGTTATCAGCACACTTGAGATTAAAACTTGGCATGGGATTTGAACTCAAGCATACTATCAGAGAAATAGCTGAAGATAATTTGTAGCATATAATATAGAAGAGGGCTCTTGTGCTGCAGTCGTGGTATCCCTACCTGTGGGCCAGAAGCCCCAGATTCAAGTCCTACCTGCTCCAGAGGTCTGTACTAATATCTCTGAACAGTTTTGCATCAACTGATCTACAGAAACATTAAACAAATTTTCAAGTGAGCTCTGAACAAGCTTCCAGCACAGACATAAAACATTTGCATTAAGGTAGCATCTTTCAGAGCATTGGTGGGTTTGGGGAAGGGTAGAAACAAAAACACTATCAATGCAGTGTAGTTAACTAGAAGGCATCAGGTTCGCCATTTTGCTCAGAGAAGCTCATGAACAGCATGCTTTCTATAGCTGATTCACATTAAGTCAAAAGGATTTCAAGGCACACCACTCAGTATCAAACAGATGCCAGTTGCCATTTCATTGGCAGGCAGACTGGGGTGAAAATGAAGTGAGCACGAAGTTTCCAAAAAGTTTGGAGGTGGGGCATTATCAAGAGTTCAAAAGCAGCCAGATGGCATATTAAGTGGCTGTATTTGAACATGTTGCATAAGAGATTGGAAATATCTACATCACAGGATCATCTCTGGTCAACTGATGAAAGATAGTGAGAAACTGTGCTTTCAAGTACACTGGTGCACACTCACTAATTTGCATATATTTCCTAACTTCCAAAATTTGGCAAGTATCCTACACAGCCAAACAATAAGATTAAATAACTTAATTCAAATCAAATTGATGGCTTGAAAGTAGGATCCCAGCCTGGAAACCAACACAGCTAACAACCAATATAGAGTTGCAGTAAAGGACTAGAGGATAGCCCCAAATAACTAAACCATGACATACAAAACAGCAGCCCAACAATTTTAAACATTGTACGGAAGTGAAAAATATAGCACTTATGGAAGCTGCCAATCAGCAAGCATTCTGCCACCTCTGCACTTTTTCAAATTCATTTCACAGCATGTCTCAAATATAACAGCTGATATTCCTGTAGGTGTCGAGATCCTAAGTAACAAACACATTCAAAACAGTTCAATTGCTACATATAGTTCGAGACTAATGGGAGGAGTGAATGAAATTTAGTTTTATCATAATGCCATAATTTATGAATTATGAACTTAATTGAATTTAACATTGAGCCTCATGAAAATTGTGTGCAATGAACTAAAGCTCTGTTGTTTCTCAGCATGAGCCATACAGCAGTCGGCTCAAGTGTCACAATTAAGCTGACTTATTAAAAAAGGGAGACAGGCTTCATTCAGTATGATAGAAAACAAGTTTTCAGGAATTACAAAAAGTATCGCATAGAGGTGTTATTCTTGATTTAAAAATGTCAAGTCCAAATACAAGTCAACCATTGAGATAACAAAGCAATATGAAGATAGGAGAATTTGATTTATTCCTCTGATCAATAGCTATTTTTAGAAATCAACCTGTTCAGCCACGGCATACCACTGGAGCAGGTGGAAGGTGAACTCTGACATTCTAGGCAAGAGGAGTCCCAAGTGCCCTGTTTAATGCTTTCCTCAACCAGAAAGAGGGAACAACTGATCATTAAATTTTATTATGTCCTGATCACAAAATGGGCATCATGTTATTATGTTGTCTGACTTCCATACAATCAATGCATTTCAAATCAAGTCATTTGTGAAATATAGTATACTCATTCATTGATAAAATAAGGCTCAAACCAACAGTAAGCATTTTTGCCTAAGCAATAAGCTGGCAGTTATTGCAACTTTGCCTTGGCAAGGATGCCCATGACCAAAGGAACTAGGAATTGAGAGAAGGTTGAAGTATAGAAATCAGAGAGGGCGTTAATGATATTTGAACAAGTTAGCATTGAGGAGATGTAATAGTGGCAATTTCAAATGTCTTGCAAGTGTCAGGCCCAAATGAAGTGTGTCCCAGGTTACCATGGGAGGCAAGGAGGAGACTGCAACAATCTGGCCGTTAATCCTCTGGCACCTCTACTGTAGCCAGACAATGTGAAAACTAGACGATAGTTAATATGGTAGAGATACAATAGGAAACTACAGATCAGAAAGTGTCCAAATCAGTGGTAGGAAACTAATGGAAATAATTCTGAGGGACAGAATTAATTTCTATTCAAAAGAAGCGAGAATAGTCAGCATGGTTTAGTCAGGGAAAATCATGTCTAACAAATTGGATTGAATTTCCCAAGCAGTAATTAGGTGTAGAGAAGAGGGTAGCACAGTTGATGTAGCTTATGTAGACTTCAGTAGAGTTTTTTTTAGCAAGTTCTTACATGGCAGACTTAAAAAGCTAAGAGCCTATGGGTTCCATGACAATTTGGACCCAAAATTGATTTGGTGGCATGAAGGGGGTGTGCGTGCGTGTGTCTGGAAGCATGCAGCCAGTGATGTACCAGAGTTTGGTGCTGGAACTTTATTGTTTACAGTGTATGTTAGTAATCTTGATATAGGTACAATCAATAAACTTGCAGAGGATGCAAATTGGGGTGTTGTGGTAAATAGTGAGGAGGAAAGCCTCAGATTACAGGAATACATAGGTTGTATGGATAATGGCAAATTGAATTGAATACTGAAAAGAGAGGTTGATGCAGTTTGGGAGGACCAACAAGACAAGGGAATACATGATAAATGGCAGGACCAGGCAAAGTATAAAAAATAAATAAAATTAAAGGAACCTTGGTGTGTAAGTCCATAGATCAGTGAAAGCAACAGGACAGGGAGACAAAAGTGATTAGTACAGCATGCCAGGATACTTATCTTTATTAGCCAAAGCACTGCATACAAAGAAGATGATCATGGAGTCTTTATAGAATGTTAGGCAGGCCACTGGAGTTGTGCACAGCTCAGATTGCCACTCTAGAAGTGATGTGTATAACAAGAGGGGGTGGAGAAGAGACTTACTAAGATGTTGCCAGGGTTCAGCGTTTTAGCTTTGAATAGACTAGATACATTGGGATTATTTCCTTAGAGCAGAAAATGGATGGAGGCACTGATTGAAGTGCACAAAGTCTGAAGGTCATTGATTGGGAAGATCAGGAGAAACCTTTCCCTTGAAAAAGAGGGATCAATAACCTGGGGCACAGGTAAGATAAACAGCAGGAAGTTGGAGTGGAGATTGAGAGAGTTGATAGGATTCTTCCCCATCCCCACCCAGAGCAGCTTTTTGGGGGTGCCATCTGAAACCCACTAACTACTAAATGAAAACTAGTACAAACAGGAACCCAGGATATTTTATCTTTTAGATTATCAACTCAAACTCTATAGCCTACCAGGTTAGGGCCTGGTGCTTGAAAATGGGATTAGAACAGGCACATGCTTGACAACTACTATGGACACAATGGGACAAAGGACCTCTTTCCATGAGATAGAACAGACGGAGGTGATGATTGTGCATTAATTAAGGGATAATCGAGACAGCTTGACTAAGTTGTTACACAGTTTTGTGATTAAAGTTGAAATAAAACAAATTAGGAAAGTATTGCCTGGACTCTAACCAACTTTTAACCTGACATTTAACACATTTCATTTGTTTGCTGCAACACGCAGCAAGATGTACTACTGACAACCGTGCTCAAAAGACAAACTCAATGCTCATATCACATTATCCCTCATGATGCTGAATATTAATTACCTAAGTTTTACCTAAAATGCAAAGTTACAAGCAAACCAAGCCGCAATCTAATTATACATTAAATCTACTGACTTCTCAAATTCATGTAGTTTGAAAGCCAAATTCAAGAAGTAAAAACCGTCCACTGCCATGAGTTTTCACTTCTGCATTCCCTGCCCACAGCTTATCACCATTCGAAGAAACATGAAAAGTTGTGAGCTAGTAAAAATAGCAGTGGAAAAAGTAATCACAGTCTATTTGCACATCACAACATTGCTGTCTTCCACGTGTATCCATCATTCAAATAAGAATTTCAATAATGAAAAAAAATTGGGCAACCAAACAGAAAAACAAGTGAAAGTGCCAAAATTAGGAGTGCTCTCTCAAATTAGTCAAGCAACAGCCTGATAAGTCATACTCACTGATATCACACCTTAATGTTCCAGAAAGGAAACTGTATACCTGACTATGCCCTGCTCCACCAGAACAGTCCAAGCAGAGGGATACACAGTCAGGTGAGAATTGCCCTGGAAGTCCTTAATCCTGACGAGAGCATACACTTCACGCCATCAGGTCAAACATGGGTAAGGAAAGCTCCTGATTACCACATATGCCCCCACAAAAGCAGAAGTCAGTACCCCTTGTTAAATACCACTGAGGAAGCAGAGGTAATGGCAAGAGCACATAATGTACTCTAGATGGAGGAATTCAACTATCCAGAGTGGCTCACTAGTACTACTTAAAGCTGGTCTAGTTTTATAAGACAAGGACTGTTCGACTGGTCTGAGACAGAGATCCAACTAAAAGGAACAACAATTTGACAGCATCCTCAGCAGCATGCTTTGCCATAGATGCCTCTGACCATGACTATAACTGCAAGCATGAACACCAGAGCCCCTGGGGTAATAGTGTTCCATCTTCATATTGTCTCGTGGCACTAACGCCATGCTAAATGGCAAGTATGAGAACAGATCTAGTAACCCAAGACTGGACATCCTGAGTGCAGTGTGCATCAGCAGAACTGTACGCCAGAATCTGCAACCTCAATGGGTGGCATAGCCCCTAGTCTATTATTACCAATAAGGCAGGAGATTAACCCAGGTTCAATCAACAGTGTAGGAGGAAATGCCAGACCAACAGTATGCACATCTAAAAATGAAGTGAGGTTCTTTTATGGTAGGAGAGAGAGGTCGGCAAAGTTTTTCCATAAATGAAAAGATGTTGCAAAATGTCAACATACAAGGAAGCTAGATCATTGATTAAGTCATTGAAGACAAGTATGTCCAGCAAGACAATATGAATGCAAATGGAATGCTAGGCTTTATCACAAACTGGATGGAATGAGTATGTGTCTTCATTCAATTGTACAGAAACTGGATTAGATTGCACGTGCAGTGTGCAGGAGTACTCATCAGCGGCCCAGTGGTTCGCACTGCTGCCTCACAGCACCAGGGTCCCAGGTTAGATTCCAGCCTCGGGTGGCTGTCTGTGTGGAGTTTGCACACTCTCCCCATGTCTGCATGGGTTTCCTCCGGCTGCTCTGGTTTCCTCCCACAATCCAAAGATGTGGGACTTGGTGAATTGGCCATGCTAAATTGCCCATAATGTTAGGTGCATTAGTTAGAGGGAGATGCGTCTGGGTGGGCTACTCTTCAGAGGGTTGGTGTGGACTGGTTGGGCTGAAGGGCCTGTTTCCACACTGTTGGGAATCTAATCTAATCCTTCTGAGCTGATCAGTCTACCGACCTGGCCATATCACAGAATAAACTATGTGCGGCACGGTGGCATTGTGGTTAGCACTGTTGCCTCACAGCGCCAGAGACCCGGGTTCAATTCCCGTCTCAGGTGACTGACTGTGTGGAGTTTGCACATTCTCCCAGATGTCACGTGGGTTTCCTCCGGGTGCTCCGGTTTCCTCCCACAGTCCAAAAATGTGCAGGTTAGGTGGATTGGTCATGCTAAATTGCCCATAGTTTTAGGTGAAGGGGTAAAATGTAGGGGAATGGGTTTGGGTGGGTCGTGCTTCGGCGGGTCGGTGTGGACTTGTTGGGCCGAAGGGCCTGTCTCCACACGGAGTAATCTAATCTTACCTCAAGGATATTATCCCATTGAGGCAGTGCAATGAAGTTTCACCAGAACTGTTCCTGAGATGGCAGGACTGTCTTATGACATGACTGGAGAAATTGGGCCTGTATTCACTACAGTTTAGATGAATGAGGGGATTTCATTGAAACCTATAAAATACAAAAAGTCTTAGACAAGGTAGAGACATAAGATTATTCTCCTGTTTTGGCAGTCTAGAAATAGAGTGTACAACTTGAAAATGCTGCTATTTTGAACATGAGAATAAATTTTATTTTCGCAAAAAGGTCTTTGGAATTCTCTACCAGAGAGCTTTATAACCTCAGTTTTTGAGCATGTTTAAAGTTGAGATTATAGCAGATTACCAATATCACATGTTATGGAGATAGTGTTGGTATAAGGCATTGAAGTGTTTGATCAGATATGGAGATGGTTGAATTGTCTACTCCTGTTCCTACTGCTCCCACCTTATATTTTTTTGCCCAGTCTTAAGCTTCTATGCACTGGTCAGTTATGTAGCTGTTCTGATTTCCCTTGGCTTATGGGTTCATTTCTCTGGTTAATATTCATCTGAGCCTCACATGAAAATCCATTTTATGCTAATCCTAAACTTTGTTCAACTCTCAAACACAATCTGCTACTTATCCATTCACATTTCTTGATGTTGCTCAACTCCAAACTTTACATTTTCATCATGTTCGACACGTGTTTTGTTGTTGAACCAAACATTACTGGAAGAGATATGTACAGGTTCTGGATATCTGGTTTCTGCTAATTTGCTCAGATCAATTCTTAGCTGCTATTCAATTCCTGCAACAATTAATTTGCTCATGCCAAAACCTATAGACAAGGTGGCAACATTAGCTGCAAATCACCTCCATGGCTGAACACTGCATTGCCAGTTACAATTAAATCATTTCATGTTTCAGACAGTTACATTCACTATTTTCTAAATAATTTCAAAAGACATTGCTTAGTAGAAGTATGCTACTAGACATTTTGCTTTAAGAAAACTACCTTCCTCACCAAATAAACCTTCCTCACCAATTTCAAAGTTGAAGCTTAAATATTAAATAAATGCTTAAGTTGACAGCATGCTTTCACATCTCCCATTATCTCCAATGATGTTGACATTCATAGCTCCATCTTTTGCTGAACCGCAAACTAATTTAGTCTTCAAAATGAAAGCACAAAACTAATCAATCATTCACTCAAAGCTTTAGACTGAGGAGAAGGCAAGACTTGAGATTATAGTGCACTTTTGGAATCAAACATAACGGTACCATATTAGCCAACCTCCAACCTTCCAGCACCTCACGTGTGACTATCAATATCTCAGCAAGGGGCCCAGTAATCACTTCTCTAGCTTCCCAGAGTTCTAATGGTACACCTGATCAGGTCCTGGGGATTTATCCACCTTTACATGTTTCAAGACATCCAGCATTTCCTCCTCTGTAATTTGGACATTTTTCAAGATGTCAACATCTATTTCTCTACATTCAATATCTTCCATTTCCTTCTTCACAGTAAATACTGATGCAAAGTTTTTTTAGTATCTCCCCCATCTCCTGTGGCTCCACACAAAGGCTGCCTTGCCGATCTTTGAGGGGCCCTATTCTCTCCCGAGTTACCCTTTTGTCCTTAATGCATTTGTAAAAACTCTGGATTCTCCTTAATCCTATTTGCCAAAAGCTCTCATGTCCCTTTTTTGGCCTCCTACTTCCTTTATACCCTAAGGATTCACTCGATCATTCCTGCCTATACCTGACATGGGTTCCTTCTTTTTCTTAACCAAACCCACAATTTCTCTAGAAATCCATCATTCCCCTACACCTACCAGCCTTTCCTTTCACCCTAACAGGAATATACTGTCTCTGGTTCTCATTTCTGAAGGCTTCCCATTTTTCAGCCATCCCTTTGCCTGCGAACATCTGCCCCCAATCAGCTTGCCGAATACAGTCAAAATTAGCCTTCCTCCAATTTAGAACTTCAACCTTTAGATCTGGTCTATCCTTTTCCATCAGTATTTAAAAATCTAAAAATTATGGTCACTGGCCCCAAAGTGCTCCCCCACTGCCACCTCAGTCACCTGCCCTGCCTTATTTACCAAGAGTAGGTCAAGTTTTGAACCTTCTTTAGGAGGTACATCCACATATTGAATCAGAAAATCTTCTTGTACACACATATTCCTCTCCATCTCAACCCTTAACACTATGGCAGACCCAGTCTAAGTTAAAATCCCCTATTATTCCTACTGATAACAGATCTCCTTACAAATTTGTTTCTCAATTTCCCTGACTGTTAGGGGGTCTTAAATATAATCCCAATAAGGTGATCATCTCTTTCTCATTTCAGTTCCACCCAAATAATTTCCCTGGATGCATTTCTGGGAACATCCTCCCTCAGTACAGCTGTAATACTATTCTTTATCAAAAAAACACCACTCACCTCTTCTCTTACCTCCCTTTCTGTCCTTCCTGTAGGATTCGTATTCTGGAACATAAAGCTGCCAGTCCCATCCATCCCTGAGCCATGTTTCTGTATTTGTTAGAATATCCCAGTCCCATGTTCCTAACCATGCCCTGAGTTCATCTGCCTTAGTTGGGATATCTGGTTGGCATTGATGAGTTGGATCAAAGGGTTTGTTTCGATGCTGTACATCTCTATGACTATTTCAAAAGGACTTAACAGCCAATAAAAAAAAAGTGTAGTCATTGCTATAATGTAGGAAATAAGAACAGCAGTTTGGACTCAGCAAGCTCCAGAAACAAAAATGGGGCAGTAACTAGATCCCAGATCTGTTGTATTTTTGCAATGTTGACAGAGGGATAAACATAGACCCTGGTGACTATCAGAATCATGTGTATTCCAGTACAGAAGCACAGGAGTAGTGAAAAGTTTTTTTTACAGTGGCTACCTTCTAATGGTAGCATCTTAGGTACAAATCTTGGATACAAAAAAAAGGAATAAAAAGGGAAAGTAGTAGCATTAGTGTCTAAAAACTAGGTTAGAAATAAGATAGTTATTACATAGTTAAATGGAGTTCCCTACTTTTCTTCAGAATGGTGGTATGGGATTATTTTTACCCATGGTGGCAAATGGAATCTCAGTTTTACATGCCATTCAAGTGACAGTACATTTGGTAGTGCATCTATTCTGTAGTACTATACTGGAATGCTCGTCTAGATCAGTCTCCAGTAGTGGAGTCAAAGACAAGAGGGAAAAAAATTAATAGGGTTATTTCAATCTCCTGCCCATCACAGGAATGTGTGCTACACAAGAATAACAGAACGAGTCCTACCAGCAGTTCCCAGCAATGTTAAAATTTGAATTTTTAGCTACTCCCCTCTAAATTTGAAGATAAGTAACCCATGGAGACATGTTCTGCTAGATCTTTAAGCTTGTCTTTAAATAATTTAAATTCAGCACCAGATTGAAGTGCTGCCCTAAAGATAGTACTCTCATTCCTTTAGTCACTGAACGTGATCAGATTGTGAAACAGTGTCTTCCCTATCTTTCTTCAACTCACTGGCTGCTTGAAATAAATGCTCCCAGCTTCTAATAGCTCAAATTATTATACATTATAGCTGCCTATCACACTTAAGTTAAAGTTTTTATTAAAGCTACCCAATTTATCCAACATCTTGCAATCCTTTTCTCTTCATTACCTCTAATTTCCTTGATTCAGTTACTACTAAATCAGTTTCCACCATCTCCCAGACAAAGCATTCAAAATGAATTGCTGGGTATTAGAAGTTTCAAAAGACTTCAAATTTCAGAGACAAACCATATACAGGAGAACAAAAATGATGGTACCAGACCTGTTACTGGCAATGTTTGGATTTGCCATTTGAATTATAATCTCTTCAGAGAATAAATGGCTCAAAATTTAATGGCAGGGTCTTGCATTGGAATTGCTGTGAACTAATTTGCTGGAAATTTAGACAGCGAGCAGTGATGTCACCTTCAATTTGGGAGCTGGCAAATGATGGGATGCCATTGTTCAAAAGATTTAATCAAAAACCTATTTACTGAAAATCTGTTGCACGATACTAACAAAAAATTGAGACATCATTGGTTGTAACCACCTCATTTGCTATGCCTGGAGTTCCCTGGTTTATTCCTCCACCCTTTGGGCTAATACAGTGAGCACTTATACAGCACTATAACACTGCAATGTCAGTTGTGCCTCAGTTAGTTGGGACTGTTTTTCAGTTCCACTTGAGGGCAAAAAACAATCACCACCAAGGTTGGCACAGCTAGTGTAGTGCTGAGAGCACGCACCATTGAGAAATGGAGGCTTTGACAAGATATTGAAAAGATCATTATCTGCTTTCAAGTTTAAAAAGATTCAATGACAATGAACTTAAGCATGGTGCCCTGAACAAAATCTCAGCCACCACAAAAATCTGATCATCAAATGGCCGCTTGCTGCACACAAAATGTTTTCTACATTACAACAGCAATTACCTTGCGAAAAAAACCTTGAGTGTGAAGCACTTCAGTCTTCTATCAGCCAAGGAAGGTAGGTGTTGTTTCCTTTGCAGGGCAAGTAAATTCTTGTTTTCAAGTCCCAAGTCACAAAGCAACATATCATATTCCCACTCTGCTGGATCAGACATCATGCTAGTGTAAACATGTTAGACATTCACCATAAATTAGAAACAGAAACTGCCTTGCAGTTAAAAAAATTCAGGCACATTACAACTCCTACTCCAATAGCACAAAATGTTCTTTTTTCCAAACAAATTAAAAAGCCTTTGACTCAAAAGAATATTATGGACATCAAGCAATGCCCAAAACATGATCAGTTACATTCAAAGACAGCTCGACTCAGAACCATGTTTACATCCCATTTTATGATGAGTGCCTACTCAACAGTATAGACCAGATTCAAAGAGCATCAGCAGATTTATTCAGAACCAGATCCCAATCACAAACTTGATTGGACTCTAATCCAACCGGTGACTAATTAGGAGTGACTTAGTCCACAAATTTGGTCCCTATTTAATGACAGCCCAGATTTAGCTGAACATCGCATCACAATGCATCACCTTGCAGACCATTCCTCTCCTCCTTCATCTCAGTTTGCCTTGCAAGTTGATAAGAGGGGTCAAAGCATCTGCAACTGGAGTCCCTGAGATATTAAAGGGTTAATTTGTTCTGCTCTGCAGGAAACTGGATGTCCCAAGGCTAGAGTGGCAAGTCTCTGTCTTACAGGTAGAATGTAAGGAATTTACATTGCTCTGAATGGCAAAGGATAGCAATGTGCATGGCCATTTCCTAGTTATTCAGAGTAATAGAAGTACATCATACCCAGAAATAAATAAGAACATTGCAATTAAAATTCTGACTACTCCTTGAAGTTAACAAAATGATTCACAACAGATCTGATCATTAAGGGATGATTTACATGACGTTATTTCTGGAAATGATAAGATCACATTGTGTACAGTGGCACATGACTGTGGGGGGAATGGCTGGGGGGTCATCTTGTGGGCGTTATTGATTGTAACAGGAAACTCTTGTCCTGTATAAAGGAAAAACTGTCCCTCTGTTCAGAGAGAGATCCCTTGACATGACTGCGAAGATGTTCGGGTTCCTCCACAGCTTGTGCTTAATAAATTTTGGCTGTTGACAGAAGTTGGCATGTTGCAGTTGCAACAAGGGTGTATGAATCTCAAAAAACCTAACACCTCTAATTGTTTTGCAGGGTGGAAAGAACATTTCTTGCACTTCCTTCCCCAATCCCCACTTTAATTTTAGAATTTTTCTACAATGCTTTCAATTTTAAATGAAAAATTCACCCCATTTTGAAGATATTGACCGGGCACGCCCAGAACACAGCACAAAGCCACAAAAGCCAAGGGACTACTGGAAACAGCTCAGTTCATTCAAGAGTTCACATGGATTTCTCCTGGGAGACTTGGCAGATTGAGCCTGTCACTACATCAATTGTGACAATTCAGGTTTGTATTTTCCACTAAAGTCACCTACCAGCAGCAAGTTCAGATTTCCTACAACTTACTAAATTAAGTGATGTAATTTGGCAAACATTAAAGCTGTTGTCAACGTTTCCTTTAAGTGTCATTTCCGTGCCTGGATAACATGCCCAAGAATTTTCCTACAACACAGACAACCTTGCACATGCTAAGACGAGTCATTCCGTTCAGCCCACCACTTAGGCCAACTAACAAAACAACACTAATTCCACTTTACCCACATTTGATCCATAGCCTACAATTACTTAGCATTTTAAGTATTAATTCAAAAGCCTTTTAAGTGTTGCAAGAGAAATTGCCTCCACCGCCCTCTCAGGCAACAAGTTCCATGTTTAGTCTGGGTGAAAAAACTTTCAGATGGTCTGTAAATCCACTTGTGCACTTTAAACATTATGCCCTCTGATCCTCAGCATATCTGCCATGGGGAAACAATTCATGATCTACTGTCTATGCCTCAAAATCATATGCTCCCTCAGCTTCCTCTGCTCCAAAAGAAAATAAATCCAATCAAGTGGATAAATCCCCAAGACCTGATCATGTGGATGCCAGAACTCTGTGGAAGCTAAGGAAGTGATTGCTGGGCCTCTTGCTGAGATATTTGTATCATCAATAGTCACAGGTGAGGTGCTGGAAGACTGGAGGTTAGTTAACATGGTGCCAATGTTTAAGAAGGGTGGTAAGGACAAGCCAGGGAACTATAGACCAGTGAGCCTGACCTCAGTGGTGGGCAAGTTGTTGGAGGAAATCCTGAGGGACAGGCTGTACATGTATTTGGAGAGGCAAGGACTGATTCGGGATAGTCAACATGGCTTTGTGCATGGGAAATCATGTCTCATGAACTTGATTGAGTTTTTTGAAGTAACAAAGATGATTGATGAGGGTAGAGCAGTAGATGTGATCTATATGGACTTAAGTAAGGCATTTGACAAGGTTCCCCATGGGAGACTGGCGAGCAAGGTTAGATCTCATGGAATACAGGGAGAACTAGCCATTTGGATACAGAACTGGCTCAAAGGTAGAAGACAGAGGGTGGTGGTGGAGGGTTGTTTTTCAGACTGGAGGCCTGTGACCAGTGGAGTGCCACAAGGATTGGTGCTGGGCCCTCTACTTTTTGTCATTTACATAAATGATTTGGATGCACGCATTAGTATATAGTATATAGGTTTGCAGATGACACCAAAATTGGAAGTGTAGTGGACAGCAAAGGTGGTTACCTCAGATTACAACAGGATCCTGATCAGATGGGTCAATGTGCTGAGAAGTGGCAGATGGGGTTTAATTTAGATATCGGAGGTGCTGCATTTTAGGAAAGCAAAGTCTTAGCAGGGCATAGACACTTAATGGAAAGATCCGAGGGAGTGTTGCTGAACAGAGACCTTGGAGTGCAGATTCATAGCTCCTTGGAAGTAGAGTCGCAAGTAGATAGGATAGTGAAGGCAATGTGGTATGCTTCCCTTTAGATCAGATGATTAAATTTCCTACAGTGTGGAAACAGGCCCTTCAGCCCAACAAGTCCACACCGACCCTCTGAAGAGCAACCCACCCAGACCCATTCCCCTCCATTTACCTCTGACTAATCCACCCAATACTATGGGCAATTTAGCATGGCCAAATTACCTGACCTGCACATCTTTGGACAGTGGGAGGAAACTGGAGCACCCAGAGGAAACCCACGCAGACAGGGAGAATGTCTGTGTGGAGTTGGCACAGTCACCCAAGGCTGGAATCGAACCCGGGACCCTGGTGCTGCGAGTCAGCAGTGCTAACCACTGAGCCACCATGCTGACCTCTATTGGTCAAAGTACTGAGTACAGGAGTTCGGAGGTCATATTGTGGTTGTTCAGGACATTGGTTAGGCCGTTGTTGGAATATTACATACAATTCTGGTCTCCTTCCTATCAGAAAGATGCTGTGAAACTTGGAAGGGTTCAGAAAAGATTTACAAGGATGTTGCCAGGGTTGGAGGATTTGAGCTATAGGGAGAGGATGAATATGCTAGGGCTGTTTTCCCTGGAATGGAGGCTGAGGGGTGACATCATAGAGGTTTACAAAATCATGAGGGGCATGGATAGGATAAACAGACAAAGTCTTTTCCCTGGGGTGGGGGAGTCCAGGACTAGAGGGCATAGGTTTAGGGTGAGGGAGGGAAAGATATAAAGAGACCTAAGAGATAACTTTTTCACTCAGAGAATAGTACATGTATGGAATGACCTGCCAGAAGGAGTGGTGGAGGCTAGTACAATTACAACATTTAAAAGGCATTTGGATTGAGTATATGAATAGAAAGGGTTTAGAGGGATATGGGCCAGGTGCTGGCAGGTGGGACTAGATTGGGATGGGATATCTGGTCGGCATGGACGAGTTGGACCGAAGGGTCTGTTTCTGTGCTGTACATCTCTATAACTCGGACTCTATCCAGTCTCTCCCCCAACAGACTTTTCATCTCAGGCAACATTGTTTTCCTCAGCACAATTTCCAATGCAATTATGTCCCTCTGGCAAACAGAACTGCACGGAGTATTCCAACTCTAGCATTAACAAATGTTTTATCAAGTTGTAAGGAGACTTCCTTGCTCCTACATTCTACACCCCAGCTAATGAAGGCAAACATCCTGTATTCCTTCACCACTCCTTGGTGACACCATCAGGGATCTATGACTTGTACTCCAAGGTTCCTTTGTTTCTTAGTACTGGCTAAGAACATTGTTGTGTATCCTTCCCTTATTAGAACACTCAAAATTTCACACTTACAATAAAGTTTCATTTTGCCATTGCTCGGCCCAATTTACCAGCTGATCAATACCAGCCTATAGCCATAGACCATCCTCCTCTCTGTCAACAACATTGTGTGCCATCTGCGAACTTATTCAATATACCTTCTTTATTCACATTCAAGCAGAGTGAATAACAAGGGAACCAGTCCCTATGGTGCACTGATGGTTATAGGCTTCCAATCACAAAAACATTTCCCCCCCCTATCCCCCCACACCACCACCATCCTTTGCCTATTTGCAAGCCAATTTTGAATCCAGTTTACAAATTTGCCTTGGATCCCATGGGCTCTGACCTTTTGGATCAGCCTTCCATGTAGTACCTTGTCAAAGACCTTACTGAAGTCTAGGTAAACCACATCAACTGCACTAAAATATATTTAAGTCACCTTTCCAAAAAGTTCAGTTTGTCAGACAGTATCTCCCTGGAACATGTTAATGCCTACTATTTAACAGTTGGGACTGCCCTGGCTGAAGGAGACGTAAAAATGGCTGCCTGCAAGTTTTGGTTGACATAATTTAGAGAACATTTTCAACTGAGGCAGTGGCCTGTTTTGTACAGTATTAAGGTAAACCATAAGTTAGGACAACTGTAGTTTCATAGAATATATTCAAGATAACAAGATTAAGTTAGCACACAGAGGGTCTTACAATGAGTACACAAAGGGTCCTGTTGCAAACATGCAGCTGTTTATACAGAGACAGCTGGAAAAGAACACCCTCGAGTATGGTGACAGGAGAATTCCACACCTAGCTGATTAAAAGTCTGAGATTCTCCACAAGATAAAAAGGGGCAGTTAAGATTTCTAGACATTCAAAATCTAGAACTATGATTATACATAAACCGTAAGACATAGGAGCGGAAGTAAGGCCATTCGGCCCATCGAGTCCACTCCGCCATTCAATCAAGGCTGATGGGCATTTCAACTCCACTTACCCGCATTCTCCCTGTAGCCCTTAATTCCTTGTGACATCAAGAATTTATCAATTTCTGCCTTGAAGACATTTAGCGTCCCAGCCTCCACTGCACTCTGTGGCAACGAATTCCACAGGCCCACCACTCTGGCTGAAGAAATGTCTCCGCATTTCTGTTCTGAATTTACCCCCTCTAATTCTAAGGCTGTGTCCACTGGTCCTAGTCTCCTCGCCTAACGGAAACAATCTCCTAGCGTCCACCCTCTCCAAGCCATGTATTATCTTGTAAGTTTCTATTAGATCTCCCCTTAATCTTCTAAACTCCAATGAATACAATCCCAAACATCTCAGTAAACATTCAAGTGATTTAACCGAATAACTTTGGGGACCACAGCCTTAGACGTTAAAGGTAGGCCCCCACATTGCTAGCAGAGACGATTTAGTTACAGGCACAGATGTCAGCAGTATTGATTTTGTTGAGTAAGATGCTTTGTAAAAGTCCAAGGATAGATGTCTATTTAATATTAAGAGATCAAAAGACTGTGGGCTAACCATTCAGTTGCTCATCATTGACCATGCAATCACACAATTAAACTGATTGAATGCATATCTAATCACGTAATAATACAATTGGTTTAAAAACAAATGTATAAAAAAAAGTTTGTCTTTGCTTTGTTCAGGGAAGCAGCTTCTGGACTCCCACAGATTTCTTCCCACCAGTGTAACATTAATAAACCCTCTGGTGCTGGAAGTGGACTCTGGGTGTCAAGGGATTCTTTTAGCCAGTCTGCCTCAACACTGAACAATCCCTGCCTTCCCAAGTGTTGATTAGAAAAAGAGGGACAGAATTAATGATTTCCCTACCACTGAGACTAACTAGTCTGGAATTCCCTGGCCCATCCCTATTACCCTTCTTGTTTAAAGCAACCAGCTTAGCTTACTTCCAGACACGTCACCTGAAGTATTAATTATGCCCACCAGGGCCCCTACAATTTTCTCCCTTGCATCCCATAGCAGCATGGGATACATCTCATCAGGCCCTGTGGAATTATGCACCTGTATGCCCACTGAAACATCTAATATCTTATTTAGATGTTCTACAATCTCTCAATCCCAACTCAAATCCTCAGCCATAATGCCTTTCTTCATTTATGAATACATAAATGAATATGTATATGAATATTAGAAGAGATATATCCAAGACCTCACCCAAATGCTCTGACTCCACAGTTTGCCCCTTTGGTCTCTAATAGACCCCAAGCTTTCCCTGGTAATTCCTCTTACTCTTAACATACAGCATTTCTTTTGGTAATTAACCAGCACCTATGGGATTTGGAATGTAGAAGTTGATCAAATATTCCAGATAATCAAGTGGTATACAATTGCAGTAAGCCCTGACCAAGCAAAGCTTTGAGACATCACTATCCCTGAAAAAGAATTAAAGAGAACTCCTAAAATCATACTAAAAACCACAGTAAGAAAGAAAAACATAATGCCAGGGGTATAGACATAACTTGGTTTATAGCATAAATACTCAGTACTGGAGGCATACGATTTTTGCCAGTTTATCAGGAGTGTGAGATAAAATAAAGTTTGCTGTATTAATGCCAAAGATTTTGTGATCCCTCTTTGCCCTCCTAATTTCTTTAAGCAACACACTGTACTCTACACTTTTTAAACAGCCTTCCCTATTTTTAAGGGTGTTGTGTTCAACATGTGCAAAGCAGGGCAGGATATACAAACCGAATGGCAAGGACTTGGGGAGTGTTGCTGAACAAAGACATTGGAGTGCAGGTTCATAGTTCTTTGGAAGTGGAGTCGCAGGTAGATAGGATAGTGAAGGCAGCATTTGGTATGCTTGCCTTTATTGGTCAGAAGATTGAATATGTGAGTTGGGAGGTCATATTGCAGCTGTACAGGACACCGATTAGACCACTTTCAGAAAACTGCATGCAATTCTGGTCTCCCTGCTATAGAAAGGATGCTGAGAAACTTGAAAGGGTTCAGAAAAGATTTAAGGATGCTGCCAGGGTGGAGTGTTTGAGCTATGGGGAGAGGCAAATAGACAGGGGCTATTTTCCCCTGGTGTGTTGGAGGCTGAAGGGATTTATAAAATCATGAGAGGCATGGGTAAGGTAAATAGCTGATGTATTTTCTCCAGGGTTGGGAGTTTGGGGTGGGGGAAGGGGGGTGCGGGGCGGGGGTGGAAGGGTCCAAAACTAGAAAGCATGATTTAAGGAGAGGGGGGAAAGATTTAAAATGGAACTTAAGGGCCAACTTTTTCCACGCAGAGAGTGGTGCATGCATGGAATGAGCTGCCAGAGGAAGTGGTGGAGGCTGGTATAATTACAACATTTAAAAGGCATCTGGATGCGTATGTGAATTGGAAGGATTTGAGGGTTAATTGGCCAAATGATGGAAAAGGGGACTAGATTGGACCATTGAATCTGCTTTTGTGCTGTATTTCTTTATGACTCTACATACTTTCTTCACCGAGAGACAAAACTGCACATGCTGGACTCCAAGGTAGACAAGCATGAGGCTGAAAGAACACAGCAAGCCAGGCTTCACTTTCTTAATCAAGCTTCCAATAGATCCTGACATCCAGGATTCCCTGGATTTGCTGCTGTTAACCTTCACTCTTAGAGAAGACGCTGGCCCTGAATTCTTCACTTTACCCCCTTGAAAAGGATTTCCACTTTCCAAATGTGGACTTACCTAAAAGTAGCTATCCCAATTTATGCCAGATCCTGGATACTGAAATTGGCTTTACCCCATTTAGATACAAACGTCTGCACTATCCTTATCCCTTTCCATAAGAACTTTGAAACTTACAGTCACTATTGTCAAAATGCTTTCCCACTGAAACTTCAACCACTTGACTGGTTTCACTTCTTAGTATTAGATTTAGCAAGTCCCATTTTAATTCAGACAGGCTGCTCAAAAAGACTACAGAGGGAACATGACAGAGCATAATTATAGTCCAGAGAACACCATTATCTCTAATCTGTAGATTTTAACCATTTCACGTCATTTAAATAAACCTTGCTTTGGCCCAAACTGCACTAAAATTCACCTACACACCAACTGACAGTATAAATACTATCCCGGTATAGAATCCTCACCCTGTCTCTGTACAAACTGTTCGAGCTCATCTTAACCAAATGTCATTATTTTGGCAGATTACTAAAGTTAATCTAGAATCAGTAACATGATTACTTTACATTATTGTGTAATAAACAAACAAACAAACAGTCTAAAAATGTTCTCATGTCTGGAAGCTCATGACTCCGAAAAGGCAATTGATGAACCTTGGGAATCATTGGTCTAATTAATTTAGATGCATAACAAAAGATTGATAGTGTGTATAGACAGGCTTTCAAAATTGCCTGTTTCTTTACACCTCACCACTTTATGCTGTCACATGGCATCACAGCGGAACATTACATATCGTAATAGAAAGTCCCAGAAAAATGCACAGGGACAACTGTGACCCGAGAAAAAAATGGCGCTGGCTAGGTTTCATAAAATATTTGCAACGTTTGTGGCTTCCTTTTATATTGAGTTGAACTGTCTATGTGCCTTGTGGCACATAACATTTAGAGATTGTGAAAAACTGGAAGATACAGAGTTGTCTCTTTCTGGATTAAATCAGGTTTTATCAAGGAGCATGTTTAAGTTAGGCATCAAGCTATCTGCTGAGGACAAAGTCAAGCAGTTCTTGGGAAAGTCAAAACTTGGAGGTCAATAAAGGGGTCTTTTGTTGCTTTCATTAGATGGTGGAAAACCTGGTTGGCAAAAGTAAAGACAGCAGATGCTGGAGATTAGAATAGAGAGTGCTGGAAAAGCACAACAGGTCAGACAGCATCCAAGAAGCAGGAAAATCAATGTTCCAGGCAAAAGCCCTTATTAGAAAATCTGGTTGAAGCAGACTATAAAGTCCCATACTGGCGGTTCTAAGAACCCTTTCTGGCCCTGGGTTTCAAAAATCAGATCGGAAAGGAATAAAATATCCAAAGCTTGCAGTGAAGGCACATCTCAGAAATTGCTAGTTCTCTACAAAAAAAAGTGAAAACTAATTGTTAAATATGCTATTGTAGCTCACAACACATTACATTTGGGTAGTAAATATATAATGAATATGCTCTGCCATAAAATATCAGAACTGCTCAGCATTTCCAGGACTTGACATTTTAAGAGTCTTTTTTGCAGAACCAACCAGTAAAATAAGAAACATGCAGATAAGAATACAGCAACACAGCTGGCATGACAGAGGAGAGAAGAGAGGGGACCGAGTGGCACAGCACATTAGAACACTCCCTATTCATCAACAGAATGTAAATGAGTGCATTCCTACTGTTCAAAAAACACTTCTCTAGTTTGGCAGCTGATGCTTAATACTGTCTGCAGCTTCTAAATGTTGAAAGACAATTCTGATGCCCGGCTTAAGAAAGCAAGATTTTGGTATATAAACACAAGAATGTAAAGACTGATACCACCCAAATATACAGAAGTGAGAAGAGCTCTTAATATCCAATAGCTGTCTTGTATGATCGTTATCAAGCTTCTGTGCATTTAGGTGGTATCAGTCTTTACATTGTTTATATACCAAAATCTTGCTTGCTTAGCCAAGCATCAGAATTGTCTTTCAAAGTTTAGAAGCTGCAGATAATATTAAGCATCAGCTTCCAAACTAGAGAAGTGTTTTTTGAGCAGTAGGACATACTGCAACTTCCAATATACACTGGGTGGAGTTTAAAAATCAACGACTTCAGCAGCACTGCAGAATCACTCCTGCATGAGGCCATAATATACTCCTTGGCGGAATTTCAAGTTGAATCAGTTTTCAGAATGTCTGCTGTGAAGGAATGACAAGAGACTGTACCTTAAATGGGAAAGAATCAATTAATTTCATGTAGAGAAATAAGACTTACTCTCAGTAATTATTCTGTCAGCACTTGTTTACCCATCTGCTTCTATGATTATCTCTTCAGGGAGTCAATGGGACAGTAACATACAGAATCAAGTAGGTTGGGGTAGTGCAGTGTAACAATTAAGAGGGTTCTGACAGGCATACAGTACTGTTAACCAAAAACACACAAGTTGATACTTTCACAGCACTGGAAAAAGTCAGCATATTCTGACTGGCATGAGAGCTCCGCCTCAGGAAACCTGCAAAATTCAACCACTGTCTCCCATATCAACAAATCAAATTCACAAAGTTGGAAAGTCAGCTACACAGCAGGATTACCAACCCAAGGCAGTCCCTGGTGCCAAGCACGAACATTTTTAAAAACATGCCAGCTTACAAAGATCTCAAAGCACAAGTTTATAGTTTAATTCTACCTGCACTAGAAGTGTTTATTCCCCTGTTGTGCTGCAGTACAACTGTCACACAAGATTGATTGGTGACTATGGCCAATTTATGCCAAGCTGAGACCAGTATAAACTGGGACGGAGGAAGAGATTTTTGAAGGGTAGGAGAGAAGCCCAGCCAGAGCCTTCACTGTCTTCACAACTCAGCTAGTCAGCATAAACCTGCTGAGCCACTTGGAAGTGTTTGTGTGCACTGAAATGTTTTTAAACATATGCAATGCAATAACATCCACTTTGTGCCTTGCATGAAGGATTGTTAAACATGTTTTAAATTATAGAAGAACACGTAGAAAAATAAAATGGTTGAAATCCACTTTGCTATCTCAGCACATACTACAGGACATGTTACAACTTTTAACTTAGATATAGAAATGTCATAACATTATACATTGCATTTGAGTGACATCAACTAGCCCAAATGTTTGTTGGGCATTGTCTACCATATTACTGTTTAACATAGTAATGAATGCCATTGATTTAATTAAAAATACCTTATTTGTTCAATATGTTTATCACACTAGTGAAACAGGCCGTGTAACCAGGAATTTACTCATTTCCTAAATACATTTAGCTCCTTGCATAGGTCTAAGGGGTATTTGTTTGCAAGAACTTTGTATATCCACTGAAAATTAACGAACACTATCACGTATAGCACGTGAAAGATAGATCCTGCAGGAATTCTATTTTTAAAATATTCATTTGGACCAGATGTACAAATTCTTCCATTAAAGCAACATACAAACATACAGAGCCCACTAGACTAAAACCTTGGATCTCCTGGTTTAGGTCAAAATTTCTAGTTATCCATTAACTTGAGACTACGACTGATGTTACTAAACTAATTTCAATGTGAATTTTACAATATTATTGTCCATCCATGAACCATGTACTTGAACAACTGGCCAAAATGATAATCCACAAGACTACAATGACACCATTTTAACATCCCAATTACTGTAACATCTCAGAAGGCACCTCCAATGTAGCTAACATCCAAAAGTGCTTGGTAGGGGTGTTATCAATTAAAATTACTGAGTCACTAAGGAAGTCTGAGGCAAGTGGCCAAAGAATTGCTCAAGAAGACAAGTTTTCAAGAGCATCTTAATAGCAAGGAGAGGGTTCCAGACCTTAGAAAGTCAAACACCAATAGCATAGTGAACAAAAAGAAGAATCCTGAGGGGCTGGAGTCGAAGAAATGCAAATGTTCGCAAAGCTGAGAGATCAGGTGGAATGAGGCCAGAGTAAAGTGATCAGTAATTATTACAATAAAAAATGCGAAAGGAGAAAACTGACCCAAATAGGCATCATGTATACTTTTACTAAAAAGGAACTGAAATAAACATCTCATACATGATTTGTGGGATGTTATGTCAAGAAAGTAAAACATAAAACTTTGCTTTTCTTTCTACAACACATCCTTTGTCAGATACTGACCTATTGCAAACATGTTAATAAGATCATAAGACCATAAGACAGGAGTGGAAGTAAGGCCATTCAGCCCATCAAGTCCACTCCGCCATTCAATCAAGGCTGATGGGCATTTCAACTCCACTTACCCGCATTCTCCCTGTAGCCCTTAATTCCTTGTGACATCAAGAATTTATCAATTTCTGCCTTGAAGACATTTAGCATCCCAGCCTCCACTGCACTCTGTGGCAACGAATTCCACAGGCCCACCACTCTCTGGTTGAAGAAATGTCTCCGCATTTCTGTTCTGAATTTACCCCCTCTAATTCTAAGGCTGTGTCCACGGGTCCTAGTCTCCTCGCCTAACGGAAACAATCTCCTAGCATCCACCCTTTCCAAGCCATATATTATCTTGTAAGTTTCTATTAGATCTCATAGAAAGTTGTTAATTATTTTATTTTACTGAAAGAAAAAAAAGGTGAAGTTTGAGTCCTTACCACTGACTAATGCAAACAGGACAACCATATTCTAAAGGTTCTTCACAAGTAAATTAGGGATAGGTGGCTAAATGATCAGAGGTAGGTGTAGTAGTGTCTTAAAAGGAAGAGGTACATTTCCAAATACAGTACGTAATCCAACATGCACGGGAGATATATTGTAAGAGACTAAATGAATTGCAAAAATAAAATCTGGGCAAAAATAAAATCTGCAGATCTGTGCAACTTTACACAACAAACAGCCCTCTGTGCAAACAGCTAAGAGTTAAAAGCAGAAACACGAGCAAAGATGCAGGTAGTAAACTTCCAAAAAAAACCACCTATGGCATTGCCAACAGCAAATCTATTAGCCACTGATGAAAGTTATTCACTTAATTAGTTCCAACAAAATTTCAGATTACAACCTCTTGTCATGGGTTGCAAGAAATAAAATTAAGTAAGAGGACAAACAGATTTGGCTCTATGAGCAGCGAGTTTGTATCTGAATCAGAAGATTGCGCATTCAATTGAATTGGCAAAGATTTGAGCTTGCACATTATAAAAAGGCTGACACTTCCTGTCTGTACCTGACTCAAAGTACCACATTCCAGGTCAGATATTAAACCAAGACCTTCCTAATGAACACAAAAGTTCAAATGTTCTATTTCAAGCACCTGTGTCCTGGGGCCAAAACATATGCTTCAACCAACAGTTACAAATGGACTGCCTGCCAAATTCCAAGTAGAAAACAATCAACCTGGAGCATTGACCTTTTCTATCTCTACACAGATGGGCTCAAAGACCACCTAATGAACCACAACCAGCAGAATGCAATCCCTGCAGTCACATGTAATCTATCTGCATGACCACTAACATTTTCAGTCATCCTTTCCTAGTCTCAAGTTAAGCCTGCTGTTGCCTGGTCACAAAAGTCATACCTATTTTGTAAAGCATCTCCCAAATCTCTCAATAAAGTACTCATTTTTGAAGTAGTGCTATAATCAATGTACAATCTTTGGCTACGTGCATGGAAATAAAAGGTAAACTTGTATAAATTCAAACAATCCTCAAACAAGGAAAGAGAAGGATTTAAAAAACCCTACTCTTTTGTTAATCCCCTCCCGAATATATCATATTCCACCATTCCTCCACACCCCATGGCCTCTACCCAGATCCATTCCATCCATAACCACAGACCACACATACAACCCCAATATCCCCAATCCACAAAACCACCCACACTTCTAGTACACTAGGTAAAAACAAGGACTGCAGATGCTGGAAACCAGATTCTAGAGTAGAGTGGTGCTAGAAAAGCACAGCAGTTTAGGCAGCATCCGAGGAGCAGTAAAATCAACATTTCAGGAAAAGCCCTTCATTAGGAATACAGGCAGAGTGCCTGAAGAGTGGAGAGATAAATGAGAGGAGAGAGGGGGTGGGGAGAAAGTAGCATAGAGTACAATGGGTGGATGGGGGTGGGAAGAAGATGATAGGTCAGAGAGGAGGGTGGAGTGGATAGGTGGAAAAGGAAAAAGGGCCGGTAGGACAGATCATGGGGATGGTGCTACGCTGAAAGTTTGAAACTGGGGTGAGGTGGGGGAAGGGGACATGGAGGCCCTGGGCCTCCTTCACCGCCACTCCCTCACCACCTGACACCTGAAGGAAGAACCGCCTCAGGACACATCAACCCCAGGGCATCAATGTGGACTTCACCAGTTTCCTCATTTCCCCCACCTCACCCCAGCTCTACACTTCTAGTGCACCCCTGGTCCACCAGTCCCTCTGCCATAAACAAATCCACACTATCAACCAACCCCCCAGGGCCAAAGATACCCCTCCCACCATCTACCTCACTCTCTCTACTCACCAGGTCCACATTGCCTACCACTTGACTTTCCCCACCCACCTCACATCCTCCTCCAGCACACACCTACTCCCCTCCAAACACCCCATCCTCCCCAAATATTCCCCCACACCAGCACCATTCCCCCCCTCACAAAGCCCCAACACACACCTCCCTCAGTCTCCCCTACATCCCCCCATTGGGCTCACACACATTTTACCCAACACCTCCCCCTTTTTCTCTCCCTCCTACCTCCCTCTCCTCCCACTGCCGGTCTCCCATGGTAACCGCGGCCCCGGCCCCCACCTTGTCTCCACCGCCAGCCGCCGGCTCGGGCCCAGGGGATAATAGTTCCTCCGCCGACAGCGGGTGCGACACGTCGCAAATAGACCTGGGACCCGAGGACGGTAACGGTTTGCAAAGTGCCGAACTCATCGTTAACAAATCGCTATCTCCTCCCACTGCCGCCGCCCCAGCTTCTCGCCGTCTCTCTACCGCCTCCATTTAAAAAAAACACCAACCCAGCTCCTCCCCCCCATCCGCGCTTGATCAGGCAGCACGGCCACTGCGCGTGCGCGGGGAGCCCCCATCCCTCCGACACCGCAGGAGGCGCTAGGTTCTAACGCAACTGCAATGTCGCCTCTTGCTCATCCTTGACGTCTCCCTGACTCTTTGTTTTGTCCCATTCGCACCCACCGGGCCGCACCCTGCCACCGGGTGGCGCCAGCAGGAAGGGGAAACGTGCATTTCGCCACGCCGCCAGGTGGCGTGCAATGAGGACAGCACTGCTGCTAATCAATAGATGGCAACACCTTTCGAATTAAAACAAAAGAATTTAGGACCCAGCGGGGGGTAAGAAAACTGCAATATTTCAAAAAGATAGATTGTACAGATTTCGATTTATGCAATGTTTAAAACAAGGAATACTTTAAGCACTCAGAAGGTTTTGTGTGGTGCTGTTGTGATGTTAGAAACAATAACTTAAGACCATAAGACATAGGAGTGGAAGTAAGGCCATTCAGCCCATCAAGTCCACTCCGCCATTCAATCAAGGCTGATGGGCATTTCAACTCCACTTACCCGCATTCTCCCCGTAGCCCTTAATTCCTTGTGACATCAAGAATTTATCAATTTCTGCCTTGAAGACATTTAGCGTCCCAGCCTCCACTGCACTCTGTGGCAATGAATTCCACAGGCCCACCACTCTCTGGCTGCAGAAATGTCTCCGCATTTCTGTTCTGAATTTACCCCCTCTAATTCTAAGGCTGTGTTCACGGGTCCTAGTCTCCTCGCCTAACGGAAACAATTTCCTAGCATCCACCCTTTCCAAGCCATGTATTATCTTGTACGTTTCTATTAGATCTCCCCTTAATCTTCTAAACTCCAATGAATACAATCCCAGGATCCTCAGACGTTCCTCGTATGTTAGACTACCATTCCAGGGATCATCCGTGTGAATCTCCACTGGACACGCTCCAGTGCCAATATGTCCTTCCTGAGGTGTGGGGACCAAAACTGGACACAGTACTCCAAATGGGTCCTAACCAGAGCTTTATAAAGTCTCAGTAGCACAACGGTGCTTTTATATTCCAACCCTCTTGAGATAAATGACAACATTACATTTGCTTTCTTAATCACGGACTCAATCTGCATGTTTACCTTTAGAGAATCCTCGACTAGCACTCCCAGATCCCTTTGTACTCTGGCTTTATGAATTTTCTCACCGTTTAGAAAGTAGTCCATGCTTGTATTCTTTTTTCCAAAGTGCAAGACCTCGCATTTGCTCACATTGAATTCCATTAGCCATTTCCTGGACCACTCTCTCAAACTGTCTAGATTCGTCTGCAGCCTCCCCACTTCCTGCCTGTCCACCTAACTTCGTATCATTGGCAAACTTCGCTAGAATGCCCCCAGTCTCTTCATCCAGATCATTAATATATAATGTGAACAGCTGCAGCCCCAACACTGAACCCTGCGGGACACCGCTTGTCACCGGCTGCCATTTCGAAAAAGAACCTTTTATCCCAACTCTCTGCCTTCTGTCAGACAGCCAATCCTCAATCCATACCAGTAGTTCACCTCGAACACCATGGGCCCTCACCTTGCTCAGCAGCCTCCCGTGTGGCACCTTATCAAAGGCCTTTGGAAGTCTAGATAGACCACATCCACTGGGTTTCCCTGGTCTAACCTGCTTGTCACCTCTTCAAAGAATTCCAACAGGTTTGTCAGGCACGACCTCCCCGTACTAAATCCATGTTGACTTGTTCTAATCCGACACTGCTCTTCCAAGAATTTAGAAACCTCATCCTTAATGATGGATTCTAGAATTATACCAACAACCGAGGTTAGGCTAATTAGCCTATAATTTTCCATCTTTTGTCTTGATCCTTTCTTGAACAAGGGGGTTACAACAGCGATCTTCCAATCATCCGGGACTTTCCCTGACGCCAGTGACTAATGAAAGATCTCAACCAATGCCTCCGCTATTTCCTCAGCCACCTCCCTCAGAACTCTAGGATGTAGCCCATCGGGGCCAGGAGATTTATCAATTTTAAGACCTTTTAGCTTTTCTAGCACTTTCTCTTTTGTAATGGCAACCATACTCAACTCAGCCCCCTGACTCCCTTTAATTGTTGGGATATTACTCATGTCTTCCACTGTGAATACTGACACAAAGTACTTATTAAGTTCTCCAGCTATTTCCTTATCTTCAAAGTTTGTGAGAAGATTTGTAGCTCGGGTGCTCGTTGTTGTGGTTCTGTTCGCCGAGCTGGGCATTTGTGTTGCAGACGTTTCGTCCCCTGTCTAGGTGACATCCTCAGTGCTTGGGAGCCTCCTTTGAAGCGCTTCTGTGATCTTTCCTCCAGCATTTGTGGTGGTTTGAATCTGCCGCTTCTGGTTGTCAGTTCCAGCTGTCCGTTGCAGTGGATATTGGATCCAGGTCCATGTGCTTATTGATTGAATATGTGGATGAGTGCCATTCCTCTAGGAATTCCCTGGCTGTTCTCTGTTTGGCTTGTCCAATAATAGAGTATTTCCTTATCTCCCATCACTAGGCTAGTGGCCCAATGTCTACTTTTGCCTGTCGTTTGTTTCTTATGTATTGAAAGAAACCTTTACTAACATTTCTAATATTACTGGCTAGCCTACCTTCATATTTGATCCTCTCCTTCCTTATTTCTCTCTTTGTTATCCTCTGTTTGTTTTTGTAGCCTTCCCAATCTTCTGATTTCCCAGTGCTCTTGGCCACTTTATAGGATCTCTCTTTTTCTTTAATACATTTCCTGACTTCCTTTGTCAGCCATGGCTGTCTAATCCCTCCCCGGAAAATCTTTCTTTTCTTGGGGATGAACCTCTGTACAGTGTCTTCAATTATACCCACAAACTCCTGCCATTTTTGCTCTACTGTCTTCCCCGCTAGGCTCTGCTTCCTGTCTATTTTCATCAGTTCCTCTCTCATGCCCTCATAATTACCTTTATTTAACTGTAACACCATTACATCTGATTTTGCCTTCTCTCTTTCAAACTGCAGACTGAACTCTACCATATTATGATCGCTGCTTCCTAAGTGTTCCCTTACTTTAAGATTTTTTATAAAGTCTGGTTCATTACATAGCACTAGGTCCAGAATCGCCTGCTCCCTTGTGGGCTCCATGACAAGCTGTTCTAAAAATCCATCCTGTAAGCATTCCATGAATTCCCTTTCTTTGGATCCACTGACAACATTATTTACCCAGTCCACCTGCATATTGAAGTCTCCCATGATCACCGTGACCTTGCCTTTCTGACATGCCTTCTCTATTTCCCGGTACATGTTGCGCCCCTAGTCCTGACCACTGTTAGGAGGTCTGTACATAACTCCCATTATGTTTTTTTTGCCTTTGTGGTTCCTCAATTCCACCCACACAGACTCACATCATCCGACGCTATGTCATTCAGTGCCATAGATTTAATTTTGTTCTTAACTAACAAGGCAACCCCGCCCCCTCTGCCCGCCTGCCTGTCTTTTCGATAAGTTGAAAATCCTTGGATGTTTAACTGCCAGTCCTGACCCCCCTGCAACCACGTCTCTGATGCCTACCACATCATAATCATTCACGATGATCTGTGCTATTAGTTCATCTGCTTTGTTACGAATGCTACGAGCATTCAGGTAAAGTGCCTTAATGCTAACTTTCTTATCATTAGGTGGCACAGTGGTTAGCACTGCTGCCTCACAGCGCCAAAGACCCGGGTTCAATTCCTGCCTCAAGTGACTGTGTGGAGTTTGCACATTCTCCCCGTGTCTGCATGGGTTTCCTCCAGGTGCTCCGGTTTCCTCCCACAGTCCAAAAAAAATGTGCAGGTTAGGTGAATTGGCCATGCTAAATTGCCTGTAGTGTCAGGGGCAGGGGGAATGGGTCTGAGTGGGTTGCACTTCGGTGGGTCGGTGTGAACTTGTTAGGCCGAAGGGCCTGTTTCCACACTGTAAGTAATCTAAAAAAAGTTATAAAAATGATAGGAAAGTTATCATTTTGTAGAGCACCTTTAATGTAGTGCTGATGGTCAACAACATAATCAAATGTAATCCCTGTAAGAAGTTGAATTGAGTGATAATTTAGATGGTTGACTCTTATGGCCGAGTTGCTGTACTCTTGCTTTTGAATTACAAGGTTTTAGGCTCAAGCCCCACTTCAGAGTTGAGCACAAAAGTAAAGACTGGCACTCCTACATGTAATGTTGGAATCTCATATTTGGATGAGAAGTCAAGGCCTCGTGTGTCCTTAGTGAATGTAAAAGATCATGTCAGTCTGACAGCATCTGTCGAATAGAAATCAAAGTTAATGCTTTGGGTCCAGTGACCCTATATCAGAACTGTTGAGGAAAGATCATCTGACTCAAAACATTAACTTTGATTTCTCAGCACATATGCTGCCAGACCTGCTGAGCTTTTCCAGCAACTTTTGCTTTTGTTTCTAATTTACAACATCTGCAGTTTTTTTGGTTTTTATTTTGTAAAAGATCACGTGACTTATTTTTTTCAAAGAACCATTGGGGAGTTGTCCCTTGTGCCAACGCTTATACCTTCAAACATCACACAAATAGATTATCTGAATGTTATCATGTTCCTGATCACGGGAACTTTCTATATGCAAATTGTTACAACAGTGGCTCCACTCCACAAGTGTGTAATTGGCTGTGAGGCACATTAAGACATCCAGTAGTTGTGAAAATTACCATAATTTCAAGTCCTCTTGCTTTTTCATATAATTATCCTCAGCTATGAACCTGTTTACTGCTTCTCTTGTTCTCACTTAATACTTAACTTTTTATACTTTATGCTACTGAAGTAAAGCTTCAGCCACTATTGCCCATGTGTCCCTCTTTTCCCCTTTGATCATCTTTTCAACTTCTTTTAATAGTTTGCCTTAATCCTCCAACTGAAGATTTCCTAAGCAGGATTTGGACATATAAATTGTCCTTTTTAAAATTCTTTGTCCACTTCAAGTTGCTTTGATTTGTTTGAGCTTGTTGATTATTGACACATCATTTGAACAGAGCAGCAATAGAGAAGGAAAGAACTACTACCTCATGATGTCCTATACTTTGTGCACAAAGATCTGAGTGTTAAACACTGGCCTGCTTAGCGATATGAGGATCCACGATAGAAACGGAGTAGGCATTATCTTCTAGTTGAGGAACAGCAGCTAGGGCCAACCAGCTGATGAAGAAGCAGCACTCCGAAAGCTAGTGCTTCCAAATAAATCTGTTGGACTATAACCTGATGTTGTATGATTTTTAACTTTGTACAACCCAGTCCAACACCGGCATCTCCAAATCCTCAATATTTGTATTATCAATAAAGGTGTACCACAAAGGAAGCGTTATTACTGAATAAAAATCGAAAGAACTGCGGATGCTGTAAATCAGAAACAAAAACAGAAACTGCTGGAAGAGCTCAGTGAAGAGACATCAAAGTTAACGTTTCGGGTCCAGTGACCCTTCCTCAGAACCCGGTGTTCCTGCCCGTACTAGGATGTGCCTCACTCATTTCTCGCAAAGGAGTCTAGGTTAATGCATAAAATATGTAGACACCAGGACTCTCTTAAAGGGTTGGTAACTCCGTGAGATTCAATGGAAACAATCGCCAAAGTGCAGCTCCTTCTCCCTATCTTGCAATTTTGAAGCCCCAATCCTCTCCAGCTGATAGCTCCGCGCCTGCGCGAAGCGATCCGGTGACGTCAGTGCGCCGCATCCGGGGCATGTCGCGTGCGAGCGTCAAGGAGGCTGCCCAACGGGCGGGCGGCCTGGTCATTTTCAAATCATCTTTGGCCGAATGACAGGAGATAAACAATAAATCGGACAAAAAGAACTCGGACATAGAGAGGAGTCACTCGGTAGGTCTATGTAGTATACGTGAGGAAGACGGCGGGCGAGGCAGCCGGTTAACTTTGTGGTTATTTGTCCCCTCCTTGAATTAGCCTCAGGCTTGCTCTCTCTCTCTCGGAGGAGGGAAGCCTCGCTTTCTCGACGCGCTGACGCAATTCTCTCCACCCCTGGGAACGCGGTGACGCAAATGTCTCCGCCCCTTGTCCCCGCCGGCGCCTCGCGTTGTGACGTCAGCCGTCCCGGATCCCTCTCGAATGCTGCTCTCCCCGCCTGAGCTCAGTGACAGCAGGGCCTAGCAGCATCTTCCCAACTCCACCATGGGTCAGTCTCTTTGCTTTTATACTTGCCCACGCATGTCTTCTTTTACTGAACATCACTTTTGGCTGCTCGTTCACTGTTGAGCTTTTGCCAGTTGCAAACAGCACGGATTCTGTTGTAAGTTTAACTTGCAATTTGCTTTCCTTTTGTAAACGGTATAATAATTTGTTCTTGCGCAGACTGCTGGCAGGAAAGTTTTGCTGTTTGTTAATTTGTTAGGATTGCACTCTTTAGATAACAGAAGTCGGAGTGTCGGAGGATGACGGGTGACCTTGTAGAGATTTATAAAATCATGACGACTATGGATAAGGAGAATAGCAAAGATTTTTTCCCTAGGTTGGGCTGTCTAATGTTAGGTTATTTTTCTTGAGATTCTTTTGCACTTGTTGCAGCTGCAACACACCAACTTCTGAGAGCAACCAAAATTTTATTAAGCAGGTATAAACTTTCTGGAGGAACCCTTAACACGCTTTGCACGGCTTGCAGAGCCATGTCAAAGATCTCTCTGAACAAAGGAACAGTCCTTCTTTGATACAAAATCTTTCCATCACAGTCAGTAATGCCCACAAGATAATCCCCAGCCACTCCCACACAGTCACATGCCACTCAAGACACAGTGCAGTGACTTGATCATCTCCAGAAACAATATAATGTAAACTATCCCTTAATGGCTAGATATGTTGTAAGTTGTTTTTTTGTAACTGTACGGTGTAGTCAGATTTTTAACAGTGATCTTATCGATTCTGAATAGGGGATGATAATGCAAATGGCTCTGAATAGCAAGAGATGGGAATGTAAATTCCTTACATTCTACCTGTAAGACAGAGACATACCACCCTAGCCTGGGACATCCAATTTCCTGCAGGTCAGCAGAGCAAATTAACCCTTTAATATCTAAAGCTAGAGGGCATTGGTTTAAAAAGAGGAAAAATTTTAAAAGGATCTGAGGGGTAACCTTTTTCATGTAGAGGGTGGTGCATGTATGGAACGAGCTGTTAATCGAAGTGGTGGAGACGTGTACAATTACAACATTTCAAAGATATGAATAGGAAAGGTTTAGAGGGGTATGGGCCAAATGTTGGCAGATGGGACTGGGTCAGAATGGGATGCCTGATCAGCACCAACAAGTTGGGCTGAAGGGTCTGTTTCCATGCTGTATGGTGACACCATATCACTGAGTGTTGCTGTTATATTTTCCACAGGTTATGTTTGACTTATCTGTATAAAGGTGAATCATGAGGTGGCGTGTTGTGCAGACTGGTGGTTAGAGAATCTCTTGACTATTTGATGTATCCGCTTTCATAAGTTTTAAGCGCAAGCAATGATCTTTCAGCCCATAAGAATGCTCTATTGTTCAATGAAATCATGGCAGATCGGATTGTGATCTTAGCTCTATGTTTCTATCTGCAGTCCCCATAACCCATGATTTTATTATAAATCAAAAATCTGACTAAATATTTAGCAAAGTCTCACTAAGGACTTTTTCACAGCACCTCCCAAATTTTGGCCACCACCGCCTAGAAGAACACAAGAAGCTGATGTTGCTCCCCTCCAATTGATGCACCATCTTAACTTGAATTTCCCAATCCAGCTGCACTAGGGATGATTGATGATACTGGCACTGTTTGTGATTCCAGTACCCTGAGTGAATTTTCAAAAAATCTTCTTAAGGCTATGTCCAGGAAATATAAATAAAGTGGCAGAGTTAAATATAGAACCTTACAGTGAACATGTCCTATTCTAAAATCACTTTTTAATAAGTGTGGAAGTAAGATCCCACTCGATGTAGACCAGCTGCATCATCCAAAAGACCCTTCACCCTTCAGATCATAGCTGAACTGTGACCTAACTCCATATCCCTCTTTTGCCTTACACATTAATACCTTGACGAAATTTTGAAAAACTATCAAGCTGAGACTCAAAGCTAACGATTGGTCCAGGTTCTGTAGATCCAAATTTAATTTTCTTTATAAGTTTGCTTGCTTCTGATCAAGTTCTTTCAAGTTTGGAGTTTCACAAGCAAGGTGCTAGTTTGCATTTCTACAGTTCTTGTTTTTTCCATATGAAATTGTGTTTAACTTTAAATGTTAACTGTTCTCTCTGCAGATGTTGCCTGACCTGCTGAACATTTCCAGCGCTTTCTGTTTTTCCTTCAGATTTCTGGCATTTGCAATATTTTGCTTTGGCAACCAGTCTCCAATACTCTAACTCAAATGTCTTAATTATTTGCCAATCAACATTGATAGCTCCATCAAGATATAAGTTCGGCACTCTAATTTGTATTATAGTTTCATCTGGAATTGTTCTACATCTTAGCATCTGGAAACCTCAATTGGAAAGTGATTTGAAGAAATTATGTGCTTAGAAGACCATGTCATTAAATTGCACGAGATGGCTTAACTGTCTTTCTGTTTGTTCTTGTAAATTTCTTTCCCTGAAATCTCTTATACTTGTATGTAATAAATGGAATTGGGTGCTGTGCACATTGTAAATGTGCGTAACTATGATACCCGGTCAGAAATTACGACACTATTTAAATTGGGAAGTATTATCAAATGTTAACTCGGAACATTGAAAGTGAGCGCAGGACTAAAAACAGCACCACCTAAATTTTCCTTTTTACCAGTTTGCTACTTGTATCAGGTCACGAGTAGAGTGTGTGTGATCCTACAAATATAATAGCCACTCTTGATTGTTCTGGAAACCACTAAGTCTGTGTCAGTGTCACGGGTGAATTAAACTTGTAAGTTCATCTGTGGTGCTGTTGCTGATCGTACATTGTGAAACTGAAAAGGTATCAAGATTTCTTGTCTACCTAAAATTAGGGATGTAAAAAATTCCATGTTAATGAAGAACCTGGCAGTTCTCCCCATTATACAAGTAATCTAATCTATACAAGGCAATAGCTACTCCTAAAGCAACATCATTACTTTTTTTTGAATTTTCTCTTGCTGTTTTTAAGAACTTTCCATACTGAAATGAGCAACTGCATAACATACAATCCCACAGCATTAAACTGGTTTGTGATGTCCGAGCTCATGAAAGGCAGTATATAAATGTACACTTTTCTTTAATGTCCATGGGATTGTTAGTTGCATCTAAGCTTCAGGTTGGTTATAAACAAGTGATGGCTTTGAAAAAACAGTACTCTTTGTTTTCAAGTTTGTTTGCAGATTTTCAAACTTAATAGGTACACTACGTCTGCGCCACAAGAGGGCCCAAAACTTACTCTGAAGTACCAGTGCTGAAGTTTCCTTTCATTTTCTGCTAGACGGTTTATTGCTTGGTTGTTAAATCTTTGAAAGCAATGTTATAACTACAGAGGTAAAAATGGGACAATGCAGCTGTATTGATTTACTGCCACAACTTAAATTCGTAGAAGCACAGAATCCTTACATTGTGGAAGCAGGCCATTTGGCCCATCAAGTATATACTAACCCTTTGGAAAGCATCCCACCCTCCAACCCTGTCCCTGTGACCCTGCATTTTCCATCGCTAATCCACCAAATCTGCACGTTTTAGGAAATTTTCTGCATGACCTGTGCATTCAGTGTCATCTGTGGTTGATTTTGAGCAGGAAAGGAGTACATTGCAGTTGATTCCACATTTCTTTCCTCTCAGTTGGCACTCCATTTCAAATATTTGTTTTTGGTAATTAGTTAACACTTTTTTTTTCTCCTTTTTTGTATAGAGTTTGGATGTTCAACAGAAATGACAACAAACCCTCCAGCACCAGGTAAGAGATGGGGCTTACTTTTTGTCAAAACAAATGTCTTAAAGTTTTAAAAGGTTAGCGCATAAGACTGTGATGTCGGAATAAGAGTGGACTGTGGTCTGTCGATCATGATCATTGCTAATCCTGAGCTTCAGCTCCACTTTCTCACCTGTTCCCCATATTCCTTAAGACTCTTTGGTTTTAAATATATCCAATAATTGCAAGTTTAAAACTCTCTAAAGTAGAAAATTCCAAAGTTTCACAATCCTCCGAGTGAAAAAAATTCTTCTCGTCTCATTCCTAAATGATCAAACTATCCTGAAACTGGACCCCCTTGTTCTAGATTCCACAGCCAGTGGAAATAATGTCTGGGTGTCAAGCCCCTTCATAACCTTGAATGTTTCAGTGAGATCACTACTCATTTTTGTCAAATCCAGAGAGCTTATTCAGCCTCTCATCATAGGTCAACCCTATTATAGAGTAAAAAAGCTATGAGTACTGCTATATCTATATAAAACACAAGAAGTGTGATTCTGCCTGATTGTTCTCCTAACAGAGAAGGGTAAGGGACTATTTGATTGAGATGCTTTAACATATTGAAGGGTTTAGATAGAATAAATAAAAAAATCGCCTGTTTCCAGGGTTGATCGTCAAAAGAAACAGATTTAAAGTGATGGCAAAGGTGGACAAAGCCAATAAGTGAGACTGACCAGATTACTTTCAAAAGAAAATACACAATTATATCTTTTGAAGAGGCGTCATAAAATATTTACCAGGATGTTGCCGGGAATGGAAGGTTTGAGTTCTAAAGATAGGCTGGACCTTTTATTCACTGGACCATAGGAGATTAGGGGTGATCGTAGTAAGATTTATAAAATCATGAGAGGCATGGACTAATTGAACCAAAGGGTCTGTTTCCGTGCTGTACATATCTGTGAGTCGATCAGGTGAATACAAGGGTCTTTTTCCCAGGGTGGGGGATTTCAAAACCAGGGGCATATTTTTAAGGTGAGAGGAGAAAGATTTAAAAAGGACGTGAGGAGCAGCTTTTTTATACTGGTTCGTGTGTGGAATGAGCTGCTAGAGGAAATGGTAATACAGTTAGAACATTTTAAAGACATTTGGATGATTATGTGAACAGGAAAAATTTAGAGGGATATGGGTCAAATGTGGGCATATGAGACTAGTTTGCTTTGGGAACGTGGTCAGCATGGACTTGTTGGACCATAGGGTCTGTTTCCATGCTGTATGACTCCATAATTGATACATATTGAATGGCTTCTTCCTGTCTGTACTATTCAACATTTCTTTTTGTTTCATATTATTTTAAATGTTGCAAGTCCTTTCTTCGAAGTGAAGATTTTATGTTTTTTAAGAACAAAAGTACGCCTAGTCCAAGGAAATTCTGTTTTTCCTTGGATTATTTTGCCTCTGTCCCTTTCATGATTCTACTAAACTTGTTCACTATCACCCACCTTCACCTCAACATCTTATTACAGTCACATTATTGTGTGTCGTTTTGCGCAAAATGAATTGCCTTGCTACATATGGCAAACACGTTTTAGTAAACATACAATGAATCATAAAGTTACTGGAATTCACAAGTTGCTTACAGTATAAAGTTTAAAGCTTTACAAGGTAACTTGTCTAACGATTAGCCAGTATTGAAATGTAGTCCAAGCTGTAGTCTTTCAAAGTACATACAGATTGTAAGGCTGGCAGGTTTTGTCACCTCTGTTCTTGTCTGGATTTGGATTAGGTTTCCTTTGTACTCATGTTCGCTAACTGCATTTCTATGCATTGCAAATAGTAATTGCTTCAAAAGAACTTCATTGGTTAATCTTTTGAGTGCCTGAAAGCATGAAGAGTGCTATAAAAATATATTCTTTTGTTTCTTCCTTTATTGTGCTGGAAGCTAGATGGAGATCTGTATTGCTGTGCATTGCAGAGGAATAATAGGCTTTCATGTGTGTTCATATTGTATACCAGAATTTTCAGTAAGTGGTGATGTTCTTCTCTCGCACTTAGTGGGAAATATGAAGATGTATTTAGGCTAATGAGATTCTCTTTTTGTGATAAGCAGTTGAACAAATTGGTCTTCAATTCAGTGTTAGTGTTTATATAAAGCTGTTTTCTTTCTTCTTGTTCAGTGACAGGAATTTATTAAGGTTGGAGTAATTTTTGTGTAAAAAAAACACATTATTAGTGTTCGTGATAAAATTAACTTTACTTTTTAAAAACCTATGGACTGTATTGTGTTTATGGTAATACCAATATCGTGACAATTTTGAGCCGTTATCACTGATTAGCATTAACCTTAAGCAATAAACAAATATAAAGTGTCAACAGTTGACTGAAACACATTTAATTCAACAATGTCTGTTTGCCCTGTGTTGTAGAGAGCTTTCATTGTAAATAATCTGGTCAGAAATGTTATTACAGATTTTAAACTGGAACCTCCTGGCTAAAAGGTAGGGACACTACCACTGCACCACAAAGGAAAAGGGGTGGCATTGAGGTAAGGACAGCCTGGTGGTTTTTCAAGGCCACTTCCTTGCTTCCCCATCTTTGGTTCCAATTGCCCTCAGATTGGAGCAATTGGAGACTCTACCAAAAAGATCTGACAGGTGGGTTACCATGGTTACCGCAAGAAGCAAGGACAAGTCAATTTCATCAGTCTCATTAAACTCCTCTTCCCTTCCAGCACTCAAAAGAAAATAAAAGTAGCTACACATTTTAAAAAGGCATTTGTATTAATTGATTGGAAAGATTTTTTTTCATTCCACTCTCTGTACCAAACACAACTGATGCTGTCCTGAAGATATGTGGTAATAGACAAGTAGAAAATCTTTGAGGGTGTCCTGCCTTCTGAGTTGCCCCTTGTGTGAACTACCCAGCCTTCAATTTAATCAGTGAGCTGGATTAGAAATTTGCCATCTTGGCACATTTAGTTATGAAACCATTTTCTTTGTGTCTGGGAAGAATGGGATCACAGGCTCAGACCACACATGCAGGCACTTAATAAAGTCACAGACACCTTAACTCCCTATGTAACTGTTGTTTCCCATTGTATGTAGACAATACCCTATGCGCTAACTATCTTCCTTGCGCAGATCAATAGACTTAAGAGTACTATATACAAATAACTTAGCAGTTGATTCTTAATTTATATACTATTTACATACACTGGCTTGCCTTTCAAGCCTCCTTGGTGATTAGCAACACTTGATAGAGAAAACCCGTGCCATACAATAATTAATGTAGTCCTTTCATCATAGAGTCCCTAGAATGTGAAAGCAGGTTTCTTACTCCCAAGCGCTCATAGTTTGTTTGTAGACAAGTTCCTTCTTCCAGTGGACAAATTTGAGTGAGGGCAGTGAGGTAGATCAAAGTAAACAGGATGAACAACACAACTAGGTGTGCTAGGAGATGTACCTGCACATTTGACTCCCAGTCCAACTAATTAATCACTTTGATTTCTCTGATACCCTTTCAAATTTGCTGCATCCACTGAATAACAGTAGCAGAAGATTTATGTGTGTTTGTCAGTTGTATCTGGAGGTGGCACAGTGGCTCACTGCTGCCTCACAGCGCCAGGAACCTGGGTTCACTTCCACCTTCGGGCAACTGTCTGTGTGGACATGGATTTATACAGTATGGCAACAGACCCTTCGGTCTAGCTCGTCCATGCTGACCAGATATACTAAACTGATCGAGGTTAAAAACAAGGACTGAAGATGCTGGAAACCAGATGCTGGATTAGAGCGGTGCTGGAAAAGCACAGCAGGTCAGGCAGCATCCGAGGAGCAGGAAAATCGATGTTTCGGGCAAAAGCCCTTCAACAGGAATAGAGGCAGGGTGTCTGCAGAGTGGAGAGATGAATGAGGGGGGTGGGGAGAAAGTAGCATTGAGCACAATAGTTGAATGGCGGTGGGGATGAAGGTGATAGGTCAGAGAGGAGGGTGGAGGGGATAGGTAGAAAGGCAGGTAGGACAGGTCATGAGGGCGATGTTGAGCTGGAAGGTTGGAGCTGGGGTGAGGTGGGGGAAGGGGAAATGAGGAAACTGGTTAAATCCACATTGATGCCATGGGGTTGAAGTGTTCCGAGGTGAAAGATGAGGCGTTCTTCCTCTAGGCGTTGGGTGGTGAGGGAGCGGTGGTGGAGGAGGCCCAGGACCTGCATGTCCTCGGCAGAATGGGAGGGGGAGTTGAAATGTTGGGCCATGGGGCGTTGGGGTTGTTTGGTGTGGTCCCGGAGATGTTCCCTAAAGCGTTCTGCTAGGAGGTATCCACTCTCCCCAATGTAGAGGAGACTGCATCAGGAGCAACGGATACAATAAATGATATTGGTGGATGTGCAGGTAAAACTTTGGATGTGGAAGGCTCCTTTGGGGCCTTGGGTGGAGGTGAGGGAGGAGGTGTGGGTGCAGGTTTTGCAATTCCTGCGGTGGCAGGGGAGGGTGGGCTGTTGGGGGGCGTGGACCTGACCAGGTAGTCACGGAGGGAACGGTCTTTGCGGAAATGGGTGGGGAGGGAAATATATCCCTGGTGGTAGGGTCCGTTTGGAAGTGGTGGAAATGTCGTCGGATGATGTGGTTTATGCGAAACTGAGCTCGTCCCATTTGCCAGCATTTAGCCCCTACCCCTCTAAACGCTTCCTATTTGTATAACCAGCCAGCTGCCTTTAAATGTTGTAATTGAACCCACCTCCTCTGGCAGTTCGTTCCATACACCCATCACCATTTGCCTGAAAATGTAGCCCCTCAGGTCCCTCTTAAATCTTTTCCCCCACTCCCCTTAAACCTATGCCCTCTAGTTTTGGACTCTCCTATGCTGGGGAAGAGACCTTAGCTATTCACCCTATTCATACTCCTCATGATTTTATAAACCTCTATAAGGTCACCCATCAGCCTCCAATCCTCCAGAAGAAAAAACTTTTTTCCCCCACTCAATGAATACAGGTAGAAACATCGTTTTCACTCTGAATAGTTAAGTGTGGAATGCACAACTGGGAAGATTGGTTGGGGCATGTCCAATTGAGCATTCAAGTGTGCTTTGAACAATTATTTGTACAGAAACGTTCTGCAAGGGTTTCGGGGAGGTGGGGCACTGAAGAAAATGGAGATTATGATACTTGATGGAAGAACTAGTGCAGGCCAATGGCCCCCTCCTGTGCTGTAATAATTCTGTGATTCTTTAGTTTGACATTTCTATAGGATAATTTAACATGCACAAAACTTAAAGAAGCTAAAAAGGTACTGCAGAGTTTGCATGTTCTTCTTGTCTGTGTGGGTTTCCTCTGGATTCATTTACAATCCAAAGATGTACAGGTTAGGTGGATTGGTCATGGTGAATTGCCCATAGTGTCCAGGAATATGCAGGCGAGGTGGATTACCTGTGAGGAATGCAGAGTTACAGGAATAGGATTGGGTATCAAATTGGGTGGAATGCTCTTCAAAGGGGTCAGTGTTGACTTGATGGGCCAAATTACCTGCTTCCACACTCTAGAAATTCTGTGATGACCTGCTGTAATTTTTCCTGTAGGAGTTCATTGCCAATGTTGTATTTCTCCCAATAATCCCCTAAAGTTTGTCTGAGTTCATCACTGACATTGACCAAGGTCTCACTGTTCCTATGGACATCTGTGAGCTCAATTAGGCCTACCCTGTCTGATATGTGTAGCCTAATACTAAGAGTGGTTGTTACATTGGATGTTACATTTGAAGGTCCCATACTGATAGTGTCTTATCAAAGATCTGAGGTAGACTTCTCCCTTCCCCCATATGCTACCCTGATGATGTCTGTGGTCAGGCTTTGAAATGCTGCAGTACAATGTAGAACATGTCCGAAAAACACAGAAGGCGTGTTCATTTGAATATGTGGAGTAGGAGCTTGCAAATACTACTTTTGTCGACTGACATTTGTCCAGAGCCTTCCCTCTTTCTTAACAGCATAGGAAAGGATGTCATTGTATTCTAACCATACACCCGGTCGAATAATGTTGACATTTTCCACCTCTAAAACTTATAACCCATTTTGATTGAGTGTTACATTCAGATTTCCAGTCCCTTGCCTATGACCTCTCCTGGGGTCCCCTTACAATTATTGTTAAACTAGAGCTTGGTTAGTTGCCATCATTAGGAGAAAGTGAGGACTGCAGGTGCTAGAGAGTCAGAGTCGAAAATGGTGGCGCTGGAAAAGCACAGCAGGGTAGGCAGCATCCAAGGAACAGGAGAGTAGTGGATGTTTCAGGGGTGTTACCATAATTGACAATTTGAAATATTGGGGTGTCTCTTCCCATGGAACAAGTGTTCAATCTGCTCATCTCTGTTCCAAGATGGGACTTGTCCTTGTTTCGCCAGCTCAAGCATCTCCCTGAACTGTTCAATTATCCATTGGGATAGATGCTACACAGGGTCATATTCTGCTGTCTACTGTCATCATCTATCTTTCCTTGTGTGATCTCATTTATGGACCTGGTGTATCCTTCTATCCCTGATACCAGGCGTTGATCTCTTATTTTCTTTTATTTTCCCCCCCCTCATCATCTTGCCAACTGTTCAGATTAATTTTATCCAAGGTATGTTTAACTTGCTGGTTTAAAAGTTTGACCTTATTATCCAAATTGGCCAAATTGAGGATATTGTCTGTGGACACTGCTGCTTCATAAGCTGTTGCCAAATCTTTCAATTTATTTCTTTTACTGTGCCCTGTCGATTGGTCCCCTTTGTGTTAATCCCTGTTCTTGGTCCTAATAGCTAACGGGTCAAAAACAAGTGTAATTTCTGAAGTTGGGAAGGGAACCACTTTGGCAGCTGGGTTCCAGATGTATCAAATACCCACCAGTGCCAATTCATGGTGTATGTTTTCGTACAGGGTTTTTCCTGTGTGTTTTAGAACCATTTAGAGTGCATTCCCCCCCACCCAAAGATGTTCTCAGTGCATCACTGTCCAATTTCCAGCCCTTTGTCTGGCCCATTAGCCAAACCTCCTATTTCTGTATATCCGTTTGCGGAAAAACATCACTGGTCACTTGTGGTGTCTGTACTTGGGTAGCAATAATCGGAGCTTCCGTGTGTCTTGTGCACGACCCACTAATTGCTGCACCCAAATGTTATGGATTTATTTGGATGAACCCACAAATACAATCCTCACCTTGGCTTGCCTGTAGTGGGGCAAACCATATATAGCCGGGACATGTGTACTCTTGCCCCATTAGTGCTTCCCAAAGTCACGTCCTGACAATCCAGCTGGTACCCTTCACCTATGAAGATTCTTCTAACTCCGTCGTGGCCCACACTCTGCCAAAATTAGCATTTATCAAATTCTGTCAATTCCCTTTTTGTCAGTCAATTCTGTGTGTCGGACCTCACTTCAGGCTTAACATCTGTTTATCAAAAACGAGAGGTCGGAAACTGATGGTTGCAGTGGCACCGTCTGATATAAACGATGAAATAAAAAATGGTCTTTGATTTGAATAAGTCGAAAATGAGATGATAAGAAATGACCAAAGGATGAAGATGACCCAAAAGACAAAAATGGTGATGATGGCTCTCTATAATACTTTATGGTGCTGTAGCCCTGTACGACCAAGGTGAACAATGATCTCCTGGTGGAGCATGATGGTTAGGATGTAATGGATTGAGGGAAAGAGGTGGAGGTGTGAATTGTGTCACCAGCTTAGCTGGGAGAGCTCTGGCTGGTCGAAACTTGAGTCTCAGTGAGAGCGTCAGAATGACTGCCTTCACAAAGGGATTGTCTCCATCTTCTTGGGCGGACTGTCTCGAAGCATCCCTTTCACTTCAGTGCTCTGGGTGCCAAGTCCCTTCTCTACTGGCAGAATTGGTAATGCCAGCTGTGGTTGAGGCCTCAGGAGGGATAGTAGGATCTTGGTATGGATCAGTAACTGGGGTTGGTTCTGGGTCGAGATCAGGAATTTGGATTGGGTCTGAATCAATGACTCTGTGGGGTATGGATCAAGACTCAAGTTAGAGTCAGCCCCCACCGCACCCCACCCCCTTCTCCTGTTTCCCCGGAAGCATGTGGAATTGGCTGCTGCTTTTGGCTCCATAGTCCTTTCACTGATTCATGTGGTACCAACCAGTATTTCCTGTATCTAGCAAAATTCGAGACAGGAAAAATTGGCCTCGTCCACCACCAGTAGGGATCTGAATACGTGGGAATCAGGAATGTTCCTGGCTGGAAAATTTGTATGCTTGCAATCCCAGTCCAGGTTCTTGAGCCTGACTCCTGTAGCATGCTAAGTGCCTGGGTAACCTGCAGTGTCTTGTGCAGTGACCTGTGCAACACAATTGTAGCATTTCCCTTGCAGTGGCAGCTGCTGCCTCTGATCTCCCTGCAGCTGATCTCTCTCTCTCTTTCTCTCTCTCTGTCTGACTGTGGGATGGGCATGTGAAGGTGGATGGCTGCGATAATAACTCCCCTTGTTTTGGTCAGCCCTTCATTTTTCCATAGAGTTCTGGGGTTTAGAATTTTACCTGGGTGTGTTTTGCCTAATTTGGGCTGCTCTGACCCATGAATCTCTTTCACCCAAACCCAAGCCATCCGCCTGATCACCCACTATTTTGTATGTGCAATCAAAATTTTGACAAGCTTTCCTTGCTGCCTCAGTGCAAGACCAGTGTTTGGGTCCAGTTTGCCCTGTTTTGCGGTGTCAGCACAGTCCGATCTAGATTACTGAAGGTTTCTGCAAACTGTGTCCACAGGTACCTGGCAAGTGCAGTGGGTGCTGTTCTTTTCACTGTCTACACTTATTTAATCACTCCATTGGGTTTCCCCTACTGGCTCCTACAGCAATTAGGATTGCTGTTTTCATGGCCTGTGGCTCCCGTCCTCCCACATTCTAACTGGATGAGGCAGAATGAATTGCAGGATCTGGGCACGTTGATGTTAATTTTACCTCCTTGACATTGTTGGGCCTGTGGAGAAGCCTTTGGTGGTGCTATCGAGAACAGCTCTGAGTCAGGAATCTCACTTCAGACACTGTGAAGGGACGAAGTCAACACAGGACTGAGGATGTTGTACTGAAATGCATGCAGTATACAAAACAAGGTAAATGACCTTGTCGTGCAGGTTGAAACCGGCAGATATGTGGGTATCACAGGGACATGGTTGCAGGGGATCAAGGCTGGGAACTAAATACCCAAGGATATGCATCCTGTCAAAAGGATAGGCAGTGGGTTGGGTTTGCCTTGTTAATAAGAAATTAAATTGATAGCAAGAAGTGTTATTGAGGCACCAAGGCATAGAATCAGTTAAAGAGTTGAGGAACTGCAAAGTTAGAAGACCCTGATGGAAGTTATGTACAGGCCTTCTAGCAGTAGAAAATAATTCAAGAGCTAAGAAAGGCACTATTACAATAATTGTGGGCAAACTTAGAAATCCCACAACACCAAATTATAGTCCAACACATATATATGGTAGTATAAGCTATCGGAGCATTGCTGCTTTGTTAGGTAGCTACTTGACAAAGGAGCCACACTATTGAAAGCTTGTACTTGCAAATAAATATGTTGGACTATAACCTGGTGTGGAATTTTTAACTTTGCCCAACACCAGCACCTCCACATGATGAATAGTTGTGGGGGAACCTCAATGTGCAGGTGGACTGGGAAAATCAGCTTGGTCGTGGATCTCGAGGAAAGGAGTTTATGGAATGTCCACAAGATGGGTTATTCCCCACCGGGGGACGGGCAATTCTGGATTTGACGTGTAAAGAGGCAGATATGGTTCAGGAGTTTAAGTGAAGGAATCACGGGGGCAGTGACCATATTATGATGTAAATCACCCTGCAGTTTGAGAGGCAGATGCCTTAATAATATGTAATGGTATTATTCTTGGGTAAAGGTATCTAAAAGGTAAGAGAGCGGCAGGAGTGGACATTGGACGACTGGAAAAAGAGGCTGGAGAAGTAGTAATGGGAAACAAAGAAATGGCAGAGGAACTGAATAGTCACTTTGCATCAGTTTTCATAGTGAAAATCATTAACAGCATACCAGAATTTTGAGAGTTGGGGCAGAGGTGAGTGTAGTGGCCACCACTGAGGACAAGGTGTTGGGGAAGATGAAAGTTCTGTAGGTGGGTAAATCACCCGGACTGGATGGACTGCACCCTAGAGTTCTGAAGAAGATAGCTGAGAAGATTGTAGAGGCATTGACGGTGATTTTCCAATAGTCTCTGGAGTCAGGGAGGGTGCCAGAGCACTGGGAAGTGACTAATGCAACATTCCTGTTTAAGGACGTAGAGAGACAGAAGACAACTATACGCTGATTAACCTAACCTTGGTTGTTCTTAAGATTTTAGAGTCCATTTTTAAGGATGTGTACTTGGAAGTGCATGGTTAAAATAGGTCGAGTCAGCATAGCTTCGTCAAGTGGAGGTAATGTCTGACAAATCTGTTCGAATTCTTTTAAGGAAGTAATGAGCAAGTTAAAGGACAGTCAGTGGAAATGATCTATTTGGAATTCCAGAAGGCATGTGACAAGATGCCTCACAGGCGGCTGCTAAATAAGAGCCCCTGTGTTAGTGGCAAGGTGCTGGCATGGATAGAGGATTGGCTGTCTGACAGAATGCAGAGTGTGGGATCAAGGGGTCTTTTTCAGGATGGCAGTCTGTGACTAGTGGAGTTCTATAGGGTTCAGTGTTGAGATCGCAATTATATATGTTATGCATTAATGATCTGGGTGAAGGAACTGAGGGCATTGTTGCAATGTTTGCAGAAAGCACAAAGACCGGTGGAGGGACAGGTAGTGCTGAGGAATTGGAGGAGATCCAGTAGAACTTGGACAGGATAGGAGAATAGACCAAGAAGTGACAGATGAAATACAGTGGGAAAGTGTGAGGTCATGCATGTTGGGATGAAGAATAGAGTTGTAGACCATTTTCTAAATGAGGAATGGCTTTTGAAATCTGAAGCTCAAGGGGATTTGGGAGTCCTAGTGCAGGATTCTCTTGAGGTTAATGTGCAGGTTCATTTGGCAGTTAAGGCAACTGAAATGTTAGCATTCATTTCAAGGGGGGGGGGGTTGAATACAAGAGCAGAGGTGTGTTACTGAGGCTGTACCAGGGTCTAGTCAGTCCACATTTGGAATATTGTTGAGCAGTCCCATATCTAAGGAACAATGTATTGGCATTGGGGAGGGTCCAGAAAAGGTTTCCAAGAATGATTCCAGGGTTGAAGGGCTTGTCATAAGAGGATTGGTTGACAACTCTGGATCTGTACTCAAATGGAGTTCAGATGATGAGGGGAGATCTCATTGAAACTTAACAGAATACTGAGAGTGGACATGGAGAAAATATCTACACTAGTAGGAGAGACGAGGACCCAAGGGCACAGCCTCAGATTTAAGGGACGACTCTTTGGAACCGAGGTGAGAAGGAATTTGATCAGTCAGATATTGTGTGGAACTCATTGCTGGAGAAGTGGAGGCCAAGTCATTGATTGTACTTAAGACAGAGATAGGTTCTTGATTAGTAAGATGATCAAGGGTTATAGAGGGAAAGCTGTGATCAAATGGCAGAGTAGACTGGGTGAGCTGAATGGCCAAATTCCTTTCCTTTCTCTTATGGTCAATTGTATGGTTTTTTTTACTGTCTACCAATCGCGGCTCTGTAAACAGGGTTGTGTAAGTAATTGAGTTATTGTTGTGGCCATCCTAACAGGTTGTGGTCAGTGGATTCGTCAAGGCAGTATGGGATCCTCAGGATGCTGAAGGATCTACTGCCTCCAGAAAGGGAGGTGGGGGTCCCCAATCTTCACCACTTTTGGCGTTTCTTCCATTTCCTCTCAGTCTATCCGATTATAGTTGTCTCCATTTGATTCTGTTGTCTCAAATGACCACATCATTCCCCTTTGCACGGAAAGTTGCGACTTGAATTTTTCAATCTCACGATGGCATTTTACATCGCCCATAGCATGAACTGTTTTCTTTGTCTTGCTGGTGCATAACTCTGAGTGCAGGCGGTAGGTTTTTGTATTTCTCAGTCAGCTCGTCCACAACCTTTTTGGGCTGTCGTTAAAGTACCTACTCAAGGCAGCTCTGGGAATCCCTAATGGACTTGACCTGTAAGCCTCTCTTGGTTCGTCCCAGAGATTGTACTCTGTGATAGTCTGGAATATAAAACTCTTACAGTTTAGTTTAAGTTAATAACTTTATTTTATTACCAATGGCATCCATGTTAGACTTTAACATAGATACCTACAAGCCAGGCTTGAGCTAAGGTTTTAAAACCATTAGCAGAATAGCGGCATCAGCTCTTACCCCTAAGAGCTCTCTCAGGCTACTCCCCTTATTGCTGCAAACAAGCTGTCTTTATGCAGAAATTGGTACTGAGATTACAAAAAAACCACATGTCCTTGATCAGATAAGCAGCAATAAAATGGCAAAAGTTTGGAGAGGAATAGAAACTAATTGACCAGTCTGAGCACACTTGACTAATTAAGTTACATGCACATGAAAGTTGGACACCCTGATCAAGCCAGAGCTTCCCTTTTAACAGTACATCATAACGAGAGATAAGTCTAAACTATGTGGCAAAGGTTATAAGGTAACCTCGCTCAGCTAACATGCCCAGTACTATTGTTTTACAACATGGCTGTTTTTTAAAAAAATCATCTTAGATTCCCAAAATGCAAATCAAATTTGTAACATTCCCGGATCTCGAGCTCCAGTCAACAACACACAAACATTCAATCCATGACGAGCAAGTATACATTCAAATCAGACCACAAAGAGTTAACCATTCCATCAGCTTCCGTCCTGTCACTCCCTCTCTCGCGAATGAACATCTGTCAACTTACTATCTCAGTTTCAGCCTTTGTGTTTTTCTAGCTTGTAAGGGTAATGAGACATTCACATTCCAGAAAAGTCAAGATTAGGGAGCTGAGCTTCATAAGTTCAAATCTGCTTAGTGTGGTATACATGAAAATGTATCACGATTGTTCTGTTACGTGCATGTTCCACTCAGCTTATTAAATTACAAGTTCTTTTCCTATTGGGTATGCGTTTGTTAAGAGTCTTCAATATAAACCAGAAATTTAGTTATTCAACATCCAACTGTAAAATAGGCACAGCTTCCTGTCTTCGGGGTCAAAAGGAAGTACTGCCACACATTCCACAAGTGAACAAATGTTATCACCTTATTTCCACTGATCCATTGACACGAAGAACAGATATCCTTACTTCTTCTGAACAAAGGTGGACAAAGGGACACAATTTGAATTGTAGTTCAATTGATTTTATTAACAAAATAAAAGGGGTGGCATGGTGGCTCAGTGGTTAGCACTGTTGCCTCACAGCACCAGGGACCCAGGTTTGATTCCATTCTTGGGTGACTGTCTGTGTGGAGTTTGCACATTCTCCTCGTGTCTGCATGGGTTTCCTCTGGGTACTCCGGTTTCCTCCCACAGTCCAAAGATGTGCAGGTCTGGTAAATTAGCCTTGCTAAATTGCCCGCAGTGTTAGATGCATTAGTCAGAGAGAAATGGGTCTGGGTGGGTTACTCTTCGGAGGGTTGGTCTGGATTTGTTGGGCCGAAGGGCCTGTTACCATACTGTAGAGAATCTAATCGAAAATATTCCTTATTAAAAATGCCATATGAGCAGTTCCCAAATTCCCACAATATTTACACTCTATCGCGTTCAATCCATCTGAGAAAGGATATTACTCGTAATGATCCAGATGTTTGAGCTGGGATGTTGGAATCTCCTTCCCGTCTGACGTAGGGCTGGCTTTCTTCCACGAAAGTGGGTCTCTTAGGTCAAGATGGATCTTCTCCTGAGTCATCTTAGGTTGCCGCATAGTCTTCCGCAATGAGTCTTCACTGAGTGGGTGACTTCCTGGTGTGATTTTTTTTTAAAACTTCCCTCACTCTGCACTGTGACCTTTGGCCAGTGGGTTGTTCAAAGCATCAAATGAGGTCACACTGACACCTTTCATTGTTACTATGGTATAATTGCATGTCCTCGGGCACTGGCTAGAAGTCAAGGTGCTAGAAAGTCTGACTGATATGCTTCCAATACACAACCTTGGCTAGTTGTAACTGGTTTCCCCGAACCTTTATGACCTCTTCAACCTGGGCTACCACTGTTCTCTGTTACCGACGGCAGCTGTTTTTCTTACTCATTTGCAGGATGAGGGTATTGCTGACTAAAGGAGATTTGTGAATGAGAAGGATGTTTTCCAACAATTGACAATGGATTCATCATTAGACTCTTAATACCAGATTTCTTAAAATTTATATTCTTCATCTGTCATGTCAGGGCACAAACCCAGTTCCCCAGGACATTACCTGGCCCTCTGAATTAACAGTCGAGAGATAATGCCACTAGGTCAACTGCTCCCATTTATGATTTGGAGATGCTGGTGTTGGACTGGGGTGTACAAAGTTAAAAATCGCACATTGTTAACAGCTAATCACCATTGTTAACAGCTAACCCGAGAATGCAACTTTAAAAAAAAGGTTTTATGATTTACACGTGAAAGAAGTGAAACTATCACTGTATTCTAACAGATGAAAGGCTTAACAGACAATCAATTTTTCAATGTATAATTTCAGTTACATCACACTGCAAATTTTTGCTATAAATTCTGTGTTACGATCGAGTCTTCCACTATCATCTGATGAAGGAGCGTCGCTCCGAAAGCTAGTGTGCTTCCGATTAAACCTGTTGGACTATAACCTGGTGTTGTGTGATTTTTAACTTTGCTCCCATTTAGTTTAGTTTGGCCAATTTTCTGTCAGGCCTGATTTCTCTGGCTCTGGGTCAGTTTAGAATATCCAATTTTGGGGCTGTGATCGCTTGACCACATTCCCAATGGATGTTTGTGCCAAGACCAAAGGGTGGGAAGAATCACCTGAAGTGGACCTTATTGGACTTTATAAAGATGAAGGATGGGTCAATATTGGAAGAATAGTTCCTATAAATAGGATAGAATAATATTCTGAGTGAGAGGCTGAGTCATAGAGATGTACAGCACGGAAATGGACCCTTTGATTCAACTTGTCCATGCCAATCTGATATCCCAACCCAATCTAGTCCCATTTGCCAGGTGATAATGCTGAAACAGCTGTCACAGTGACTGAGGAAAAGGACAGCATGGACTGAAGCAAAAACTTGTATTCTGTAAGAAGACTTGCATAACCATCCTTTAGTGATATAATTCATTTAATAGAGGTAAGTGGAGTTACAAAAGGTCAGTCAAAATGAGAATCAATCTGCCAGGTAATGAAGACTGGGATAGATTGGATATGATTGAGCCACTGTTTAAGGAAAAGTCTTCTCTCCATTAAAGATCTGCAACAAAGGCAGGCACAGCCAACAATATACATATCCATGAACAAATAAAAAGAACCAGAGAAGACCTTTCTTCATGAAGAATGAAGGAATGTTGAGAGGCTGAATATCAAATATTAAAAAGGGATCATTAGAAACTAGAGAACCTGAAATTGGAAAAGGAACAGAGTATATCACTAGAATCATGGATAGTAGTGAGTGAAGACTTATTGATAAGACAAAAAAAGAATAGAGGTAAAAAATTAGATAGGGTGAAAGGGAATTTCTTGGGGCATGTTGACCAGAAGGAGAAATCATCAGAAAGTTAATAGCATCAGCCAGGTCCATCTGGCATCTAACTCTTCAGAGTTGGTTGTTCTATCGAACATTTCTCCAGGTGTAAGGTTCAGCTCAATTCTAGGGAAACTCTTACCTTCACACCTTGTCATACTGTGCATTTGAAAATAAAAAACACACACAGTCCAGCAATGAAAAACACTGGGGTTTGTCAACAATTATAAATGTATTGTTTATTTCCTTTCCTCCTTTATATTTAGTTTTATTCTGTCAGGTTTTATGTTAAAACTGGTATTTCCTGTAGATTTGATTTTTTAAAAAAAAGAGTTGTATTCATATGGTGCTTTCCGTGACCACCAGATGTCTCAAAGCAACAGTGAGAAACCAAGATGGCTACTAAAAGGATAATCAATGATTAATCTAAAATTATGCCTGTTGATACCTCCGCTCCCCCCTCTGCTTAACCGCATTTCAGTTATGCTCTTTTCTGCACGTGCACGGTTCCTTTGCATATGGTGTAAGGAGCATTTTCTTTGGCTAGAATATGGATATGAGTTTGCAAATATGAATGTAACATCTTATGTATGACAGAGAATTGCATAGTCTATGCACAATTTTTACGTATGTATTTGTACATGTATTGTCCCTTTTATGACACTGTTATACCGGATTAGAATGCTCAGCGGATAACTTGCCATTTTATGTAGCACCACAAATTATTGTAGGCATTGGTTCAAATGTATTTGCATCCTTAAATTCTTTGGAAACTATTGAGTGCATTTATCTTTTTTAAAAAATCCTTTCCAGTTTGGTTTTGCTCCCATTTTTCATTTGTGTACAAAACCTTTCGTTCTGAATAACGTACCTGTGCCCATTTGTGGATTTGTCTGTCCCTGGTGCATGTTTAAAATAAATTTGAATTATTGCTATAAAATGGAATTTAAGGCCTAGCTTCAAATGAAAAAAAAACAAAAGTCTCAAATACTAAATTAAATGGCATGTTGAAAGGGGTAGTAATTTATTTTCTGTCTGCAGCTGAGTAGAAAATTGTCTGGCTGTGAATGACAGTTTTGTTATCCAGAAAAGTCTGTATCCTGTGTAAATTCAAACAGAGCTGCCTAATGACAGCTGAAATCAAATATACAAAAATAGACTTGCTGAGATGCAGAATTAGTTTTGCAATGAAAAATAAATCTATAAAGCTGAGTACCATCTATTTTCAGTACATGATTTTCTATTTATATAATTTTGGTCTAAATTTCTTAACTCCATTTCTTAAGTATTTTTGATTTTACCAGCCACTGGTAAAAGTCTCAAGTTTATCACAGTGACACCAGTTTGCCTGCAGTAGGCAGGACTGTGTATTTTTTCCTTCAGTTTTGTTTCAGCAATTTTACTTATTAAAAGGGGTGGAATGATTTCAGAGCTGAGAGACACCCAAGTAAGCCCTGTGCCTCTGTTAGACTGTTTGATTACATTGTAAAAAGTGGTTCCTTGCCCTTGTATACTTATCTTAGCAAAGTAACATTATAGTAATTTACTGTTGCAATGTTTGCACATTATCTATCACCATTGTGTGTTAGGACTTGTCAATTAAAGGCTGTCTTTAATCCATTGCATCTGCCAAAGTGTGGCTGAATGGTGCTGTAAGCCTTGATTCCAATCAATTTGTGTATAAATCTTACTACTGCAACCTTTCTGGTGTTTGATTCATCTTCAATTGTTAAGTAAACAACAACTTGTATCTATGTACTCCTTTCTTAAAAAATTATTTCCCATGATGATTCACAGGAATGCTTTAAAATGAAATTTCACTTTTGACGTACAAGGCATTATTAGGGAAGATGGCTAAAAGTGTGGTCTGTTTTTTGGTGCATTTTGGAGGAAGAGGGAGAGAGAGGTTGGGGGGGGAGGGGGAGCGGGAGAGTGTTTAAGGAAGGAATTCCAGAGTTGAAGACTCAGCCATCAATGGTGGAGCAACTAAAATTTGGTGATGTTCAAGTACCTATGAATAGGTGAGACTGGATTAATTTAGGATATCTGGTCAGCATGGACAAGCTGGACCAAAGGATCTGTTTCAGTGTTGTACATCTCTGACTGTATGAGATAGTTATCCATGATATTCTGGCCAGTGTTTATCCCCTAACCAACAATAAAAAACAGATGATCTGATCATCACACTGCTGACCGGAGGAATCTGTAAGGCACAAATTGCTTCATACAACAGTGACTACACTTCATATGTGCTTCATTGGCTGTGAAATGCTTTCAGCTGTCCGGTTGTGACTGGTACATAGCAATCATTGCACTCTTGGTAAAATTCAGTGGTACTAGGCCATCCTGACTGCAAAAATGTTCCGCTCTGCAAGAACAACTTAGATTGCCCATTCACACCCCACCACATAGCACTAGAAGACTTCTTTCATCTGTTAATTGTCCAGTTCCCTTTTGAAAGCTAACATTAAATTTATCTCCATCATAGTCTTAACATTCCAGATGCCAACAACTCACTGTGTTCCTTTGAAAAACTTAAATCAGTGTCGTCTTTCACCAATGGGAATGGCATTACTCTGTGTCATACTCTTGTGATTTTGAACACTACTGTCAAGTCTCTTCCCAGCTTTTTCCAAGAAAAACAGCTAAGATTCTCCAATCCATCCACCTACCTGATGTTCTTCTTCCCTTTAATTTTTCTCTAAATATTTTCTGAGCCCTCTCTTGTTTTATAAAGGTTCACTATAGCACTTTTGCTTGCAGTCTATTCTGCTATTTATTGAAGCGAAATGAGAGAACAGATTCTCATTATTTATTAACCACTTTCTTAAGCTGTCCAGTCATCTTCAGTGCCTACTGCACACTCACTTTGGTTCACCTGGTCCCATGCCCCGTTAGGCTTGTATCCTTTGTCTCGTATTACTCTCCTTTTTGTTTGTATCAAAATGTATCAATTCAATTTTTTAGATTAGATTCCCTACAGTATGGGAACAGGCCCTTTGCCCCAAACAAGTCCACACCAACCCTCTGAAGAATAACCCACCTGGAGCCATTCCCCTACTCTATATTTACCTCTGACTAACACACCTAACACTATGGGCAATTTAGCATGGCCAATTCACCTAACCTCGTCTTTGGATTGTGGGAGGAAACTGGAGCACCTGGAGGAAACACACACAGACACTGGGAGAGTGTGCAAACTCCACACAGACAGTTGCTTGGGGTGTTGTGAGGCAGCAGTGCTAACCACTCAGCAGCATGCCGCCCCTTTCTTTGCAGTAAATTTCATCTACCACATATTAACTCATTTATTGGCTGATCCTTGTTCTCCTGAATTCTTTGCAGAGTAATGAGCAGGTTAGTCCAAGAACAGTCAATAGATGTTATCTATCTGGACTTCCAGAAGGCTTCTGATAAGGTGCCACACAGGAGACTGCTGAGTAAGTTAGAGGCCATGAATTGAAGATTGGTTGTCTGATAGAAGGCAGAGAGTGGAGATAAGAGGATCCTTTTCAGGATGGAAGCAGGTCACTAGTGGTGTTCCACAAGGATCGGTGTAGGGACCACAACTTTTAACTTTATACATTAATGATCTGGATGAAGGAACTGATGACATTCTGGCTAGGTTTGCAGATGATACAAAGATAGGTAGCAGGGCAGGTACTATTGAGGAGGCGGGGAGGTTGCAGAAAAATTTAGACCAGTTAGGAAAGTGGGCAAAGAAGTGGCAGATGAAATACAACATGGGAAAGTGTGAGGTTGTGCAATTTGGGAGGAAGAATAGAGGCATGGACTATTTTCTAAATCAGGAAACAATTCAGAAGTCTTAAGTACAGAGGGGCTTGGGAGTCTTCATCCAGGTTTCTCTTCAGGTAAACTTGCAGGTTCAGTCAGTAGTTAGGAAGGCAATGTTGTCAATTATCTTGAGAGGACTAGAATTTAAGCAGGGATGTACTTCTGAGGCTTTATTAGGGTCTGGTCAGACCACATTTTGGGTATTGTGAGCAATTTTGGACCCCATACCTCAGGAAAGAGGTACTGGCCCAGGAGCAGGTCCAGAGGAGGATCATACAAATGATCCTAGGATTGAAAGGCTTAGCATATGAGGAATATTCGAGGAGTCTGGGACTATATTCGATGGAGTTTAGAAGGATGAGGGGGGATCTGTTGAAATTTTCAGAATAATTAATGGCCTGGACAGAGTAGACATTGGAAAGATGTTTACACTGGCGGGAGGGACGAGGACCTGAGGACACAGCCTTAAGATTAAAGTGAAGACCAGTTAGAACAGAGATCAGGAGAAACTTCTTTAGCCAGAGAGTGGTGAATCTGTGGAATTCATTGCCACAGAAGGTTGTGGAGGTCAGGTCATTGAGTATATTTAAGACAGAGATAGAGAAGTTCTTGATCGCCAAGGGAATCAAAGGTTACGGGGAGAAAGCAGGAAAATGGAGTTAAAAAAACCTATCAGCCATGATTGACAATAGACAATAGGTGCAGGAGAAGGCCATTCAGCCCTTCGGGCCTGCACCGCCATTCAATATAATCATGGCTGATCATTCCTAATCAGTATCCTGTTCCTGCCTTATCTCCATAACCCTTGATTCCACTATCTTTGAGAGCTCTATCCAACTCCTTCTTAAATGAATCCAGAGAGTGGGCCTCCACTGCCCTCTGGGGCAGAGCATTCCACACAGCCACCACTCTCTGGGTGAAGAAGTTTCTCCTGAGCTCTGTCCTAAATGGTCTACCCCGTATTTTTAAGCTGTGTCCTCTGGTTCGGCACTCACCCATCAGTGGAAATATGTTTCCTACTGCCAGAGTGTCCAATCCTTTCATAATCTTATACGTCTCAATCAGATCCCCTCTCAATCTTCGAAACTCAAGGGTATACAAGCCCAGTCGCTTCAGTCTTTCAGTGTAAGGTAATCCTGCCATTCCAGGAATTGACCTCGTGAGCCTAAGCTGCACTCCCTCAATAGCCAGAATGTCTTTTCTCAAATTTGGAGACCAGAACTGCACACAGTACTCCAGATGTGGTCTCACTAGGGCCCTGTACAGCTCCATAAGCACCTCTTTGCTTCTATACTCAATTCCTCTTGTTATGAAGGCCAGCATGCTATTAGCCTTCTTCACTACCTGCTGTACCTGCATGCTTGCCTTCATTGACTGGTGTACAAGAACACCCAGATCTCTCTGTACTGCCCCTTTACATAAATTGATTCCATTGAGGTAGTAGTCTGCCTTCCTGTTCTTGCTACCAAAGTGGATAACCATACATTTATCCACATTAAACTGCATCTGCCATGCATCTGCCCACTCACCTAACTTGTCCAGGTCACCCTGTAATCTCCTAACATCCTCATCACTTTTCACCCTGCCGCCCAGCTTTGTATCATCAGCAAATTTGCTAATGTTATTGCTGATACCATCTTCTATATCATTAACATATATTGTAAAAAGCTGTGGTCCCAGCACGGATCCCTGCGGTACCCCACTGGTCACTGCCTGCCATTCCGAAATGGAGCCGTTTATCACTACCCTTTGTTTCCTATTAGCCAACCAATTTTCAATCCAATCTAGTACTTTGCCCCCAATACCATGCGCCCTAATTTTACTCACTAACCTGTGTGGGACTTTATCAAAAGCTTTCTGAAAGTCCAGGTACACTACATCTACTGGATTTCCCTCGTCCAACTTCATAGTTACATCCTCAAAAAATTCAAGAAGATTAGTCAAGCATGATTTCCCCTTCATAAATCCATGCTGACTCTGTCCTATCCTGTTACTACTATCCAGATGTGCAGTAATTTCATCCTTTATAATAGACTCCAGCATCTTTCCCACAACTGAGGTCAGACTAACTGGTCTATAATTGCCTGCTTTCTCTCGCCCACCTTTCTTAAAAAGTGGTATAACATTAGCCACCCTCCAATCCTCAGGAACCGACCCCGAATCTATTGAACTCTAGAAAATAATCACCAACGCATCCACGATTTCCCGAGCCACCTCCTTCAGTACCCTGGGATACAGACCATCAGGCCCTGGAGACCTATCAACCTTCAGACCTAACAGTCTCTCCAACACCAAATCCTGGCAAATATAAATTCCCTTAAGTTCAGGTCCTTCAGCCACTGTTACCTCAGGGAGATTGCTTGTGTCTTCCCCAGTGAACACAGATCTGAAGTACCCATTTAATTCCTCTGCCATTTCTTTGTTCCTAGTAATATATTCCCCTGTTTCTGTCTTCAAGGGCCTAATTTTTGTCCTAACCATTTTTTTGCCTTGCACATACCTAAAAAAGCTTTTACTATCCTCCTTAATATTCTTGGTCAGTTTACCTTCGTACCTCATTTTTCCTCTGCGTATTTCCTTCTTAGTAATCCTCTGTTGCTCTTTAAAAGCTTCCCCGTCCTCAGTTTTCCCACTTATCTTAGCTATGTTATACTTTTTCTCTTTTAACTTTATATGTTTCTTTACTTCCCTCGTCAGCCACGGCCGCCTATGCCTCCTCCTGGGATCTTTCATCATTTTAGGAATGAACTGATCCTGCAACTTCTGCATTATACACAGAAATATCCACCATTGTTCCTCCACAGTCATCCCTGCTAAGGTATTGCACCATTGAACTTTGGCCAGCTCCTCCCTCATAGCTCCATAATTCCCTTTATTCAACAGAAGTACTGTCACTTCCGACTGTACCCTCTCCCTCTCAAATTGAGTGATGGAGCAGACTTGATGGGCCAAATGGCCTAATTTCTGCTGCTATGTCTTGAATATGAGAATATGTTGAATATGAGAATATGTTGAATATGAGAATGATGGGTTATTACTGATTGTAACTGCAGATATGTATGCTGGTCAATAAGAATGAAAATGTCCTTTAGCCTGGCCGATCGTAGTTAAGCTGTGGATAGCATTAATTTGGAATGACAAAAGATTTTCAGTTCTGGAGAGATGCCACTGGACTTGAAACATTAACTCTGCTTTCACTCCACAAATGCTGCCAAACTTGTTGAGTTTCTCCCAGTAATTTCTGTTTTTGTTGCAAAAGGTTTTCAAAATTGGTAACCACATTGAACTGAGTCAACATTTTCAGCATGTCAATATTAGTGCTAAAGTTGGAGTCAATGGAACGTAATTTATGTACTTTGCAAGATTGCATTTTATAATGGATGTAATTGCTAAAATCATGACTGCAATCTTATTCCAGATTATTGTAAAAGAGGTTTTAGCATTTGGAACATTTTTACTGACCAGTGCTTTCATTTGTTTTAGAATTATTTATTTACCTTTTCTCTTAAACTCCTTGCAAAAGGAAATAGGTGGATTCAGCAATTAATTTTGTAAAGCACTTGTCACCCTGATTACGAAACGCGGTCACCATCATTTTGGTAAAAATGGGGACACAGTCTTTCCTCACTCCCACCGACCTCAACAAACACAATAATCTGGTGTGTTGGACAACTCCTCAGAAAGAAATGGAGGTGGGAGGACAATTAGAGACTGACTATAACATTGTACTCCTAGAAAATAAATCTGCAACTTAAAAAAAAATCAAACCTATGTGAAAGTGGCGCATTTTGATATGCTGAGCTGGGGAGCTCCATGTTCTACTCTTCATACCTAAACACTTTTTCATGTCACTTTTCCCTTTCATAAAACATTTCTTTTGACCAGGTGTTTTGTCACCCTGATATTATCTCTTGTTCCTTTTGTATGCATTCATTCCATTACACCTCCAAAATACCTTTGGATGATCTTCTACACATTGAACTCATCATGTAAATATGTGCTTTGTAAAATGCCATACCAGGTAACTGAGTTTATTCAAGGAGGCTTTCAATCTGGGAGAATAGCAAGGAATAATTTAACTGTTACAACTTCTAAATTGGGAGGTCCACAGTATAATCAAATAACCTAGTTAAGGGTGGGAATTACTGTGTAGTGGTTGGGGATAGAAGGTTCAAGTCCAGCCTGCCCCTCACTGGAGGATAGTAAATCTTTTACATCTGCCAAGCAAAATAACTTCTGCAGCTGTCTCCTATTTAGCATTTATTTTTGGCAGTCAGTGCTCCAGTACATTATCCTGATTGCAGTACCTTCACCATTTGTCAGCATGTGGGACATAACACCCACAGTAGTAAATGGTCAACCATTTGTCTAAGTTATTACAGTAAGTGCTAAATATTTCAAAAGTAGGTGGATTCAGAAATGTTGAAGTCTACATTATTTATGTTCTCTTTAAATCATATGTATGGATACAACAGCTAAAGTTTGAGGCATATTTTTAATTTCATTTATGGACTTAATGATTTTCAAACTTGATGGTTGGTGACGTCTTTTTTTCACTTGGAAACTAAAAGCAAAACTTCCAGTTTTTTGCTCAATGAAAGCTTAACAAGAATCACCAAAAGCCAAAAGATGTAGGTTGAAATGAAATGAGAGAATAGCTGACATGGATTAGAAGTTGATAGGCTCTTGATGACCAGATTGGCCACAATGGGCTGAAAGGCCTCATTTGATGTTGAATTACCCACTGGCTATGTAGGATGGTTAGATAAGTTGGCTGGACAGCTGGTGCATAATATAGACTAACATTGACAGTGCAGATTCATTTTCTACACTGTGAAGGTCCTGTCTTCTTATCCATGCACCTTCACTGAGGGATAGTGATGATGATCTTTCCCCCTCTCTCTCTCGGATCAGAGAACAGCCTCTGGGATAATGACAACTTCACTTTCTTTTACTCTATGACTCAAGACTTGGAATATCCAATTTCTCCTCTAACTAAAAGATAACATTTTTACTGCTTTGTTCACCTGATCTTGGTATACAGATTAACTTAGGGACGGCTCGGTGGTTAGCACTGCTGAACCACAGCGCCAGGGACCTGAGTTCAATTCCAGCCTTGGTCGACAGTCTGCGTGGAGTTTGCATATTGTACCCATGTCTATGTGGGTTTCCTCCGGGTGCTCCGGTTTCGTCCCACAATCCAAAGATGTGCAGTTTAGGTTAATTTGCTTTGCTAAATTGCCCATAGTGTTCAGGGATGGATGCTTAGGTTAGATGCATTATTCAGGGGTAAATGTTGAATAATGGGGAATGGGTTTGGGTGGGATACTCTTCAGAGGGACGGTGTGGACTTGTTGGGCCGAAGGGTCTGTTTCCACAACGAAGGGATTCTATGATCTGTGGAATTAAGAGAAAGTGAGGACTGCATATGCTGGAGATCAGAGTCAAAATGTGCGCTGGAAAAGCACAGCAGGTCAGGCAGCATACGAGGAGCAGGAGAGTCAACATTTTGGCCATAAGCTCTTCATCAGGGATGTCGGGGCAGGGGTGCCAAGGGGGCTGAGAGGTAAATAGGATGGGTTTAGGTCTTGGGGGAAGTAGCTTGGAAGGTGATAGTGAGATGCAGGTGGGGTGTGATGGTGATAGGGCAGAGAGGAGGGTGGAGTGGATAAGTGGAAAGGAAGATAGACAGTTGGGGCAGTTCAAGAGAGCGGTGCTGAGTTAGAGGATTGGATCTGGGATGAGGTGGGGAAGGGAGGATGAGGAAACTGGTGAAATCGACATAGATGCCATGGGAGGGTCCCAAGGCGGAAGATGAGGCGTTCTTCTTCCAGGCATCGGCTGGCTTGAATTTGGTGGTGGAGGAAGACCAAGACTTGCATGTCTTTGACAGAGTGGGAAGGCGAGTTGAAGCTGTCAGCCATAGGGCAGTGAGATTGTTTTGTGCATGTGTTCCGGAACTGTTCTCTGAAACATTCCATGAGGTGGCATCCTGCCCCTCCAATGTAGAGGAAACCACATTGAGCGCAATGGACACAGTAGATGAGGTGTTTGAATGTGCAGGCAAATCTCTGCCAGATGTGGAAGGATCCTTTGGGGCCTTGGAGGTGAGGGGGGAAATGTGGGTGTGGCAAAAATGAATTATGAGCAGAAGTAAACCATTTGGCTCTTCTGCCATTCAATAGGATGAAAGCTGAACTAGTTTCAAATTCCGCATTCACCTTATCGTAGATAACCTTTAATTCCCTTGCCTAATAATAATTTATCTACCGCCACTACGGTGGCACAGTGGTTAGCACTGCTGCCTCACAGCGCCAGAGACCCAGGTTCAATTCCTGCCTCGGGCAACTGTCTGTGTGGAGTTTGCACATTCTCCCCGCGCCTGTGTGGGTTTCCTCCGGGTGCTCCGGTTTCCTCCCACAGTCCAAAGACATGCAGGTTAGGTGAATTGGCCATGCTAAATTGCCCGTAGTGTTAGGTGAAGGGGTAAATGTAGGAGAATGAGTTTGGGTGGGTTGCTCTTCGGAGGGTCGGTGTGGACTTGTTGGGCCAAAGGGCCTGTTTCCACACTGTAAGTAATCTAATCTAATCTAATAAAACCCTACTTCCACCGACTTCTGTGGCTGAGAGTTCGAAAGACTGTCAAACATCTGAATGAAAACATTTCTCTAACATCTCTTGTATTTGTTATATTTTAATCAAATGGAATCTTTCCTGAATCTAGGGGCGTTTTAAAATTAACACCAACACGTTCACTACCTCACTCGCCATCTCTCAAGAATGAAATCCATCAGAGCCCAGGGATTTGTCAGTCTGAAGCTTCATCAGTTTTCTCAGTATCTTTTCCCTAGTAATTGTAATTTCATCGAGTTACTTCCTTCCTTTCGCCAGCTGATTTTATAGTGAAGACAGAAGCAAAACTATTGCTTATTTCATCCATCATTTCCTTACTATTATTAACTCCCTATTCTCACTTTTGAGAGGACATCACTCACTTTACTTTTTTTTCCTTTTTAAAATACCCATAGAAATTTTTGCTTGCTGTTTTCTCATTTCTCACTAGCTTCCTCTCAGACACTAATTTCTTTCTCCGAATTAATCTTTTTGTCATTTTCTGCCAGTCACCTTTTGTGCAATGATGTTGTGCATGATTGAAATGTGTAAAGTTAGGAAGGGCATAAGACAGCAAAGCAACATTTCCTCTTTATGGAGGGATCAGTGGAGTGACCAGGTGACATAGATTTCAGGTCAAGGGTCAAAGGTTTAGAGGACATGAGAGGAAATTTTTTTTCACTGAGGGCAGTGGGAACCTGGAAATCACTGCCTGTAAGGGTGGCAAAGGCAGAAAGTCCCATAACATTTAAGAAGCATTTAGATATGCACTTCCAGTGCCAAGGCATATAAGGCCATGAGGCAAGTGTTGGAAAATGGGGTTAAAATAGTTAGGTAGCTGTTTTGACTAGCATGGACATGATCGTCCCAAGAACCTGTTTCTGTGGTCTCTGTGACTGACTCTACATGCTTTTTCCTTGTATTTCCTTATCGACTTCAGTTAACCAGAAATGATGGGGCCTCGCCTTTGGAATTTTTCTTCATAATAGGAATATGCTTATTCTGAGTGTTTAGAAAAGCAGCAGCAGACATTAGATTTTTCAAAAGAGTTATCCCCAAGTCTTGGAAACCAGTTTGCTCTACTGAGCTCAACTTTCATGGCCACATACTTGCCCATGCTTTAAGTTTAAAATAAGAGGTTACAAAAATGCAGAATAAAAACCGAAAGAACTGTGGATGCTGTAAATCCAAAACAGAAATTGCTGGAAAATCTCAGCAGGTCTAGCAGCATCTGAGGAGTGATATTAGTTAATGTTTCAGGTCAAGTGACCCTTACTCAGAACATTGTAGGTCATGCATTCTGAGCAAGGGTCACTTGACCTGAAATGTTATCTCTGATGTTGCCAGATGTTATGCTGCCAGACCTGTTGAGCTTTTCCAGCAATTTCTGTTTCCACCTTCAATTTTGAAGTATTTTATTAAGTATTGTGACTTATCCTAACACAGTGAGTTTTGGAGTTTTGGGCATTCCAAAAATTGAGGGTGAATGTCTCCTTGGGGTGGGGATAAAAGGGAAGCAGTCTTCACTAAATGACTATTATATTTGCAAGTAATTTGAATAGACATTTATCCAGGTGTAGTAGTGGATCAAAGCATCGAGAAAGGTAACTCTGTCCTTGTGTTGGGAATTTTTCAGGCTAATGTGTTCTTTTGACTGGTGGCCTTGAAATTATCCTCCAGGAATCCCAGAAGCATTTACTTTCCTTCTGTAAATTTTAATCCCTCCTGCATTTTCCTAGTATTCCAACAGTTTGTCTTTTGCGGGTTATTACAAAGTTGCCTGATCCTGACCTTGTCTTACATCCGTACATGTAAACTCATTTTGGGATTAGTGAATGCTGATAATTAATGGGAGTCTCAACTGACACCCTTTCCTAAGGCTAAGGCACTTGGGCCAATTTCCGTCTCTAAGTGAAATAAACCAACTGCCTGCAGGGCATCAAGTTTGGTATTTTCTGGATAAGCTTTTGTTGCTACTTTGTTTCTGCAGGAATTGCAGAAATATTTACTTTCTTTCTATAACATTCAGCTGTTCCCTCTATCCCAATGCACACTATCTGGATTGTTAGGATGGTGTGAACTTCCATAGAGTATTTATTAGTTTTGATCTTATTTCTTGTCTGTTTTTTTTCAGTAGAAGTACCAGCTCGGGTATTGGTGTTAGTTACCTATTTCTGTCTTCACAGAGTAGCCTTCATATGTAAATAGTGGAAATACGTTTGAGATCTATAGTGATGCATCCAAATAAATATAATGTGAAGTAGTGATATTGTTTACCTCTGAAAGCTTCCTCTGACTCTGAAGTAATTAAGTTAATGGATGATAACCATCTAATATGCATTGCACTTGAAAGCATTTTGACTTTTCAGGGTCTATTTGAAGAAATATGGCACCTCCGACACCTTATGGCTTACTGCAGACATAATTCAACCAAGTAATTCTGTTTCTTTTAGAATATGAAATGTTTCAAACCTTTTTTAAAAATGATATCCACGTACTCCGCTACTTCCACAACGTTACATATTCTTCTTTGTAATGTACAGTATTATTATTTCATTTTAAGAATAAAGAAAATCGGAAACAGAGAATCCCTTTCAAAAGGTTTGTACATGTTATTCTTGTCTGTAAGTAAACAAGGTCTGTCCTGATAGCAAACTAATTTTCTCTTTTTCAAGCAAATAATAATTGAATTGAAATTGCAATGAAATATTCTGGAAGGACAAACGGAAAAATTCAATGTGCTGCAAACCTCTTGGCTGCTCTTGGTGGCTTTGGATTCTGCTTGCTTTTCTTCATGTAAAAATCAAGATGGGATGGATAACTGAGAAGAATGCTGAATTAACTACTTGTAAATTCTAGGAGTTTATTTTTACATATTCTTTGGGACACATCTTTTCTTCCTTTTTCTGCCATTTACATCTGGTTGTGACAGGACTACAGAGCTGAGATCTGATCCATTGATTGGGGATTTGCTTTGTTCTGTCCACAGTATGCTGCTTTGGCTATTCAGCAAGCAGGTAGTCACCAGATTAGCACCCCTAATTCAATTATACTTGATGCTGCTTTTGGCATGCTCTCCTATGTTCATTGTACCAGTTGGTTCTCTGGTTTGAAGATAATTGGAGCAAGGGTTATGCTAGACCACCAGATTATAGATTGTGATGGTACACCATTCTTCTGCAGCTGAGACTTCGCAGTATCTCATCAATTCTCAGTTTTGAGCAGCTAGATCTGTTCTGGATGTATTTCATTCAGCTAAGAGATCTGGTGGCTTGCAATGTAAAATCCTGCTTTGTCTGTGCTGCAGTGTGGAAGTACAATTTTATTTCTGGCTTCACATTTCAGTCCTTTTTTACAGGAGTAAGCAAATCCTGAAACATACTTTTTGATTCATATCAAGGAAACAACAAAGTTGTTTTTTCAGATGACCATCTTTCCTTTGAAACTGGCTCCAAGTTGACTCGTCCCTTTAAACTGTACAGTGAATTTTTTCATGCCAGTATATTTCCTGCTTTATTAAAATTCTGTAGTTTAAGGTGAGCCCTGACCCATGTTTTCCTCTTTCATATTTCTTAATTTTCTTTTAAGACTTTCAGAACAAAAACCGTGCTGCTATCCTGGCAGAGCTCAAACAGGAGAAGAAAAAATTGATAATGCAGAATCAGTCAGCAATGAACAACCCTGGAGCCAGGTATAGTGTACCAGATATTTCCTCCAGGCTGTTCTGCATGGCAGCAAGGAGGTGGAAATGTGTATTCAAGGGACGGCTAGCTCATTTTGCAATGCGTTTTCAGAAATAACCTCAAGCATGCAAACAATATATCAGAAGTTTCAAACTCTTCTATCTGCATTTGTATTAACAAGTAACATGCGAGGATTAAAAAGATGCAGAATGAAAACTGAAATCACTGGAGAAACTCACCGGGTCAGGTAACGCCTGTGGGAAGAAAACAGTGTTAACATTTCAAGTCCGGTGACTCTTCTTCAGAACTTAGTTCAAAATTTTCAGTCCAAATGTTTAGTGCTGTAGCTTCCATCTCATTTAGCTATCAAATGCATCTTAATTGTGTAATCTCAGTTCTTAAACTGAAATCACTTGAAAATTGCCTTACAAATTTAATGATAATGTAACTCCTGCAATTTTTGTTGTTTATTTTTGGATGGTATGAATTGAGCACCTTTATTGTTATATGGCCAGGTTCACTCCAGTCAATATATGATTACAGGTTTATGGATTTACTCCTTTTTAAAAGAAAATGTTAATTCTAGTCTTAACTTTTGTTCTGAGCTTTAATCCTTGTGAAACATTTCATTGACTCTTACATAGCCAGTATTAGAGACAATGTGACTGCTTCATTGGAATACAATTAAAACCCACTGTCAGGAATATTGTACTCATTGCTATCCTACCTCATTTACTTTCATATTAATCTTACAGCACAAAATACATACACTTGAACAAATGCATACATGTTGCAGCACTCATTTGGTTGACAGTCACCACAGGAATTCAGACTGTGATTGGTCATACCTTCAATTTTGGAGTTTAAACAGTGTAGCTACAAATATGTTCCTCCAGTCACGAGGCATTTGGTATTTCCATTAATTTGATAGTTTAAAGCTTTGGCCATAAATACATTTAAGAGCTAATTTTGATTGCCTGTATTTCTTGGAGTTTAGTAAATTGAGGAGAGACCTCATGAAACATAACTTCTTAAACTTCTTAAGCATTTTAAAAGCTGGAAAGATCTCCCCCATTTGAGGAATCTGGACCTAAGGTCTCAACCTTAGAATAGTGGCTCAGCCATTTAGAATGAGAATTCCTTCACACAAAAAATTATGAAAACTTGGAATTTTCAATCTGAGCTGATCGTGCTCAGTTCTTGAAGATATTCTAGTCAGAAATTGATGGACATTTGCATACTCTGGGGAATTTAGGCGATATGGAGATTAAGCAAGAAAGTAAAGTAGAAATAAAAGTAATACAGCACAGGAACAGGCCCTTCAGCCTTTCTAGCTTGCGCTGACACATTTTGCCCTTCCATATTAAAATTAGATGAACAGCCATTATCAAATGATAGAATATGCTTGATGGGTTATGCTGCCCTGATTGGTATTTTGATACAGAGAACAATTATGTCTACCCTTCATAAAACGACTTTTGCATGACCTAAAGGTTTGAATACAGAACTTCTTTTCTCTCATTTCTCCCTCACAGTATCCCTTTATCAAGACCTGCCTTTGCTAAAGATTTTCGAGACCACGCTGAACAACAGCACATAGCCGCACAACAGAAAGCAGCCTTGCAGGTAGTTCTTCACAAGGATTTGCTCAGCTATGCTCATGATGTGGAAAGTGTATTCTCATGTTTGTTTGTTAGTTCATTAACGGAACAAAGGTTATGGATTAGCTTTTCATTTCATTGCGAATTTGCCTGGTATATTAGTACAATTGTACTGTCTCTGCAAATGAACTTCCCCAAATGCACAATTTGATGCAGTGTATGTAAATCACAAAGGCTGAATTTTTAATGGTGTGGTTCTTAAAAATTATCTTTAAAAATGCCCAAGATCAAACTAGTGTAAAATGACATTTCAGAGGTTTTTTAAGGTTATTTGAAAACTATTTATACAGTTAAACAGCATTTTCTGTAGCAAGGTTTTATAGTATATAATGAATGGGCCATTGTGCCTGGAGGTTTTAGGAAGGAGAATAGGGAGATCATGAGACTTGCGATTCCAACAGAAGAAATATTCAACAAGGTTTATCAGTAATTCATTTCTAATGTGTGTAGAGACAAACAAATTGTTAGTCGTTTGGATTGTAAGTGAGACAGAGCTTGCAACATTCAAATTTAAGTGAAAATAACGCTTAAAGGGTACAAAAGATTTTGATCAAAATTTAAGATGTTACACAATTTCACGTCAGAAATAGGCCTGCAATGTATGAATCCAATTTGCAGGACCACAATGTATTTACTACCAACCGCTGTCGCCATCTTTGTAAGAATGCTCGTTATTATGCAAATAATCTACCTCAAGCTATAGCAACCCATGTCAAGAGTTATGACTCTGTTTGTGGTTTGGTGTACAACATGTTCAAGCACCAAAAGAAAGGTCTGCAAATTTCCCCCACTACCCCACCTCCTACTCTGCTACAATTGGATTACATTCCATAGGGAGGAGACAGTGATTCAAAGTTGATTTGTCTCAGCCAGTAGAGAATTCAGAGAGCTGTGAGAAAACAGCTTGTTATATTCACAAGCATTCCAGTCTACCGAGACAAGGGTCAGAAGCCTAGATACACTTCCTTTCAAATCAACATGGAAGACCTCTTCATATCTGAAGGATCTTGAATTAGTTTTAAATATTTGTTCCTAGCAATCTGTGACTGTTTGTTAATAACTAATCTTTCTACATATAAGAAATTATGATCAGGAGGTTTGCACTTTCATGATTGTGGGATATGGGTGTCTGTCTTCTGTTCCTGTAGCTTTTTTGATTTGTTTTATGCACAAGTGCTAAAGATATAATTACAATTTTAATAACTATAAAATGACTCAAAAACTTATAACTTTTAATTATGTTCAGTTGATCCTCATATCCATGCATTGTTTTTAGTTAAGGTAGTAATTTGGGCCCCAATTTGTTTGTTCAAATGTGCACAAAAGATTGAAAAGGAGCACGGTATTCCTCATTGCAGGACCAACCCCTCTTTCCCACCACTTTGAAACAAATTGGCAACTCCTTCATTTCCTTGCTGTGTTTAAGGACTTGCTAATACAAAACAGCAATCTACAAAGCAATAGTCAACCAATTTAGAGTTGTAATTTATAAACCACTTTGAGACATTTAAGGTAGTGATTGATAGATTTCTAATTACCAATAACATAGAGTTGAAGTGATGGGATGTGTCAAAAAAAAATGCTGAAATATTGATCAATCATGATCACATTGAATAGTGGAGGAGCTTCAACAAGCTGAATCATCTACTCAGGATCCTATGCTCCTATATATTCAAAGTGGAGGTGCATTTAGAGTCGCAGCATGGGGAAAGACCCTTTGGTCCAACTTGTCGACACCGACCAGACATCCCATTCTGACCTAGTCCCATTTGCCAGCATTTGGCCCATATCCCTCTAACCCCTGCCTCGTCATGTGAGCACCCTGATGCCTTTTAAATATTGTAAATGTAAATGCCTCCTCTGGCAGCTCATTCCATACATGCACTACCCTCTGCTTGAAAATGTTACCCCTCGGGTCATTTTTAAATCTTTTCCCTCTCACCTTAAACCTATGCCCTCTAGTTTTGAACTCCCCAATCCTAGGAAAAAGACTTCGGCTATTGACCCTTGCTTTGTCCCTCATCATTTTATAAATCTCTATAAGGTCACCCCGCAGTCTTTGACACTTCAGGGAAAAAAGCCTCAGCCTATTCGGCCTCTGTCTGTAACTCAGACTCCAACTGACAACATCCTTGTAAATCTTTTCTGCAACCAGTCAGGTTTACCAACATCCTTCCAGTAGAAGGGCAACCAGAATTGTACACAGTATTCTAAAAGGGGCCTCACCAATATCCTGTACAGTCACAACATGACATCCCAACTCCTATAGTCAAGGTTCTGACCAATGAAGGCAAGTATACCAAACACGCCTGCAATTTCACTTTCAAGGAACTATGCACTTGCATCCCTAGGTCTCCTTGTTCAGCAACACTCCCAGTGGCCTTACTGTTAACTATATAAGTCCTGTGCTAGTTTGCCTTACCAAAATGCAATATCTCACATTTATCTAAATTAAACTCCATTTACCACTCCTCAGCACATTGGCTCACCTGATCAAGGTCCTGTTGCACTCTGAGATAACTTTCTTCACTGTCCTCCACCACCACCTATATTTGGTGTCATCTGCAAACATACTCATCGTGCCTCCTATATGCACATCCAAATTATTTATATAAATTATGAAAAACAATGGACTCAGCACTGATCCCTGTACAAAACACTGGTCACAGGCCTCCAGTCCAAAAAGCATCCTTCCACCACAACCCTCTGTCTCCTATCTTCAAGCCAATTTTGTGTCCAATTGGCTAGCTCACCCTGGATCCAGTGTGATCTAACTTGCTAAGTAGTCTGCCATGTGGAACCTTGTTGAATGCTTTGCTACCGCTCTGCTGCCTTCAATCTTTTTTGTCATATTGTCAAAAAACCTCAGTCAAGCTCGTGAGACACAATTCCCCACGCACAATGCCATGTTGACTATCCTTAATCAGCACTTTCCTTTCCAAATGCGTGTAAATCCTGTCCCTCAGGATTCCATCCAACAACTTACCCATCACTCATGTAAGGCTCACTGGTCTATACTTCCCTGGCTGTTCTTTACCGCCTTTCTTAAATAATGGCACCACATTAACCAACCTCGAGTCATTTGACATTTTACCCGTGGCTTTCAGTGATACAGATATCTCAGCATGGGGCCCAGCAATCTCTTCCCTCGCAAAGTTCTGGGGAACACCTAATGTAAGAATATCACACTATTAAATTATGCATTCGTTTATTTATGTAATCCATGAATTAACACCTATCTATTTCAGATTAAAATGACATATATTGTTTCTGTTAGTGGCATTTAAAATTGCAGTGAAGTTTTGCTGATTCAGTGTTTTGGCTGATAATATTGTAATCCTTTGGTTACCATTTGTAAGTAGTCCTTCAATTTGCTTTTGCACGAAGTGTAAAATTTTTTTCTCTCTCTCTGGGAACAAATTTAGTTTTGTCCTTTACTCTCAATTATTGGATAATGTCTGTTTAAGAAATCTAACTGGTATATTTTCATTTGTTCCTCAGCATGCACATGCACATTCTTCAGGATATTTCATAACTCAGGACTCTGCATTTGGAAATCTTATTCTTCCCGTGTTGCCACGTTTGGATCCAGAATAACCACACAAAATAATGACTATTAAACTGATATTAAGAAAAAACGCAAACAGGGCTTCATTTTTCATACCAGAATGAACACCGATTTAAAGGGAAGAGAACATTTATCGATCTGTTCATTGGTTGATTGTGTCAGTGGACCATGACGTTTCATTGCAGATTTTGCATATGGATATTTTGTACAAGAGAAAAGGAAGCACCCAATCTGTGTTTTAAAATCTGAATACAAAAGTTTGCTTATGTTTAGCTTTTGTGACTGGCCCCAGAATTAAATTCATCGACACAAAGATGCCAAATGTTCTAGAACAAATTAATATTAGCAGATCATAATTTTGTGGATATTTTTAGAACTTCAACAAATGGCAGGGCTTATGCTATGCACCATCTGAATTCAGCATCTGCTGTGAGAAAGGCAGTCTTTGTTGTGTCTGCTTCTCGTGGTTGAATCATTACACAAAATGACCTCAATCTTTACATGCTGCTAATTGGAATTGACAAGCTCCTGCAATCGAAATTGAGTAAATTTAAAAAGATACTGTCATGAGAGGAAATTTACAATAGCTGTTGTCTTATAATATTTGTGTATAAATGTATTCTCTTCAGTAATTCAGTTATGACTGAAATAATATATTTGGCTTTTAGTGAAGCTGTTTAACTCTTAATTGAACCTTCACCAGATGTCCCTCACATAGGGTGGCACGGTGGCTTAGTGGTTAGCACTGCTGTCTCAGCACCAGCGACCCGGGTTCAATTCCCGCCTCGGGCAACTGTCTGTGTGGAGTTTGCTCATTCTCCCCGTGTCTGCGTGGGTTTCCTCCGGGTGCTCCGGTTTCCTCCCACGGTCCAAAGATGTGCAGGTCAGGTGAATTGGCCATGCTAAATTGCCCGTAGTGTCAGGGGTAAAAGAAAACGTAGGGTAGGGGAATGGGTCAGGGTGGGTTGCTCTTCGGAGTGTCGCTGTGGACTTGTTGGGCTGAAGGGCCTGTTTCCTCACTGTAGGGAATTTAATCTAATGGATTTAATTTTGTCAGTAACCTGCTAAAGATGAAATGCAGCTTTTTTTAAAACTGCTTACACAGGAAAAGCTTTGTTAGTTGTACAGTATTTTGTAAAACATCAATAGTATTCATCACTTGTTCCTATGAAAGAGTATTGTTTTCAACTAAGCTTACAATAACTATGGGTAACGATGCTCAAAAACTGTGTCAGGCCATGTTCAGAATTAGTGTTAGTTACTCAGGCTATAAAAAATAGGAAATGTTTGGTGTTTCTTACCAGGTTCGGCAGCATATGGAGAAAGGACCTGTTAACGTTTTTGAGTTTTGACAACCTTTCATCATCAGATAAGATGTAACAGATGTACAGAAACAGGGAAAGTGGGTAGGTTGAGGAGGTTACTTGTTAAATATTTAACTCTTTCTAGTTTTGATTAAATGTTTACTGATGTGAAATTGTTTTCACAGATAATGTCGCACCTGATGAACATTTGTTTTTATTTTAGATTTCCAGTATCTGCAACATTTTGTTTCTGTATTACCTGCTCTAAACACGAGTGAAAGAAATAAAGGGAGAGCTTCAGTGATGATTCAGCATCTTTTTTCTTCTCCTCTTCCTTTCTTCCTCACTCTTTTCTCACCCCCCCCCCCCCCCCCCCGCCCCGCACACACACACACGTGTGTTACTAAACTTGCAAACAAGTGTAATTTCTGGCTTCATCCTAGGTTTGCAGCCTCTTGAGAGTTCTGCAAAAATGGTAATGAAGATTTTGCAGTTGCTTTGGTTAAGGTTAGGGCAAAGAGAAATCTCCAATTAAACCAAATTTCACTGCTGATCACTAACCAGCAAATCTCGCTGATAGTGTGCTTTAGGCAAGGGTGAGATTTGGCATGGCTGTGATTCTTCCTGCTGACACTCATCATTAAAACGTAGCGGCTACTTGACTGAGATCCCAGAGGGTAAATGGCATTGCATAGTTATACTTCAGCAAGGTGTGGAGATCTTCAGGGAAGGAGAGAGAAGAACCCTTCAGACAAAATCAGTTTTAAGGTGAGAAAAGAATGCTAAAGTTTTCATCTCATAGCTTTGTAAGTTATTTTATATAGATGGTTCTGTCTGCTACTTGCTTACTGTTTTCTCCCAAACACTGAGTCGCAAGTTATTAATTGCAGCAAATTCTTTCCTGTTTGTATCATACAAAAACTGTTTGTGCCACATTCATGATTTTAGAACTAGTATTACTTAGAACAGCAAATTAAGTCCTTAAACCCAACTAATTTACAAATGTTCATGCTCCAGACATGCCTCCTCTTATCCCTCTTTTACATATCCTTCTATACCTTTCTCTCTTCATCTTTATCTAGTTTCCTCTTAAATACACTTATGGCATTCACATCAACCAGTCCAGCAAGTTCCATATTCTAACACTTCCAAAATTTCCTAATGCATTTATTTGTGATCATCCGATATTTACAATTTCAAGTTTTGAACCCTAGAAAGCCCTTGTAATATTTTTAAAGGTGTATTTTTAATTTACAACTCAACCATCAGTTTTCTGGAGAAATGTCCCCTAGTCTATTATTAATAATCATAGCCCAGATCATTGTAGCAATGTAATCTGAAAAGTGCAGTTCAGAATCTTACAAAAACTTGGATGGAGTGACTGTGTGATATTTGCCTAGAAAGTTTAAATTTCTGAGGAGTAATTGGTCTATCTGGAAAAAGTTCCCATTTGAGTTACCCAAATCAGAGATCTTTCAGGATTCCAACTTAGTTCACTGAATAGTTAGTCAGGGAAGGTTATAGGGATTAAAAGCTGCTGCAATTCCTGGCTAAGTATAAAAGTGACATACGCGCACTCACCCGGATACCACTATCCCCTACCCCAAACCACACAGTTACGCACCTTGTATGCACAAACATACCCACATTCCTCCACACCCCCACACACACACATGCATACCACCCTACTAATTCCACCTAAACCGAATTGAAACCATCACCTACCCACCCGCCCTCCCAACATAGCAACCCGGCCTGACCTTCCTAGCGATAACATCCCCTGACCTGCCCTCAGCTACCTAACTTTACACAGTTTATAACTTTTCAGAGGTTTTGGAACTTTAAACTTGGAATACAATACTTATTGCTATAAATAAGGGGCTGTGCTTGACCTGCAGCACTGTTGAGTTGAAAGACTCACACATCACGTATGCTCAATGTTTCCCAAGAGCCCTGAATGGGTGGCTGAGTCAAAAACAACTGACCTCTGGGGCAGGGTAAGAGTGAAGGAGTGGAGTGGCATTGCTTCAGTTGGCCCATTGAATGTGACCCAACTTAAAATCAGGTGGAAAACTAAAGAACTGTCCATTTTCTTAAGCAACAATAAAATGTGTGCCTTCTATTCTGGAGAAAGGTCTTTTTACAGATTTACAACATGAGAAGCTAGCTACATTTGTTAAAGACAAATGGAACAGTATTCAAGGAAAACCACTATAAAACATAAGGCAAATCCCTCAGTGATGTCGGTTTGTTAATGCTACGTTTAGAATAAATGCACCTTAAGTCTGACAAAAGTCATCAGATTAAAATGGGAACTGTTGCTTTCTCCACACTGCTGTCAGCCCTGCTGAGTGTTTCCACCACTTATTTCAGATTTTCTGCATCTGCATTCATTTGCTTTTATAAACTTAGCCATTCCTTGTTGTGAAGGTACAACACAAAGGGACAATTTATGTTTCAGTGACTGTACTCATTTTATTTTGTCTAGTTTCATTTTGGTTGACTATGATTTAAAAAGCGGAGTTCACTGTGGGAACATTAGTTTTATGTTCTTTTGTTGCCAGTTGTGTGTGTTCTCTTGGGCATCAGGTGTTTTGTGGTTCATTATAAATGTAAAAAAAATGAGCCTTCAAGCAGAACACAGCATATTAATTAATTCCTTGAGCCCAGCATGCAACCATATCTCCTGGTACAAAAGGGTAATTATTTCAGCAGCCAGTTGAATCATTCCTTCAGGTATTGTGTTTAATGGCATGTCTCATTAAAATTCTGATACAATTGCTGCCCATTTATGTTTTAAATAGTCCAATAAAATTATTTGATTACCACATTAGAATTTTAAAATTTGTTGCATGCATCCAAACTCTGATCCCAATGGTTTGTATTTTGGGCTGTCTGTGAAAGCAAGTGCTCCTGAAAGGCAAAGCCAAAGCAGTAGCAATGGAGAGGACAATATTTCTCAAACTTGTCTAAATGGAACACTTGGTGGCTTCTAGATTGAAGATAGCAGGGTGCTGCAGTGATGTTAGAAATCCATGGATGGGGATTTGTTGGCTGATACTTCGGGGGAAGATAAGTTCTTACTGCACAGCCTGAGAAGATCCGTGAATGATGAATTAATATGGAAAACAATATGAAGTTTTGTTATATTTTTCATGCTAATGGCTTTCAAAGTAAATATCCCTAATATACTGTGGAGTTTTTTTCCTGTATTAGGACTAGTCTCCACTTGGGCCTTATTTTCTATACTAAATTTGAAAAACCTTTTCAGACATTTGTATTGTTACACCTAAGTCAGGAGAGATGAACCGACTTCTCTCTTCACTTTTGAGCTGGTTACAGCAGAGTTTGAATTTCAAAGGGAGGTGATGTTACCACTGTATTTAGTTTCATGTAAGAGATCTGACAGCCAGGTTCCTTGAGTGAGCAATTAGTTTTATTTCTCAAACTCATGCAAGCAAAGATGCAGAAGTTCTAAACAAGATGTTTGAAAGTTACAAGCTTTTCCAGCTACCTGCGAGCACAGGGCTTGGTGAACTGGAGAGTTTTGGATGACCTCCCATTTTATGGAAGGTAGAATGGCGCACAGGTAGTGTCCCTACTCCTGGACTGAGAAGCTTGGGTTCAGGTCCCACCTACTCCAGAGGTGTGTAATAACATCTCTGAACATTTTGATTAGGGGTATACAAAAACAGAATGTGGGAAGTCAGCCTTGAGTACCTTTTTAGCTCCTTTAAGTTTTGTATGTGTTAAATTATCCTATGTCAAAATAAAGAATTAGAGAATTACAGAATTATTACAGCATAGGAGGAGGCCATTGGCCTGTTGTGCCTGCACTAGTTCTTCAAACAAGTATCATCTCCTATTTTCTTCAGCACCCCACCTCCCCTGAACCCCTGCAGAACATTTCTGTACAAATAAGCGTCCAAAGCACCCTTCAATGCTCAATTGAACATGCCTCCACCAATCTTCCCAGTTGTGCATTCCATACTTAACTACTCACTAAGTGAAAATGATTTTTCTCCCAATATTCGCTGAGTGAAAAAAGTTTTTTTCTTCTGGAGGATCAGAGGCTGAGGGATGACCTTATAGAGATTTATAAAATCATGAGGACCATAGATAGATGAATAGCCAAGGTCTTTTCCCCAGCATTGGAGAGTCCAACACTTGAGGGCATAGGTTTAAGGGGAGTGGGGGAAAAGATTTAAGAGGGACCTGAGGGGCAGCATTTTCAGGCAAATGGTGATGGGTGTATGGAACAAACTGCCAGAGGAGTCAATTACAATATTTAAAGGCATCTGGCTGGTTATACAAATAGGAAGTGTTTAGAGGGATAGGGGCTAAATGCTGCCAAATGGGACGAGATCAGTTTAGGATATCTGGTCAGCATGGACGAGTTGGACCGAAGGGTCTGTTACCATACTGTATAAATCTATGTCCCTGTGTAATACCACTGTTCCATAAGATCTCATTGGATATTGTTCTAGCAGGTTGGTTGCAGTTATCGCCTCTCTGTCCATTTTATTTTCCTTTTTGATAAATCTCAATGGGGTCTCATCACAGTATCATTCCAATATTTCGTGCATATATCATAGAGATGTACAGCACGGAAATCATAGATGTCTGCAGCGTGAACACCGGTCCTTTATCCCAACTTGCGTATGCTGCCCAGTTTTCATGACTCGTCCCATTTTCCTGCGTTTGGTCCATATCCCTCCGTACCTATTACCATCCATGTAGCTGTCTAAATGTTTTTTAAATGATGAAATTGTACTTGCTTCCACCATTACCTCTATCAGCCCGTTCCAGACACTCACCATCCTCTGTGAAGAAATTGCCTCTCTGGATGTATGTAGGATGTATGTATGCCTCTCAGGAAGAAGGGCTCATGCCCGAAACGTCGATTCTCCTGCTCCTTGGATGCTGCCTGATCTGCTGCGCTTTTCCAGCAACACATTTTTAGCTCTGATCTCCAGCATCTGCAGTCCTCACTTTCTCCTCTCCTTAAACCTATGCCATGTAGTTTTAGACACCCTAACCATGGGGAAAAGCTATCAACTGTCTACCTTATCGATGACTTTCATGATTTTATAGACCTCCATAGGGTCACCCCTCAGTCTCTTATGCTCCAAGGAAAAAAGTCTCAGCCTGTTCAACCTCTCAAGATCCTCAGAATATTAGTCTGGGAGCTTTGGATTATTGTATCGATTATGGAGTCATACAGCATGGAAACAGACCCTTTGGTCCAACAAGTCCACCTGACCATGTTCCCAAAGCGAACTAGTCCCATATGCCTTCGTTTAGCCCATATCCCTCCAAACCTTTCCTGCTCACATAATTATCCAAATGTCTTTTGCATGTTCTAACTGTACCTGCATCCACCACTTCCTCTGGCAGCTCATTCCACACACGAACCACACTATAAAAAAGCTGCGTCTCATGGCCTCTTTAAATCATTGTCATCTCACCTTAAAAATATGCCCGCTGGTTTTGAAATCCCCCACCGTGGAAAAAAGACTCTTGCTATTCACATTGACTATGCCTCTCAATAAGATCGCCCTTTATCAACTACACACCAGTGAATAAAAGGCCCAGCCTATCTTTAGAACTCAAACCTTCCATTCCCAGCAACATCCTGGTAAATATTTTATGACGCCTCTTCAAATGATATAATTGTGCATTTTCTTTTGAAAGTAATCTGGTCAGTCTCACTTATTGGCTTTGTCCACCTTTGCTATCACTTTAAATCTGTCTCTATTGACGATCAACGCTAGAAACAGATGATTTTATTTATTTATTCTTTCTAAACCCTTCAATATTTTAAAGCACCTCCATCAAATAGCCCCTTACCCTTCTCTGTGAGGAGAACAAACCAATCTTCAATCCCTCTTTTCTGGAAAGATTCTGGTAAATCTTTCCTGGAACCCTCCTAACATTTATGTCTTGGCTGAAGGGAAATGTAGTACTTGTGTTTTATATATAAAACACACTACTTGTGTTTTATATAGGTATAGCAATACTCAGTAGCTTTTTTACTATATAATAGGGTTGATCTATGATGAGTAGTAATCTCACTGAAACATTCAAGATTATGAAGGGGCTTGACAACAAGCCATTGTTTCCACTGGCTGTGGAATCTAAAACAAGGGGTTACAGTTTCAGGATAGTTTGATCATTTAGGAATGAGACAAGATTTTTTTTCATTGTGAAACTTTGGAATTTTCTACCTCAGAGTTTTAAACTCTCAATTATTGGATATGTTTAAAACCAAAGAAGGATTTTTAGTCTCAGGGAATATGGGGAACAAGTGAGAAAGTGGAGCTGAAGCTCAGGATTAGCAATGATCATGATCGACAGACCACAGTCCACTCTTATTCCGACATCTTACAGTCTTATGCGCTAACCTTTTAAAACTTTAAGACATTTGGTTTGACAAAAAGTAAGCACCATCTCTTAACTGGTGCTGGAGGGTTTGTTGTCATTTCTGTTGAACATCTAAATTCGAGCGATTCCTACTTTATCACCATGCCATTGCCATTACCTCCCCATATTTCCTGGCTTCATCCCTGTCTCCTCTTTTGAAAGCTTATCCATGCTATTATTATCCCTGGATTTCATAACTGATCTAGACTCTTGCCACATTCTGTTCTGAAGAAGGGTCACTAGACTCCAAATATATCATCTTAGTGCGCTATTTTCTGTGGGAGACAATTCAATTTCAATGTAGGATATGTTTGGCAGAAAAAAATAGTTTCAGCAGAAAGGCCAGATATTCCAATGACCAGATAGCTGTCAAAGCAACATAGGCTGGGCTTAGAACCCTATGGAAAGCACTATGCAGCTGACCCTGGGGAAATTACCTGGGAAATTGAGAATTCCAATGAGCAATTATCCTCTATCAGAATTCCTCTTAAAAAGCCCCAAAACATCAGAATTCAGAGGGTTAGCGAAGAAAAGTTGGAGGAATAAAAAAAATTGTAGCTGTCAACCCAGCACTGACTTTCCTTCCCTATTCCCCTTCCCCCGCCTTCAAACTACAGCCCTGGGACAATACATATCCATTCCTTGATCCGATTCAGCCAGATCAACCTCCATGCAACTGAGCCAATACTCACGCCGAACCCAACCTGACATTGCCCACGCCCCCTCACAAGTTGATGCCAACATAGTAGATCCCTTCAGCCCACTTTGACATTCCAATTCATAACATCCAACAACAACCACACACCCCCACCCCCAGGCGCGTGCACACACACTGACATAAATTTTTCCTAAGCACTCATCCACTTGCATGGCCCTCTACACACTTCCACCTCGCTCATCTACCTCACCCACCTGCCCTATCCCCCCTCAACCTCACATTCTTGCCCTTTTCACAATAACCTTCAAAGTATCTGCTGGATACGGACCTCAGAGTATGGCTATTAAAGGGGCTGTTGCATCCATGCTGATCCTCTACATTTCTAGATTGTAGATTTGTAATAGGAATTTCCTTTTCCAAGAATCTCTAGTGCAATAGTCAACTAAAGGTAACTGAATATTTTAAAATTCTGATTAGAATTTCAGAAATTGTGTTTCTGAACTTAGTTGAAAATATTACAATGAAGGTATGTTATAGAGATTCGGCTTGAATTAACAATGATTCATGGAGTAATTGGAGAGAGACTATTTGCTCTGATGGGACAGACCAGAAGAGGATGGGAGATATGGCCTTAAAATTAGAGTGAGGTTGTTTGAGGAATGCCAGGAAGCACTTCTCTCCATAAAAGAGTAGGGAAATTGGGAACCCTTACAAAAGGTCGTTGAGGCTGAGAGGAAGGAGCAAGCGAACATTACAAAGTTAAGAATGAAAGTTATTTACCTTAAGCAGCTGTATAAAAGTTTCCAGCACCAAGCTGAGTCAGTGAATGTGAGATATAACTCAACAGCTGCAACTTCTATATCAACTTAGTAACCAAGTCAGCACTAATGTTGTGGAGGATAAATTCCTGGTATGTTGTATGATATGGCCTTCTGGAACAGTCCATTGAGAAACCAACTAGGAATCAGGCTACTCAGATATTGTGTACAATGTGAAAGGATTGACTGATTAATAAAAATGCCTTAAACGATTCTTACAGACCAATAGGAGCCCTGCTTGACCTTTCTTGTATAATCAAAAATGAAAAGTGAATTTACAATGTAGTTTGGGGAAAAAAGGAACAAGGAGATGCTTTTGTAACCACATTTTTATTGTGTCCCAAGAGTGTTTATATTAAAATGAATCAGATTTCCAGCATCTCTAGTGTTTTGCTTTTAAGTTATTACAATGAATACTTTAATATTTTGCAATGTGCCCATCTATAAACAGTTTAATTCATTCATTATTTATGGGATCATCTTGTGTCTACTTTGGATGCCATATTTACCTAGATCATTACAGTTTAAAAGTATTCCTTATGTTATAAATTATTATTTTTCCTTTGCCAGGTGACACAAATGTGTAATTGTATAGTTATCTGTTTTTGTTAAGAAAACTAATCGGTCTTTAAAATGGCTGCCAGAAGTCACAAGACTACCCTTGAGGATTCAGCTGGTATTGGGATCAGACTACTTGTCCTAAGAATAAATCACAAGAAACCTTTTGAAATTCAATGAACACTTCTGAGGGTGAACAAAACCCCAAAGGCACCGTTTCCTCATATTAGCTCTTCCAGTCTCACCAAAAACCCGATAGGATGACAGCCATTCGAGTTAACGTCTGAAATAGTTAAGTTAAATTACTTTGACCAAAAGACAAGGTCTACACCTATCCTTGCCCAAATACTTACTAAGGAAACAATAATGTGACAGTTTTGGAAGAGCAGCCATTTTAAGTTTTGATCTTTATAAAAGTCTGGCTGTGAGCAATCATTTTGTGCAGAAATCATGAGAGAAATATCTTTAAGCAGTCATTTCTCAATACAAGAGATACAGAGGGCAGTGTCTAGCACCACTGTACTGAACCAGGCTACCAAGAACCACAATCCCCACTGCTATCCGAGACCTGATTAACCCTGTGGACCTCTGGGAGCAACCTCTAGCTCGTCGACTGTTGAAGCCATCACAGCTGCTATTGTGTTCAACCCCTTCCCTGCAGAAAGAGTCTTCAAACAAACCAGGGCAGCAACAATAATGAACATTGATCTCATTTTTATCTCCAAACATTATTCTCATCCTTATTTAAACATTTACATTTGTATTTTAGCTAATAACTATTGCGGAAAGTTAAAGTTCTAAACTTACGTAACTATGTATCCTTTTATCTCACTTGCTGTGTTTTTAGTGTGAAAGAGAAGAGGCAATCTCTGGAGTACCAGCCTCTAAATAAAGATCTGTTATTCAAAGGATAAAATAGTGCTGCTGGTTACTCTTAAATTGAAGCATTCAAAAACTAAAAAGGAACTCTAAGAACTCATACAAATTCATAAATTTATAGACTACTTGGCACATGCTTGGAGTAGTTGTGACACTTGCTTTTATTTGATGGTTACAGACATTGGCAGCCATATACAGTAACAAAATATTCATTTGTGTTAATCTGAATTTTGAAAAGTAGTCATGAGAACTATCTCAAATTCTGAATCCCTGCTTAACCATAATAAGTCCCTTCTCTTGAGGACTAGTCTCGCCCTCAAAATATTAAATATCTTTTTCTATCCTGAACAAGATCAGGATTAACTTGATCTATTTTCCAGTCATAACTTATTAAATAGTAAATCAACCAAGACATCATTTAGAGAACTGTATGTCAGCCAGGACATGAGAACTCCCCAGCTCTTTTATGCCGAGAAACAGCTCCCGTGAGATAAAAGTAATCGTCAATATATGCTAAGAGCAGAAAAAAAGTCCTTTCTAAACTACCTGCTTCACTGTACTGAATCAATGTATTTACCTGTAAGATTTGATGTGGCATGCAGCTTTGTGAAAAGCTGGTATAATTGGCTCAAACACCAACCAATATACAACTTGTAAGAAGATTACCCTGTTACCATGGCATCATTGATCATTACTGAATCAAAGTGCCACACAGCTTTATTGTGATATGCCTTTTGCATTGGGAAGATTCACATGCTTTTTAATTAATTCATGGAATGTGAGTATCGCAGGCTTGGGTCAGTGTTTATTGCACAACACTAACTGCACAGTGGGCATTTGGAGTCCACCACATTGCTGTGATTTGGAGTCATGTAGACCAGACCAATAACAATGACATTTGTCCCTTCCTAAAAGATATGAATGAACAAGGGTATGTTTTTACAACAATCAATAACAGATTTATAGTCACTTTTTATTCCAAATTTTTTGTTTGAAAATATCCAGAACGTTAATATAGGATTTTGGATTATTAGTGCAGTGACCATAAACATTACAGCACCACACCAGTCCAAATCTCACACTGTTTCAGAAAAATAGCATTGAGTTAACAGCAGTGATTTCCTCCAGTGACTTGCTTTGTTTAAACTAGGGAAGAGTAACACTCAGATTAACTATAAATTTGTGTTTACAAGTCATGCCAATGTTTAAGATTGTAATTTTAGTGGCTGTTTTATGACCAATCGTGTTGCATCTGCTAAGGGGTGTCCAAATGAAACCTCAAACTTCAATTCTAATTCTAATGAAGATGCCACACTCAAAATTCTATACCCTATCCTGTCATGGTATGTAATAAGGCACAGTAGTTCAGTGCTTGTGACCTTAATCGTATATGGACATCATATTAGACACATTTCTAATTAACTGCACTTCCATTAGTACATTCTGAATGCTGAGAGTTAAAAATTCCAGTCTAGAGACTTAGAACTGTACAGCATGAAAGCAGAGCCATCAGTCCAACTTGTCCAGGCCAAACAGATATCCTAAATCAATCTAGTCCCATTTGTCAGCCTTAGGCCCATATCCCTCTAAACCCTTCCTATTCATATACCTAGCCAGATGCCTCTTAAATGTTGTAACAGTAGCAGCCTCCACCATCTCTTCTGGTAGCTCATTCCATACATGCACCACTCTCTGCATGAAAAAGTTGCCCCTGAGCTCTCTTTTAAACCTTTCCCCTCTCACTTTAAACCTATGCCTTCAAGTTCTGGATTCCCCTACCCTGGGGAAAGACCTAGGCTATTCACTATATCCATGCCCCTCATGATTTTATAAAACTCTGTAAGGTCACCCCTCTGCCTCCGAAGCTCCAGGGAAAACAGGCACAGCCTATTAAGCCTCTCCCTCTCGCTCAAATCCTCCAACCCTGACAACATCCTTGTATACCTTTTCTGAACCCTTTCAAGTGTCACAACATCCTCCCTTTAGGAGGGAGTCCAAAATTGAATGCAGTATTCCAAGAAAATCCTCATCGATGTCCTGTACAGCTGCAACATGATCTCCCAAATCCATTACTCAATCCACTGGCCCAAAAAAGCAAGCATATCAAAAGCCTTCTTCACTATGCTATCTACCTATGATTCCACTTTCAAGGAACTATGAACCTGCACACCAAAGTCTCATTGTTTAGCAACACTCCCAGGACCTTACCATTACGTGTGTAAGTCCTGCACTGATTTGCCTTTCCAAAATGCAAATTTATAAGATTTATATAAATTAAACTCCATCTTTGGCATGTTGGCCTATCTTGTACTTTGAGGTAACTTTCTTCGCTGTCCACTACACCACCAATTTTGGTGTCATCTGCAAACTTACTAACTATACCTCCTATGTTCACAGCCAAAGCATTTATGCAAATGATGAAAAGCAGTGAACCGAGCACTGATCCTTGTGAATGCTTATTGAGGGAGGGCTGCACTGTCAGAGGTGCCACCTACTCACTTGCATGGATGAATAAGATTCATTGGACGCAATTTTAAACAAGATATGAGCAAGCAACACAAGTAGCCCATTTGGTCCTTCGAGCCTGCTCCACCATTCAATAAGTTGATGACTGATCAGAATCTAATCTCAACTCTATATTGCTGCATATCCCTGATAATCTTTCATGCCCTTGATAGTCAAGAATCTATCTATCTCTGCCTGAAAAAATATTTAAAGATCCTGTATCCACTACCTTTTGAGAAAGAGAGCTCCAAACACACTTAACCCTTTGGGGTAAAAAAAGGTTTCTTCATCTCAGTTTTAAATTGGCTCCCCCTTATTTTAAAACTATAAACTCTAGTTCAAAATTGGCAGGATACTAGGAAGCTCAGAAGAACAAAGGGACCTTGGGGCACTTGTCCACAGGTCTCTGAAGGCAGCAGCACAGGTTAATAGAGTAGTTATAAAGGTATGTAGGACACTTGCCTTATAAGTCATGCATGGATTTTACGAGCAGAGAGATCATGCTGGGTACAGACTTTAGTTAGGCCATAGTTGGTGTACTGTGTGCAGCTCTGTTCGCTGCACTATAGGGAGGATGTTTTTGCACTGGAGAAGGCATCGGGGGGGGGGGGTGCTCACAGAAGAGATTCACCAAGTTGGTGATGGTGCCTGGGATGGGGGATTTTGGCTATGAAGAAAGACTGAATAAACTCAGATTGTTCTCTTTAGAGCAGCAAAGGTTGAGTGTACCTGACTGAGGTGTATACGATTATGAGGGGCATGCGCCAAGTGAATAAAAAGCAGTGGTTCCCCTTAGTTGAACCTTCAATAACAAGGGAGCATAATTTTAAGGTGAAAGGCAGGAGTTTTAGAGGGGATTGGGGAATTTTCTTTCACCCAGAGGATGTTGGGAATCTAGAATCACTGTCAGGAAGATTAGTTAATGCAGGAAATCTCGCAATCTTTAAAAAACTTTTAGATGAGCACTTAAAATGACAGAATATGTCAGAGGGGCTGAAAGTGGGTCAGGTGGAGTTTTACAATAGTTCTTTTGGTGAAGATTCAGTGTGCTAAAGGCCCCTCTGGACTGTATGATTCTCCCACAAGAGCAAACATCCTTTCAATATCAACTGATCAAGTCTCTTCAGAACCTTGTATGTTTCAGTTAAGTCACTTCTGAGACACCCTTGACCCAGCACCTAGGAATTTCATTTGCAACCACAGAAATATCGATCTCTTCCCCTTTCAATTGAATTCCCTATTACTATAGTCTTCCAACACTTACGCCTCTCCTATACACCAAACCCAACAATGGTGCAACGAATTTGGGTGCTGCTCATTTCCTTTCATTCCCCTCAACAGTATCCAAAGCGATATATTTGTTTTGCAGGAAAATAGCCACAGGAGGTTCCTGCACTCCCTCCCTAGCCCTCTTAACCTGTCTGCCTGAGGATTCTCAGCCCATGAAGTGACCACCTCTCTCTTTGTGCTATCCACAACACTCTCTGATGGACAGATGCTCCTCAATGACATCAGTCATTGCTCCAGCTCCAAAACCCAGGCTTCCAGGAGCTGTAGCTGGAGACAGGTCTTGCACATGTTCCAGTCCCTGGCACTGGAACTGGGTGTGACTTCCGACATGGAACAGGAGGAGCACACCACAGCTTTGAGCTCTCCTTCCATGCTTTTCTCCTTTAAAATAAGCCGTTGGATTGCCCTTAAAATCAAATAATATTAATTATTCTTCTCTGGTCCTCTGGACTATTGTCCTTTCAAACTTTAAAGCCAAAATAAAAACCTTACAAACTATAAGCAATAAAAATGGTATAAATACTCACCCAAATCCACTCACCCAATCACTTCCACTTGCTTGCATCACTTTTTGAATCCTGATGTCTCCTCAGGGGTTCCATCTCTAGATTCAGTGATAGATCACTGCTCCCCACCAGGTATACTCTCTCCATAATCTCTGTTGCTCTGGTCTCATTGCACTGCTGCTTTTAAATGGTTCTCTTCAGTGCTCCACTCAGCTGCCACTTAGATGGAGTCAAACAGATTCTGTACCATCAGCTTGAAGTTACCAGAGTTTGAAGCAGAATTTAAACTCAGCTGTTTCAATACCAGCAGACAGCTTGCCATGGTTGGAGTCTGTGAGAATCAGACAAGCTCATTTAAAACATCAAGGTCCAGGACACAAGGTCCAAGGGCCAGGTGGGCATGCAAATCACCATGAAGCTTAGTTTCAGGGAATAATGTATCCTGAGAAATAAAAATGTTTATTGTTCAGCAGAAATGACTTGAGTGAATACACAACTGCAGAATGAATACAAGAGAAAGTTTCAACACAAAAAGATGCTAAAGACATCTGCTTGTACACTCCCAAGAATATTCCTCATCATCTATGGGAAAAGTAAAGTCACAGCAAGCAAAATGGGTTGTATCACCAGTGACAGATCTGACACAATGGTGCTCAGGACCAGTAACTGTTCTTAAGATAAATGAAGAACTATGATTGTGTGTGCATCTCACTCAGTTAAACAGTGAGTTAGAAAGGAAATCCATCCTATCTCATCTGTTCCATTTAGTAAATGTACAAGCCACCTGTACCACATCTTGGAAGTCTGCGCCAAATACTCTGGAAGCTGTCATGATACCTACATCCCTGAGAAATTTCAGATTCATGTATCAATTCAAGGTCTGGATGCCTTACAAGGATGCCTGTTGGCAGACAAGGGCCACCCTCTGCAACAATGGTTGATGACTCCGTAATGCAATCCCCTCTCTGAAACTGGGTGTAGATACAGTGCAGCTGACTTTCCCACTCGGACTACAGTGGAACAGACAGTAGGCCTCCTGAAGATGACGTTAGATTGGTGTAGGATGCCTTCAGTATTGATGAGAGTGAGCATGGTGATGTCGGGGTGAGGTGCATTCATAATGAGGTGAGCAGTGGAGAATTTTATGAGATAACCTGCTATAATTCCTGGAGAGAAACCTTCATTGAAGCTCCCAAAACTAAAACTTAATTGATCTTTGATGAATTTCAGCCCATTGTTTTTGGTTTATGTTGCAATCGGTAGAGTGGTGGCACTGAACTGACAGTGTTTTCCTCCCACCTCAGTCGTAACTTTTATAATGTTAATTTTTTTTTAATTAAGCAAAAAGTAAACTACTTGAATAATGTAGCAAGAAACCTAGGGTGAAGATGTGGTATAATTATCATGAAGATGTAACCGATTTTGATATCAGCAAGAGGGTAGCCACTAATCTGAAATGAGCATGTGAAGAGAGAGGAGTCTTAGACATTGCAAAAGAGAGCTGTATTTGAGATACTGTTGCATACAGATGTAAGCAAAGGAGCATTACATAAAGTATAGAAGAGCCTTACTTAGCGACAAAGAGTAATTAGCTTCAGAAGCAGAGTATGTGGAGACACCCAGAACCTGTTAAACTCCAAACCGTTGGATTGTATTGACTTAAAGCATCAGGTAAGGCTACAATAATTCGCCCACAGAAATATTTAATCGCAGCTTGCCTGGTTCTTAAATCTGAATCATCTGGTGATTGTTCTAACAGTGGAAAGTTGTTCCTTGTTCACTCTATCAAAACCCTTCAAATTTTGAATTCTTCCTTTAAATCTCCCTTAAATTTATCTTCAGAGCAGAAAGGATTATCTATGTAAGAATTGCACTGTGACTCATTACTTAAATATATAATGGCATTATGTCTGTTGTTCATTATTTGGACAATAAACTAACTTAGTACTTGATATCTAAGATAAGCTTTCTTCAATGGTCACCTCTGGACCTTTCAAGATCCATTCTTGTTCCTCTCTTATTCTTTGATTTGCTGTAGCTCCTTAGAAACATCCTGCACAGTCATTGAGCCTGTATGTGTACTGACAACACCTAACATTACCTCCCTGACAATGTGCTCCCTATAATTGACCTTGACTCTGATTACTTTCATAGATTTTCTGCAAATGTTCCGCATATTGTCCACCTGTGAGGGCAAACAAAGCCTAGGCTTAACAAAGCTATGAAGCCTCGGTGAAAAGGGGATGATTTTTCCACCAGGGCAACTTACTCCATTATTTCAACTTCCAGTAACCTCTCTGCCACTTCCGGAGAGGGTAAAGTCACTCCCTTACTCTCTAGGATGGTACTTAAACTCACATCCTTCTGACTCAGAGACAGTTGCCAACTGACCCTCAGTTGGCAAAACATGGACTGCTGGGCTCCTTTAAGCTGGGAGCTCCTGCCTGTACTTTCAGATTTTGCTGAGAAATTCTGCTTGGTTACAAAGATGAAAATAAATATCCATGATATCTAGGGAAAATAGACATTGCAGTACAAAGATGAAAGTGAAACAAAAAACAGGAATTGCTGGACATACTCTGCAGGTCTGGCAGCATCTGTGGAGAGAAAGCAGAGTTAATGTTTCAGGTCAAGTGACCTTTCTTCACACCTGGACCTATAATGTTGACTCTGCTTTCCCTCCACAGATGCTGCCAGACCTGCAGAGTTTTCCCAGCGATTCCTGTTTTTGCTTCAGATTTCCAATATCCACAGTTGTTTTTTTTTGTGCAATGCTGTGTATTGTGTTTCACAAGTGTAAATAAACTATTATTTCTGAGTGTAGAAAGAGAACAGCAAGTATTGACAATTATCCTTTCTTAAATGATAGTACTTAATTCAAATCTATTATAGCAAATGAATTAAATACTTCTATTGAGGAACAGTGTTAAGGCTCACAGATTATAAGCAGAAATAGGATTGAGATTTAGAACAACCATGATCTGAATTAAATGTCCCCACATTGTTCCTCTGTTCTCTTTGATCTTGATTTACTGTAGGAAGGCATCTGTGGAGACTGGGCCTGACCATTTTCCTGCACTTGAAACAGGAGCTATCAGATGGCAGTGTGAAAAATGGCTGCCTTTGAACAGAGTGTAACAATCACAAAACCAGCTGACAATTTTTACTGTCACATGCTGAACAGCAGCACTGTCAACTATTAGCTACATTCGGAATGCTGTGCTCCAGAAATACATCCGTCTACAGTATTACTATTTTTATCTTGGTAAGATAATCCTTAACTATTTCTTATTATCATTGTCATCCTTAAACTAAAATGGTTTGGTGTTACAGGATATATTTTTCAGGTATTCCAAACCCAAGAGTGTCTGCTCAGTTGATTGTAAAATATTATAAAAGGGAAATAAAGAAGTTGCTTTCATGTAAGGCCTTTCAGGGTATTTCAAAGTGCAGAGCAGCCAATGACATACTTTTTGAAATATAGTCACCATTATAATGTCTTTAACATTGCAGCCAAATCACACAGGGAGCTCCCAACTAGCAAAGAGATAATGTATTCGTGGGTTTTTTTAATCTCAGTGATATCGTTGCAGCAGAAATGTTCCTTGTGCACTAGCAAGAACTCCCCTGTTCACCTCTAATAAAAGCATTCTCCTGGTGCCCTCACAAATGTTCTGTCATCAGATTAGAGCAATTGATCATCTGTCATTCATTGGCTATGAAGCACTTTGGGATATTCTGAGGACATTAAAAGACACTATATGAATGCAAGATATTTTTCACATCAATCTAATAATGCGAGACTGCACAGATTTCCTCTTTCATTTTTGATGATCTCCAGGGCTTGTTAAGAAATGTCTGTGGAGTGGGGTGAAGGTGGAAATTACACAGTGAGAGATTACAAACACTTGAGCGACACCACTTTTTTTTATGGGATGTGGGTGTCACTGGTGAGATTTGTTGCTCACCTTTAATTTCCTCTGAAATGAGTGACTTGCTCAGCTATTTCACATGAACCTCCTTTCTGTAGGCCAGACCAGGTAAGGATAACAGATTTCCTTCCCTGAGGAATATTCGTGATCTAGATGTGTTTTTGCATCGATCAGTGATGGTTTCATGATCACCCCAATTTATCAATTGATTAAAAGTAAAATGTATTTCAATCCATATCCCTGGAGCATTAGCCAGCGACGTTTGTACTATACACCATCTCCAGCTCAAGGTCTCATGCTTTTGCCTCATGACACTTGCTTGTTTCTTGAACTGGTACACGAGTTCAGAAAATTCAAATGTTTTCAGTGGGACTGTTAATATTACATTGGCTGTAGCAAGACGTTCCACCTTAAAGAAGCAAATTCTGAATTTGGATTCACTGTAAGCAAACTGTATTTTCTAACTAGTCAATCATACAGTGAGATTGATTGATGAAGGGAAATTCTGAGCCCAGACTGTTCCTATCTTCATCTTGGAGTAGATAGCATGTGTTTACTTTCTGGTGAGGAAAGAACAGGTGTAAGCTCTCAACCTCGCAAGCTGCTCTACCATTCGATTAGATCATGATTGAGCCACATTTTAATTCCATTTACTTGCCTTGATTCTGTGATTCTTACTACCTTTACCCCACAAAAATCTATTTATTGTGTTCTTGAAATGTTTAATTAAGATGCTGTACTCAGCACTATGCAGAGGGAGAGAGTCCCAGATTTCCAAGATTCTTTGGGTGAAGAAGTGGCTGCTGACATCATCCCTGAAGGGGCTACTTCCACTCTTCAGTTTTTTTGTTTGAGATTGCAACACCAGAGCAAATGTTTTATTCTATCAAATCCTTTAATCATCTTAAACACCTCAATTAGATCACCCACAATCTGCCGTATGCAAAAGAACAACAACCTGCATTATGCAACCTGTTCTCATGCTCTCGCCATTTTAACCCATTCTGGTCATAGAGTCAGAGAGATGTACATCACGGAAACAGACCCTTCGGTCCAACTCCTTCATGCCAACCAGATATCCTAACCTAATCTAGTCCATTTGCCAGCACTTGGCCCATATCCCTCTAAACCCTTCTTATTCTTATTCCCATTCAGATGCCTTTTAAATGCTGTAATTGTACCAGCCTCTCACCACTTCCTCCGGCAGCTTATTCCATACACGCACCACCCTCTGCGTGAAAAAGTTGCCCCTTAGGTCCCTTTTAATTTTTTTCCCTCTCACTCTAAACCTATGCAACCTATGCCCGCTAGTTCTGGATTTCACCATTCCAGAGAAAAGACTTTGTCTATTTACCTTATCCATGCCCCTCATGATTTTATAAACCTCTATAGGGTCACCCCTCAGCCTCCGATGCTCCAGGGAAAACAGCCCCAGACTATTCTACCTTTCCCTATAGGTCAAATCCTCCAACCTTGGCAACATCCTTGTTAATCTTTTCTGAACCCTTTCAAGTTTCACAACATCCTTCCAATAAGAGGGAGATCAAAATTACACACAATATTCCAAAAGTGGGCTAAACAATGTCCTGTTCAGCTGCAACATGACCTCCCAACTCCAATACTCAATGCTCTGATTGGCAGAATAGGTAGTGTTCCTGTCTGTGATCCATAAGACTCTAAGTTTGGATCCCATCCAGGACTTGACAGCCAAGGATGGTGCATCCAAAACACTGAGAAACAGGTTGGAAATATTTCCAATGGCAGGTGATAGGAGTGACAGACATTCCTGTTCCTAGACAGACATTCCTAGAAAGAAAATCAGAACCTTGGCAATCACTGTCCATAACTCCAGACTACAACCTGCATATAATGGTGCTTGTTGTCACAATATCTTGGACTCTGAGTGAACTGTGGCACATCACACCATCATTCTGGTGAAGCCCCTCTAAGGCCTATGTATCCTTCTTGAGATGCAGTGCCCAAAACTGAATGCAGTGCTCTAAATATAGTATACCCAGAGCTTCAAATAACTGTAATCCAATATCTACACTGATGCCTGATTAATGCTCCCTATCAATGAGGCTAAGATCTGACAGTCTTAGGCAAATGAGACTGCAAAGCAGGTAACTGGTTGAAAGTCAGGTTATCCTTCAGTTTGATTTTTTTGTTTTCAAATTTTGAAATATACATATGCGGCTTAGAAGTTCATCAAGATCCTTAATGAAGTGTTTGGTAACTTGACATTTAGAGTCATTGACCCATGTAATTTCAATTGATATGCATTGGCCAGTTACAGTCACATGGAAATGAAGTGGATACTATTTATTTATATACTTGAATAGACTATACATATAAGATATGCTGGAGGACATACACTTCAACTTTAATCCATGCATTTAAAAATATAGGAAGTAAACCTTCCAGAGATTATGGAGCTCTTTTTCCCTCAAGGGTTTTATATTTCCACTTACTCACAGACTTTCCAATAGGCTTTTTTATGATACTTTTTGTCAATGAACTTCCAAAAAGTGCAGCACTATCTACAGGACATTTCTGATCTCTGCGAACAGAACAATTATCAGTGGGTGGCACAGTGGTTAGCCCTGTTACCTCACAGCGCCAGAGATCCGGGTTCAATTCCCACCTCAGGCGACTGACTGTGTGGAGTTTGCATATTCTCCCCATGTCTGCATGGGTTTCCTCCGGATGCTCCGGTTTCCTCCCACAGTCCAAAAATGTGCGGGTTAGGTGAATTAGCTATGCTAAATTGCCCGTAGTGTTAGGTGAAGGGGTAAATGTATGGGTGGCGGGTCGGTGTGGACTTGTTGGGCTGAAGGGCCTGTTTCCACACTGTAAGCTAATCTATCTCCCTAATCAAACAAACTGAACACTCATTAATGTACAGTGCAGCGCATCAGCAAGGAAGCATCAGTTAGAGTAATTAATTCAATGTTGATTCAGGACATGAAATAAAGAGAGTGGCAAAAAGATTAGATTAGGAGAGTGAGAGAAATAAAGATTTTAAAAATATCTCCAGAAATTATTAGATTCTGAAAAAATTTGACTTCACATTTGTTAATATTTATTTTTATCTGTAGCAGTAATCAATATTTATCATGTCATGAAATTTCTATTCCCTCCTCTGCTAACATCAGCTATCCTATCATTTTCTGGTGAGTTTAGTCTGTACGTATGAGGTAACTACAAGAATATAACAATATCCAATGTATTTCCATGGCACACCTCTTGGCAAAATGCTCATATAGCATGTTTTTGATGGAATAATGTAATTCAGACTAATCTTCCAGGTTTCAATGTTTAAGTATGCATGTATAGTCCCTGGAAGCTGCTGTCCAATTCACACATGAATAAAAGAAGCACATTTAACCTTACTTTGTTTCCTCTTTTGATCCCGGGAGAGATCAATAATTTTTCGAAAGAGAGATGAGTTTCCCAGTGGCTGAATAAAGTATTGTATGGCAAAGATTCATCTTGTAAGACTTTTGTTTTAGTAAACAAATTAAAACTCAACCCAGCTTAATTTCACTATATTCACTAAACTACAGAAATTATTTTTCCCTAATAACAAATTAATACACCAAAATTGCCTTGCCACATTTATACATTATATCATACTCACAGCAGACATGTAATAATGTGTATAAAAGTCACAATTTCAACAGCATCTCTACTCCCTGCCCCACTTGGATAAACCTTCCAGAGTTCTTAATAATAAATTCCTTTTCAGTCCATTTTCTGAACATCATTAAATGGACTTGCAACAGCAAAGCGACACCTTGTTCTTTAATTCTCCACAAACCTCATCTCTTCAAGCAAGGAATCCATCCTCACCAACACTTTGCTTGGTGATCATTATCAAAAAAAGTCCTTTTGTTTTGCTTGAAATAGCAGCACCTAAGCAGTCCAAAGATGTGCGGGTTAGGTGAATTGGTCATGCTAAATTGCCCGTAGTGATGGGTGCATTAGTAGGGAGTAGGTGAATAGGTCGGGGTGGGTTGCTCTTCGGAGGATTGGTGTGGACTTGTTGGGCTGAAGGGCCTGTTTCTGCACTGTAGGTAATCTAATCTAATCTATTCTCAGCCTTCTTCCCCCTCAGAATCTCTGAGAATACTTACCTTGGGAGACTGCAAGTCTGTTCAGCAACATCAGCTGCATCTTCCTTTGCATTCAGATATTGCAGTTTTGTTTCAATAAATCTTGACATGATCTGTCCCATGACAACCAGATCACATGAGTTGTCTGCAGACAGATTTTGGCAGAAATAACATTTCCTTTTTAAATGACGCCATATCACCTTGAATTAAAGGTGACAGCTTAAAGCATAGCCATCTTAAAAAGTTCAGTATTCATAACATTATGTACCAAAACCTGGCACGTTTTCAGTTTCTTTTCCCATTTATGATCTTGCCCCATCAGGCACTGCATGCTAATCTGGAGCTCAGAGCAGGCAGTTTGTTACTAATTTCCTAAACAATCCAAGATCATTTAAGAACAAAGGAGAGTTGCAGGCAGCACCTTGGTAATGTGATACCTTCAAGGTGGTTCTGAAAGGGCAAACCTTTCAAGCCATCTAACATGGTAGGAGCCTAAAAAAATGCATGATTAAAAACATTCAGATTCTTACATTTTTGCCAAGAAGCTATGAGGTTGGAAGGAAATATTAGAATAGAATTTGATTAGAATTGCCTTTTTTAAAATCTATAACCTTAGTTTCACTCCACTTTAGTCCAATATCAGTCCAGGCCTAGTGATCAGCTTGGGCTGTATTCTGTAAGTGTACCCTAAGACCAATAGCTTCAGACTTTACATTATTTATGGCTATCAGCATGTAAACTACCCAGCTCATGTCTCCACTCAACATATTCATCTCAATGATGTGTTCTACCTGCCTTTTCCTATCATTGAGAAAGCTAAATCTGACAAGAGTGTGGTGCTGGAAAAGCACAGCAGGTCAGGCAGCAGCCAAGGAGCAGGAGAATCGACATTTCGGGCTTAAAAATCATTCCTGATGAAGGGCTTATGTCCGAAACATCGATTCTCCAGCTCCTGATGCTGCCTGACCTGCTGTGCTTTTCCAGCACCACACTCTCGACTCTGATCTCCAGCATCTGCAGTCCTCACCTTCTCCTAGCTAAATCTGACAGATGTATTCTCTTATGGATCCCCTTGACTGCATTATCAATATTTTAAAGTTAGAATCCACAATGTCACATAAAATACCTTAACCACATTAGTTAGCTATGACTTTTGATTATATTAAGGTATTGCTTAGTTTCTTGTTAGTTTTCTATGAATTGTTTTGTTGTGTTGTAAGGAATGCAGAAGTCAGTTTGTGCACAGTGAGCTCATTAGCAGCAATGAAATAAATAAAGATAATTATTCTCTGTTCCAAAGAAAATCTAGACATCTGTCCACAAAATCTAGACTAACACTCCCTGTCTACAAACGGGGGCAGTATTGCACAGTCAGAAAGGCTGTCTTTTGAATGGAATGAAATATGGAACCTCCTTTTGCCCCCTCAAGTTGATGTAAAAAAATCCCATGATGCTAATTTGAGGTAGAGTGGGGGAATTTACCCCCTGTCCATCAGCCAACCCTGTTTGCAGTTATTGTCACATTGCCATTTGTGGGAGCTTGCTGTGCACAAATTTGTCATTCCTTTTCCTGCATTACAACGGTGCTGCTTCACTAACGGTGAACTGCCTTGGGTTTTTCTCCTGAGGGATGCTACATAACTGAAACCTTTAATTAGCATCCACAGGGTGCTTGTTCTGTACGACTACGCATTAAGAAGTGGATTTTTGCCCAAGTATTAGTCAATCTCCCTGTCCATTTAACGTCTGTTTCTAAGAAGTACTATAGCACTGGGTGAACTTTGCTTTTGTCGTGCTTAGATAAAATTAGTGTTCGGGAATTATGATCTTCAGTTAATTGATTGAGGGGGTGGTCTATAGGACCAGGGAGAGCGCTCTCTCTGCAAAGCCCTCAACAACAAAAATGCAACTTTGAAGACATTAAAGCCTCACACAATCCAGCAACCAATTAACAATCAGCTACACCGATCCTTCCTATAAATACATTTCCTCGCCCATTATCCCAAACGCGCTGTCAGGAAGAAGGGAGGACAATCACTGGGAGAGGAAAATGCAACAACTGCTTGCTTTACTCGTCTTCCTCACTGTTATCACTGGTATGTCCTGTCCTTCAGTATTCCTCTGGTCTTACCCGATACCATCCCAAATCCCTTCACTTTTTGCTCTGTCCTTGCAGGTTCCACCGAAACTGCTGAAGCTCAGCTCATGCCTCGAATAAGGAAAGGTAAAGTTTAACTGTTTGCGTACGCCTCCATCTGTTTTCATGCTGTTCTCATTACAGGTCCATTTCCTGCTGTCACGGGTCGCCTGTGAATGCTCTCTAGTATTTATCTAGGGCTATTTTGTCCCACATTTATTTTTAGCTTGTGCATTTTTGAACAATTACTTTAAAAATTAAACGTTCATTGCAGTTAAATAAAAATTAAAGGGATTTTGCAGTTTTATCTTTCTCTGGTTTTCACCAATTCCCAACAGGGATCGAGGTCTTATTTTGTAATGTTCTGTATTTGGTCTTTGTATCAAATGTATATGCATCAGTTATTTGAGAATCTTGGCATGTTTGATATTGCACCTTCTTTCTTCAAGTTCAAATAAATGCCTGGACTATACGTGCTTCTTAACCCAAGCCTGGAAAATGTGGCCAAAACTTGCATTTCAGTGGGACCGTTTACAGCCTCAAAGTCTTCGAAAGCAACTTACAGTTAATCAAGTACTTTTGAAGTGTAGTCATTAATGTGCAATAGTAAATGCTGCAAACAACTTATGCAGAGCAAACTCGCACAAACAGCAATGACTATGTAACCAATTTTAGTTACATTGATTTGGGATAAATATTAGCCGGAACCTTTAGAAGAACTGAGATTAAGTGTCGTTTAAGTCTTTCAACAAAAGATTGCAATCGATGGCTCAGTGGTCAGCACTGCTGCCTCACAGCACTGCTGCCTCACAGCACCAGGGACCCAGATTCAATCCCAGCCTTGGGAGTTCCTCTGTATCTGTGTGGGTTTCATTCCACAGTCCAAAGATGTGCACGCCAGGTGAATTGGCTATTCTAAACTGCATTAGTTAGAGTCTGGGTGGGTTATCCTTTGGAGGGTCGGCGTGGACTTGTTGGGCTGAAGGGCCTGTTTCCACACTGTAGGGAATCTTTAAAAAAACTGAAGATCTAAAACAAATAACGGGAAAAACTCAGATTTGGCAATATTTGTGGGGAGAAAGCAGAGTTAATGTTTCAGATGCAGTGATTTGTGTTTTGAAGAAAGGTCACTGGGACTGAAACCTTGACTCTACTTTCTCTCCACAGAAGCTGATAGATCTGCTAAGTTCCTCCAACAATTTCTGTTTATGCTTGGAATTCTTTGAAACTTCTGAATACATTGTAATTTCTGTACCCAGCAAGCCTCGATTCCCTGATTTTTAGGTGAGCTCCCTGACTGCTTGACATTGCCCAGCTACATCTAACAAGATTGAAGTCAAAACACTCCTCCGGATCCTATTCCTAGCTACCTGTTTTGGTCATGCTGAACCTGTTGTATAGTCAAAGCGTTGCTTTATCGTGAGCTAGGTTACAAGTTGCACCTCCAAACCTATTGTCACTGCATTGTTCTCCTTCCAGGGATTGTACACCTCGAACCCTGTTAGTGCTTTTGAATGTTTTGCTATATTAAGGGTATTTCTTCCTCCAATATTATGTTTTGCAAAGGTCAAAATCCCATCACACCAAGCTCCAAAAGCTTGTTTTCAAATAAACCTGTGGACTATAAGGTGGTGTTGTGTAACTTTTGACCTTGTCCAACACCAGGACCTCCACATGTTTTACAAAGCCGGCGATCATGGCTCTCCATCTTGATCGCTTGTGTTTTTTCTCAAACCTTGTACAAACCGAAGCTATCAGTATATTTCTACCTTTTTTCTCTATCTTGCTCTGTTCCCCACAGTTTTACTAGTAAACCCCTAACAAATGTTCTAGTTTCTATCAATACGCCATCAACAAATGTTCTAGTTTCTTTCTCATAAATACATGCCTAAGGAATTGTCATTGTTTCTTAGTGATCATTCATAAATGTTCTTGCGTGTGAGAATGATAGTTATAAATGTGTGGGTTCTGAGGAAGGATCACTCAATACGAAACATTGACTACAATTTCTCTCCACAGGTGCTGCCAGACTTGCTGGGTTTTTCCAGCAATTTCTGTTCTTTTTTCTAAGTTGTAAAACTGCCCTCAGCACAGCTATCTTGCGAGTTAAAATTAAAATCAAAAAAGGAAGACTGACCATGTAGGATGATAATAGGCACCTGAAGAACCCATGGACTCAGAAAACCTTCCCTGGTGTGAATCAAACATTGACTACATTCTCTTGTATGATGTCTCTCAGGTTTATTTTCTTGATACTTTAGCAGACTTTTCCAGAAAGCTTGAGCTGCTGAATCGTGAAAATGATGACAATGAAGAAAAATATGGTAGGAACTGATCAAATGTTTTATTGATGTGACACTTCAGTGTTGTGATATTCTGTATAACATGGAGTTTTTGTTTGTGTTCCACGTGTGATAGAATAAATGACATGTCAGTGAGGAAAAATGTCATCTAAGCATATAAACACCAGCCAGCTTCTACAGATTTGATATAAACTCCTCCAGAGTTTCATATTCAAAGTATTGATAATGTAGAACTGGTATACCAAGGTTTTAATTCATATTGTTTCAAAGCCAAGAGACCTATTCCCGTATATAATCCTGTCAGCACCAACATCCCACTGGTACATTCCTCAAATAGCTACACTCCATGTAAGTCCAATAAATTTATAAAAACAAAGATCAGTAAATGTTCATGTGTCACCTGTTTTGAGCCTCTGCTGGTGTACTCCGCTCAATTCTAAGTGTAGAAGTTAGTGAATGATTTAAGGGTCTTGTAGAGGGACCAGAGATTTACCAAAATTTTACTGGAGATGTAAAAATTGGATAGCAAGGGAGAAGAGAGGGAAATGGAGGTTTCAAATTCATGCAGGATTTTGATAGAGATAAGGAGAACTGTTTTCTGTGGCAGGAGGATCAGTAAGAGGGAGACATGGATTTAAGATAAATTCAAAGAAATCCATGGAGGGCAGTGAGAACGTTTTACATACAGTACATTGATATGATCAGGAATGCAATTAGTGAAATGGAGGGGAAGCAGATTTAATTGTCCTGAAGAGGTAATTGAAGACACTCTTGCTGAGGAAGGAGCAGGGGAGTGGGACTAAGTGCATTCCTTATTCAAGGATGATAATGACCGCAATGCCTTATTCCTTCATCATTATTGAACAGAATTGACCATACTTGCTTGAACAAGTAGAGTCCTCAATTTAACATGTCAGCCAAAAAATAGTGTTTCAACAATGTTGAAGTGCTGTAGTGAAGAATCGGAGCTTAAAATGTGTTGCTGGAAAAGCGCAGCAGGTCAGGCAGCATCCAAGGAACAGGAGAATCGACGTTTCGGGCATAAGCCCTTCTTCAGGAATGCTTCTGCCCGAAATGTCAATTTTCCTGTTCCTTGGATGCTGCCTGATTTGCTGCACTTTTCCAGCAACACATTTTAGCTCTGATCTCCAGCATCTGAAGCCCTCACTTTCTCTCAGTGAAGAATCAGCCAAGATTGTGGTCAGTCAAGACTCAGAATCATAGAATCCCTACAGTGTGGAAGCGGGCCATTCAGCCCAACAAGTGCACACCACCCCCTGCCCTAACACTGTAAATCCAATGGCTAGTCCATCTAGCTTACACATTTCTGGACACTGTAGGCATATTAGCATGGCCAATCCACCTAACCCTCTCATTTTTGGACTGGGAGAAAAGCAGAACATCCAAAGGAAACCCATGCAGACACTGGGAGAACATGCAAACTCCACATAGACAGTCGCCCAAGGCTGAAATCGAACTCTGTTAGGCAGCAGTGCTAACATCTGAGCCATCGTGCCACCTTTGCACTTGGAGTGAAACTATACCAATACTTTTCTAATTCGATGATGAATGTGTAACACTGAACTGAGTCATCACTGGATGATTTGTGTTAAATGATGGGTAGGTCTTCAGAAGTGTATTTGCCATCCCTCCAATATTGTCTTGGTGTCTAAAAGCATTAAAGATTAACTTTCTGAAAAATACGGAAAGCTCTGGAGAAAAGTCAAAGGGGCATTTAAAACAACTGTTTTTCTTAATCTTTAGAAGAGTTTACTAATTTGATCTATCAATTATAAATAAAACAGATGGTGAGGCAACAGTTTCCGACTGACAGTCCAGAAACATCCAAGAGGTGAGTCTTCACCTTTCCAATTGGTTGTGAGAAGACTGAGCACACCAAGGCTGTAAATCAAGATGGCTGATGGCAGGACTGTGGGGCTGAGCAGCTTGAGGCAGGAGATCATGTGGTGCCCTGTCCAGGAACACACCCAACTTGAGTCATTGACCAGATTGGAACCCATTCAAATTTACGTTTTTTTTTAGATTAGATTACTTAGTGTGGAAACAGGCCCTTCGGCCCAACAAGTCCACACCAACCCGCCGAAGCGCAACCCACCCATTCCCCTACATTTACCCCTTTACCTAATACTACGGGCAATTTAGCATGGCCAATTCACCTGACCTGCACATCTTTGGACTGTGGGAGGAAACCGGAGCACCCGGAGGAAACCCACGCAGACACGTGGAGAAAGTCTGCCTGAGGCAGGAACTGAACCCGGGTCTCTGGCGCTGTGAGGCCGCAGTGCCACCGTGTCGACCCGTTGGTTCGAATGTTTGCAGTTGTTGACAGAGGAAAGCAGTTCTGTCCTGGTAGTCAGGACTGATCTTGTTACAAAGGAACAAGAGGCCATTCAACCCTTCTGCCTGTTCTGTCATTCAGTTAGATCATTGTTAATCTCAACACCATCTACTTACCTTGGATCTATAACCCTTAATATCCTTAACTAACAAAATGTCATCATTCTCAGTTTTAAAATTATTAATTGATACCTAGCCTCTCAAAAACATTTTAGTAGATAGACAATTGTGGATTTTTAAAACTGTTTGTGCAAAGAAGCACCTTCTGACAGTATCTCTAAAATGTCTGGCTCTAATTTTAATGTTATAATCCCTTGTTCTGGACTCATATCAGATCAAATAGTTTCATTTATCCCATCAAGCACCTTTAATCATCTTAAATACATTCACTCAATCAACATTGAATCTTCAATACTCCAGGATATATCAAGCTAGCCTCCATAATTTAACCCCTTTTAACTTCAAGATCATTCTGGTGAATCTACACAGCATCCCTCTGAGTTTATTCAAGAAATGGGGTACCAAGTCCTACTTTAGAAAGCATAATGTGGTGATTCTCCCAGTAACTTTGCTTTGCTGCAGGATTTTACATAATGAATTGTGTGATGCAGAGATTTAATACAAAAATAGTTCTAACACCTTTGTGGAAGGCAATCATATATTAAATTGGATTCACGTCCATGCAATTTCTGTTGCCCATGTATTCTAATTAAAAATAGTGGAGTGTGTGGAAAAGCTGGAATTGTTCATACAATCACTGAGGTCATGTTTTGTGTGCCAATAGTAGGAGCATTTGCTGCTCTTTTCGATGATGATCATTGACAATCTAAATAATTCTGGAAGAACACCGTTAGTCCTCTCAAGAAAGTTGTAAATGAGTGTGACTCTTTGCAGTGAAATTCATGAGCCCAAGTTACCACCTGCAACATGGATCTGAAATATATCGCCAGTGGCACTGTGTTGCACTGGTGCACTTTTCTTTTGAGTCAACCACTCTGATTACATAAGACTAAGTGACATCTGCAGCACAGAAACAGGTCATTCAGCCCAACCAGTCCATGGTGGCATTTCTGCTCAACAAGCGTCTCCTTTTATCTCTTACTATTGAACTATCCCCTTCTCCCTCCTGTAGTTACCAAAAGCTTCTCCTTAATTGCCTCAATACCATTCACTTCAACCATGACCCAAAGATTGGTGAAAATGTGGAACTTGCAACCACAAGGAAAGAACTTTCCTCTGGATTCCCTATTAGATTTTTGGGTGGGTGGCTATTCTACATGGTTGGTCTCTCCCTGCAATTCTTCTCTTCAGATAATGATCCAAAGCCCTTTTGAAAACATTAACTGAATCTACCACTTCCACATCTGCAGACAACAGTTTATTGTTACTCCCTCCACACTTCACTTCAGCTCTGATGAAGAAATATTAGTGTGCTTTCTCTCCACAGATGCTGCTGTGATTTTGTTTTCAGTACAGATTCCAGCATCTGCAGTCATTTGTTCCCAGGATAGCGGAGGTGTTGCCCACCAGAACTTCTCTGGCTCAAGAGTGCAAACCTGTTGTTCTCTCTCAGGATGACACATTCATCCTCCCACTCCCACAAATTCCCTCAGAGACTGCAGCCGTCCATGTCAAGGCCAAAGCCACTGGAAAGTGGTTTCATAAGACCACCTGTAGTGTTCCTCCCTCCCCCCCCCCCCCCCCATAGAAGGCTTCCCACTAGTCGCAGTGCAGCCATTGGGGGAACGCTATGGGAGCATTAGGACAGGCACACTGAAAACAGACACGAAGGGATTGTACAAAAGTGGGTAATCAATTGGGTGTGCAATTATGGCATATTATAGTTTATTGTAAAGACCACCTTTTTTTTGCACTGGACTACAGAATGAGGAAAGAGAACCATGGAAGAAGATTTTAAAAATGAGTTACTGCGTTGTACCTGGACTGTTGCTTTCCCAAAGCAGAGGGGGGTGAATGTGAGGTGGATTGGCACCGTGTAGGTGTTTGAGGCAATCTTGTGTTGACTCTGGAATAGTGAGGCTCGATTTCCAGGGCACCACCCCAGTGAGTTGTGACATTAAAAATTTGATTCATGTTTACTTTTCATTGGTTTTTATTTTTGTATCATGGCCCAAGCAGAACACTAAGGGCAGGCGACAGCAGGAAAATAAGATGTGGCACTGTTTGAGTTGTGTTCACTGGTATTGAACTCATTCAGTTCTTCATGGACAGCCCGTGCCATGAAAGGACTATCTACATACCTCCTCTCTTCCTCTCCCCTCCTCATCCTCCCTCGCCACTATGAGCATGTGCTGTATGTAGCAGACCAGAACCATTCTTGGCAAACCCCACATGGAGAGCTTATGCCCCAAACGTCGACTCTCCTGCTCCTCGGATACTGCCTGATCGGCTGTGCTTTTCCAGCACCACACTCTTTGACTCCGACCTCCAACATCTGCAGTCCTCACTTTCTCCTTGTTGGCTTTAACCCCCACATGGAGTTAGTGAACCTCTGGAGAGATCTGGGCAGGAGAGATGCTTCACACCAACCCAACCAGCTGGGTCTGTTGGACTCTGCACAGGAGCCAGCAGCCAGGTGGTTAGTGGAGAACATATAGAATTTGTTGCATTGGGTCAAATGCAATGCTCTCACTTGAGGCATAACAGTTCCCAAGTTAGCTGACCGGTCTCAGTGTGACGACAATTATCACATTGCAGCAGCATTCCATAAAATCATTGAACATTACAGTGCAAAAGGAGGTGGCTATTTGACCCATTTGTGCCTACTCTTTGAAAGAGCTATCTGATTATTCCCCACTCCACTGCTCTTCATCCACAGCCTTTTTAATGTTCTCCTCTTCAGGTATACCTTCCCTGTGAAATTCTATGAATGTTCCTTGTAAGGTATTGTTGCATTTGCTTTTATTACCCTTTCAACCATTGTATCTGAGATCATAACAATTGGTGGCTTCAAAAAAAACTTGTCTTCTCATCTTTAATTCTTCCATCATTTGCCTTAAACGTGTTGTTTCATAAAAGGTTTGTTTATAACTTTCTTTAAATTGGATCTGTTTCACTCCCTCTCTTCACTGTTTTTCCTTTTCAATTAGGATGTGTTTTTGAGCAATGCTTTCCTCATTTGCAGACATGTATGAATGGAAGATTTGGGATTACAGAAGGCAAGTACACTGTAATGAAATGATCCTCACTAATTGTAGACTATTATACTTCATTAGCTGATTACTGTTGACTGATCACTAAAAATTATGTGTCCAAATTTGAATTCCTAAAAGACAGAATCATCTCAAAGTGTTAACTTTATCTGGTTATCATTAGTGTGTGTGTGTGTATATATAGTCTGTTCATCTGAAAGAAATATCAAAAGAATTGCATTTATGTAGCATTTTTCATGACTGCTAGACACCTCTGAATATTTTACAGCCAATTAATCTAGTCACTTTTGAAATCAAGTCACTGTTTAAGTGTGACAGCCAATCTCAGTAATCAGACACAAAATAGTCTCAAACAATGTGATAATGACCTGATAATCTGATTTGGTGAGGTTGATTGAGGGATAAATTGACCAGGATGTGAATTGTTCTTTCTAATTCTTTCTTTCAGCACTGGAGAGCCTTTCATCAGCCTGCTTGATCATTTGAGGAGAAATAGTGTGTGGGAACTGTGTGAGGGACTGTGGTCAGAAAGGTTGTTGGTCTGAATCCACCTTTTCCAGCCATGTTCCTTTAGGAGAGCTCTCTTTTCAGCAAAACAGGGTCAGTAGGGAAGACAGAATATGTCCCCTTTTCTGCAGTAAAATAAGTTTAAATGTGGAGTGGCAGGTGGATCATAGCGCACAATTGTGATCTTTAGTACTATCAGCTGGAGATCATTTTAGTTTGCAAAATCAGAGGAACTGGAATTCTGTGCAAAGAAAACAGACTATGGAGTACTTTGTGTCTGAATGCAAGATACATCGTGTTTGTGTGTGTGCATGGATGCATGTGGTGGATGGTGAATATATGCTTGCAAGAGATGGCAAAAGTGTGTGTGTGTGTGTGTGTGTGTGTGTGTATGCACCCACGTGTGTGCAATCAGGCAAGGGTGTGAAGGGCAGCAAGTGTTCGTGTGAGAGAGATTGGGAGTGTGTGCATGTGAGCAGGAGAGATGGCGGAAGTGTGTGTGTACAAACCAAGTAAGTGGAAGTGTGAGAGATGGTGTGCTTGTGTGGAGATGGTGAGTTGCTGTGTGTATGGGTGCACAGAGGGAGATGGTGAGTTGGTGTGTGTTTGTGTTGGGCAAGAGATGGCAAAATGTGTACAAGAGAGTGGGCAAGAAAGAGTGTGAGTGATGATGAGTTCCTCTGTGTGTGGATACAAGAGATGGTGTGTGCATGCATGCTCAGTTGCCATCTCTCAATCAATGCACACACACCACACATTCACTATCTTCTGTACACACACGCAAATGCATGCATACAAGTTAACAATACTCACACCCATACATGTACATGCACACACTCAGTCTGTACATACCCAGACATAGGTCATAGAGTCATACAGCATGGAAACAGACACTTTGGTTCAACTCATCCACGTTGACCATTTTTCTAAACGAAGCTTGCATACACATTTGTCACCTCTCACCCATAAACATGCCATGTATGCAACACTTCCCAGCTCCCATACCCATAAGTGCATACACATTCCAATCTCTCTCACCCATAAGGGAGCCTGATTCCAGAGCGGTACAACAAATGTTCAACATTTCACACAGACATGTGTAACTAGCAGCCATCTGGATATTAATCATATCTGATTCTGAGGCAAGAGTGCTACCACGGATTGCAATCCACAAGCCTCTGCTAGACTGTGCGTGAACAATGATGGATCAAGTGTGGCGATTAACAGTTTCAGCCATATTCATCCCGTGCACACCTAGCTCACCAAAACCGAGTACACATGACAAACAATGTTGTAAGGCTGCTGATTTCCATAATACAGGGATATACACCCAGAATCAAACTGATGCATTAGACACAGTGCTGGTCATCTTTCAACACAAAAGCAGCTAGTTACAGGCAACATTAAGGCAACCCAACATAATTTCAGCTCAGAGCAAGTGAACAGAAACAGATCTCAAAATGTGGTTACATTGGAAACAAGTTGGTAGGCAGGAAATAAAATGTTAAGGCAGTTCACATTATAGTTCGACACTGTGATGACAAAGATTTCTGAAGTGTATGTGAGCAGGATTCAAGCTTGTATCTGCCATAAACCTGAGCTCATCCAAAACTTTGCTGCCAGCGACTCACTCATATCAAGCCCCAGTCACATTCCTCTTGTGCTCACTGGCCTACAATGACTCATGGATCAACAACCCCGCCGGTTTAAAATTCTCATTTGTTTCCATATCGTTTTTGGCCTTTCCCCCTCCCTATTGCAGTCCTAGAATGCTTCAAGGTCATCTAATTCTGAACTCTAGAGTATATCTCAGTTTTGTCATGGACACATTGGAAGTAATGTTTTCAGCCATTTGAATTTGATGCTTTGAAATTCCTTCCCAAATTTTCTTCGCCTCTGAATCTTGCTTTCCTTCTTAAAACCTACTTTCCATTCCTAAATGACTCCTAGTGTGGTTTTGTGTCTAATACGTTTGTCCAACAATGTTCTTGCAAAGCAGCTCGAAACATTTTACCATGTTAGAGGCACTATAGAAATGCAACCATCCTTGTTGAAAACAAAACAATTATGATTTAACTAGAATATCAATCAAGGAAAATATTTATTGCTGAGGTCACTTCATACAACCAAGTTCATCATTTCAAGTTCCAATCCAAGGTTTGTTGGTCACGAAAGGTGATATGGTCAACAGGTTGGCCTTCCGACACACACCAGTGGCAGGGTAGTAACAGTGGCAGAAGATTCCCAGGCAGCCATCTAACAGAGAAAACAGTTGCAACCTCAACCAACATCATCCACAGCTCCAGACCACAACATTTGTGTGTGTAAAAGCTTCTGCTGTCACAACAACCTGGACTCCTTTAGTATTGCTGGGGGGAAATGACGTGTGGCTCAGGTGACTGGACAGTCCAGATTGTGCCGGAGCACAAGAGTTCGATCCCCATTCTGTCTCGAGGGAATTTGGGGCCATTCTCCCTGCTTTACCCCTGGTGGAGGTTACAGCACTGGGTGGCAGAGAACATAAGATGAAGAAGAAGTATGAGGTACTAGAAGTAATTCTCCCAAAATAATGTCTGAGTAGGAAGAAGGAGCTGGCTGCTTGGGATCCACAGCAGAAGCTAGGCAGCTGGTACAAAAAACTGAGTAACTAAAAAAACAAGTCTGACATCTTGCCATCCTACTCTTTTACAATAATCATCACTACTTGTTGAGTTTTCTTGAATGTTCATCAATGGTAAAGTCTCTAAATTTACTTGTCTTCATGTAGGTGCTGAGGAAAGGCAATTCCTGGAAGTTCGCTGTGTGACTGAATTTGGAAGTTGTGCCACAACTTGTTTCAATAGATACAGAACCTTGTACAATATTTAAACTCACTCTGTATCTTGTCTATGGTAAAACTTTCAGAACAGCCTAATCTTGAAATAATTGTCCCAACTTTTATTTGTTTAGATATCATTGTTCTAATAAAATGATGGGATGCCAAATGTAAGATCTATGCAGGATGTAAAGCTTATTACCACAACTATTAGAATATTTCCCCAATAATCAAACCCTGTCATTTTTATAGCTGCATAAAAGAATGCACACTGTTACATGCAGTTATTGTTACATGCAGTCCGATGTCCCAGTTAGAAACACATTTTGTTTGGAATTAACAGAAACTCTGGTTCCAAGTTGCTGACAGCTTGAGGTTAAGCTAGTCTGTTCTCAACTTTGGTGTCACACCTGGCTCTGAGATAAGCTTTCAACAGCATTTTGTGGAAGTCCTAAAGTGTGATAAGAAGCCATTTGGCCCATCAAATCCGCACCAACCTTCCAAAGAGCCTCCCAATCAGACTCAGCGCCCTCCCTCTCTGTAACACTGCATTTACCCGAGCTAATCCACCTGGCCTGCATATATGCAACCTAACATTAAGACTGCTTACATGACATTGACTGACACTGCTTCTCTATTGGCTCATTTACTACTGAAACTCATATTCCTCACCTTGCTACTTTCAAATTTGATTTCCAGCACTCTCTGAGTAGTCTCTCACGTTTTACCTTCCATAAACATGAGGTCAACAAAACGCTACTGCCTGAATTTTAATTAGCTCCAAGTTCTGTTCATCACCTCCTGTGCTCAATGACCTACACTGGTGCTGGATCAAGCAGCATCTTGCGTGTTAATTTCTCATCAGAATTTTCAAATCCCTCCCCAGACTCTACCCCTTCCATCTTCGTAATCTTCTATAGCACCATAGCCATCTGAGCTCCTTTAATTCTGGACTCTTGAGCATCCCTGATTTTAAATGTTCCAACATTGGTGGCTATGTCTTCATCTGCAGGACTCTAAGCTCTGGAATTCCCTCCCTAACCTGTCTCTCTACTTCTCTCATCTCCTGTGAGACCCTCCTTAAAGCCTGTCTCTTTAATCAACCTCTTGGTCATCTGAGCTGATATCTCCCACGTATGTAATGCTTCTGCAGAACACTCACGATATACAAGTTATCAGAAAAGGTCCCCAGTTTTGCTCTCTCTTCCCATATATGGTTTTGTTGACCCTGACTGAAATCTGTTGGTCTCCCAACAGAACATTGCTCATGTGGGTCCAGATGGGAATGTTGCCAATTTGATCCATCAGACAGAGTGTCATTGTGTAGTGCTAATGAGTCATCACACATCAGTTCAAGACACACAAGAACTTAGGCTGATTACTTTCCCCATTGTCACCTAGAGCTCTGCAAGACTGTATCATGCAGTGTTTGGCAGCATTAATAACAAGAACAACTTGTTTTTAAAAATTAGTCAAAATGGCAATGTTTTGAAATCTGCATTGCTGTTACTTAACAGTTAAAATTAATGGAGAATCAGGTAGAGATACATTTCAACATTTAAAAAAAAAATATTTTTACAGAAAACTCCTCTCATGTAAAATGTGAATTTTAAATTTTTGAAAATTAAATAAGCCATTTAGCCGCAATCAAAGTGGATCTGGTCAATTAAGGTTTGGAGTCACATAAACACTTACTCGGCTGCATCCAGCATTTGAGTCGCAGACATCGGGTTCAGTATTAACTTGATAACTGAGAAAAATCATCTGTATCAAAAACTGAAAGGGCTGGAGCTACACAGCCGATTGGAAAACATCTGGGGAGAAAGAAACACAGTTAATGTTTTTAATCAAAGACCCTTTATCTGAACTGAGGAAAGATATCAATGTAATAGGTTTTAAGGAATTGAAGGAGTTTGGGGTGAAGGACAAAAGGGAAGGTCTGTGAAAGGCTGGAGTGAAGGAGAAATTAAATAAACCAAGGTTTTGTAACAATGGATAATGTAAAAAAGAAAAGCAAAGGACATATCCAACACCTACTCAGAAAACAGCTGAAGCCAAAAATGTTCAGAGGAATTTAATTTTAAGTGCCTTTTTAACAATTGTGACAGCTCTGAACAAGTGTATGAAAAGATGGAACATAGTTGTGTAACTTTGAATCACGCAGGGATGATCACAAGAGATGCAGGGAAGCATTCAAGTAAACCATCAAACAATAAGGTCTCAGCTAAAAATTGCATCAAAAGCATCAACTAGTATAAAAAGCACAAATGGAAGCTTAGAAATGAAATGCTGCAACATGCAGTTGCACGTACTGGGGGTGAGCACTGGAATTTTGTGGGAATCCAAGGACTGGGAGAACAAAGAGGATATAACCTAAGGTCTGTAAGGAAAATGAAATAGGATGAATGTACTTAATGACAGTGAATGGTGAACTAGGAACATTAAGCAAAAACATGCAAGAGCAAGGCACAACAAAGTATTGTGAGAGGATCTGACAATGACTCTCCATTTTACAAGACTCATAGATCCTATTTTAGATACTGGTATGAAAGTGTATCAGTTCATTGAATTTGTTGAAAATGTGAGCACATTGTCATGACATTTTCATGACAAATTTGCCATCGTTTAGAGAAATTGAAAGATGCCAATTGGATTAGCAATAATTTAGCAGGAGTAATAGGTTATAAAATTTCACTTGTATTCAAGTTGGTTAAGGCTCAAATGTCATTGGCCAGCTAATGACACTGTGTTAAGAATTGTGTTGAAATTCCCCCTCACCATTGGAGATAGTCCAGCTAGATTGGAAAACATCAGCCATGCATTGTATGGGATGAAAACAGTAACCGAGTACCAAAAAGAAATGCTCCTTTTAGAGCCCACAACCTGTTCTCAAATGACACATTTAGATAAATTTCCCGGAAATTGAAAGAATGGTAAATGATACCAATAGATTCCACAATTGTGAGAGATGGCCCCATGTGAGTTCTCAGGAAAAAAGCTAGCTGTACCCCGCAATCTAATCTGGAAGACATGGAATGGGGTTGCACAAAGAATAGAATGGATTGTGTAATATTTTTCCTATTGAAATAATCTGAAACAGTTTTTTTTAGCCCCACAGTTGTATAACCAGTCTTTTGTATTGTGGTATCAATAGCAAATACAATCCTGCAAACATTACACCAGGAAGGAAACTCAGTTAAACAAAGAAGAATTTATTTGTAAATTTGACTATGATACAAATTGACTGGGACAAAATATTAAATTTATCCCATGGTCAGAACAATTGTGCAGTTAAGATAAATCCTTGGATAAGAATTGTGTCTCATGATTTTGGTCATAAGCCAGTTGATTACTGTGAACTATTACTGTGTCTGGTGATGGCAGAGAAAAGATTGAAAAAGAACAAACAAACAATCAGGAGCAATCTGACAAGGGTTATCTTAGCAAGACACCCAAGAAGTGGGTAAGAGTGATACATGACCCAGAGAATCAGGCATCAGTCACTTTTGGGTCAAGTTCTGACACCAGTTTTTCACCAAGAACACACTCAACGTAGAAGAAGTCGATGTTTAAAAGCAAAAGCTGTTTGTGATGGGCAATTTATGGAAATTGACCAAACGCTGCCTCCCAACATTCACAGGGCATGGAAAACCTAACACACGCAGGAAACCTCAAAACGAGTACATGTCTACAAAATGTAGAACTGTAAATATACTTACAGATTTGGAACCATTGCATCTGATCACGTCCCATATGCCTTGCAGATGCTAATTAATCTCAGAGAACTCTTGATTGAAATGGAACTAAGCTGATATAACCAGAATCGTTGCCACTAAAAATGCCATCATATGTTCTATTTTAAATATATTTTTATTGAAAAAATAGATTTTTTAAAGTTACAACAAATATAATTCAAAACAATACAAAGAAAGAACACCAAAACAATTTTTAAAACCCAAACCACCCTCTTATAAATGTATAAATATATAAAAATATATTAAAAACCCAATTGACGATATGAAGCGCTGACAGAAAGTGTACTCTTAGCACTGAGCACCCTCCTCTCTGTGTCGGATTTGTAGGGATCAGTCAAAAGTGTGGTCTTTTTTTGAATAAAATCTCTAACTTGAAAAAAGTGGAAGAGGTCCCTGTTAGATAGCTTGTTTATCTGCGCTAATTGTTACAACGATACATGTAAAAAAAGATGTTTTGCCAATATTGCCTTCCCTCTGCTGAATTGCCTCCCAGTATGATAACAGTATTAATAATTATTGGGTTATGGCAATGTTCCTTAACTGTCCTCACTTTGTCCAAAAACAGCAAACTAGTAAGAGGACACGTTGCCTGAGAGGTTTTGATATCTAACTATATACAAGCCCAATCCCTCACTTAAGATAAAAGTGAGTTTAGTTGATAGTTTTTAATGTCCAGAAGATCCCCCAGTCTGTGAGGCAATTGCAGTTTTGCTTATTTAATAAGGGGCCACTTACGATGCCGAATAAAAGAGCTGAACCAGCTGTTCAGTCGCCTGAACGTTTGCTCAACGAAACTTCGGGGGAGCATCCGTATAGGGTTCAACAAACAGGGGAGAATAGTCATCTCAATAGGAGCCATCAACCTAACCATGAGACCAGAAGCTCCTCCCATTTTTGAAGGTCTTGTTTGATTTTGTTGAATTGTTGAACAAAATTAGCTTTAAACAACCAATCAAGAACTGGAGTGATGAATATGCCCAAATACATAAAACCCCCCTGTGACCACTTAAATGGGAATCGGATTTGCCCTCAAGACCTAGCACCTTCGTAAGACCACCCACAGGCAGAGCGTCTGATTTTGCAAAGTTAATCTTGTACCCCGAAAAGGTGCCAAATGAGCTCATGCACTGTATCAGGCAAGGCACCGAAACTGCTGGATTTGACAGAAAAATGAAGACATTGTCCATGTACAGCAAAATCTTATGTAATGTTTACCCCACTTCTGGAGCCAATTGGGGTCCCTACGAATGGCCTCCGCTAATGGTTCAATCACCAATGTAAAAAGCAATAGCAAACAGGGACAGTCCTGTCGGCTGCCCCTAAAAATGCTAAAATTGCTTGATCGTACCCCATTGGTGATGACCGGAGCGAGAGGGTCACTATACAGAACCTTTACCCAACTTATAAAGGCTTCGCCCAGGCCAAACTGCTCCAGAGTATAAAAAAGGTACGGCCACTTAACTCGGTCAAATGCCTTCCCTGCGTCTAGAGAAATCACCAATCCCTGTACTGACTGTTGTTGACACAGTTGAATTACATTAAGCAGCCTCCTAACATTATTGGAGGATCTGTGGCGCTTCATGAAATCTGTCTGGTCCTCTTTAACAATTAAAGGTAACACAGTCTCCAGCCTTAATGCAAGACTCAGAGAGGATTTTAAAGTCAACACTTAAGTGTGAAATGGGCCTGTAGGAAGCACAGTCCTCCAGGACCTTCCCTTTTTTAAGAATAAGCGAAATATTGGTCTCTCTTAGAGATGGCGGGAGATGATCATGACTATATGCGTCATTGAACATGTTGAGCATCAGGCCTGACAACATGCTTATAAATTGCTTATAAAATTCACTGGAAAGTCCATCAGGACTGGGTGTCTTTCCACTCTGAAGCTGTTTCACAGCCTCCTGCACCTCTTGCCCTGATAAGGGGGCATTGAGAAAAGACTCTTGTTTTGGGGAGGTCGCACTTGAGAGCTCCAGATCCTTGAAAAAGGACTCCATCTTGGCCCGCCCCTCCTCACAACCCTCAAATTGATATAATTCAGAGTAAAATCTCTGGAATGCCACATTAATCTTTTTGGAATCACAGGTCAGGTTCTCAGACCCCTCCCTAATCAACATATTGGCTTGTGGGACACTCCTTTTCCTTTGTCACCATGCTCAGACAACCTTTGTTTTGCGAAAGTAAGCTCCTTTTTTGCTCTCTGCAGGAGCACAGAATTCAATGCAGACCACAGTGCCATATCCTCTGTAACTTGGCCAATGAGGGCCTGTCAAAGTAAGCCTTCTTGGCTGCCTTCAACCATGCTTTGAGGAGACATTGCTGCTCGCCCTTCTACCATTTCCTACTGGCAGAATAGGAGATAGCTAACCCCCTGGCATAGGCTTTGGCAGTTTCCCAAAGGACAGATGGGCTACTAACCAAGCCTGAATTAATGTCTAGCAATTCCCTAAGTTCTGTAGAGAAGTACTCCACAAACTTATTAACCTTAAGGATAAAGGGATTGCCAGTGCCTTGGGCCCATTATAATGTTCTTAATCTTAGGCAACAGGTACACTGGAGCATGATCGGAGGTAGTAATATGACCAACCGTACAAGATGCCATCAAGTCCAGGGTTGCCATGGTGGGTCAGAAATAAAATCAATCCTGATGTGACATCTGTGTGGATTGGAAAAAACATAAAATCCCTGCCTTTCGGGAGGAGACGCCTCCAGATGTCCACCAACCTGAACCCCACACACAGATCCACTAATTGTTTAGTTTGTACAGAGGGTATTGAGGGGCCTTTGGGCAACCTGTCTACCGTAAGATCCATAAGACATTTAAAATCTCCCTGTATAATGATATGCTAGGACTCGAGACTGATCAAGTTAGAGAACGCATCTACCAAAAATTTGAGGGGATGGGCCAGAGGGCAGTAAACATTTAAAACACCATATTCTTCCCGTTTATCAGGGCTTTGGCGATTACAAACCTCCAGTGTCTGTCTTTAACACACTAGTAACTTAAATATAGCTACTCCCATACTTCTGGTATTAAAAGATGAAAAGGAAACCTGATCAAAACCATTCTGCTATAGTTTCAAATGCTCCCTATCAAGCAAGTGTGTCTCCTGTAATAAAGCAATATCCACCTTTTCCTTTCTAAGACTCGAGAGTACCTTTTTCCTCTTAATTGGTGAGTGACTCCCCTTGATGTTCCAGGTAAACTATTTAATCAAGTCATTAGACATACCTTCTGCAATAACATTTAGACTCCAAAGAGGAGGAACTTTAATTGCAAATTGCCGAGCCTTAGTGTTGCAAGATCCAATAAACGTAAAAACTACATGAATTAAAATCACTGCAGTTAACAAACCTACAAAGCTATCATAACTATATACAACAAAAACCAAAAAAAAACAACATATAAAGTGCCAATGGCGCTGAATAGGGGAACTCACCCCATGCCCAAAGGGGGCATCTACACATCCCAAAACCCAATTTCCCATCCCGCTGCTAATACTGTAGCCAGGGCATTTAAATACCTGAACTGGGCATTAACTGCCTGTAGGTAGGCATCTAACCATCCCAACCATTTTCTCTCCTCCTAGCTAGAGCTGAACACAAACACAAACAGAAAAGAAACAAAATACACGACAAAATAACAATGTGAACAAAGAAATTTTGAAACAAAAAGGTAAGTACCCCACTGTCCTTTGGTGCAACTTAACTTAGAAATTGAAAGTATACACCCCACCGCTCCAGAGCATCGTTTAGACCAGATGGTTATCAATAAAAAAAAGGAAAAGAAAGCCCCGACCGGACTTACCCTCTTTGTTTTAAAGCAAAGTAGAGACATACCCCAAACAACACTGTTATTTGTACATACTAACTTGTTCAGATTAAGTTAATTTGTCCACAAAGTCTCTTGCCTTCTCCAACGTGTCAAGGAGATATACAGACCCAAAGCACCGCTGGATTCCTCAGAGAGTACTGGTTCCCGAGCTCCCTCAGTCTTCTCTTGTTGCTGTCTTTTTTGGATCACCACTGCTGAACTGTCCTGGAAGAACATGATCTGAGAGCCCTCGCAAACTAGGGCCTTCGGATCCATCCCTTGGCTTCTGGAAGATTCCACAATTATCTCCGTATCTCTATAGTGATGAAACCGCCCCAAGACAGGACAAGGACATTGGTCCAGACCAGACCTCTGTGCCATGACCCGGTGATTCCTCTTAATCTTCAAGCTTCTCATTTCCAGCCTCCAAGTTAAGGAATTTTGGCAACCAGTCCTCAATAAGTTCCACAGGTCGCTCACGTTCCTTATCCTCCAGCAGACCAACAATCTGAAAACTTTTACTCCTGTCCCTATTTTCGAGGTCATCGACCTGGTCAAGCAAATTATGGACCTGCGCTTCCAGGGCCTGGATCCTATCCTTGGAGTAATCGGTATCATCTTCCATCACTGTGACCCTGTGTTCTACCTCTTCCGTCCTTCTCTCCAGGTCTCCCAGCTGCTGTTCATGTTTCTGCAGCAAGATAGAGATCAGGGCCAGCTTCTCCTCTACCTGCTTGCCCAACATCTCGCGAGACTTCACAAGCTCCTTTACCAGGACCTGGAAGGAAATAAGAGTTTGAGGATCCTGCAGGCTGGGCCATGGGCTCAACCTTGTACATACCTCCTCCCTTCGGCATCCCTGAATGGTGAAAACAGGAGGTAAATTGTTTTCTGACAGTTTCCTGGGACTCCACAACCTTTCCAGAGTCCCAGGATATCATGGTGGTCCGAGTAGGATGAGTTAAAACTTTGTCCCACTTGCGCTGCAATGCAGAGCTCTGCAACGCAATCTTCCTAGATTGCCGCCATCTTGGATCCCCCTGCCTTCGTATGTTAATGGGCTATTCATGAAATTGTTATGATACGTTTCAAGGCACATATGTGGGAAGGGGCTTTTTGCACAAATTGTCACATGTGATTTTGGAGATTTTAAAAAAAATGTTTTTCAGCATAGTAATAGCAGCCAAATGAATAAAGTAGCTGCAGCCAACAGCACAGCGCTGCAGAGCTCTCAGGACTTGAGTATATACTGAATTAATCTAAGGAGGGCAAGGTATTGTGATGGTACAGTGTTTTAAGAGAGATTTGTTCTGTTCAGTTTCTCTTGCAAAGAGGAGTTGCCACAATGATGATTAAATGTCTGCTTTAGAAATGTTTTTTAATTAGGTAAATATTGGAGTCAGACTCACACAAACTCAGGGTTTTAGTTTTTCTTTCAGTTGAGGTTTGAAGTTAGCTGTTGGAGCTGATAGATACAGCTCTCTGTCTGCTGTTAGATTGTTTCTTTCTCCTGGACTGGAAGGGAGATAGCTCGTCCGGGATCAATTTGTTCTGGACCAAACCAAGCCCCCTCAAAATATATTAAGAAGACTGCCGAGACCAAAACTTTTTATTTTAAGGTGACTGTAAGTTGCTGTGTTCCAGATGTGATTCAATTGGACCACCACTAGACTTTAAGCAAAACACACTCTAATCTTACAACATAGTTAAAATAAATAAGAATAGGCATAATTTTAACTCTATTGAAGCATTTAATAAAATATTATTTAACTACTAATCAACAACTGTTCCAATGATAGCAGCATCTCATAAACACACTTCAACAAAGGCAAATTCAGCCAAACAGATTTTCCACACATGCCCTCTCCCTTCCAGTCCAGGACTAATTTCAGACGATACCCAAGCACTTAGAGCAAAATCAAAGCCTGAGGGCCAAAACAGTTGTCAGATAAATGCTTCAGAAAGAAAGCTTTACTTCACATTTGTGACAGTTTAATTTTGATATTTTGTGCTAAAACATATTATTTGACAAGAGGAGCAGGAGGAAAGTTTTACTTGTATAGTAACTATTTGATGTATTTCACCCTGTCCATGACTCTATTTCCTACAATAATACAGTATTGCGAATACATCGACAGTACTGCATATATAGCTTTAATCTTCTTATTTAAAAGGAGAATTATACCTGCTCTGAAGGCATATCAGATATGGTTCATGAGGGGGATGAAGGGATTGTCTTTTGCGGGAAGTTACAGCAGTTTGGACCGACACACAGTGTGGTTTAAAAGAATGAGAAGTGATTATTTTTAAAACATCTGAGATTCTGGAGGAGCTGGACAGGATGGATTGAACTGAAAAGTTGCCTCTTGTGAGGAAAACTAGAACTGGACAATTTCAGAATAAAGGGTTATCCCTTTCATACACAGATGAGGAGGAATTTCATCTCTCAGAAGATCGCTAAGCTTTGAAATTCTCTACCCCAGACAGCAGTGGAGGCTGATCAATGACATAGTCATTCAATTCAATTTCACTTTATTGTCCATTCAGAAATTAATTAAGTACACTGCTTGTTCATTACAAAATTACACTAAAATTAATAATAAATTGAAAGCAAATGACTCTTTTTAATACATATTCGATTAGAATTATTTCGATGTATTAAAATAATCAGCAAGTTCCATTCTGTGTGCATATCTTGTCCATACAAATTCCTGTCAAAAGTTCTTATCGTAAAGTATACAAGAGGTCCTGGAGCTGATTTACCCTCAATCACATACAGGCAGGTTGCTCATCATGCTAGACAGTAGGATAAGAGAGGTGATAGCAGAATAAGGCTGTTTCAGAGTCAAACAGCATAGAAATAGACCTTTTGGTCCAACCAGTCTATGCCGACCATAATCCCAAACTAAACTAGTCCCACCTGCCTGCGTTTGGCCCTTATCCCTGCAAACATTTGTTATTCATGTATTTATCAAAATGTCTTTTAAATGTTGTAACAGTACCTGCATCCACCATTTCCTCTGGAAGTTCATTCCACACACGAACCACTCTGTGTAAAGATGTTGTCCCTCATGTCTTTTTCAAATCTTTCTAATCTTGCCTTAAAAATATGCCCCCTAATTTTGAAATCCTCTGCCCCAGGGAAAAAACTCTGCCATTCACCTTATCCTTACCCTCCATGATTTTATAAATCTCTCCAGGGTCACCTCTGAACCTCATATGGTTCAGTGGAAAAAAAAAACTCAGCCTATCCAGCCTCTCACCATGACTCAAACCCTCCACTACTGACAACATCCTGGTAAATTTTTTCTGAACCTTCTCCAGCTGGATGTTCTAGGGGCTCTGTTACAACTAGGCCATCTCATCCATAGCACTCAAGAGATTCAGGCATTCTTTAGCCCGGTCAGTTCTGCTCTAGCCCCTTTCATTGTGTGAGATCTCATCCCACAAGAGAGACACAGAAAGAACACTGATGGTTACATTGCAGTGTTTGGAAAAATGGATCTCAACGCTGGAGGAACAAGATGCGAATGTGGGAGCTTGCAGCATCAATAGGTTTTAAGGGGCTGACAAAGGTCTGGGCTATGCCTTGGAGAGTTGCTGGGTACATTGAGTGAGATATCATGTGAGGATGAATTCACAGGCAGTGATCATTTAGTTACCCTGCTGAGATATTGGTGATCCTCCTGTTCAGGCCTTTTGTGCCACTCTTTTATTACTTTACCATTGGTAGCACTGCCTTTAGCTGCCTGGGTCTTACACTCTGGAATTCCTTCCCTAAAGCTCTCCATCCCACCCCTCCTTTATGACCCAACCCTTTAGACAGAATTTTGGGCAGCTGTTCTAATATCGCCTTCTGTGAATCAGTGTCAACACTGTGCCATATTTTACTGCATTTAAAGATACTGTACAGATGCAAATTATTGTTGCTTGCCTGACCAGGCCTTCAACACTGCATCCATTTCTGGTCAACCAAACACAAGTGTCACTGGTGAATGACAATGCAGGGAAGAGACCCAAGGATGATTGGCATAAACCAGGTTTAAGTTGAAAGGAAATGGACTTGGGTGTTATAATTCATCAAGGCAGAGTCTGAGAAATGCTTGGGCAAAACCACAAGGAGATTCCCTGAAAATGAACAGTGAAGCTCCACAGGGATCTACTGCAGGTTTCCCAGTTGCATGGGTGAGGCTGCCATCAGCTCCAAGCTTGTGCTGGAATCTGCAGGAATTAGAGATCAACCTCTTAAATATGGCTGCAAGCAAATCCCAGGAGAAACAGCAATGGGGTTTGAGAATCTCTCTTCTTTTCCATTGCCTTTCAATTGAAAGGGTAATTGATGGCAGTGGAGTATTTTGACAGAATGGGACAGGTTTAGAGACTGAGAGAGTTCATGTGCTGGAACCTGTCCACTCAGAAATGGAAAGCCCCAATCTAGAGGCTTATCCTTGCAGTGTTCTTTGGAGAAAGGTGAGGACTGCAGATTCTGGAGATCAGAGCTGAAAAATGTGTTGCTGGAAAAGCGCAACAGGTCAGGCAGCATCAAAGGAACAGGAGAATTGACGTTTCGGGCATAAGCCCTTCTTCAGGAATGAGGAGGGTGTGCCAAGCAGGCTAAGATAAAAGGTAGGGAGGAGGGACTTGGAGAAGGGGCGTTGGGAATGCGATAGGTAGAAGGAGGTTAAGGTGAGGGTGATAGGCCGGAGAGGGGTTGGGGGCGGAGAGGTCGGGAAGAAGATTGCAGGTCAAGAAGGTGGTGCTGAGTCCGAGGATTGGGACTGAGAAAAGGTGGGGGGAGGGAAATGAGGAAGCTGGAGAAATCTGCATTCATCCCTTGTGGTTGGAGGGTTCCTAAGCGGAAGATGAGGCGCTCTTCCTCCAGGCATCGTGTTGCCATGGTCTGGTGATGGAGGAGGCCAAGGACCTGCATGTCCTTGGCAGAATGGGAGTGGGAGTTAAAGTGTTCAGCTACAGGGCAGTTGGGTTGGTTGGTGCGGGTGTCCCAGAGGTCTAACAATGTTGAGGTGGTGTTGGTGGTTTGGTTGCGGGGGGCGGGCACAGCAATCAGTTTACAAACTGATTGTAAACCACATACAAATGACCTCTTCTGTTTCAGTGATTTCTTACTATTTTAGTCATCCTACTTGGACATGCTGTGGCACACTTCTGGAGCAGGTGGGCCTTAAACCCAGATCTTCTGGACCAGAGGTAGGGACACTACCACTGCTCCACAGAGCCTTTGGATTTGTAATCCACTACAGTTCTCCAGTCTACCAACTGAGCTAACAAAAGACAACCAATGATTCTTTGTACAGTATTCTTCATATAAATATAATTCCCAAGTTGGAGTTTTATGACATGCTTTCAGGGGTACTATACAGAATACCTGCTACCTTCTATAACTCAGTTAAATTTACATTTACACGCTGTGAACAAACTTTGTAATCTTGTATTATCTTGCTACTGTTCCTTCTCTTATAACCCACTGCATATTGCCTTTCCTATCTGCTTCACATTGTAAAACTAAGATCAGGAATGCAGACACACCTCAAAACCAGCTGTTTAAAAATTGGAGTTGCCAAAATCTGGACATCTTTAGAATATGGCATACATATGTTTAAAAGCATTTTGCTCAATTAAAATGAACCTAATGGGACAATTTGGCTAGGTGCTGAACTCCATATTTGTTTCACTGTTTGTGCACCAGTCTATTTGGAAAGCTCCAAACAATCCTTAACCCCAGAGGAGAAAGTGAGGTCTGCAGATGCTGGAGATCAGAGCTGAAAATGTGTTGCTGGAAAAGCGCAGCAGGTCAGGCAGCATCCAGGGAACAGGTGAATCGACGTTTCGGGCATAAGCCCTTCCTGAAGAAGGGCTTATGCCCGAAACGTCGATTCTCCTGTTCCCTGGATGCTGCCTGACCTGCTGCGCTTTTCCAGCAACACATTTTCAATCCTTAACCCCACCTAACCATGGTTCACTGGTGCCACTCACTGAACAAAACACTCAACCCCAAATCTAGCAAGGTCCTCAATTTAGACGCTCCTGGTTTTGAGAAGTGTGCACCTAAAAGACCGCATACCGCAGGGGCACGTTTATCTCACTGGATATGATCACAAGTTTGCAAGCTGAGCCAAGTTATACTGGATTAGAGGTGGTTTTGGTCAAAATGTTCCTCAAAATGTGATGAGTTTTGCAGTGGAATGGAGTACACCAGGCCTTTTACAGACTGAATGGTCATTAATGGTTTAACCGCCAAATGTTCCTGCTGAGATATAGACAGTTCCCTTGTTTTCAGCATGAATTTGGTGGTCAAACAAGTCACTTTTGTGATATCAGTTAAGAAGCAAAGGTTTTTTTAGCTTTAATTCTCCCTCAACGGAGTTCAACTAAAAGCAAAATCCACTGCAAACAGGCTTTCTTATGTCATAAATAACAAAATATTTATGAGGAGGAAGAGAAACAATGGGAGTACACAATAAAAGACAAACCTATCCCTTTCACAACCGCAGGAAGCCCCGAAATACTTTACAGCTAATGACAGATTTCTGAAGATGAGTTATTGTTGAAATATTGGAAAAGTGACAGCCAAAGTGTGCACAGCAAGCTCCCACAAACTGCAACTCGATAATGACTTGTTAATTTCTTTTGTAAAGTATTTCGGGGCTTCCTGCGGTTGATGCTGGCTGACTTTAAAGCAAAGTAATTACAAGGAATAAATAACTTTCAAAAGGTACAAGACTGTCTTTACAAACAAAGCTAAACGGATTGCACCAACAAAATCTCCAGTGTCTCATTACGCACCGTTTTCTGTTTACAACAGACAGCAGATGGTGCACCTTACATTATTGCTGCTGCTTAGGAGCTGAAGTGTTGTACACAAGTAATTCATTGCTTACACTTACTTTAAATAGTTTGAGAATGTGCTAAATATTGTACAAGGCCAATTTATTCATTTGAGTCACTCTCAACACCAAGAAACCAAATTGGTTGGTATGTCACATTGTGCTGCCTTTTGATGTTTCAATGTGGAACTTTACAATATAGGAGACCATTTGGCCCACTGAATCTACACTGGTTCTTTAAAGGTGCTATTCAACTTGTCCCTTAACTCTGCTTTCTCCCATTGGCTCTGCAAACCTTCAACTTTCAAGAAAATATCCAATTTCTTTCTGCAGATTATAACTGAACATATTTTCACCATCATTTTAGACTGTGCCTTGCAATTTATGACAACTCAGAGTCAATTGAGCATAGGAATTGGAATGTCATGTTGAGGCTATACAAGACATTGGTGAGACCACTTTTAGAATGCTGTGTAAACTTCTGGTTGCCCTGCTATAGGATGGATGTTATTAAAATTTTACAAAGATGTTGCAGGGACTGGAAGATTTGTATTATAAGGAGAGGCTGAATAGGCTGAGACCTTTTTCAATAAAATAATTACAGAAGGAATAAATAACTTTAAGAAATCTATAAGACTGTCTTTACAAAACACAATGCTAAAAGAATTGGAGCAACAAAATCTCCAGTGTTTCATTGTGCACTGTTTTGTGCACAAAAAAAAACTGAGGGTGCATCTTACATTAATGCTGCTTGTTGCTTAAGAGGTGAAGTGTTGTACACAAGGAATTCATTGCTTCCATTTACTTTAAGTAGTTAGAGATGTACTAAGATGTTGGTGAGATGTTAGATGAGAATGTGTTAGTAGAAAAAGTTGCATCCTATCCATCAAGCTGCTCGCAATTTTGAAAACTTTTCTTAAATCTTCCATTAACCTATCTGCTCCAAGAACTATTTCGAGTTACCGAAAATCTCTCATCCCCAGTACCATTCTGGTAAATCTCCTCTGCAGACTCTCAACAAACCTCCTTTTACGGGATGCCTGCAATTGGTCACATTACTCTAGCTGAGCCCCAAACTCAGAAGGTTTAGAAGACCTTTACTGAAATGTACCCACTGGGAGAATAGTAAACTGCCTATCTCAATCACTGCTTAGGCTCACATTTGAATTGCAACTTCAGCAAGGTAGTGGAATGTATTACTGACCAGGAAAACTGACTATGCAAGGATCAGTGGCTTAAGGAGAATTTGTGAAATATATTTTTAAACTTAACCAGTGATTGTCCAAAGAATAAGGGAGTGGGAGGGTTTAATTTCTGTTAAGAATGAAATGAATGATCCTGCAGAAGTGTAAATTGAAATTTGACATCTTGATCTTTAACCAACTGTGTCATCTAACTGCCTCTGGGAAAAGGATTTTCAACTTGAGTCATGCTGAGAACTAAAAGAGATACATAGGACATTACTTGGAAAGCAATTAAAAATTCTGCTATCTCCTTTTTAGTATACAGCTGCAGTATGCTGAGAACAACACAAGGAAGAACATACTGGACGTTTTGCAGTTTTACTTTTAAACAATGCAATCCTCGGCAACTTTGCAACCACAGTTCACAAGATTTGGAGGGCAAGTGTTAAATAATCAAAAATCTATCACTTGTCATGTGGGAACTGGGTAGTTAGAAGGGTCTTAGAAGCTTGAGAATACTTACTTGCACTGGGTGTAATGGGCTTCACTGTTTATGGAGTAGAAAATTGTCCGGTATTTAAATTCTCCGCTATTGTTCAAGGTAGCTATCTACAATTGGTTTAACACCAGGCTACAAACTTAAAATAACATAATTACAAATTATGTCTGAATTCTGAAGGGAAAAAGGAGAAACAGATTGAGAATAAAATTGTTTTAATAATCATGAACCTAAGCAGTACAGTGGCACTCTACATTAAAATGTTAATACGAGTTCACAATAATTTCGCTGAAAGAGAATATGAAAACTTTCTATTGGTCCAGAAGTTTCTCTTCCTCACAGAATGACAGAGTATAGAAGGAGGCCAATTCATCCACCTATCAATCTATTTAAACTCTTGGAAAGATCGAGCCAATTAGTCTCCCCTCTGCTCTTTCCCCATAACCCTGTATTGTTGTCACTACCTAGGATTTATTCAATTCCAATTGAAAGTTAGTAGTAAATCTGCTTCCACCGCTTTTTTAGGCAGTGCATGCCAGCTCTTACCTCATTCCATCTTATTACTCATTCTTTTGCCACGTTACCCATAATCGACATTCTTTCATTACTGATGTTATTTATAGTGATACTGATGCTCTAAGGAGAATAAGCCCAGTTTCCTTATTGCTGCCATGTAACTGAAGTCTTGTATCTGTTAATATTCCAATAAGTCTCCTTGGTACCCACTGGAGGCCTGATGTACTTCCAAAAACGCTCAGAACTTTTTCTCATTTTATTTATTCATTTATTGGTGATGGGGGCTTCACTGGCTGGACCAATATTTATTGTCCATCACAAATTACTGAAGGTGGTGATGGCCACAATAATTCAGCTGGGGCCTAACCAAGAAAGGCTCAGCATGACTTTCTTGCTTTTGCACTTAATGCATCTATCTATAAAGTTGAGGATCCGGAATGTCTTTTTAACAGTCTGTGCAACCTATCTTGGAGAAAGTGAGAACTGCAGATGCTGGAGATCAGAGTCGAGAGTGTGGTGCTCCTGACTTGCTGTGCTTTTCCAGCACCACACACTCTACTTTGCCACCTTTATGCTTCTGTACATATGCACTCAAATTGTCTCTCAATTCCTGCACCTCCTTTAGAATTGTACCATTTATTTTACATTGCTTATCGGCAGCATTCTTATCAAAATAGACTGTCTTGAATTTCACCTCCTAGACATCTCTCCATTTCACCTGCCTGTATTGCTCTGATGACTGTTACCATTCTCTGTGCTGTCCATTACATTTCAGAGCTTTGGGTCACTTGCAAAGTTTGAAACTATATTCTCTGTACCCAAGTATTGTTACGTATATAAAAGAGAAGCGATCCAGTTATGAACACAATTGTAAGTATCAAATTGATGTGGGATTGGGAATAGGTCTGGGGCAGAAGGAACCAGTACTAATTCTGAACATTGATTGAGATTATAACAGTGTAAAGTGCAGAGTGGCAAGGATTCCCAAAATGTGTACAAAATAACTTGCTGGATCATGAGGTGGAGCAAGTGGGTGATTTTCAGCAGTAAAACATTTAAAAAAGAGAGATCACAATATCATTAGATTTCAAACAATGCAACAATCAGAAGTGATAACACCAACTAGGGGCTGTGGAATTTCATTGAGTTATTAAAAAAAAATCAGGCCCAGCTGAACTGGAATTGAAGACTGGCAGTAGAAACAGGAAATCAGTAATAGATCGTCATCAAAGAGGAAATAGCTCCAGTACAGGCGAGACACAATCCCATGAGGGGAAAATGAATTGCATTCAAAGTGAGAGCTCCCTGGGTGAACAAACAGACAAAAATTAAAGTGAAACAAGAAAAGGGAAGCTTCTCACACGAAATGTCAGGCTCATAATTCTGCACAGAACAAAACTGAGCACAAGTAGTACAGGTCCAAGGAAAAATCAACAAGAAGTGAGTGGCAATTGCGGATTAGATCGATGGGTAATATAAAAGTGGATACAAATGTCTTTCATAAACTGAGTACAGGAGTTAAGAGGTCATATTGCAGCTGTACAGGACATTGGTTAAGCCATTTTTTGGAACATGGTGTTCGATTCTGGTCTCCCTGCTATACAAAAGGTGTTGTGAAAGGGTTCAGAAAAGATTTGGAAGAACATTGCCAGAGTTGGAGAGTCTGAGCTATTGGGTGTGGCTGAATAGGCTGGAGCTGTTTTCCCTGGAGTGTTGGAGGCTGAGGGGTGACCTTACAGAGAGTTATAAAATCATGATGGGCATGGATAGGGTGAATAGTCAAGGTCTTTTCCCCAGGGTCAGAGAGTTCAAAGTTTGAGGGCAAAGGTTTAAGGTGAGGAGGGAAAGATTAAAAAGGCACCTAAGGGGGAACCTTTTCATGCAGCAAATGATGCATGCACAGAATGAGCTGCCAGAGGAATTGGTGGAGGCTGGAACAATTACAACATTTAAAAGGCATCTGGATGGGTATATGAATAGGAAGGGTTTGGAGGGATATGAGCCAAATGCTGGCAAATAGAACTAGATTGATTTAGGGTACCTGGTCAGCATGAATGAGTTGGACCAGCTCTCTGTTTTGTGCTGTACATCTCTATGACTCAGTGACATATAAATAGTAAAAATGTAATCAAAGGAAGTGTACTGGTGGCCAAGCTGGAGATCTTTTTGTGGAGGCATAGGGTATGGCTGAACAGCTAAATGAATACTAACTTTAAGAGAGAAAAAGATGCTGTTGCCCAAGACATTAGTAATTGAGGAGGAGGGCGGCAACAGGACAGAACAAAAATAGGTTAAAAAATTACTAAAAGAGTGGACAGTTCTCAAAGAAGAAAAGTCACAAAATCTGAATGGAAGACATTTTAATTACAAAAGGAGGGAAGGATGGAAATTGCAGAGTCTGGCCACAATTTTCCATTCTTTGAATATCGGTGTGGTCTCAGAGGATTGGAAGATTGCAAACACTACACACTTGAACAAAAGAGGGAGAGGGAAAAACCTGGCAGGACAATCATATCAGTGTTGAGGAAACTTTGAGCCAGTTTAATCTACAACAAAACTGGCTTTTGAAACTCTGTCTCTAGGATCTCCTTCGCTACCTATTACTGGCTTTAATGTGGACCAAGACTTCTAGCTGCTCCCCAGTCCCTCTGCAAAGTGTTCTCCAACAGTTGCCCTGACACATGGCATGAAAAGGACTACCCACCTGACTAACATATCCCCCATAATCACAGCATTAAAGTCATGAAGTGGCCATTTAGCCCTTTGAGTCTCGGCTGCTTCGCTGTAGGACAGTCCAATCAGCCCTATTCCCCCATTCTATCCCTATAGTCCTGAAAGTTTATTTTCCTTAATTACCCATGAACTTTCCCTTCGATCTCGACACTTCTGTGTTCTCTCAAGTGTGCAATGCCATGGCATGCCAGGTCTGCTGTTGACCATATTCCCTCTGAGCCAACCTCAGAACTGTCACACACCTAGAGACCATCTATACTGCCCACTTCCTCCTCTCCTGGCAAACGGCCATCCACTGCCTATCATCTTGAATTCTCTGGAGCTGTGGGGCAATGACCTCTGGCAATACATGCTTCATCAAATTCTCAGCCTCCCATATAGTCTGCAATGAGACTCCAGCATTTCTCACATTCAAACGGCTGGAAGCAATTTCCACGTATATGGACATAAAGGGTCCTGGAGTTCCCACATAGCACAGAAAATCCAGTAAAAGGATTTCAGGTGCTTCTTTATTTTGGTATATGCTCACCTACAATGACAAATAGCTTTTACATACTGCTTTTAATGGAGTAAAACGTCCCAAGAGGCTGCCAAGGAGGATTATCGAACAAGTTTTCAGGCAAACCCATTAGGTAAGGTGATCGAGGGCATGATCCAAGAGGTAGATTTTAAAGAGCTCCTTAAAGAGGAACAGGAGAAAAAGAGGTAGAGAGGCCGACAGCAGGAATTCCAGGACTTCCATTTCATTGATCTGAAGGAACAGCTGCAATGGGATAGAAACTAAAATTGTGAAAGTGCAATAGGCCACAATTAAAGTAAGACAGAACTCTAAAGATTGTAGGACTGGAGCAAGGCCATGAAGGGCATTAAACACAATGAAAATGCTTAAATTGAGGTTCAAGCAAATTGTGATCCAATGAAGGTCAACAAACACAGGGACAATGGGCAAACAGGACTCCAAACAAGTTAGAATACAAGTAGCAGAGTTTTGGGTGAGTTCAGGTTATGCAGCATGAGAGGTTGACCTGAATAAGATGGAATTGTTGAGTCTAGACTAACACAGGATTGACTGAGGGTTTAAAAAGCACAGGACCTTAGACAGGTCAGAGGTGAGTGACATTTTATTGGTGGTATGAATATGCTGGCTAGGAGTTTGCCACAGATGTTATAGATGATTTCAGACAATGAAGAGAAACGGAGTTGGCTGCTAGGAATGGAATTCATTATGGGGACCAAAGACAATGGTGGTGATAGTGATGAAGGGATTTGGAGCATAGTTGGGTACAGACAGCATTCATTTGGAAGATATATGTTAGGTTGCCTGTGCACATGATTTCAGTTTAGTATCCCCTGCTTCTTATCTATCACATATGCATATCAGTTATTTATTTACTTAATGCAGTTGGGTCCCTTTCATTTTGGAATCTGCATTGTTCATTTTAATCTTATCCTGTTGGATCCAATTATGAACTCTGAACACTTACTTTTACTTATTTAATGTTGCCACAAAATAGTACTTTTTTTTTTGCCTGTCCTCTTTCTGCACCAAATTCCCACTCTGACCAAATTCCCATCATTCCACTTAAGGGTAGAGATGCCACTTGGATTGATCTAGTTCTCAGTGGTTGTGTTCTCCAGGCTCTGTGTTTTGGCACTTACCCCTTCAGAAACACATGCATTACAGCTGGTCAGATACCTTGCAGCCACAATACTCTGCATACTTAGACAGGGGTTCACACCTGATTGACTGTTTATTGGCAGCTAGCTTTTCTTTCTCTCCTGAACAGTAAGAAAACAAGGTTAAATTTTAGTTTAATTAAAACCACACATTTAGCAATAAATTTCTGCTCCCACCCAATTCCTGCAACAATAAGAGTTTACAATTTTGTTTTTTTTTAATACAGAGGTTAAATTACAAGACTTTATTTTCTGAAAAGTGTAATGAAAATACTTTGACAAAGGATTATGGATGATTAAATGAGTAACTATTGCCCCCGTTTGAATAACAGCACACATTTTTTTTTCATTTCTATTTGCACTATTTCTCCCCCTTTGCTAGAAGCTGTACATTTGAAACAATCTTTTGGTCTAAAGGATCCAGTCTTTTCTCAGCTGCTGGTAGAAAGGAACTTCCCTGGTTTAAGAAGTGAGGCCTGTGTGAAGGACACAAAGGTGAAGCTCTCACTTTGCTCGAGCCTGACCTTCTTTGCTAGTTTGGGGACCACAGCTCTGAGGGAGCGAAGGCCCATCCGCTGCTCCTCAAACCACACATTGTCCAACTGAGAGAAATCTTTCCTGGCCACGAGGTAAAAGGATGACTTGGGATCCCGCTGGCTCGGAGGTCGGTGGGTGTACATGTATTTATACAGCAGGCAGTATGGGCATCTCTTGAGTCCTTCAGAGTGCTCGTGGTAGATTTGCCCAAAGCAGAGCTTATTGCTGCACACTTTGTTCTCTCGTTTGACCATGTCAGTCCTGGCAAAGAAGGGCCGGTTTTCAGTGTCCTTCAGCAGCTCAATGTCCCCATACATGAGGTCCACGTGCTCCTGCAAGGTTCTCATGTTGAAGTACTGGCTGTTGAACTTTACCACCACGCTCAGCAAAGCCACTGGGTTGGCATCACCAAGGTAACCGGCCTGCCACATCTCCTCTTCATCCTGGCCTGAGAAGTAGATGATGTTGCGGGATCGTGAGCCTGACATGCCTGCCTTGTTCAGCTGCCTCAGTTTGTCCTTCAGCTTTTGGGTGGAGGATTTGAAGACGGCGTCTCCAATCGAGAAACCCACATTGGCATTCTTCAGCACACGGTCCAGGCCACGACGGATAGCATGGAGGGAGGTGGCCAGGAAGTCAGAACCATCGGTCTTCCTCACAGTCACGTAGAAGTCCTCCAATAGCTCATTGAGCTTCGCAGGTGGAATCTTTAACAGACAGAAAATAGGGAGGGAATGTAAATGTTAAAATCACACAGCTCACTCCTTTTACACACAGTCCCCTCCTCATCTGAAAGCTGCTGTCATAGGAGTGGGGCTGTCCTCCACTCTCCAAGAACCAAGGAGTTATTCCTCAATGTCAGCCTAGAATCAATAAACTGTTTTGTCCTAAGAGTCATTACCATGAGGACTGATTCAGTTCCCACACATGCAGTATTGAGGCAACAACAATGGCTGTCCCGTTCAATAAAACAATCATTTCACATTGGCAACTTAGGTTTGAAGCCTTTCTCTCACTGCCCTCAAGATGATGGTGGTGAAAATGGGGAGCTTTCTCTAAGTAGTGGCTTCACAAAAAGATGATCTCATGGCGACTTTGAAAAATCCATGATATAATGGGAGAAAAAGTAAGCTAAAAATGTAATTTCAGATATTCTCGGGCAAGCTACAATATTGGATATAGGAGAAGAACCTTTTATTTAAACATTGATGGATAAGTAATTTTTTAGAAAATTAATCACGGGATGATGCCGTTACTGGCTAGGCCAGCATTTAATTACCATCTGGGATGGGCAATAAGAGTCAATCACATTGCTGGGGGGGCTGAAGTCACATGGAGGCCAGACCAGGTACAGTCAGCTACTTCCATCACTAATATAGATATTAGTGAATCAGAGTGGTTTTTCCTGACAGTTGATAATGGATTCATGGTAATCATTAGACTACTAATTCCAGATATTTGTTGAATTCAAATTCCACCATCTGCTGTGGCAGTATTGGAACCTGGGTCCCCAGAACATAACCCAGGTCTCTGGATTAACAGTCCAGCGGCAACACCACTAGGCCATTGGAATGCAATATGTTAAAAACAATAGTGGGAGGATGAGATAGTGTCATACATTGGTCGAATGAGATTAATTCCTTTAAGGAAAGTTTCAGCCACATTTAGGGTCACCAACCCTCCTGAAATGCTGTGAAATCTCCAGGGATTAAAAATTAATGATTAATGGCCTGGAACTGCAAGAAATTATACAAAAGATAATATTTGAAGTTTTTAAATTCTTTTTCTTAACTGAACATGAGTGACAACATCAAGCCAGTTCCCTGCCTCTCTCTGGGTGGCACGGTGGCACAGTGGTTAGCACTGCGGCCTCACAGCGCCAAAGACCCGGGTTCAGTTCCCGCCTCAGGCAGACTGTCTGTGTGGAGTTTGCACATTCTCCCCGTGACTGCGTGGGTTTCCTCCGAGTGCTCCGGTTTCCTCCCACAAACCAAAAAATGTGCAGGTTAGGTGAATTGGCTTTGCTAAATTGCCCATAGTGTTAGGTGAAGGGGTAAATATAGGGGAATGGGTCTGGGTGGGTTGCGTTTCGGTGGTTCGGTGTGGACTTGGTGGGCCGAAGGGCATGTTTCCACACTGTAATCTAATCTAAAAAACTTGCCTCTACATGCCATATCCCTACATGCCATATCCCTACATGAAGTCGAATTAAAACAAAACATCCAAAAATGACTGCTTTCTTTAAGGCACCAAGCGCAAAACTTCAAGGAAACATTTAATCCAACTAATCTATGTTGATGTTTTTGCTCCAAATGAGCCTCACCCCACTCTTTCTTAATCTCACAATCAGCGTCACCTCCTATTCCTATCTCCCTCATGTAAATGTAGAAAAAAGGAGTAGGCCATTGAGCCTGCTCTGCCATTCAATAGGATCATCCAACTCAGTAGGCTATTCCCATTTTTGCCCCAAACCCTTTGATCCCTTTTGTCTCAAGAACTATATCTAACCCCTTCATGAAAGCATTCAATGTTTTGACCTCAAACGCTTTCTGTGGCAGAAAATTCATTAGGCTCACCACCCTCTAGGTGAAAAAAATTCTACACAGCTCATATACTCTCCCAGCTTCTCTTAAAATTATCGACACCATTTGCCTTATCCATCCTTGTAATAGCAAGTTTCACATTCTCAATTCAGGCTCTTCTGAATCATCCTCTCCCTTAGTTCAACCACGTTAATAAAAAGAAAAGGGTAAAATGAATGACCCTACTATTAAAACATTCTCCATTAAGAGCATCAAGTGTATCTTATATGGACGATTACGGGATTCACATGTAATGGGTTTAAACAAAAATTCACTAGGCTTGCAGTAATGGGTTTAAACAAAAATAGTTAAAGAAAGATTCATTGAAGCATAAGATGATCATAAATATGAAGTAGCTGACCAATCTCCTCTCTCACAAAAAAATTTACATATACATCGCATTGCCAACATATAATGCACCTTAGGACCATTTCAATAAAACAAAATTATGACACTGATCCACACAAGGTGGTTTGAGGTCAGTTGACCAAATCTTGTTTATAGAGCTGAGTTTTAACATTTGCAGGTAGAGAGGTCTGGCATTCCAGAGCTGGGGACCATGGCAACTGAAGGCTCAGCCACCAACAGGGAGTACTTTGATTAGGAATTCACAAAGGCCGGAATTAGAGAAGTGCAGATAGCCTGCACATTCCTGGACACTATGGACAATTTAATTCGGCCAAGCCAGTTAACTTGAACATCTTTGAACTGTGGAATGAAACTGGAGCATTTGGAGGAAAACCATGCAGACCTGGGGAGAACATGCAAACTCCGCACAGATAGTCACTTGAGGGTCGAATCTAACCTTTATCCCTGTGCTGTGAGGCAGCAGTGCTAACCACTGTCCCACTCAATGAGGATGAGGATTCTAAAATTAAGCCCAATTGGGAGACAACGTAAGTCGGTGACAATAACGGTGATAGGAAAACAGGACTTGGTGAGGGCTAAAATGACCTCAAATTATGGTGAGTAGAATGTGCCAGAACAGTTGAGTCTGAAGGTAACAAAGACACAGATGAGATTTTCATCAGATGGAGTGAGACGGGAAAAATCAAGTGATATTATAGAGATTGAAATAGACACTCTCCCATCTCCTCAAAGCTCCAGAGATTTTCTCCCCTTCGAGCATTTAACTAACTCCAGCCCTACCGAGTTTTCACCATCCCTCCAGACCTTCCCCTCACTGAGGACGAACGATCAGTCCTCAGCAAAGGACTCACCTTCATCCTGACCCGTCCACGCATCAATGAATTTTATACACGCCATGACGCGAACAATTCTTCCGTCGCCTCCGCCTCCGAGCTTACTTTCACAATCAGGACTCCCGCCCACCTTCCGAGGACCCCTTTGCCCACCTCCAACACACTGCATCCACCTGGACACCCCGCACTGGCCTATTACCTGCCCTCGACCTCTTCATTTCCAACTGCCGCTGGGACATTAACCGCCTCAACCTGTCTACCTCCCTCCCCCACTCCAACCTCTCACCCTCACAACGCGCAGCCCTCCAATCCCTCTCCTCCAATCCCAACCTCACCATCAAGCCAGCAGATAAAGAGGGCGCAGTGGTAGTCTGGCGCACTGACCTCTACACTGCTGAAGCCAAACGTCAACTCGAGGACACCTCTTCCTACGGCCCCCTCGACCATGACCCCACCCCCCCATCACCAAACCATCATCTCCCAGACTATACAGAACCTCATCACCTCAGGAGATCTCCCACCCACAGCTTCCAACCTCATTGTCCGGGAACCCCGCACTGCCCGGTTCTATCTCCTTCCCAAGATCCACAAGCCTGACCACCCTGGCCGACCCATTGTCTCAGCATGCTCCTGCCCCACTGAACTCATCTCTACCTACCTCGACACTGTCCTATCCCCCCTAGTCCAGGAACTCCCCACATACGTTCGAGACATCACCCACGCCCTCCAACTCCTCCAAGACTTCCGTTTCCGTGGCCCCCGACGCCTCATCTTCACCATGGATATCCAATCCCTCTACACCTCCATCCGCCATGACCAGGGCGTCCAAGCCCTCCGTTCTTTCCTCTCCAGACGTCCCAACAGTACCCTTCCACCGACACTCTCATTCGTTTGGCCGAATTGGTCCTCACCCTTAACAATTTCTCCTTTGAATCCTTCCACTTCCTCCAGACCAAAGGGGTAGCCATGGGCACACGTATGGGCCCCAGCTATGCCTGTCTCTTTGTTGGCTATGTAGAGCAGTTGATCTTCCGTAATTACACTGGCACCACTCCCCACCTCTTCCTCCGCTACATTGATGACTGCATTGGCGCCACCTCGTGCTCCCGTGAGGAGGTTGAGCAATTCATCAACTTCACCAACACATTCCAGCCTGACCTTAAATTTACCTGGACCATCTCTGACACCTCCCTCCCTTTCCTGGACCTCCCCATCTCCATTAATGATGACTGACTTGACACCACCCCCCCCCACCCACCCCACCCTCCCATCCTGGCACTTTCCACTGCCACCGCAGGAACTGTAAAACCTGCGCCCACACCTCCTCCCTCACCTCCATCCAAGGCCCTAAAGGAGCCTTCCACATCCATCAAAGTTTTACTTGCACATCCACTAATATCATTTAGTGTATCCATTGCTCCCGATGTGTTCTCCTCTACATTGGGGACTGGGCGCCTCCTAGCAGAGCGCTTCAGGGAACATCTCCGAGACGCCAGCACCAATCAACCACACCGCCCCGTGGCCCAACATTTCAACTCCCCCTCCCACTCTGCCGAGGACATGGAGGTCCTGGGCCTCCTTCACCGCCTCTCCCTCACCACCAGACGCCTGGAGGAAGAACGCCTCATCTTCCGCCTTGGAACACTTCAACCCCAGGGCATCAATGTGGATTTCAACAGTTTCCTCATTTCCCCTTCCCCCACCTCACCCCAGCTCAGCACTTTCCCCATGACTTGTCCGGACTTGTCCTACCTGCCTATCTCCTTTTCCACCTATCCACTCCACCCTCTCCTCCCTGACCTATCACCTTCATCCCCTCCCCCACTCACCCATTGTACTATATGCTACTTTCTCCCCACTCCTACCCTCCTCTAGCTTATCTCTCCACGCTCCAGGCTCACTGCCTTTATTCCTGATGAAGGGCTTTTGCCCGAAACGTCGATTTCAAAGCTCCTTGGATGCTGCCTGAACTGCTGTGCTCTTCCAGCACCACTAACCCAGAACTTGGAGTGTCTTGTCTTAATAAAAACACTTGAATGTTCCTCTGTAAATTCACATCTATACATCACCTTTTTTTAGCTGATCTTTGCCATATATTACAGAAATCCCAATTCCATTGTCTGTCTCACGGACAGCCCAATCTCCCTGCATTTACTCAACATCAACCTTAACATACTGACAGGGGGCATGGATTCCCTGAACTGTTTACACTTAAGAGTGCAGCTGACAAAGTGGAAAATGCAAACCTGCCATCCATTGCATCACAGTAATGTCAAATGTACATCAAAACCGGCTACAAATTAACAATGCGGAAAAGCCCTGGTATCTGAAAATCACAAACTAATGCTCCAATTTGCTAACACCCGACAAGGAGATTCCAAAAGCAGTAGGACTGACACTCCTTATCTTTAAAAAAAGATCAACCTTATTCCCCTCAATTCTTTCTCTTTGCAAAATCATAGCTATGATTGCTCTGCACAGAATTATGCCATTAATCAGAACCTGGATAAACACAAGAGGGAGAAACGAATTGTAGGATATGAAGTGAAGTTTGCATGCAGCCCAAATGGTTAGGGTGCCTGACCTGTTTCTATTTTGTCTATGTAAGCATTCAGGGGACGTACCTTGGTAATATCCATGTATTGCTTCAGCTCTCGTGTCACACACCAGTATCGCCAGACATTCAGTGAATACAGCGTTGCCTTTGTGGTGTTTGCACTGACAGCGCTGGTGCAGAGCTCCTTGAGTTCGCCATCAAACGTTGGAAACCTATTGAGTTTTCCAGAAAAGGCTACACAAAAGAAAAAGACAACCCACAGATGACAACCAAGGTTAGTTACAAAGGACCAGAGCATGACATAAACAACAAATCAATTAATAATGTTACAAAATCAGGGCTTGGTATTGTACTGACTCTGCCAAAACAGGTCAAGCCTAGGTGTGATCTCTTGCCTACAGCGGCTCCCAGAACAATAAGGCCTCAAATTAAAATCTCTCTACCTTATATTCAATTTCCTCTATGGCCTCTCCCACACCTCAAGGTGCAATTGTACCCAGACTTGCATGTCTTCCCCACTCCCCCACCATGATCTCTATACTCCCAGAATCCTAAAGTCTTGTGAATCCTCCATTTCCTGTCTCACATGCATTGACAGCAGTTTCTTCACTATTGTAATGCAAGTCAGTGTTGAAAGTGCTGAACTAGTTGCTCTCAATCAGTGTGGTGACAGGATGGTATACTGATCTCTCTGATCAGGTCTCCTCACCAGGGATCAGATCCAAAGCCAGATCTCACACAAAAAAAAATAGATATTATTCACAGATGTGCCATGGCAAAGTGGTTCCAGACTTTTTGGTTAAAGAGGATATCACGGCTGAACCAGAAAATGTCCTTGCTCAAGAAAGTGAAGCTCATTACCACAATAGTAACAACTTATGCAGCAATTTTACTGCCCCAGCAAAACAAAGTGCCCCAAGTGCTTCACAGGAGCAATAAAACACCACAGAATCCGTACAGTGTGGAAGCAGTCCATTGTGTCCACACCGATCCTCTGAAGAGCATACCACCTAAATCCACTCCCTACCCTAACCCTGCAATCCACAGTTAATCCACCTAGCCTGCATGTCCCTGGACACTATGGGCAATTCAGCATGGTCAATCGACCTATCCTGCACATCTTTGGACGTGGGAGGAAACTGCAGCACCCGGAAGAAACACACTGGGAGAACGTGCAAACTCCACACAGACAGTTACCCGACAGTGGAGTCAAACCCGGGTCCTTGAAGCTGTAAGGCAGCAGTGCTAACCATAATGTCACACAAAGACACTTAAGTATCACCTAAGTGTCTTAAGGGGGGGGGGGGGGGGGGGGGGGGGGGGGGGGAGAGGAGAGAAGCGACTCCAAGAAATGTTGGGAGGGAATTCCAGAGCTCAGGGTTGAAGCAGCTGAATGCATAACTGATAATAGTGGAGTGCTAAGACTGGGGATGCTCAAGAGGCCACAAGAGTTGAGTGTAGATACATCAGATAGTCAAACAAACCAATAGCTGCAGAGATATGAGTGATGGTGCACAGAGAGACGAGAGAGTAGAGATTTTGTGCAGTTTTAAGTGAAATGGGAAGTAGACCTTTTCCGTGGTGGATATCAAATGATGCTTCGCAGAACAACTACGTTCTGCCTGCAAAAATGATCCTGAGCTTCCAGTTGCCTGCCACTTCAACACAACACTCTGCTCCCTGACAAATATCTCTGTCTCAGGCTTGCTGCATTGCTCCTGAGAAGCTCAGTGTAAGCTGGAAGAACAACTCCTCATTTTCCGTTTGGGGACCGTGCAGACTTCTGGACTTAATACCGATTTCAATAAGTTTAGGGCTTGAACTTTCCTATGTCTTAGCCCCATCCCCACACACCAGGCCTTGTTATCACATTAGTGAAAGTGAGGACAGCAGATGCTGGTGATCAGAATCAAGATTAGTGTGGTGCTGGAAAAACACAGCAGGTCAGGCAACATCCGAGAAGCAGGAAAATCAACGTTTCGGGCAGGTTCCTGATGAAGGGCTCCTGCCTGAAACATCGATTTTCCTGCTCCTCAGATGCTGCCTGACCTGCTGTGCTTTTCCAGCACCACTCTAATCTTGACTCTTGTCATCACATAGTCTACTGCTACACACAACCCATTATTAGCCACTAAGAGTCTCCATTAACAGCTCCTCACCCTCCTAGCCAGACTGTTATCCAGTCCATTGCCTGTCCAACTATTTTTCTCTCTCTTTGAGCACAATCCCTATCGTTTACTCCTTACCCCCCTTCCCTCACCCTATCTTCTGCATAAAAACCCACATTTTCCTAGCTACCATCAGTTCTGAGGAAGGGTCACCAGACCAGAAACGCTAACTCTGATTTCTCTTCACAGATGCTGCCAGACCTGCTGATCTTTCCCAGCAATTTCTGTTTTTGCTTCTGATTTACAACATCCACAGTTATTCTGGTTTTGTTTGGTACAGAATGATGTAGGGACAGCATCTGGAAGGAGTTGTGGGAGCAAAGTGATACACAGAAACGATCAGAGTTCAACTCATCTGTAATTGACATGAAGGGATAAGCAAGTCTACACAAGGGGGCAAGATTAAAGTAGGGAACGAGATTATAAGTGGGGAAGTACATGTGGAAGGAGAAATTTCAGGATGATAAGAGGGCAGTGAAATCAGGAGGAAAAAGGTTGAAAGGATTTTGAGTGAGTTCTTTCATGATTATATGTTTTTTGAGATATGCCTCGATTAAATTTAACATACAAGCCGTAACTATTAATCTAACCTGGGGCAGTGTTTTGTAGAGGAATAAAACGTGTTATTTTTCTGGGTCTGTAGATTGTAAAGGAGCAAAAATGGCCTTTGTAGAGTGATATGTACTTCTTGTCAGATGTGGGAGTTTAAGAAGAGTTTAAGAGTTACTGTGGATTATATCTGCCATAAATGCTGTTGATTGTGAATCTTATCAGATCGAATGGATTGGTTGGAGAGACAGTTAGAAGCAATGAGGAATTTGCAGCAGTAACAGTATGTGATGGATGGCAGTTATAGGAAGGGGGGAAAAGTCTCAGATACAGTCACATAGATGGGTTAACTCCAGGAAAAGTGAGAGGGTTAGGCACCTAAGGCAGATGTGTTCTGTGGCTATACCCATTTCAAACAAGTATGCAGTTTTGAAAAATGTAGGGGGTGATGGATTCTCAAGGGAATATAGCACGAGCAGCCACGTTTCTGATAAAGAGACTGACTCTAATGCAACAAGGAGTATGTCGGGTTCCAAGAGATCAATTGTGTTAGGGGCCAGCAAGAGGTCATAGTCCAGATTGGAACCAACAATATAGGAAGGGAAAAGGTTGAGATTCTGAAGGATGATTACAGAGAGTTAGGCAGAAACTTAAAAAGGAGGTCCTCGAAAGTAGTAATATCTGGATTACTCCTAGTGAGGGCAGGAATAGGAGGATAGAGCAGATGAATGCATGGCTGAGGAGCTGGTGTATGGGAGAAGGCTTCACATTTTTGGATCATTGGAATCTCTTTTGGGGTAGAAGTGACCTGTACAAGAAGGATGGATTGCACCTGAATTGGAAGGGGACTAATATACTGGCAGGGAGATTTGCGAGAGCTGCTTGGGAGGATTTAAACTAGTAAGGTGGCGGAGGGAGGTGGGACCCAGGGAGAGAGTGAGGCAAGAGATCAATCTGAGACGGGTACAGTTGAGAACAGAAGCGAGTCAAACAGTCAGGGCAGGCAGGGACAAGGCTGGACTAATAAATTAAACTGCATTTATTTCAATGCAAGGGGCCTAACAAGGAAGGCAGATGAACTCAGGGCATGGTTAGGAACATGGGACTGGGATATCATAGCAATTACAGAAACATAGCTCAGGGATGGGCAGAACTGGCAGCTTAATGTTCCAGGATACAAATGCTAAGGAAGGATAGAAAGGGAGGCAAGTGAGGAGGGGGAGTGGCATTTTTGATAAGAGATACCATCACAGCTGCGCTGAGGGAGCATATTCCTGGAATTACATCCAGGGAAGTTATTTGGGTGGAACTGAGAAGTAAGAAAGGGATGATCACCTTATTGGGATTGTATTATAGACCCTCTAATACTAAGAGGGAAATTGAGAAACAAACTTGTAAGGAGATCTCAGCTATCTGTAAGAATAATAGGGTGGTTATGGTAGGTATGGTATGGTTTAACTTTTCAAACACAGACTGGGCCATGGGCCCCAGCTATACATGTCTCTTTGTTGGCTACGTAGAACAGTCGATCTTCCGTAATTACACCGGCACCACTCCCCACCTCTTCCTCCGCTACATTGATGACTGCATTGGCGCCACCTCGTGCTCCTGCGAAGAGGTCGAGCAATTCATCAACTTCACCAACACATTCCACCCTGACCTTAAATTTACCTGGACCATCTCGGACACCTCCCTTCCCTTCCTGGACCTCGCCATCTCCATTAATGACGACCGACTTGACACTGACATTTTTTACAAACCCACCGACTCCCACAGCTACCTGGATTACACCTCTTCCCAGGAGAAAGTGAGGTCTGCAGATGCTGGAGATCAAAGTTGAAACTTTATTGCTGGAACAGCACAGCAGGTCAGGCAGCATCCAGGGAACAGGAGATTCGACGTTTCGGGCACAGGCCCTTCTTCAGGAATGAGTATCAGTACTGTATCAGTACTGTATTCAGGAATCAGTACTGTATCTCATTCCTGAAGAAGGGCCTGTGCCCGAAACGTCGAATCTCCTGTTCCCTGGATGCTGCCTGACCTGCTGTGCTGTTCCAGCAATAAAGTTTCAACTTACACCTCTTCCCACCCTACCTCCTGCAAAAATACCATCCCTTATTCCCAATTCCTCCGCCTCCGCCGTATCTGCTCCCAGGAGGACCAGTTCCACCACAGAACACACCAGATGGCCTCCTTCTTTAGAGACCGCAATTTCCCTTCCCATGTGGTTAAAGATGCCCTCCAACACATCTCGTCCACACCCCACCCCTCCAACTGTAACAAGGACAGAACGTCCCTGGTGCTCACCTTCCACCCTACCAACCTTCGCATAAACCAAATCATCCGCCAACATTTCCCCCACCTCCAAACAGACCCCTCCACCAGGAATATATTTCCCTCCCCACCCCTTTCACCTTCTGCAAAGACCGTTCCTTCCGTGACTACCTGGTCAGGTCCACACCCTCCCGTCCTGGCACCTTCCCCTGCCACCGCAGGAATTGCAAAACCTGTGCCCACACCTCCTCCCTCACCTCCATCCAAAGGTCCTAAAGGAGTCTTCCACATTCATCAAATTTTACCTGCACACCCACCAATATCATTTACTGTATCTCGATGTGGTCTCCTCTAAACTGGGGAGACTGGATGCCTCCTAGCAGAGCACTTTAGGGAACATCTCTGGGACACCCGCACCAATCAATCACACTGCCCTGTGGCCCAACATTTCAACTCCCCCTCCCGCTCTGCCGAGAACATGGAGATCCTGGGCCTCCTTCACCGCCGCTCCCTCACCACCAGACGCCTAGAGAAAGAATGCCTCATCTTCCGCCTCGGAACACTTCAACCCCAGGGCATCAATGTGGACTTCAACAGTTTTCTCATTTCCCCTTCCCCCACCTCACCCCAGTTCCAAACTTCCAGCTCAGCACTGACCCCATGACTTGTCCTACCTGCCTTTCTTCTTTTCCACCTATCCACTCCACCCTCCCCCCGCCCCCGACCTATCACCTTCATCCCCTCCCCCACTCACCTATTTACTCGATGCTACTTTCTCCCCACCCCCACCCTCCTCTCATTTATCTCTCCACCCTTCAGGCTCTCTGCCTGTATTCCTGATGAAGGGCTTTTGCCCGAAACATCGATTTTACTGCTCCTTGGATGCTGCCTGAACTGCTGTGCTTTTCCAGCACCACTCTAATCCAGAATCTGGTTTCCAGCATCTGCAGTCATTGTTTTTACCATAGACTGGGACTGCCATAGTGTTAAGGGTTTAGATTACTTACAGATTATTTACAGTGTGGAAACAGGCCCTTCAACCCAACAAGTCCACACCGACCCGCTGAAGTGCAACCCACCCATACCCCTACATTTACCCCTTCACCTAACCCACGCAGACACGAGGAGAATGTGCAAACTCCAAACAGTCAGTCACCTGAGGCGGGAATTGAACCCAGGTCTCTGGCGCTGTGAGGCAGCAGTGCTAACCACCGTGCCGACCAAAGATGTAGAGGAATTTGTTATGTGTATACAAGAAGATTTTCTGATTCAGTACGTGGATGTACCTACTAGAGAAGGTGCAAAACTTGACCTACTCTTGGGAAATAAGGCAGGGCAGGTGCCTGAGGGGTCAGTGGGGGGAGCACTTTGGGGCCAGCAACCATAATTCCACTAGATTTAAATAGTAATGGAAAAGGATAGACCAGATCTAAAAGTTGAAGTTCTAAATTGGAGAAAGGCTAAATTTGACGGTATTAGGCAAGAACTTTCAAAAGCTGATTGGGGGCAGATGTTCGCAGGTAAAGGGATGGCCTTAAGGAATGAGATAACGAGAATCCAGAGAAAGTATATTCCTGTTAGGGTGAGAGGAAATATTGGTAGGTATAGGGAATGCTGGATGACTAAAGAAATTGAGGGTTTAGTTCCGAAAAAGAAAGAAGCTTATGTAAGGTACAGACAGGATAGATCGAGTGAATCCTTAGAAGAGTATAAAGGCAGTAGGAGTATACTTAAGAGGGAAATCAGGAGGGCAAAAAGGGGACATGAGATAGCTTTGGCAAATAGGGTTTAGGAGAATTCAAAATGGTTTTTAGAAATACATTCAAGACAAAGGGATAACTAGGGAAAGAATAGGGTCCCTCAAAAATCAGCAAGGCGGCCTTTGTGTGGGGCCGCAGAAAATGGGGGAGATACTAAATGAGTATTTTGCATCGGTATTTACTGTGGAAAAGGATATGGAAGGTATAAAATGTAGGGAAACAGATGGTGACACCTTGCAAAATGTCCATATTACAGAGGAGGAAGTGGTGGATGTCTTGAAACACATAAAGGTGGATAAATCCCCAGGACCTGATCAGGTGTACCCGAGAACTCTGTGGGAAGCTAGAGAAGTGTTTGCTGGGCCCCTTGCTGAGATATTTATATCATCGATTGTCACAGGTGAAGTGCCGGAAGAGTGGAGGTTGGCTAACGTGGTGCCACTGTTTAAGAAGGGTGGCAAGGACAAGCCAGGGAACTATAGACCAGTGAGCCTGACGTCAATGGTGGGCAAGTTGTTGGAGGGAATCCTGAGGGACAGGATGTACATGTATTTGGAAAGACAAGGTCTGATTAGGGATAGTCAACATGGTTTTGTGCGAGGGAAATTATGTCTCACAAACTTGATTGAGTTTTTTGAAGAAGTAACAAAGATGACTGATGAGGGCAGAGTGGTAGATGTGATCTATATGGACTTCAGTGAGGCATTCGACAAGGTTCCCCATGGGAGACTGGTTAGCAAAGTTAGTTCTCATAGAATACAGGGAGAACTAGCCATTTGGATACATAACTGGCTCAAAGGTGGTGACTGAGGGTGGTGGTGGAGGGTTGTTTTTCAGACTGGAGGCCTGTGACCAGTGGAGTGTCACAAAATTGGTGCTGGGTCCTCTACTTTTTGTCATTTGCATAAATGATTTGGATGCGACCATAAGAGGTACAGTTAGTAAGTTTGCAGATGACACCAAAATTGGAGGTGTAGTGGACAGCGAAGAGGGTTACCTCAAATTACAATAGGATCTTGACCAGATGGGCCAATGGGCTGAGAAGTGGCAGATGGAGTTTAATTCAGATAAATGTGAAGTGCTACATTTAGGGAAAGCAAATCTTAGCAGGACTTATATACTTAATGGTGTGGTCCTCAGGAGTGTTGCTGAACGAAGAGACCTTGGAGTGCAGGTTCATAGCTCCTTGAAAGTGGAGTTGCAGGTAGATAGGATAATGAAGAAGTGTTTGGTATGCTTTCCTTTATTGGTCAGAGTACTGAGTACAGGAATTGGGATGCCATGTTGTGACTGTACAGGACATTGGTTAGGCCACTGTTGAAATATTGCATGCAATTCTGGTCTCCTTCTTATCGGAAAGATGTTGTGAAACTTGAAAGGATTCAGAAGAGTTACAAGGATGTTGCCAGGGATGGAGGATTTGAGCTATAGGGAGAGGCTGAACAGGATGGGGCTGTTTTCCCTGGAGCATCGGAGGTTGACGGGTGACCTTATAGAGGTTTACAAAATTATGAGGGGCATGGATATGATGAATACACAAAGTCTTTTCCCTGGGGTCGGGGAATCCAGAACTAGAGGACATAAGTTTAGGGTGAGAGGGGAAAGATATAAAAGAGACCTAAGGGGCAACATTTTCACGCAGAGGGTGGTGCGTGTATGGAATGAGCTGCCAGAGGATGTGGTGAAGGCTGGTACAATTGCAACATTTAAGAGGCATTTGGATGGGTATATGAATAGGAAGGGTTTGGAGGGATATGGGCCGGGTGCTGGCAGGTGGGACTAAATTGGGTTGGGATATCTGGTCAGCATGGACGGGTTGGACCATGCTGTACATCTCTATGACTCTATGACTGGGGGATGGGGGGGTCAGATAAAGGGATGACTTGATAATCTTAACTGAGGAATTGATGAAAGATAAGTCACGGTGAGATTGTAGAGGACATTCTGGAATACTGTATCCAGGTCTGGTCACCCAGTTATAGAGAGGATATTATCACACTGGAGAGGGTTCAGAAAAGATTTACCAGCATGTTGCGGGTATGGAAGGTTTGAGTTATAAAGAAAGACTGGATTGGCTGGGATTCTTTTCCACTGGAGTGTAGCAGGTTGAGAAGCGACCTTATAGAAGTTTATAAAACAATGAGGAGTACAGATAAAGTTAATAGTTGTTGTCTTTTCACATGGATGGGGGATTTCAAGACTAGGAGGCACATTATTTAAGGTGAGAGGACAGAGATTTAACAAAGACACGAGAGCAAATTATTTTTTAAACAGAGGGCTCACATGTGGAATGAACTTCCTGATGATGTTGTAGAATTGGGTACAATTACAAATTTTAAAAGACGTTTGGATAGAAGTAGGAAAGATTTAGAGGGATATGGGCCAGCGCAGGCAGGTAGGACTGGTTTAGTTTGGGATTTTGCTTGGCCATGACTGGTTGGACTGAAGGGTCTGTTTCCGTGCTGTATGACTCTATGTGGAAAAGCCTCATCAAACGGAATGTGTTATCACCTCGTTATTCTAGAGGGACAAGCATAGCGGTGAGAGAACAGAGTCCACTGTATTGGCAGTGGGTAAGAAGAGTTGAACAGGAGTGGATTGCCAAATTTCACCACAGTAGGCACATTGGGCAAGAAGGTTGAGGAGTGTGCGGGATGGAGAAATTCAGGTTGCTGTATCAAATGCCTTGATAAATCCTTGGCACCATGCCAAGAGGGGCACAAAGGGAAGTTGCAGGCTTATTCCAGGAGGAAATCAAACCTAGGATGGTGGCAGAGAGCAGGAAGGTCAAGGAGGAGTGGAAGTTTGAGAAAGAATTTAGAAGGCGAGAGAACTTGAGAATGGGGAAGTGAAAGGAAGCTTGACAATAAAACAGCAGAATCTTGGAAGAGCACTATAATGAAAAAGTTTTTAAAAAAATACACAATTGGAAATAGAGAATGGACTGTGTCCATAAGATGCAACTGAGGCAAACAGCAAACGTGCTTTTTAATGGGAATCTGGGTAATCAAATGAAACAGTCAAGAAAAAAGTACTGTGCTGTTAGAATTTGGTGAAGAACAGTCGTAGGAGGTTCGTGTGTCGTTTAAAACACCAGCAGAAAGCAAGGGGATCAAACGGTCTGCTTCTATATCACATACTCGAATGAATGTTTACATATTTGTATTTCCTGAAATGAGTTGATAATGTTTTCCTTCACCTACGAATGACAAGATCATGTGGAGTGCCCCAACCTGTACCCATGTTTAGCTGAAGTAACAGGTGAGAGAAAGAGTTTGAACTTTGCTCATTCTGAGTCAATGGGACTCTAATTATTTATAAATTTACTGATCTATTGGGAGTTCTTTTTTTTTTAAAATCACCCAAAATATTTCTTGATAGGATATTTCTCCTCACTACATTTGCTCCCCAACTTTAACATCAGCCTTTCATGTCGCTGCATCAAAAAATAACAGTGAATTGAATCGCCCAAAAGAAAACCTCAAAGCTGAAGCTGATTGAATGATCCATAGTTTCAAATTTATTGCAATGGCTGACAATCTGTAATCTGTCCAGGAATTTACAGCATGAATTTCGTTACATAGGCAACATCCCTAAGAATTTTACATCACACATAAGCAAACAGTCAATATGCTCCACTCCCACCTTGATCATCAAAACAGAGCAACTTTAAGTTTAAAAATAAAATGTCAATTCTGCAGAGTCATAAAATTTGACATGCTATTTTACTACAGAAGTGAGAGATTCTGAGGTAGGAAGGAGAGTGTTTGCAAGCGACAGTTCTGACAGATTAACCAAAATAGTGGTCCACGGAACTGACAATGAAGTTTCGAGAAAATGTCTATAAGTAAGCCTTTACAGTTAAATGGTGTATCAGTGCAGTAAGCTCCAGTTACAAATGTCGTAATTTGTATTTTTAAAAAAGTGTCAAGGTCAGGTTCAACCAGGAAACAATATAACTTTTGATGAGGGTTCTCTGAGATTTGCGAGGACACTCTTTTTTGATTTTTATGGGCTACTTTGTCGTTCTCTCGAACTCATTTATTGCAACACAGTGATGAGGTAACAATACCTTCTATATAGAGGAACCTCAATTATCCGAAGGACATGGACGGCAAGTATTTCATTCGGTTAATTAAATGCTGGATAACATAATCAGACAAGCATCGGGTCCTTGCGATCTTGCTCGGATAATCCAAAATTCGATTAATCGAATGCCGGATAATCGATGTTCCTCCACACTTGTGTTGAAATATCGGGTATTTGGGCTCCCTCAGCAACAGGATTAGAAAATTCATCCACATCTTTAATAATTACCATCTCTCCATTAAATGTAACAACATACAAAGAAAGTATTTATTTCTCCAAGTTTTTAAAGTTTGCACAAGATAGGACACGTTCAGAATTTTATCCACCCCTCCCCAAAAATAACCAACAGACACTTCTATATATAACAAAATCTATTATCTAAACACCTTTTGCAATATGTAAGGTCACAACACAATACATTTCCATCATATTTAGACAAATCTGGACCATTTTAGCAAGACAATTAGAATCCTCCTTACTGAATCACAAATGTTGATAACAGATTTACACTGAACAAATAACACATAGCCAAAAAAATACTGTAAGTTTCAGCTCTATGTGCAAATTGCATTGAGTTTGTTGGAGGGATTCTTGCCTGGAAGACAAACAAGTTTTCCTCACTGTGTGTTACCAAACTTATCACGTTAATTGACGGTCCCAGCCCCATGAGATATATCACATCCGATTTCTGCCCCATTTATCATGCGCCATTCCAGCAACATCTCGCCACTGATTGGATATCCCAGAAGTGACTGATAACCCTGGTATAGGTGCCACCTTTGAAAGGCTGTGCACCCAGACAAGCACTGTTGGTCCACAGCTGCCCTGCATGGTCCCTCACATTTGCACCGGATGTAGCAGACGGGGGTAAAATGGCACCTGGCTTTTTGGCCAGATTCCTGGAGCTCAAGCTGAATTAAATGGTGAACAGGCAGGACTTCCTCTTCCCCTAGCACCATCAGTGCCATCCACAACACCAGACCATGCTATCCTGGTGAGAGATTGCCAACTGGGTCAGTGCAGTCACAGCTGTTTGGAGAAATGACCAGCATGATAGAAGAGCAATGACCATCTTCACTCCGCTCAGGGTAGGTGCCACCATCTTCTCTACGAAAACTAATTCTCCCTACGACTGTACCCACCTCCCGCCAAGATTCCTGCTATTACCTGCAACATCTTCACTATTCGACTTCAACCAACCCCGACTCCCAATACCACAAGCCCTGCATGTTTTCTGCACTGCCTACTCACTTGCTCAGGCCACTTCCCCACCTGCACCAGAAGTAATAACTATACTACACCCACTTTCACCTCCTTTAATACCTGGTTGTCTCTCCTCCAGGAGTTAAACAGCTCAAAAGAAAGAATGGAGACGGCTGTTGCACGGTGCATCATTCAGTTCCTCACTCTGACCAAGCCCTCAACTTACTCTATTTAAGGTTCCTTTTATGAAGTCCACCTCCTTTGATTTAATTGATACCCACTGACAACCATGACAAAGTTCCTTGGCACCTGCATGAAATAGCACAGCAATGTCTAAATAGTGGGTGGCACAGTGGTTTGCACTGCTGCCTCACAACGCCAGAGACCCGGATTCAATTCCTGCCTCAGGCGACTGACTGTGTGGAGTTTGCACATTCTCCCCGTGTCTGCGTGGGTTTCCTCCGGGTGCTCCGGTTTCCTCCCACCAGTCTAAAAATGTGCGGGTTAGGTGAATTGGCCATGCTAAATTGCCCGTAGTGTTAGGCGAAGGGGTAAATGTAGGGGAATGGGTCTGGGTGGGTTGCGCTTCGGCGGGTCGGTGTGGACTTGTTGGGTCGAAGGGCCTGTTTCCACACTGTAAGTAATCGAAAATCTAAGCATGACAGTAGCAATATGAGCCTGGTGTATCAGGCTGAGGGAACAAAGCATAAAAAGGCAAGGCAGGGATGCAGCAAGCGAAAGGGTTTACTTCCTAAAGCAGGTACGTTTGGGTGAGTGAGCGAGCAGTATTACTGTCAGCAAAGAGACCGGATATGCAGTCATGCCTGATCCTATGAGCTGGTAGCGTTCTCAAGTGCAGTGTTCTTCCTACAGTATTATGAGCATAGCTATCGGTGCAGTATTAAAGCATAGATGTAACCTGTAAATGGATTGGAGATGTATTATGAGTGCTCTTTAGGCTGGCATTTTGGAGGAGAGGCTATGTGGCTGGTAACCATGGAGCGTGCACAGAAATATTAGCACCTGGTGTTCAACATGGTGGTAATTTAGAATAGGTAGTGAGCTGAACCTGCCAAGCACACGCTCTGGTTTCCATGTTGGGGTTTCTCAATGTCTAGTTTGTTGGGTGAATTTAGTAAGATCTCAACTAGAATATTGTTGAAGTGAATAGGACTATCAACAAGGACCCTAACACGTGTTAACTGCTGTCAACTGGCAATTTGCCGCTGCCCAGTGAGGAAATCGCCATATGAAGATATGCTTCAATGGACTTCTCATCCAATTCTGCCACACATTTTGTTATTGCCCACGTCACTCAGAATCCTATAAGACTTTGCCCACAGTCTTCACTGCAATAGCATTCATTATATTGTTTTCTCCTATAATTGTTCCTCAGCTTATGCAGCCTTACAATACAGATTCCATATTAATTTGCAAGAAACGCATGACCTCACTGGTCTCAGGCTTTCCTGGGTCCCAGTTAGTCAAGTACTTCTTTTTTGGCAAATTTGAAACTGTTCTCTTCCTTCCTCCAACCCATATTACAGTCAATTCCCCCTCCCCAAACCCTGTTTTCAGTCTCTTCTTCCTCTCCAACCCCTCCTGCAGCCACTACCTCCTCCTCCCCATCCCCTTATCCAATCACCCCTTTCTTGCAGTGCCTCTTCCCCACCAACAGATTCCCCTACCTGGGTCTTATTAAAACAATGCTCTTTTCTCCTCCCCAGGACTCCCTCACTGCCACCACTTGGGGCCTAACTGTTCACTGCTGATATGTGCAGTAATAAACTTAGCAGCAGCAGCTACAGGAGAAAACCAGACTATTTTTGAAGGAACTGCTTCTTACCGATTCAGTCCTTTTTGCCCAGCATCCCCTTCCCAACTGACAGAGATTTCCTCAGTGTTTTGGTGGCTTTCAGATGAATTTACCAAATTCCCCTAGGCATTTTATTCAACCAGCAGACAAGTTGATTGTTCACATTCTTCACACTGGTAGGCATTTGCCAAGAGCTGGGTGTTAAAGCACATATTCTACAGCTGCTCTCAAAGGGAATTCTTTTCAATTGTCCTCAGTCCTGCCACAGTCATTTAGAACTTCATTCAGTTTCTTTCCCAGCTTTTGTTGCTGGAAATAGCAGGGACAAGAACATTTTATCCACATATGCATTTATACCATGCCATTAATGTAGAAAGTCCTTATGCAAGTTAAAAATAACACATACCATGATTGCCAATAAAAAGAAACCCCAGAAGTGAACATACAATTTCCACTATAAATAAAAAAATCATTACCTGTCATACATTTCTTCCCCCAGTCAGGTTTATAGCAACGTTAACATAGTAAACTATCCCTGGTGACACCAGCTCGAGTACAACATTGGAAGAATTAATGAAAGTGCATAAAATGTACAGTGTTCTACGCATGGGCAGACTGCAGCAGGGTGACATCTAAATTTCTATAGCCACCTTAGTTTTTAACCTGGTATCACATTGCAAATCAATGTGTTATTTTCCACAATAAGACCAGATAGCAGTTCTTATTTCAAGACTGCTGCGACCATGGTTAAAATTAAAACAGCTCTAAATTCGAAATGGAGGATCCTGACCTGATAGTCTTTCAATCAACATGCTCTTTGTAGAATCAGAGTTGCAATGTAATTTTCACAACGCTGTCAACTTTAACTTCAACCTATACTGCTACCTCAGATGGCCATACACAATGGTGGACTAATAAATGGGTAAGTTCAAACATCAAGCATAGTTACAAACAGAAAAATACAGGGCATGATACTTGAACCATTCCAATCTAACACTACAATACTCTCCTATTCTGATATGAGAAAGAACAATGTTTGACAATAAATAATGAAGTCAGACCTTTTATAGTCTAATACTGCTCTGTCCCACATGAATGTGCCTACAAAGCTCCTAATTTGCTAGGTCAGCTTTTATCAGAGTTTATGAAAGAGACACAAAACAACTATTTTGCACTTATACCGCTTTTCACAGAGTAAAACAAGCCAAGAACCTTGACAGAAACATTTCAAAAGAGTATCGTACTGAAAGCAGTAGTTCTATTTCCCTCTCTTCAGATAATGCCAGACCAGTTGAGTTTCTACAGCACTGGTTGTTTCTATTACACCACTCAGCTTCTTTCCTGCTGAAGTGGGATGTTGAAAGCAACTTGACAGCAGACTCTAAATAAGACGGATATCTAGATTCAGCCTTTTTGTGAGAAATAACTCATCGTTTTGCAATGTGTAATATCAGAGACAAAAATAAAATATGCACTCAATATAGCATGGGTAGAGCTCAAACTTGCAGTCTTGCCATCAGATATTCCAAAAGACTGATAATCAAAGGAAATGCTGCTTTCAAGCTAACCTCTAACGCAAATGCATGGGCCTACCTTATTTTAGACATATGATAAGCTTAAGATCCTGCGTAGTGTTGCTGAATAAAGAGACCTTGGTGTGCAGGTTCATAGTTCCTTGAAAGTAGAGTCGCAGGTAGACAGATAGTGAAGGAGGGGTTTGGTATGCTTTCCTTTATTGGTCAAAGCATTGAGTATAGAGTTGGGACATCATGTTGCGGCTGTACAGAACACTGGTTAGGCCACTTCTGGAATATTGCGTGCAATTTTGGTCTCCTTCCTATTGGGAGGAGGTTATGAAATTTGAGAGGCTTCAGAAAAGATTTACAAGGATGTTGCCAGGGTTGGAGAATTTGAGCTATAGGGAGAGGCTGAACAGGCTGGGACTTCTTTCCCCTGGAGCATCGAAGGCTGAGGAGTGACCTTATAAAGGTTTATAAAATCATGAGGGGCATAGATAGGATAAATAGACAAGGTCTCTTCCCTGGGGTGGGGGAGTCCAGAACTAAAGGGCATAACCCTAAAGGGTTTAGGGTGAGGGGGAAAGCTATAAAAGGGACCTAAGGGGCAACTTTTTCACACAGAGGATGCTGCACGTATGGAATGAGCATCAGAGGAAGTGTTGGTGGCTAGCACAATTACAGCATTTAAAAGCATCTGGATGGGTATATGAATAGGAAGAGTTTAGAAGGACATGGGCCAAGTGCTGCCAAAAGGGACTAGATTGGGTGAGGATACTTAGTTAACATGGAAGAGTTAGACTGAAGGGTCTGTTTCCGTGTTGTACATCTCTCTGATTCTATGACTCTAAATAGGATTCAAAGTAAAAATGCATTACAGTTTTTAACTGGTAAAATACCCCAACTTTATTCAGAAAAAAATGTAACAAATCATTCACACAGATCCAGTGTAATTTACCAGGGACTAAAAAATGGACTAAAACACCACACACATTAAGTCCACCTTTCTAATAGAGTGTATTGGTCAAATTCCACGAGTCCTGTACTAGCAAATACTGGTTGTTGATTAAAATCTTTGACCAATCAAATATTTTGAGAATCTCACAACTATTAGTTATACTAATTGTAATGGAACTACAGTATTGAGTTTATAAGATGATGAAACATGCTGTAGCTCATGGTACACAAGTTGACTTTTGGCGAACTCCTTCCCAAATAGGGTCAACTTATAGACTATAAAGTGGGCACTGCCAGTATTGGGATAGCTGGTTGGCATTTTGAATTGTGAAAAAAAAAATAATTCTAATTAAATCAATGCTTTATTGAATTAATTAATACTACAAGAATATCCTTATTCAAACACAAAAACATTTTATGCACTGTTAAATTCATTATTTTTGGCATCAGGCACAAAGGGTTCATTGAATTCTTTGAGTCACTTTCTCTCTTATACATTCAATTGCATATGCTGCAGTTTCTGAATGACCTGAGAGAACACGTGCATTAATACCAACCCATGATTTGATGATAAAACTGCATGAAACATCAGGCAGAGTAGCTGACATATATATACGTCCATTCTTTGAGAAGGTATTTTTCTCTACTGTTCACTGTCTACTCCATGTGGTACAAACATAATCCTTAAATGGTTTATCACCACTGAATTCCATGCCTACAGCACAGTTATTTAACAAGTTGCCAAGTGTTATGACTTTCAACCTGAAACCAGCTCTGCACTTGTCTTCTTGCAAGATAATCCATTCCTATTTGCTATATGTGGGCTACTCTGTGCTCTTAAACTTGCATGCATTTTCTTACTAACATGGCATTAGGTGATGATGTCCCATGTACTAATTTGAAGGATTAGGAAAGCATCCAGAGGTGAAAAACTGAGACAACTCTTAGTATAGCATTTCTTAGTAGAAAACGTTTTGGCAGGTTTGAGCTAGAGGGAGAGATTGAATAGGCTGAGGCTTCTTTTGCATGGAGCGCAAGAAGCTGAGGGGTGACTTTAGAGATTTATAAAATCATGAGGGGCATAGATAGCGTAAATGGACAAGGTCTTTTGCCCCAGTGTAGGGGAGTCCAGAAACTAGAGGGCACAGGTTTAAGGTGAGAGGGGAAAGATTCAAAAGGGACCCTAGGGACAACGTTTTCATGCAGAGGGTGGTGCATGCATGGAATGAGCTGCCAGAGGAAGTGGTGGATGCTGGTACAATTACAGCATTTAGAAGGCATCTAGATGGGGACATGAATAGGAAAGGTTTAGAGGAATATGAGCCAAGGGCTGGCAAATGGGATTACATTAAGGTCGGATATCTGGTCAGCATGGATGATTTATCCAAAGGGCCTGTTTCCGTGCTGTACATCTCTATGACACTATGATTCTAAAAGGGGTTGGTATGTGTAACCACATATGCTTTCCCTGGAGCATCACAGGCTGAGGAGTGATCTTATAGAACTTTATAAAATCATGAAGGGCATGGAGAGGGTGAATAGTTAAGGCCCTTTTCCCAGAGTAGCAGAGTCCAAAACTAGAGGGCTTTGTTTAAGGTGAGAGGGGAAAAGATTTAAAAGGACCTAAGGGACAACATTTTCCACACAGGGGGTGTGTATGGAATGAGCTGCCAGAGGAAATGGAGGAGGCTGGTATTCATGAGTAAATCATGAGTACATAAATAGGAAGAGTTTAGAGGGATATGGGCCAAATGCTGGCAAATAGGACTAGATTAATTTTGGATATCTGGTCAGCATGGACAAGTTGGACCAAAGGCTCTGTTTCCATGCTGTACAACTCTATGACTACACAACCACATACGCCAAAATATAGTTTTTGGCTTTGAATAAGTGCAGTTGTATTAAATCTGGGTTGATTTATACACCATGATGTATGGTATATTTTAATGAATAGGAAACCTTAAACTCTGTTTCCATTCAAAACTAGACCTTTCAATTCAAACTTATTGAATTAAAATTTCCTCGCACAGGAGAAAAATCAGACAACCCAATTGAAATTATATTATGTCAGGAGGGTGGCTTACTGGGCACGGTTCCCACTACTGGTCATTGTGCTCTCACATGGTCAAACTGGGCTAAGAAGCGAAAGGCCAAGTGTCAGACTGGCTGCAGCAGTATATGGATTGATTGAATCTATTTGGCTTTGATAAATCTGTATGAAGAAAGCAACAGTAAAGCTCAACATGTAACTTGTTGGAAACAAATATTCTTGAACTTGAGACAACATTACCACTAAGGGTTACTTTGGGAAACCCCTTTTCAAAGCTCAGATTTTACAAATGAAGTATTAATTACTTCAAGTGTTCCATGCACTTATAAACCCACATGTATAGCTACTTAAATAGCACTTCAATGCCACTGAAAAAAAAATCTAAATCAAATGTTGGGAGAAAGCGAGGACCTCAGAATCTGAGAACCAGAGTCGAGAGTGTGGCGCTGGAAAAGCACAGCAGGTCAGCAGCATCCAAGGAGCAGGAGAGTCGACATTACGGGCATAAGCCCTTACACAATACAGACTGGTCAGAAGCTACAAAAATAAACTATTATTCAGAAGTTCACAAACTGATTGATAATCTTCTAGATATAACACTCCCCAAGCTTCCACTGACAACTGTGATCCTTCATAATTTACGAACTTCCAATCAGCTAAAAATACCCTATTAGCTTTGCAACTGCTCGGCAAATTTGGCCATCAGGGACGCCAAGGGACAATACCAAACTAAGCTCGAGACCCAGATGATCCACATAGATACCTGTCGTTTGTGGCAATTATTACGCATCATAATGGGCTACAAAGCAAAGCTGAATAGAATCGTGGGCAACAGTACATCCCTACCTGATGAGTACAATGGATTCTATTCTCGCTGTGAACAGAAGAGCAGGGAATAGTATCATCTGTCCCATCAGCCTCAGATGCACCTGTACCATCAGTCACCATTGCAGACATTAGATCGGCCTTCTTAAGGGTGAACCCACAGAAAGTGAATGGCCCGGATGGAGTCCCCATCCATGCACTCAAGATACTGTGTGGATCAGCTGACAGGAGTATTCGCAAACCTCTCCTTACTTTGGTCTGAAGTCTCCATCTGTTTCAAGAAGACCACCATCATCCCAGTGTCAAAGGAAAATCATGTAATGTATCTCAATGACAACCCCCAGCGGCTCTGACATCCATAATTATGAAGTGCTTCAAGAGGTTGGTTTTGGCGCTCAGTCTCCTAAATTTCCTTGCTCCCTTGCAATTTGCCTACCGGCCCAACAGGTCCACGGCAGATGCCATTTCTCTGGTTCTACGCTCATCCCCAGAACATCTGGAAACATGGATACCTATGTCAGGCTCCTACTCATTGACCACAGCTCCGTCGTTAACATCATAGTTCTAAAAAAAAACTCATCTCCAAAATCTGGGATCCAAGACTCGACTCTCCCTTATGTAAATGGATTCACGACTTCCTGACCAACAGCAGTCAGTAAAGATAGACAACATCTCCTCCACGATAATCCTCAACACTGGTGGCCTGCAAGGCAGCCTACTCAGCTCCCTAGTAATACTGCTTATACACATATGAATGTACGGCCAAATTCTATCTCTAACTCCATTTATGAGTTTGTTGACAACACCACTGTTGTAGGTCAGATCTCAAACAACAAGATGGAGTACAGGAAGGCGAGTGTGCTTAACGGCCTGGTATAAAGACAAATATCGCCATCAATGTCAGCAAAATGAAGGAGCTAGTCATTAACTTCTGGAAGAGGAGTGGAGGGTATGCACATGTCTGCATCGAAGGTGCTGTGGTGGTGATGGTTGACAGCATCAAGTTCCTGAGAGTGATGATCATCAACAATCTGTCCTGTTCCACCAAGTTGACACTACAGACAAGAAAGCACAGCAATGCTTCCACTTGCCTAAGACGCTAAAGAAATTCGGCATGCCCATATACTTCTACAAAGTTTTAGAGATGTGCTGTAGAAAGCATCCTCTCAGGATACATCACAGTGTGGTGAGGCAACTGCTCATCCCAAAACCAAAGGGAATTACACAAAGTTGTAAACATAGTCCAGTTCATCATGCACACTAGCCTCTCAACCACGGATTTTATTTATACTTCCCATTGCATCGGGAAAGCAACCTACATAATCAAGACCCCTCTCACCTCAGTTTTACTCTGTTCTGCCCTCTTCCATTGGGTAAAAGATATAAATGTTTGTAGAGACATATGGACAGACTCAAGAACAGCTTCTTCCCTAGCATTATTAGACTTTTGAATGGACCCCTTTAATGTTAATGTTGATCTCTCGCTGCACCTTCTTGACAGCCATAAAACTATATCCTGCACCCTGTTCTGTTAACCTGATGCATTTGTATAGTACAGTCTGCCTCTAAAGTACATAAGATAACACTTTTCACTATACCTCAGTACACGTAATAAATCAAATCAAAAGTCCATGCTAATGACAAAAGGCAACAGTTTCTAGAATTTTTTGCACTAGCATATTAAAACAACTTGCATTTGTATCAAAGCTTCTGGAGAAAGTCAGTGGGTCTGGCAGCGACCATAGAGAGAAATATCGGATCCGAAGAAAGTCACTGGACGTGAAATGTTAACTCTGCTTTCTTGCCACAGGTACTGCCAGGCCTGCTGATTATCCCCAGCAATTTCTGTTATTATTCCAGATTTCCAACATTTGCAATTCTTCGCTTTATTGCATTAACGTACCACATTTAATGAAGTAAAGCGCTCCAAAGTGATTCATACAAGAATTAGAAAAACAGAGATGACACTGAATCCGGGAGAGTAGATGAAGAAAGGATAAGTCAGAGAGATAGATTTTAAGTTGTTAGGACCCAAGTAGCTGAATCAAAGAAAAGTTGAGACATGCAAAAGATCAGAATTCAAGCAGCATGCAGATTGCAGAAAGTTAGAGGACTTCATATATTACAAAGAAAAGCAGAAATTTGAAATTCAGGATGTGAATTTTAAAGTCAAGGTGTAATGGTTCAGACAGTTAGCACAAGATAAGTTTCAACATTGGATCCTAGGTTTAAAAATCAATAAATTGATAGAATAAATGCCTTTCCTCTTCATTTACTGTACAAGCTATCAGTGAAATGAATTTGGCAATTCAATTAATTTCCCAATCCAGTGTAATTCATGGAGCAAACAAATATTATCAGCTTGTCAATTAGTGAAACACTGAGTTTGGTACAATAGAACCAGTCTTTGAGTTGAGGTTAAGGCAGCAGTACAGTTGGAATTTATTTTTTTTTACATTCTAACTTGGGAAAGTAAACCTGACATCCCTAACCTGTTTGGCCAGCATGAATCCTGACCCACAAATGTCCTCAAATGTAGCCCAACAAACCTGTCCATTCTATCAAAACGTTACATGGAGCAAGAAAGCAAGATCAACTACACATCATCTCGGCTGGATCTCAATGTAGTACTGGGGATGTGCTGCACAAGATTGCCAAACTCGCACTACAAAAATGATTGTATAATTGTGTTACAGATGTGATTGCCTAATTGTGAAACTGATCATAAATGATTGTCTGCCTGTGTTGTTGTGTAGACAATTTGCCTAAAATATCATTCCTTTGAGAGGAATGCAACAGTGTACCTGTCGAGATCTGATGTGTAGGCTGTCTCTGGAATAATTATCAAAGTTCTGTTCTCAACTATTTCACAACTTTTCATTTTTCTTTTAGAATTGATGCCACACATAATAGAAGCTCCAGGAAATCATAATCTAATAATCACTGAAGTGTTAATCAAAGAGACAGAATGGGAGTCCAGAACTAGAGGGCATAGATTTAGGGTGAGAGGGGAAAGACACAAAAGAGACCTATGGGGCAATGTTTTCACACAGAGGGTGGTACGTATTTGGAATGAGCTGCCAGAGGAAGTGGTGGAGGCTAGTACAATTGTAACATTTAAGATGCAGTTGGATGGGTATATGAATAGGAAGGGTTTGGAGGAATATGGGCTGGGTGCTGGCAGGTGGAACTAGATTGGGTTGGGATATCTGGCCGGCATGGACGGGTTGGACCGAAGGGTCTGTTTCCATGTTGTACATCTCTATGACTCTAAGTCCAACAGTGTCAATGTGCACACCTGCAGATGGTTCTAGGTCACCACCTTGAATGATAGCCCGTGTTGGGAATGTAACTCTGCTTTTACTGAAATAGTCATCGAATCATCACAACGTATAGCAAATGCCTTGTGGCCAATCAAGTCTGTAATGATAAAAAAAAAACTACTCTAAATCTAGGCTAGTCCCACTTTTCAGCAGTTGGCACACAGCTCTGAATGCTATGCCATGAAGTGCTAATCCAAGTGGTTTTACAAGGTTGTGATGCTTCCCACCTCTACTATCTTCTCTGCCGTGCATTCCAGATTCTCAACATCTTTTGGGTGAAAAATAATTCCTTTAATCCCCTCTAAATCTCTTGCCTTTCACCGTAAGATTTTGCCCACTTGTTACTGACCATTCAACAAGAGGAACAGCTGCTTCCTATTCACCCTGTCCATTCTCCTCATAATCTGACACACCTCAATCAGGTACCCGCTCAGCCTTCCCTGCTCTAAAGAAAACAACCCAAGCTTATCCAGCCTTTCTTCATAGCTAAACTACTTGATATTCATCTGTAGAATCTATGCAGTACAAATCTCTCGTACAGTTATTGTATATCTTCCTGAGAGTCTTGACAGCATGTGACGATTGGTGTCAGAATTATATTATTTACATATGTATTCCCTCTATTCTACAATTACCAAACGGCTGGGTGCAAATGTCGTGCGGAAGTTTCCTATCTGATAACAGTAACATCAGTTAAACTTGTAAAACACTTCAGGTGACTGCAAAGTGCTTTGGGGAGCTCACTTGTCATGAAAGGTGCTATATATAAAGTGCAATGTTGAAAACCCATAGCTTGATTTAAATATTGCAACAAAATAAAGTGGATCCCTACCCACATTTGAATAAAACTGGATTGTAAACACTAAAGAATTCACTCTGATCGAAGAAGTTGAAAAACATTGAATATTGTCGATTTGAATAGAAGATAGCTCATGCAAATCGAAAAAAAGGATTATGAAATAAAGGACATTTAATCAGCAACACAGCATTTCCATTCTTTTTATTTCTGATCCTTCAAACAAGCCACATCCAAAATGTATAATTTGTTATCGTCAATGATATTTCTGATGACATGACACATAGACACAAGATGCCTTTGTAATCCTCAGCTGCAGATTCTTAGCCCAGAGGCACAACATTAAAATAAACTAAAAACTAGCCAAGTGCAGAACACATTGTGATTTATTCATTTATTATCTGGCAACTAGTTCAATTTCTACATACAGAGGAAACTCAGAAATAGCATGCAGCAATCAAACAGACAATCATCAACAACTTCATTAACAGATTAGTTTTGTCTTTTTCTCTCATTGCCATTAGAGCTCTACATATACTTGCAATAAACATCAAATACCAATCAATTCAGTCATATTATGTGGGTCTGAATATGTACAAGACCAAATGTGCAAATGACACCCCCAAGTATCTATTAACACCTTTGCCCACCCCATCAGTCTCCAAATGCATAATACTGAAAAACCTGAATAATTTAACACAGTCTTTAAAATAATGAAAGCACAAAAAATAAAATCAAACCGTTTAATGCAGAGGTGCCTTAATAAATCAAAACTTCTCAATTATTATGTCAAAGGTTTAGCAGATAGGAGAGGAAAGAAGGAAAAAGAAATTCCAAATCCAGATATTGCTGAAATACATCATTTTGCCCAAGTCCTTCTGCAACCTCTCCCATCCCCACCCTCTGACAAACAACTTTATGATCTTGAACAAAAAATATACAGAAGCCAACAAATCAAAGCCTTTTTCACAGTTTTATTTTTGGTTTATCCCACACAGCAACAAATCAAACAACCAATGAAAGAATTGATTGGTGAAGTCTAAATATACACAAAGGCTCTTCAAAATCAGTAACTGATTATTAGCAGCAAATGTTAACATTAAAAAAAAGACAAGTAAATTAGAGCACCTACTAAACATGCTTAGTCTGCACTGGAACAATATCATTTGAATACAAAATGCATAGAGATTTGCATGTTTTTGGCATGACAGCAACAGTTCATTTTAACAGAATACTGTTTAAAATTTAGCTTTTTAAAACATCAATGATTTCAACATTGCTTAAAAGAGTTATGCCGTGGAGCTTTCCATCTTTCACTCATCACGACAAATGATCACACCAATTTATACTTCATGGCAATGTCAGAAACAGACTCAACTTGCCAAAATAAAAACTGGCATGCTTTCCTCCTGAAGTAAAAATTATTGTGATTGCAATTGAAATTTGGCAATTTTGTGTTTGTCCTGATGAGTGCAAGACAAGAAGCTCTATCAACGTATCTCACTTTCCAGCAATATGAATGATCAGACTTTCTTAGAAAATAAAATAAATCACATGTCAGGGTGCAGCTGTAGACCAAAATAGATGCTTTGCAAATAAAATCTCAAGTTGTCCTCAATAACAAAATCTAAGTTGATGATTTTATAAGATGTATCTTGTTAAATGAATGCTCAGAGTGCAGAATGTACACATTTTGGTTTTGGTGCATTTGTAGTAGAATACTGAATAACATGGTCTTAATTACACTGTAATTTAACTTGGTGAAATAGAAAGACAAAAAGAGCAGAATCAGATTATGGCCAACCAATTTTCACTCCTTCCAGCTATGGATGACAAAAGGAAACATCCTTTCAATATGAAGGTTACCAGTACAAAAACAGCATAGTGGCCAAAACACTGAAAATGTGGTGTTCTACCATCTGTGTAGCAGTAGATTTCTGGAGTTCAGTTCATCAATAGAAGTTTCTTAGTTTCAAGCCTAGCTAGCTGCAGTTAGTGGTACAATGTATAAGGGTATGGTGAATGTGGTGATGCATGGTGAGAATACATTATGGGTATCCAAGGAAGGAGAACTACAACCAAATTCCCTCCCTAACCCTTTCCACCTCTCCTTTCTCCCCAACATATCCTACGTCATCAAAGACTTTGGGCTCTTATCTTAATATCTTTCTATGTAGTTCAGTGACCAATTGTATTTGATAGTCACTTGTGTGAAGTGCCTTGAGATATTTTATTATCTTAAAAGCGCGAGATAAGTAGAAGTTGCTGTTCTCGCAAAGTACCAATCATAGGAAGCCACAAAATAAAACAACCATTTGATTTATCAAATTGAAGTCAGCTCTCTGTAGAGTAATCCAATTTCTCCATTCTATCCTGGTGGCCCTGCGAGTTTATTTCTCTTAAATGCTGATTAGATGCTATTCCAAAACTATTAATCGTTTCTACTTCCACAATTCTCTGTGGTGATGATGTCCTGGCCAATACTAATTGCTTGTTAAACAAAAGTTCTTCCTCAAGAGAAAAAACACATTATCTTGTGTAGTGTCCAACAGAGAAACTCAGACAATCAGCCAAACATCTTTCCCGGTGCTTAAAATCATTAATCTTTCGATTTCCTTCTTGTCCCTCTCGAGTCATTAATTCTTTGGTGAAATATAATTGCCCCAGGCAAGGATTAATCTTGAATTAACTGTTATTCACTTTTGAGCCATGACAAGTGTCAAATTCTTGGAGGGAACCACAGCTGAGCCAGAAGTTTCACTCATCTGACTATTCACACATGAACACAGCTAATAGGAATTGGGCGGGCTAAGAATGAATAATTCTGGATTAGTGGTGCTGGAAGAGCACAGCAGTTCAGGCAGCATCCAAGGAGCTTCAAAATCGACGTTTCGGGCAAAAGCCCTTCATCAGGAATAAAGGCAGTGAGCCTGGAGCGTAGAGAGATAAGCTAGAGGAGGGTGGGGGTGGGGAGAAAGTAGCATAGAGTACAATGGGTGAGTGGGGGAGGGGATGAAGGTGATAGGTCAGGGAGGAGAGGGTGGAGTGGATAGGTGGAAAAGGAGATAGGCAGGTAGGACAAGTCCGGACAAGTCATGGGGACAGTGCTGAGCTGGAAGTTTAGAACTAGGGTGAGGTGAGGGAAGGGGAAATGAGGAAACTGTTGAAATCCACATTGATGCCCTGGGGTTGAAGTGTTCCGAGGTGGAAGATGAGGTGTTCTTCCTCCAGGCATCTGGTGGTGAGGGAGCAGCGGTGAAGGAGGCCCAGGACTTCCATGTCCTCGGCAGAGTGGGAGGGGGAGTTGAAATGTTGGGCCACGGTGCAGTGTGGTTGATTGGTGCGGGTGTCCTGGAGATGTTCCCTAAAGCGCTCTGCTAGGAGGCGCCCAGTCTCCCCAGTGTAGAGGAGACCGCATCGGGAGCAACGGGTACAATAAATGATATTAGTGGATGTGCAAGTAAAACTTTGATGGATGTGGAAGGCTCCTTTAGGGCCTTGGATAGAGGTGAGGGAGGAGGTGTGGGCGCAGGTTTTACAGTTCCTGCGGTGGCAGGGCAAAGTGCCAGGATGGGAGGGTGGGTTGTAGGGGGGCGTGGACCTGACCAGGTAGTCACGGAAGGAATGGTCTTTGCAGAAGGCGGAAAGGGGTGGGGAGGGAAATATATCCCTGGTGGTGGGGTCCGTTTGGAGGTGGCGGAAATGTCGGCGGATGATTTGGTTTATGCGAAGGTTGGTAGGGTGGAAGGTGAGCACCAGGGGCGTTCTGTCCTTGTTACGGTTGGAGGGGTGGGGTCTGAGGGGGGAGGTGCGGGATGTAGACGAGATGTGTTGGAGGGTATCTAGTGTGTTCTATGGTGGAACTGGTCCTCCTGGGAGCAGATCCGGCAGAGGCGGAGGAATTGGGAATACGGGATGGCATTTTTGCAAGAGGTAGGGTGGGAAGAGGTGTAATCCAGGTAGCAGTGGGAGTCAGTGGGTTTGTAAAAAATGTCAGTGTCAAGTCGGTCGTCATTAATGGAGATGGAGAGGTCCAGGAAGGGGAGGGAGGTGTCAGAGATGGTCCAGATAAATTTAAGGTCAGGGTGGAATGTGTTGGTGAAGTTGATGAATTGCTCAACCTCCTCGCAGGAGCACGAGGTGGCGCCAATGCAGTCATCAATGTGGCGGAGGAAGAGGTGGGGAGTGGTGCCGGTGTAATTACGGAAGATCAACTGCTCTACGTAGCCAACAAAGAGACAGGCAAAGCTGGGGCCCATACCTGTGCCCATGGCTACCCCTTTGGTCTGGAGGAAGTGGGAGGATTCAAAGGAGAAATTGTTAAGGGTGAGGACCAGTTCGGCCAAACGAATGAGTGTGTCGGTGGAAGGGTACTGTTGGGGACGTCTGGAGAGAAAAAAAACGGAGGGCTTGGAGGCCCTGGTCATGGCGGATGGAGGTGTAGAGGGATTGGATAATGAGTACCCTGGCCAAATCCATCATCTCACCTCCAATCTTTAACAAAAGAACACTATTGGTCATGATACTGAAATGGATATTTGTTTACCAAAGATAACTGAGGAATATGGAAATAATGTGGGTAGATAGAGTTAAGATATTGATCAAACATGTTTTAGCTGAATAGCAGAAGAGGTTTGATGAGCTGAGACACCATGGGAAAATTCTTAATAGGAAAAGAAATGTCCTTTAACTCTCCCACCAGTACTGCCTCAGGCTATCACAACCCAAATCAGTTGGGACAGGAGGAAAACCAAAAGAAAAATAGTTTAACAGTATAAAAATCATTAAATGTCAAAAATTAAAGGACAGAAAAACAGTGAGTTTACAAAGGCAAGTCAGAAAATTGTATATCTAACACTGCATTTAATAAAATTTATACAAAAACATAAAACTATGTTGAATAATATTTTTTGTCAATTATTTTACTTCAGGCAGTGATTTTAACGTTTCACAGTATTCTAAAGAACTTCCAACCTAGGTTGAAACCGAGAACCATTAACAACAAGCATCAAAAAACAAGGTTATATTAACCTTTGAGCACTGAAAAAAATCTTTTTGACCCTTCAAGATATACATATCACATTGTAGAACATGATTTGGAGGAGCCAGTGTTGGACTGGGGTGGACAAAGTTAAAAATCACACACCAGGTTATAATCCAACAGGTTTATTTGGAAGCACTAGCTTTCGAAGCATTGCTTTGAAAGCTAGTGCTTCCAAATAAACCTATTGGACTATAACCTGGTGTTGTGTGATTTTTAACATTGTTGAACACGTTTGAGTAAATGCACTGCAAAAATCAGAAAGGTATAGATCACAACTTTGCACACATTTGTAATACTCATGAAACATAATACTCATGGTTTTATGAAAGTTTTGGTGCACAGATTCTCAATGGGTTAAATTAGCCTAATGCACTAATTTCTATATATTAGCATTTGATTTTTTGTTAAAAAAGTACCTAACAGTCACCTTGTTAATATATCTCTGTATATTGTTAAAGTAATAAACTGTGTGAATAGGAAGAAACAGCTCAGTTTAACAAACTCAAAATTTACGTTTTTTCCTATAGAAAGTAAAATTTTGAACCATTAATTTAGAGGTGTGTGCACATGAAGGCACAGAATTTCAACAACCTTTCTTTCCGCCAGCTTTAGAACTGCTCAATCCTTTTAACTGGAACAACCTGGCAAGTTGAGCTGAACTTATTTACACACTCTCCTTCATTCTCACGGGTTCTTCACATCTCCCCAACCCCACCCCACATCCACACTTGCCTTGCTCCAGAGAAAGCACTATAGTAGGTAACACAGTATCCTGCACAGAAATCTACTTAATATGCATTTCGTGGAACTAGATCATTAAACAGAAAACAGGAGGGCAACACAATGCAATCCTTCTTTAGTATGAACACAGCCTCCATTGCTAAATTTCAGACCAGACTTAGCTTATGTACGTTTCTAAAACGGCGTCCCAACAACTATTAGTACTTGTGTACAAGCAGCCATATACAAATATCCTAATTACAAACCATCATCTACAAAAACTAAAATAAATATGATGACATATAAAATCTATAACACCAATTAAAGTAACTTTCAAAATACAAAATCAAAGTGAGAGTAGAATTTCACAAGCAACGTTTATGTATACAAGAGCCTAACGAGATACAACTTGAACAGACAAGAAACTGTGCATTTGCTACACAGGGGTTAATCAGGACTGTAATTATTTTTCCTCAGTATTAAGACAACATGCTCAGTAACTGGAGGATGCAAGCTTAAAGGTTTTAGCTAGAGTGCTGTACAATTATCAGGAGACCAAAATAATTAGACCCACCTGTGTTTGGCCAGGTTAACAATTCTGTCCTCTAACACACCCTGATCAGTGTTTCCCACTCAAAGTAATTTGAATCGATCAGCAGGATACAATATGGATTTTACAGGCCCATGATAACAGGTCCTCAAACACCAAATACATTTAAGTATAATTACGATTCATAAAAAATAAATCCTAATTGTTAAATTTTCCTTACTAATTCTTTTTAAATTAGTTGGGAAAATAGATAAACAATTCTGTACAAGATCTAAGAGCCAACTAATCGCTCCTTGGTGTGTGCGTGTGTGTATGTAATATATATATTTTATATATATATACTACACACACAAAAAAGAATTGGCTTGGCCAAAGAGGGAAGATGCTCAAACACACTGAATTTACATGCAGATGAAAGACTCAGGACAGCAAGAGTGTAATTGCCATTATCTGCAGTTAAGGATGCAACACAGTCAGTTTATGGCAGTACAGTCGATATAAGGATGATGATACTGAGAGAAGAAATAGTTTGAAACAGCATACAGTTAACACTGGATAGAAGAGTTAATACTGCAGCTACGAAAAAGAGGCTTCTCACTTTGGGATCCAAGGCAGGTTTGTCCAAAAATATTACTTCCCACCTTGCCAACTTAAAAAAAACGAGTGAATAGGAGAAAAAGGCAGAATTTCTCTCACTCTGAGAATGCTGAGCACCTATGTCCTTTTGCTACAGAAAACCAACAAAAAAATGCACATTTTGCAAAGCTCAATGGGAAAGTGATAGTTCTTAAGAGTTACAAGGAGGTTGAAATGAAATCACGGTTTGTTTTAAACACTGTTTCTAGACTTCTAGAATTTTAACAACTATGTTTTACTTTGTGGTATCTATAGATCTGCTTGTAAAAAGAGCTTCTTAGACCAAAAATCTGGGTACATTTTGTTTCAAAAGAGAGTGCGTCATAAAATCATCATTCAGCTGAAGTTTGGATTGTTGGAGTTTGATGTGCCCTTTCACACGCTGCTTTTAAAAACTTGAACTATCAGTGGCGAAGGAATAATTAGATTGTATAAAAGAGTGAGACAACATGGAGAATATTAAAAATAATTTGAAAAACCCAAACATATTTCATCAAGCTGTATCAGAAGAAGAGTCAAAAGAGCCAGAGATGATGAAATTGCTTGTGTTGTTGAGACCTGACATTGATTGGGCAGCCTGCTGGCTGAGATTGTTACATATTAGCACCAGCTGGTTGCTTTGTGCCTCAGACAGAGAGCTGCAGCTCTGGTAAACACTAAAGTTAGTCTTTCTCCCAGGGATATTCCCCTTCTCGCACATGGTTTTAACCATTTTTGAAAGCTTATTCTTTCCGAGGGATTGGCTGTTGTACCAGTAAAGTGCAGCAAGGTTGCAGACTGGCTTGATAGACAGATAGAAGGGGGCATCTTCATAACGCATAGCTGGAGGGCGTCTTTGTGCATACTCCTTGTAGTCCTGTACTGGACATGTCTGTGGAGAATGTGGCGTGGCATAAATTCTGCACTCTGTTCCCGCTCTCCGGCTCTTCCCTTGTGCATCAGAGCTGTCAATGATTTCCCACTCCAGGTACTCCAAGCCTGTCTCTGTTACGTGCAACCTGATATCCCCCCATTTCAGCGTGGAACTGTGGAACCCAGCGCAATGCCCAAACGCCTTAGTGTTGTTTAGCCACACAAGATTGAGCAGTCCCTCAGGATTATATCGGCTCAGCAAGCCTCGTTTACGTAGGATAAGCTCATCAGCAAAGGTGAGTTTCATTGACTTATGAGGCTTGTTCCCTTTCCCTTTGCCTCTCAACTCAAGCTGTTTCTGTTTCAGTGCTTCTTGAGAGCGCCTGAATTCTTTATCCCTTGTTATGCTGAACCCATATTTGTATTCCTTTAAGTACCTTTCAAGTCCACACTGATAGTTGGCCAAACTGTTGGGTTCGTACTCTGAGCCATCTTTCTGCCTGGCATCCACAAAGAATGAAGCTAGGTAGGCATCAAGTTCCGTGCATGGTATAATTTGGATTTCCCGGTTTTCATGTGGGTATTTGGAAAGGAGGAACTCTTTGAAGTTTCTCAATGCAGTCAAGGTGCTTCGCACGGTTTTCTCATTCTGTTGACCCTCGCAGCCTCTTTCTTCATTTTCTAAGGGGGAGGAGAAAGAAAAAAAATATATAAGCTGCACATAAAGTCAGTCAAAGCTAAATTTCAATTTCGCAAAGGTCATTGGAAAACGATATTACATACCTGTCTCAGGTTTCAAAAGCCAACTTCAATTTCACAAATGACGTAAAAGATTAAGGCAAAAGAAAATATCAAAACCAGGTTGTCATGTTAAAACTGCACTCTTGGTGCAGCAGAGTTAGTGTGAGAGATTAGAGATCAAGCACAGACTGTCTCAGAACAAAGGCAGCAAGCCAACATCCCTCAATATTATACTGCTGTAAAATGTCCTATATTTTATATCTACAATTAGGTGTTGAAAGCAATGCAATAGTAGACAGGATTCTCAAATACAGATCAACAAAATAATATACAAGCTATCTACATTATCGAGACCTAGTTAGCAAATGGAGAAATTTAGTGAAATATGGCTTGAAAGTGAAAAGTGCACCCATTGTCACTTAAATAAATTAAGTGATGACACCTGGAATTGTAGAAATAATATCACACCAAGCACGATCCTTATCCTTTCTGCCAATTAACCAAATAATCACTGCTGTTTCTGAATTTGACCTGAGTTGATTGGTGGAAAGTACTTTGCAGGACAAAATAGTTCATATTTCTGCAATCTATGTACTAAGCAGAGCAAACATTTTGACCTATATAAGACTAGGGTCAAATATTGATAGTTGTAGGTCAGTCACTGGTAGATTGAGTGGTTTTAGCAATGCATTGATAACAGCAAGAATATAGAATATTTAGACTGACGTGTACCTGGCGTGTTTTTTTTCTCAAACTAGCACTAGCATGCCAAGCAAACGATGATAACACGAACCTGGCTTGCCATACATCATACATTTCTATAGACTATGAACAAAGCATTAAATTGAAGTCACTTTCACAGATGCATGCACTTATCTACACATTATACACACTATGTTTATATCATTGCAAAGAAAATAAACTTTTGAGATCTAATTTTACAATACACATCACAAATGCTGAGATCTGACCACTGCACCCTAAGCCTATATATACTAAAGACTATGAATAGTGTACCTAAATTGAATGACATCCAAACAAACAACTTTTAGCTTTCTATATCTAGAAGAGCTCTTGTACACAACTGAACTGTTCTTTTCCCTGTCACCAAATCATCCATGATTTCTTTTTGTCTATTAATCACCACCAGTAAATCATCCATGTTTTCTGATTGATTGATTGACCTGTTAAGGGCAATACAGACCAAAGGTGAGGGAGAGGGAAGGAGAGGAGGGGTCGAAATCAAAAGGGAATTGGAAGGAGAGATCATACAACTTTCAGCAATTTAATTGAATAGTAGCACTTAAGTAGACACATGTCTAAACTGTGCCAATAGGGTTAGCTCAGCTCTTGTTTCTGAGCCAAAGAAGGGCACTCATCCTATTGTAGTTTTTGTGACCTATTTGCTTTGTTCCAGTTGGTGTAATAAACTCAAGTGAGGAACTGCGCATTGTGTGTATTTATTAACAGAGTAGAAGGAGCCTTTGGACTGAAAAGTAGGCGATATAGTTAGATACAATGAGATACAGGGGTCAGAGCTTGTGGAAACATGTTGGCAAAATTGTGAGGGTGGGGGAAGAGTTAAAGAAGAGAGCAGAATAAAAGATTGAGACAAACAGCTGATAAAAGCAAGAATTTTTTAAAAATATTCTGACAAACACAGCAGTAGATCTGACCAGATGGTTGCAGTATTGAGTCATTACAGCTACCTGGTTTTGAATCCTGTCAAAACATACACTAGGTTTAATCAGTTCAGAGTAGTCTGCAAAGTCAAATGACAAAAACAGAAGTGTTTCTTCCTCTTGTACTGCTTTGTGGTATTAGTTTCTTTCTCCAAGTACAAATAAATTCAAAACCAGATTCACTGTGAGAAATGGAGGCAGCTAAGCTATTACATTCACATGAAAGTACATTTTCTTAAATATGTGGTATACTTCAAATTCATATTATGTCCCTGGAAAATACTACTTTAAGTAAAATAATTTTAAGTGAATTATTAAATTCCTGTGACAAACTATGTTAAATCTCCAGTTAGACCCCTCAGATCCTTTCTTGCCTGGGAAAACCAATGGACAAGTTCAAATGCTGCACTGTAATCTGAGTTTGAAGTAGGTGCGGCACTGTGTATTCTTAACTGAAATAACTTGCAGGCTAAAGTTATATACTACATGTAACAGATATACTGTACAAGTTAGAATTAGACTGCTGCCACAGGTGTCTCTCTCTCTCTCTCTCTCTCTCTCTCTCGTTCATATGTTAATGACTGCTATCCGAGTGAGCACTGCAGCTCACCCTGCCTTTGCCACTCTTTCTCTATGCCCTTCTGTCTGCCAGCCAGGCCTGATATGGTGTCAGAAACAAAGGTGCATTTCAATGGAACAGGTCACAAACATTCGCCACTGTGAAAATGGAATAACGCTTGATGCGGTATAAACTGAGAACGAAATTGATATTTTTGCTGAGCATCGAAAACTGCTTCGTTCTTTCAGTGGCATCTCTCGATAAATCTGAATGGCTTACTATACTATCTTAAAGGACAGTGAAGAGTCATTTTCAAGTTTGTGGTCTGGAATCACATCAGCCAAGTGAAGTGAGGACAGCAGATTTCCATTTCATAAGATGAGCTTTTGAGACAATCCAGTTGTCAGTTACTATCGCTGATGTTAATTTTTGCTTGAATACCAGATTCATTTCATGAATTGGCTTGAAGTTCCCTGATCTTGTAGATTAATTGTCCAGTAAGATTAGCCCCTTGTTACTGTAACCCCAGTATTTAATATTTACTTTCGTTAAAGGTTACCAGTATTAGATACTTTCATGTGAATGTAACAGCTTTAAGAAAAGTAACCATGTCTTGCTTAAGTGAGCTATACCCCCACGATTTAGCATTTCTTCAGAAATAAAGGTGAACAGTCAAAGTGTGTATTTTCATTTGAATTAAATAGTTTGGCTTCCCCTCCTCCCTTTCCATTTCTGAGGGTGAATCTGATTTTCAATGCAGTATATTATAGCAGACATCACGATTCTTCCCTCTGTCACAGTGTAACTGACACTGTACCCACTATACACCTATAGTTACTTCTCATTCATTTAATTAATTACTATTTAATAAACATTTCAGCAGGTTAATAGGCTACCCAACAGACTAGAGAAGTATTTATTTCACTACTTTTTATTTGACCAAAAAAAATAATGCCAAAAACACAATGTAACAAATCAATCAAAACACGATGACAAGCATCTTCAGTTTCGCCTTAGAGATCCTGAACCACAAAAAACATTCCTAAACTTCAGAAGCTGGAACAGAACAGTGAAACAGTTGGAGAAAATAGTACTCCCCAGACAAAGGTGAGAATGCATTAGAAGTGAACTGCTAAGTATCAGTTTTGGAAAATCTGCAAATTAAACCAATATAGCTTGCACCCTTCAGACTGTATAGAAGCAAGAAGATTGTATGGGAGTGCAAAAGTGAAAATTCACTGGATAATTAGTGATGGGAAGAAGGCCATTATAATTATAATTATAAATTATAAACTATAAATGTTTTATAGTAACTTCAGGCTGATCTACTGAACTGTTAAATTAGTGCAGGAAATTTTTTTAAATGTCCACTTTTTCATTCAGAAATTCATCCCACATGGTAGGAGCTACTGCTTGTTGAGCTACTAAAGTCTATGCCTCAAGGAGATAAGAAAAGGGAACTGGGAGAAAAAGTAGCTAGTCAAACAATCACAGTGCATTAAAAATGTTCAACAAACACAGGAACTGGTTTTGCACTTCAATTTAATGCTAACATGAATTGTCTGGAGAACTGGATAAACCAGACAGAGTTCCCTTGAACCAAAAGCAAAAAAGCCAACGCAGGCATTGGGTACAGTTGGTATGCCCCAGCAGTCCAGACAAGTGATGTTAGCCTGTGCAGCTTAGTGCTTCTTTTTAAAAAAAAAATCATTTTCAGGACGTGGGCATTTCTGCCTGGGCCATAATTTACTCCCCACCCCTAAATGCCCTTGAGGTGAGGGTGGTGTTGAGCTCCACTCAAAACAGCCAAATACTGTGGGGTTTAGGAACACCAATGCTATAATAAGAAGGAAATTTAAGAATTTTGACCCAACAACTGTCAATGCTAGAATGCAGGTCCCTTTAAGATTAAGCCAAAACAGCTCCAGAATGAATTGACAGAAAGTGATGCATACAGGACTTTGTAGTAAAGAACAACCTTCTTTAAGGTTCTTGTGATGTAGTATCCCTATCTCTGCGCCAGAAGGCCCACATTCAAGTCCCACCTGTTCGAAAATAAGAGCTGGGTTCTTCCATTTGTGATTTCCATTGATGACGAAACAAAGGGATAACCAATGTATGAAGAGGAGCAAAGCCAATCCAACGCACAACAGTGCCTGATGGGTCCCCAAATTCAAAGTCCTGAAGAAGTTTATCAACTGCAACATCAAAATATTTCAGAGGTTTCTGTCTTTGAATCATACATACCTTCCAAGCAGTACAGAAAATTACACTACGGGGGGGGGGGGGGAGGGGGGGTGTCAACTGTGCCATCCACAATGAAATGGTAAGACGAGGGGCCAGGAAGCACCAAACTCCACTTCCACATTTCAGATTAGGCACTAACTTTCCACATGGTCATCCTCAGATGCTTATGTAAATATTGCTGAATCCTACGAATTGGAACGAATAAAATGTTGAACAGCTTAATGAAAAAGAGCTGGGTTCTCGAGATCTTGAGGTGCGCTAACAGAGTTTATAGCTCTGGACTAGAAAGTCCAAGTGCCAACTGACCCAGAAATGTGTCATAACATGTTCAAACAAGTTGATTTAACAAAAGAGAGTTGGGATCATCCCCAACTAGATTGGCATCTGGACAGGGAAAGTATCCAGGAATTGGAATTGGCAGATTAACAACAAAATCCTTGGAAATCTCAATGTCTTGTTCTGCCAAATTCAACATATGACTACAAGTCTGTGAAGCAGCAACAATGAAGGAACAGCAAAGTAATTCCAATTCAGGATAGTGTGCGCCTTGAAAGAGAAGTTGCAAATGGTGTAATGTCAAAGAATTAACTGCCCTTACATAAAACAAATTGCTGGAGAAACTGTGGAAAGAAAGCAGAGTCAATATTTCAGAGTGCTATGACTCTTTATCAGAGTGTATGTTTCAATTGGTCATGACCTTTTAGGGGATAGATGTTTGGAAGATGCTGTCAGAAAAACCTTGGCGAGCTGTTGCAGTGCATCTTGCAGATGGTACACAATGATGTGACTGTGGATTGGTAGTGCGGGGAGGAGATAACATGTCAATCAAGTGAACAGCTTTGTCCTGAATGATATTGAGTTTTGAATGCTGTTGGAGCTGCGCACATCCAGGCAAGTGGATGAAATGTGACGTATTTATAGTGACAGGCATTGGGAGGCAGGTAGAGTTGCTCAGCCTCTGACTTAATCTTTGAGCCATATTATGTACATATGTCTTGTTAAGTTCCTAATCAATGGTAACCCTCAGGATGTCACAAGTGGAAGATTCAGTGGTGGTAGTGCCACAGAAAGTCATGGGGTGATGGTAAGATGTTCATTGCCAATACTTTGGTGGCACAAAGCTAATTTCCCATTTATAAGCTGCAACAAAAAGAATTCTGGGTAATACAAGATGGAGGATTGGAAAAAATTGTGGCTGTAAGAGCTGCTCCCCTTTTGAGGTATTTTCAGTGTTGGAGGCGATTTCCTCGAATTTCGGGAGCAGTAACTACTATTTTATAAGCTGTTGCATTGTTTTGGAACTTTGAGGGGAAAAATATCACAACAATGGCACATAAAAGGAGGAAGACAGATAAAGGCAGCAACCATATGGTCAGAGAAAGTAACCTACACTACTGTTTGACATAGCAATGAACCTGTACAGTTACTGCCATTGCTGTTTGAATTCAAATACCTCTGGACACTGGAAAAACTAACAAACAACGAAATTCACAGCTGACCTTGGAGTAACCTGCATGAGAGAGTTCATACCAAAATAGATAAGTGCATAGTTTTTAAGTATAAACTTGCTGTAAATCTGCAATAGTGAATAGAGTGGGTTCTTTTTTGATTATGTGTTTTTACGGAGATCTGTCTTTTGATTAAATTTTAAAAATATTAAACATAGGTATTATGTTAGTCTGGAGCATTTTTTTAGAGCACTAGGACAGTGCTATTTTCTGGGGCCTGTAGATTGTTAAGAAGCAAAGATGGTCTTTAGTAGAGTTATGTGCTCTTCCTCTCTGATGTGGGAGATGAGGGAGAATTTCCATGTTACTGATGATTATGTCTGCAGTAAGTGTGTTTGGTTGTGAATCCTATCAGATTGCATGGATCAGTCTGGCAGCAGTTAGCAGCAATAAGGAATTTACATGAGCTGGGGGTGAGATGGAGGGCATTTATAGGAAGGGAGAAAACCCGCAATACAGTTAGGTAGATGGGTTAACTCCAGAAAAGGTAGGCAGGTAGTGCAACAGTCTCCTGTGGGTATTCCCATCCCAAACAAGTATGCTGTTTTGGAAAACATGGGGGGATGACGGACTCTCAGAAGAACGTAACACGAACAGTCAACTTTCTGGTACCGACAATGGTTCGAATGTAACAAGGTGTACATTAGGTTCTAAGCAATCGATCGTGTTAGGGGGCTCTCTAATCAGAAGTACAGACAGACGTTTCTGCGGCTAGCAGCCAATAGTCAGAATGGTGTGTTGCCTCCCTGGTGCCAGGATCATGGATATCTTGGAGAGGGTGCAGAATGTCCTCAAAAGGGGAGAGGGGCCAGCAGGAGGTCGTTGTACACATTGGATCTGACAAAATCAGAAGGGGAAAGGGGATGAGATTCTGAAAGTAGAGTATAGAAAGTTAGGCAGGAATTTAAAAAGAGGTCCTCGAGGTTAGTAATATCTGGATTACTTCCGGTGCTACAAGCTAGTGAGGGTAGGAATAGGAGGATAGAACAGATGAATGCATCGCTGAAGAGCTGGTGCAGGGGAGTAGGGTTCACATTTTTGGATAATTGGAATCTCTTCTGGGGTAGAAGTGACTTGCACAAGAAGGATAGATTGTACCTGAATTGGAAGGGGATTAATATACTGACAGGGAGATGGGGGAGTGAGTGTGTGTGTGAGAGAGACAGAGAGAGAGAGACAGAGAGAGAGAGAGAGAGAGAGAGAGCTGGGACCCAGGCAGACAGAGAGGAAAGAGAGCAATCTGAGACTGGTACAGTTGGGAAAAGGAGCGAGTCAAACAGTCAGGGCAGTGACAAAGCAGAGAACAAGATATAACTGATTAAGTTAAACTGCATTTATTTCAACGCAAGAGGCCAAGCAGGGAAGGCAGATGAACTCAGGGCATGGTTAGGAGCATGGGACTGGGATATCATAGCAATTACAGAAAAATGGCTCAGGGATAGACAGGACTGGCAGCTTAATGTTCCAGGATATAAATACTATAGAAAGGAGAGATTGGGGGCAAGAGAGGAGGGCGAGTGGCATTTTTGATAAATGATAGCATTATGGCTGTTATGACAGAGGATATTCCTGAGAATGCACTTAGGGAAATTATTTGGGTGGAACTGAGAAATAAGAAAGGAATGATCAATTTATAGAGATTGTATTCTTGTCCCCCCTAGTAGTCAGTGAGAAATTGAGGAGTAAATTTTTATGGAGACCTCAGCTATCTGTAAGAATAATAGGGTGGTTATAGTAGGGGATTTTAACTTTCCAAGCATACACTGGGATTGCCATTGTTAAAGCTTTAGATGGAGAGGAATTTGTCAAGTATGTACAAGAAATTTTACAGATTCAGAATGTGGATATACCTACTAGAAAAACTGCAAAATTTGATCTACTCTTGGGAAATATGGCAGTGCAGGTGAGTGAGGTATCAATGGGGAAGACTTTGGGGCCAGCGACCATAATTCTATTAGTTTTAAAATACTGATGGAAAAGGATAGAGCGGATCTAAAGGTTGAAATTCTAAATTGGAGGAACGCTAATTTTGATGGTTTTAGGCAAAAACTTTCAAAAGCTGACTGGGACCAGATGTTCACAGGTAAAGGGACAGTTGGAAAATGGGAAGACTTCAAAAATGAGACAATGAGAGTCCAGAAAGAGTATATTCCTGTTATGGTGAAAGGAAAGGCTGGTAGGCATAGGGAATGCTGGATGACTGGAGAAATTGAGGGTTTGGTTAACAAGAAGGAGGAAGCACATGTCATGTATAGACAGCAGAAATTGAATGAATCCTTGGAAGAGTAAAAAGGCATACTTAAGAGGGAAATCAGGAGGGCTAAAAGGGGACATGAGATTGCTTTCGCAAATATGGTTCAGGGGAATCCAAATGGATTCTACAAACACATTAGGGACAAAAGAGTAACTAAGGAGAGAATAGGGCCCTTCAAAGATCAGCAAGGCAGCCTGTGTGTGGAACCGCAGGAGAAGGGGGAAGATACGAAATGAGTATTTTGCATCAGTGTTCACTGTGGAGAAGGACATGGAAGATATACAATGTGGGGAAATAGATGGTGACATCTTGAACAATGTCCATATTAGAGGAAGTGGAGCTGGAGGTTGTAAAACACACAAAGGTGGATAAATCCCCAGGACCTGACCAGGTCATACAGTCATAGAGATGTACATCAAGGAAACAGACCCTTCGGTCCAACTCATCCATGCCGACCAGTTATCCCAAACTAATCTCGTCCCATTTGCTAGCACTTGGCCCATATCTCTCCAAACCCCTCCTATTCATATATCCATCCAGGTGCCTTTCCAATGTTGCAATTGTACCAGCCTCCACCACTTCCTCTGGCAGATCATTCCAGACACGCACCACCCTCTGCATGAAAACATTGTCCCTTAGGTCCCTTTTAAAATTTTTCCACTCTCACCCTAAAATATAAGCCCTCTAGTTCTGGACTCCCTCACCCCAGGAAAAGACTTATTCAACCTATGCCCCTCATGATTTTATAAAAGTCTAAAGGGTCACCCCTCAGCCTCCGACACTCCAGGGAAAACAGGCCCAGCCTGTTCAGCCTCTCCCTATAGCTCAAATCCTCCAGCCCTGGCAACATCCTTGTAAATCTTTTCTGAACCCTCTCAAGTTTCACAACATCCTTCTGACAGGAAGGAGACCAGAATTGCACACAGTATTCCAAAAGTAACAATAGACAATAGGTGCAGGAGTAGGCCATTCAGCCCTTCAAGCCTGCACCGCCATTCAGTATGATCATGGCTGATCATTCCTAATCAGTATCCTGTTCCTGCCTTACCTCCATAACCGTTGATTTCACTATCTTAGAGCTCTATCCAACTCTTTCTTAAATGAATCCAGAGACTGGGCTTCCACTGCCTTCTGGGGCAGAGCATTCCACACAGCCACCACTCTCTGGGTGAAGACGTTTCTCCTCATCTCTGTCCTAAATGGTCTACCCCGTATTTTTAAGCTGTGTCCTCTGGTTCGGCACTCACCCATCAGCGGAAACATGTTTCCTGCTGCCAGAGTGTCCAATCCTTTCATAATCTTATACGTCTCAATCAGATCCCCTCTCAGTCTTCGAAACTCAAGGGTATACAAGCCCAGTCGCTTCAGTCTTTCAGTGTAAGGTAATCCCGCCATTCCAGGAATTGACCTCGTGAACCTACGCTGCACTCCCTCAATAGCCAGAATGTCTTTCCTCAAATTTGGAGACCAGAACTGCACACAGTACTCCAGGTGCGGTCTCACCAGGGCCCTGTACAGCTGCAGAAGCACCTCTTTGCTTCTGTACTCAATTCCTCTTGTTATGAAGGCCAGCATGCTATGAGCCTTCTTCACTACCTGCTGTACCTGCATGCTTGCCTTCATTGACTGGTGAACAAGAACACCCAGATCTCTCTGTACTGACCCTTTACCTAAATTGATTCCATTGAGGTAGTAATCTGCCTTCCTGTTCTTGCCACCAAAGTGGATAACCATACATTTATCCACATTAAACTGCATCTGCCATGCATCTGCCCACTCACCTAACTTGTCCAGGTCACCCTGTAATCTCCTAACATCCTCATCACATTTCACCCTGCCACCCAGCTTTGTATCATCAGCAAATTTGCTAATGTTATTGCCGATACCATCTTCTATATCATTAACATATATTGTAAAAAGCTGCGGTCCCAGCACGGATCCCTGCGGTACCCCACTGGTCACTGCCTGCCATTCCGAAATGGAGCCATTTATCACTACCCTTTGTTTCCTATTAGCCAACCAATTTTCAATCCAATCTAGTACTTTGCCCCCAATGCCATGCGCCCTAATTTTACTCACTAACCTCCTGTTTGGGACTTTATCAAAAGCTTTCTGAAAGTCCAGGTACACTACATCTAATGGATCTCCCTCGTCCAACTTCAGAGTTACATCCTCAAAAAATTCAAGAAGATTAGTCAAGCATGATTTCCCCTTCATAAATCCATGCTGACTCTGTCCTATCCTGTTACTACTATCCAGATGTGCAGTAATTTCATCCTTTATAATAGACTCCAGCATCTTTCCCATCACGGAGGTCAGACTAACTGGTCTATAATTTCCTGCTTTCTCTCTCCCACCTTTCTTAAAAAGTGGTATAACATTAGCCACCCTCCAATCCTCAGGAACCGACCCCGAATCTATTGAACTCTGGAAAATAATCACCAACGCATCCACGATTTCCCGAGCCACCTCCTTCAGTACCCTGGGATGCAGACCATCAGGCCCTGGAGACCTATCAACCTTCAGACCTAACAGTCTCTCCAACACCAAATCCTGGCAAATATAAATTCCCTTAAGTTCAGGTCCTTCAGCCACTGTTAACTCAGGGAGATTGCTTGTGTCTTCCCCAGTGAACACAGATCTGAAGTACCCATTTAATTCCTCTGCCATTTCTTTGTTCCCAGTAATATATTCCCCTGTTTCTGTCTTCAAGGGCCCAATTTTTGTCCTAACCATTTTTTTGCGTTGCACATACCTAAAAAAGCCTTTACTATCCTCCTTAATATTCTTGGCCAGTTTACCTTCGTACCTCATTTTTCCTCTGCGTATTTCCTTCTTAGTAATCCTCTGTTGCTCTTTAAAAACTTCCCAGTCCTCAGTTTTCCCACTTATCTTTGCTATGTTATACTTTTTCTCTTTTAACTTTATATGTTTCTTAACTTCCCTCGTCAGCCACGGCCGCCCATGCCTCCTCCTGGGATCTTTCTTCATTTTAGAAATGAACTGATCCTGCAACTTCTGCATTATACACAGAAATATCCGCCATTGTTCCTCCACGGTCATCCCTGCTAAGGTATTGCACCATTGAACTTTGGCCAGCTCCTCCCTCATAGCTCCATAATTCCCTTTATTCAACAGAAGTACTGTCACTTCCGACTGTACCCTCTCCCTCTCAAATTGCAGATTGAAGCTTAATGTATTATGGTCACTACTTCCCAATGGCTCCTTCACTTCGAGGTCTCTGACCAATTCTGGTTCGTTACACAATACCAGATCCAGAATTGCCTTCTCCCTGGTCGGCTCCAGCACCAGCTGCTCTAAGAATCCTTCCCTGAGGCACTCCACAAAGTATCTTTCTTGAGGCCTAATACCATCCTGATTCTCCCAGTCTACCTGCAAGTTAAAATCCCCCATAACAACTGTAGTAACATCTTTGTGACAGGCCAATTTCACCTCCTGATTCAACTTACATCCGACATCCAGACTACTCTTTTGGGGCCTGTAGATGACATCAGTGTCCTGTACAGCCACAACAAGACCTCTCAACTCCTGTACTCAATACTCTGACCAATAAAAGAAAGCATACCAAATGCCTTCTTAACTATCCTAACTCCCTGCGAATCTACTTTCAAAGAACTATGAACCTGCACTCTAAGGTCTCTTTGTTCAGCAATACTCCCCAGGACCTTATCCTTAAGTGTATAAGTCCTGCTAAGATTTGCTTTCCCAAAATGCAGTACCTCACATTTATCTAAATTAACCTCTTTCTGCCACTTCTCAGCCCATTGGCTCATCTGGTCCAGATCTTGTTGTAATCTGAGATAACCTTCTTTGCTGTCCACTACACTTCCAGTTTTGGTGTCATCTGCAAACTTTGCTCACATTCAAATCATTTATATAAATGACGAAAAGTAGTGGACCCAGCACCGATCCTTGTGGTACTCCACTGGTCACAGGCCTCCAATCTGAAAAACAACCCTCCACCAATAACCTCTGTCTCCTACCTTTGAGCCAGTTCTGTATTCAAATGGCTAGTTCTTCCTGTATTCCATGACAGCGAACCTTGCTCACCAGTCTCCCATGGGGAACCTTGTTGAACACCTTACTGAAGTCCATATAGATCGCGTCCACCACTCTGCCTCATCAATCCTCTTCTTTACTTCTTCAAAAAACTCAATCAAGTTTGTGAGACATGATTTTCCACACACAAACTTGTGTTGACTATCCCTGATCAGTCTTTGCCTTTCCAAATACATGTACATCCTGCCCGTTAGGATTCCCTCCAACACTTGCCCACCACCATCAGGCTCACCGATCTATGGTTCCCTGGCTTTTCCTGACCACCTTTCTTAAATAATGGTACCACGTTAGCCAACCGCCAGTCTTCCGACACCTCACCTGTGATGATCGATGATACAAATATTTCATTAAGAGTCCCCAGCAATCACTTCCCCCGCCCCTCGCCCCCCCCCCAAAGAGTTCTACGGTACAGTTGATCAGGTCCTGCGGATTTATCCACCTTTATGTATTTCAAGATATCCAGCACTTGCTCCTCTGTAATAGAGACATTTTTCAAGATGTCACCATCTATTTCCCTACATTCTTTATCTTCCATGTCCTTCTTTACAGTAAACAGTGATGCAAAATACTCGTTTAGTATCTCCCCAACCTCTTGCAGCTCCATACAAAGGCTGCCTTGGTGATCTTTGAGAGGCCCTATTCGCTCTCTAGTTACCCTTTTGTCCTTAGAAGTATTTGTAAAAACCCTTTGGATTATCCTAAACCCTGTTTGCCAAAGGTCTCTCATGTCCCCTTTTTGCCCTGCTGATTTCCTTCTTAAGTATACGCCTACTTCTTTTATACTCTAAGGGTTCACTCAATCTCTCTTGTCTATACCTGACCTGTGCTTCCTTTTTTTTTCTTCACGAAACCCTCAATTTCTCTAGTCATCCAGCATTCCCTACACCTACCAGCCTTTCCTTTCACCCTGACAGGAATATAATTTCTCTGGACGCTTGTTATCTCATTTCTGAAGGCTTCCTATTTTCCAGCCATTCCTTTACCTGCGAACATCTGCATCCAATCAGCTTTTAAAAGTTTTTGCCTAATCCCATTAAAATTAGCTTTCCTTCAATTTAGAACTTCAACTTTTAGATCTAGTCTATCCTTTTCCATCACTATTTTAAATCTAATAGAATTATGGTCACTGGCCACAAAGTGCTCCCCCACTGACACCTCAGTCACCTGCCCTGCCTTATTTCCCAAGAGTAGGTCAAGGTTTGCACCTTCTCTAGTCGATCCATCCATATACTGAATCAGAAAGTTGTCTTGTACAAACTTAAGAAATTCCCCTCCATCTCAACCCTTAACACTATGGCAGTCCCAGTGTATGTCTGGTAAGCTAAAATCCCCCACCATAACCACCCTATTATTCTTACAGATAGCTGAAATCTCCTTACCAATTTGTTTCTCAATTTCCCGCTGACTATTCGGGGGTCAAGAATACAATCCCAATGAGGTGATCATGCCTTTCTTATTTCTCAGTTCCACCCAAATCACTTGTCTGGATCTATTGCCAGGAATATCTTCCCTAAGATAGCATTAAGGCTATCATTTATCAAAAATGCCACTCCTGCTCCTCTCTTGTCTCCCTTTCTATCCTTCCTACTGCATTTGTATCCTGGAACATTAAGCTGTCCATCTCTGAGCCCCATTTTTGTAATTGCTATGATAGCCAGTCCCATGTGCCTAACCATGCCCTGAGTTCATCTGCCTTCTTCGTTAGGCCTCTTGCATTGAAATAAATGCAGCCTAATTTAATCAGTCCTACCTTGTTCTCTGCTTCGTTCCTGCCTGTTTGACTCACTTCTTTGCTCAACTGTACCAATCTCAGATTGATCTCTTTCCTCACTATCTCCCTGGGTTCCCCATCCCTTAGTTATGAGTTTAAAATCCTCTCAAGCAGCTCTCGCAAATCTCCCTCCCAATATATTAGTCCCCTTCCAATTCAGGTGCAATTCGTCCTTCTTGTACAGGTCACTTCTACCCCAGAAGAGATTCCAATGATCCAAAAATGTGAATCCTTCTCCCATACACCAGCTCCTCAGCCATGCATTCATCTGCTCTATCCTCCTATTCCTGCCCTCACTAGCTCGTAGCACCAGGAGTATTCCAGATATTACTACTCTCGAGGACCTCCTTTTTAAATTTCTGCCGAACTTTTTATGTTTTTCCTTCAGAATCTCATCCTTTTTCTTGCCTATGTCGTTGGTGCCCATGTGTACAATGACCTCCTGCTGGTCCCTCTCCCCTTTGAGAACATTCTGCACCTTCTCTGAGACAATCTTGATCCTGGCACCAGGGAGGCAATACACCATTCTGACTTTTGGCTGCTGACTGCAGAAACGTCTGTCTGGACCCCTGACTAGAGAGGCCCCAACAGAGTCGATCGCTTAGAATCCGATGTACCCCTTGTTACATTAGAGCCAGACTTGCTACCAGAAACTTGGCTGTTCATCCTACAGTCCCAAGAAAGTCCATCACTCATCATTTTACAAAACAGCATACTTGTTTGAAATGGGGATAGCCACAGAAGACTCCTGTACTACCCGCCTACCTTTCTTGGAGTTAACCCATCTACCTGACTGCACCTGCGGCTTTTCTCCCTTCCTATAACTGCCATCCATCACACCCCTTAGCTCTTCTAAATACCTCATTGCCTCTAACTGTCACTCCAAATAATTAATTCGATCCGACAGGATACGCAAACAACATTTATTGCAGATATAATCCTCAGTAACCCTTAAACTCTCCCGAAATCTCCGCATCCAATAAGAAGAGCATATCACTCTGCTAAAGGCCATCTTTGCTCCTTCACAATCTAGACTCAGTGGGAAGCTAGGAAAGTGATTGCTGAGCCCCTTGCTGAGATATTTGTTTCATCCATAGTCACAGGTGAGGTACCGGATGTCTGGAGGCTGGCTAATGTGGTGCCAATATTTAGGAAAGGTGGTAAGGAAAAGACAGGGAACTATAGACCGGCAGGCAAGCTGTTGGAGGGAATCCTGAGGAACAAGATTTACATGCATTTGGAAAGGTGAGAACAGATTAGGAATGGTCACCATGGCTTTCTGAGTGGGAAATCATGTCTCACTAACTTGATTGAGCTTCTGGAAGAAATAACAAAGAGGATTGTTGAGGCCAAAGTGATGTACGCGATCTATATGGACTTCAGTAAGGTGTTCGACAAGGTTCCCCATAGGAGACTGGTTAGCAAGTTTGGACCATATGGAATACAGGGAGAACTAGCCATTTGGATATAGAACTGGCTTGAAAATAGAAGACCAAAGGTGGTGGTGGAGCGTTGCCTTTCAGACTGGAGGCATGTGACCAGTGGTGTGCTGGGTCCACTGATTTTTGTCATTTATATAAATAATTCAGATATGGACATAGGAGGTATAGTTAGTAAGTTTGCAGGTGACACCAAAATTGGAGGTGTAGTGGATAGTGAAGAAGGTTACCTCAGATTACAACAGGATGTTGATCAGATGAGTCAATGGGCTGAGAAGTGGCAGATGGAGTTTAATTTAGATAAATGTGAGGTGCTCCATTTTGGAAAGACAAAACTTAGACACTTAATGGCAAGGTACTGCAAAGTGTTGTTGAACAAAGAGACCTTGGAGTGCAGGGTCATAGTTCTTTGAAAGTAGAGTCGCAGATGGATAGGATAGTGAAGGCGGCGTTTGGTATGCTTTCCTTTACTGGTCAGAGCACTGAGTATAGGAGTTGGGATGTCATGTTATGGCTGTACAAGACATTGGTTAGGTCACTTTTGGAGAATTGTGTGCAATTCTGGGTCTCCCCCCTCTCAGAAGAATGTTGTGAAACTTGAAAAGGTTCAGAAAAGATTTACAAGGATGTTGCCACGGTTGGAGGATTTCAGCAATAAGGAGAGGCTGAATAGGCTGGCGCTGTTTTCCCTGGAGTGTCGGAGGCGGAGAGGTGACCTCATAGAGGTTTATAAAATCACGAGAGGCATGTATAAGGTAAGTAGACAAAACCTTTTCTCAGGGGTGAGGGAGTCCAGAGCTAGAGGGCATATGTTTAGGGTGAGTGTGGAAATATTTTAAAAGGGACCTAAGGGGTAATGTCTTCACGCCAAGAGTCGTTTATGTATGGAATGAGCTGTCGGAGGAAGTAGTGGAGGCTGGTACAATTACAAGATTTAAAAGGCATCTGGATGGGTATATGAATAGGAAAGGTTTAGAGGGATATGGGTCAAGTGCTGACAAATTGGACTAGATTAGATTAGGGTATCTAGTTGGCATGGACGAGCTGGACCGAAGGACCTGTCTCCGTGATGTACATCTCTCTGACTCTATGACCTGGATATTGCCCAGTTCTTGCTGTTTGGACATGGACTACTTCAGTATGTGAGAAATGTGAATGGTGATGAACATCGTGGAATCATCAGTGAACATCCCACTTCTGACCTTATATTATAGGGAAATCACTTATTAAGCAGCTGAAGGGTTCTGGGCCTAGGATACTACCCTGCAGAGATGCCCTGCAGCTGAGTTGACTGACGTTCAACAACCACAACCATATGAGCTGGGTGAAGAGCTTTCCACTCGAGTGCTTCCAACTCCTCAGATTCACAGTGACTTTTGTTTTATAGGAAAGCCTCGATTCCACACATAGTCAAATGCTGCCTTGATGTCAAAGGCAGTCACCCTCACCTCTCTTCAGTTCAGCTCTTTTGACTTTGTTTGATTCAAGTCTGTAACAAGGTCAGGAGTTGAATGTTTCACCACTTTCTCCTGTGCTGTGACACTAGGAAGATGTCTGGCACTACTGAAATCAAACCAACCTTGCTTGAGATGATGCCATATTAGTCATTTTTCAAGGTTAGCCTCAAGTAGTGGTGCTTTAACACAGATAGACCCATGTACATTTATTTGGGAGTCAGCTTCCGCATTCGCTCTGCAGGCACTGAATCAATAGAAATATTTAATTTCAGCCAAGCCCCATCAGGAGAAACCATGCATGACTGTTACCTAAAAACATGCAATTTCCACACAGAATTTCTCAAACTTTCATCTGTCTATTCATCAGTTTTTCAAGTAAATGGAGATCAAAGAGACCGGATTTGTCTAGTTACACTGGACAGCTAATAAGGCTGTTATAAGCAGTTTACATTGTTATGTATTTTAAACAGAATGGTTCATTGCCCATTTGTTCTTATTCAATGTCTCACAGGACACAAACACTGTCCCCAATCTTGCATATAAGACATATTTCTCTGGCAGTTTTGCATGTTCTGTTTATAAAACAATTAGAACCTAAAATTAGAACATGCATAAAAATATAATTACAGTAAACTGTGCAGCATCTTCATTTCGAGACTGTTTTCAAGCAATCATCGAATTTATATGCTCTCCTTATGTCTGTATTAACAGTGTAATGTTTAGCCTGCAGACTGGTGTACGATCCTGTCATACATGGCCCCTGGTAGCAGTGATACTTTTAAGAATAAGATGATGTCCCATTTCAACATCAAACATTCAACAAAGTTCTGAGTATTTTGTTCTTTACAATTGACTCCAAAAGCTCCAGTTCTCAATCACATTTAAAAACCATAAAACATGAAATTTCACCATATTCATTTCTGTTCTATTGTGTAAAGATTTATAATCCAATAGCTAAGCATTAGTGGCAACAATGTTAAAACTGGCTGAATGGAATTTAGAGAGATTGCAACATGATGGGTTTCTTGCAATGCAAATCAATAAAAATTCCCAGTAAGATCACAGTGTTACACAAGAGCCAGAGATAAATGTGATTGTGTGTCACAGAATTGGAACATTAACTTATTATGCAGAGCAATTTAAGTTTTGGTAACATTTCATGCTATAAAATGGATGTAAAGGATACTTAGAATGGAGGGAGCTAAATGTTTTGACTTAACTAGGTGGCTAAAAGACTAGAAAATGCCCCATGATAATGCAACTCGTTGTATAAATATTTAAGTAACTGTACTTTTAAAAAGGCACAGTTTAAATCATGCACATTATTGGGGATCAAGAATAACCCCGAGAAAGAAACTACTTAGAATGTGGCCATCAGAGAATATCCTGAGTGAGGTACTGGTGGATTATGAGGGTTGACTTTAGTCATGGATTTATTTTCCCTTAAACCACTGATTTGCCACTATGTATCTCCTTATTTACAAAGCATTTCTAAATCAAATCTACAACCTGTCAGAGCGCCAAGATTACTCCCTTCAATATTCATATTTCACTGATTAAAGCAATAAATTACCAAAGGAAGTCTTCATTATGTTCACATACTGCAAACACACCAGAGATAACACAGGGTCCAGCACACAAAAGCAACAAAAACATAGACAAGAATAACTGACTGTATTCTATATTAAAGACAAAATTGCATCATACAGAGGAAATGATTAAATACATCAATTTGAAAACTGTTGTTGTAAATAAAGTCAATCTTTATTAAACAATATTGTTATAGTTAATTTGTTACACATTTTATAGTTATTGGTGTTTCTACAGATTTTTATATTGAAACAGATTAGTGCCCCAAGCTTCCTTCCACCTGACTTCAGCTAACTCCAGTAACATATTATTTCTAAAACTCCCTCTTTCCAGACTCTCTTGCCCCATGATTTGGTTTTGTCTGAATTGTCTTCAAAACTTTGATCTGTTCAAGAATGAGCAGGTAGAAACTACACTAGGATTCTCAGGAAGGAACCAAATATTCTTCCAATTTCCCCTTCCTTCCTGATCGATACCTTCTCGCAGTGACAGGGTTGAGATCAATATCTTAGGGAAGGGAGAATGTGTGTTGAAGCATGAACTCTAATGAGGATGTTGTTTTGTGTGCCTTAGCAGTTCTTGGATGCCTTATGGGGTATTGGTTTGCTATATCAGGTTCATTCGCATGAGACACCAATTGTTTCAGATTCCAGGACACCATCTATATAATAAGCCATCTCCTGGCAAACTCGTGTCTCTTATCCCAGGAAGAATCACAGGTCCACATAAAACAAAGCAGGTTCAGGAGCAGGCTGCTGGGATAAGATGACCAGACTGGCAGACTGAACACTGGGAGATGACTTTTGGAATCTAAACTAAATAGATGGCAATTCTTAGTGAACCACATCACCATGAAGGACAATGCTGCTCTCATTCACTTTCCTGAAAGCACGAGTGGATATCAACCACAAATCGAAGACCCACCTTTGCCTCCTTCTATTCCTCATTCAATTCCTGAATACCAAAATTAATTGAAGTCTCTTACTGCTACCCCCATGCAAAAGCATTGGTATTGGAAGCAGGAACCTTCCTGATCCACGTGGTTTGGTAGTACACACCATGAAAAACTGTTGGAATTAGCTGCAAGAAAAAAAAAACATAGTAGAAAGTAAAATATTTCATACTGCCATGGGTCAAATGGACAACTGTTCTAGGGACAGTGTGACTGATATGAAGTTTTGCTTCTATAAACTGCCAAAATGATAACTTCGTTGTCAACACTGGGGAGGATCAAACATCCCATTAGCGGTATAACAAAATTGCTTTTGATGCAGGTGGGCTGATTACTGACTCACCATCTCAATGAACAATTACCCCACCGCAGCTCCTTCACTCATTCCCTCTTGTCCACAGGATATAAAAAGCCTGCTATTTGCATAGATACAAAATCTTTCACTAAAAATGGTAACAAGCGACTGATACTAATGGAGCTTCCCAGCAATACAAATCAGAGCTGCTAAACACATCCAACCACATGCACTTGATAAGTCTGAGCAAAATATCAAAACCTAAGGTAAAGAAAGGGGAAAAAAAGTCACTATAGGTGTCAGGACTGATACTGCTGTTTTAATGGTACTCAAAGCTCATCACAATCACGTTCTTAGCTAATGAAAAACATCTTCAACACATCCAATCACAAAACTGAACTAAGATGTCAGAAACAGAATCAGAAACATTTACTATGAATGGTAGCTCAGTTGGTAGCATAATTCTTTAAGAGTCAGAATGTTGAGGGCTCAAGGCTCAGTCCAGACTTCAGCAGGCAGTTCTGTGCAATAGCGAAGGGGTGTCACATTATCAGTGGTGTCACCTTTTGGAGACGCCATTGAATCAAGCTAACTGCCAAGTTAATAGATCCCATGGCACTTTGAAACCGAGGGGAGCTCTGCCCAAAGTTAAACACTGAAACAGTTATCAAACCAACATTACATTGTTGTTTTTGTGAATTTGCATGTAGTCTGCACTTGAGTGAAAATTCCTGGCACAAAAATGGCCTGAACAAGTGACAGAGGTCTGAATCTGCAGAATTTCTTCATTTCAGCTGAACTTATGGAAGCCCAGCAGAAATTCATCCCAAATAACTGTTGTGTCCAGTAGTCTCTTGCATGTGGTACCACATTTCTCTTTGATCTGTTTTATCTGGGTTACAGCAGACTTAATCTGATGCAGATCAGATCTGAAACAAATGCATCCGTGGCTCAATGATGCAAAGTTTAAAAAAAACAGATCTGAGCGGAAAGACTAGCTCTTTCATACTTGGATGGTCTGACATTTCTGAACGTCTTTGATAAAAACTAATGTCATCTTGTTTACCACCTCCCAACACAGAACCTTTGATCTCAATTCATCAACTATCCTCCATAGAACCTCAGCTCAATTCCAAGTTCACATCACTACAAAACCCCTTTGGCACTGCTGTTGCAACTTCTGTGCAGGCCAATGGGTCCCCTAGCCATTGGTCCCACAATACAGACACAAAAACTAACAATGATATTATATTAGAAATTTTAATTTGAGTGATATATTTTAGGGAGCATGAGAGACATGTATAGTCTGGGGATTTATTGTTTTGCTGTAATATGAAGGGCACAAATTTAATTTAGGAAGGAATTTACACCTGATTGGTAAACTCTTAAAGAGTGAGAAAGAAGAGTAACATAATATTGACAAGTTGGATTCTACAAATTACAAACTAAGCAATATGTTATTGAAACAAGACATTTATAAAATAGCCATATGACCATACAATATGATTTATCAATGTGTTCTACATGTATAATGATTCATGTCAAAATCACAAGACATATTTCCCATAAATAAAGAAACAAAAAAAAAACTGCTCAATTCCACTCAATTTCATTTACAGTCTTGATCTCAGTTGCACTGATGCAAGGTTAGAAAGCTATAGCAGTGGGTTTAAGAGGCTCTGATGTACATGTTGAAAGGCAACTTTGTTCAACACCTCTGGAGACAGCAAGTCAAATGATATTATCTCCCTGCATTTAAAATGTGCAATCTTACGCTCAGTGAGAAAGCAATAGCTAATACACATATTTAAAGCAGATCTGGTGCTTCAAGTGCTGCCTTTATTTCAGACAGAAATAGCTATGTTTGCTCACCAGTTCTCACATTGTTACTAATTGTACTCTAGTTTTATTTTAAAATATGATGCTTCAACTTCAGGTAATTTTTTTTTTAAACATAATATAGCGTGAATTTCAGTCTCTTTTCTCTGAAGGTACGTAGTTTGCCATTCACTCATATGGGGAGCAAACCAACATGCTAGCTTGGGGTTACATTCCTTTGTCCAAGGTACTCTACTCCATGGCTAAATGGAATTAGGTTACAAAACCTGTTGTATTATTGTTGTGCCATGTGCTTTTGGTGAACTTTATAAATAAATTACTTTTCTTTGAAAAAGCTCAACAAGTCTGGCAGCATCTGTTGCCAGAAATCAGAGTTCACATTGCAGGTCCAGTGACCCTTCCTCAGAACCGATTGTAGCTAAAGAAACGTTTGTTTTTATGCAGTAGATATGAGGGTAAGAAGTAAATGATAACGGGAAAAGGGAGAAGAACAATTGCACAATTGTAGTTAATAGTTAGCCGAGGAGAATCAATGTAAGAGGCTGCAGGCGTTGGAAGCCAAAGTAGACCAAGAAGAAGGCTGGAAGAACACAACAAGCCAGGAGAGGATGGGACTGGCAAGGGAGCGGGGTGTGTGTGGGTGTGTGAGTGAGTGAGTGAGTGAGTGAGTGAGTGAGTGAGTGAGTGAGTGAGTGAGTGAGTGAGTGAGAGAGTGAGTGAGAGAGAGAGAGAGAGAGAGAGTGGGTGAGTGAGAGAGAGAGAAAATGTGAAGTTTATTTCCTCTATGTTAAGTCCTCCAAACCGTTGGCTGCCTAGGCAAAAGTTGAGGTGTTGTTCCTCCAATCTGCAGTCTCATTCACAGCAGCAATGGAGGAGGCCAAGGGGAGTGGGAGGGGGAGATTGAAATGGACAGTACCTATAGGTCAGGCTGACGATTTCAGACCAGTGAAGATGCTCAGCAAAACTGATACCTAGTCTACGTTCGGTCTCACCAACGGAGAGAAGACCACACTGAGAGCACAGGATGCAGAAGACAAGGATAGAGGAGATGCAGGTGAACCTCTGTTTCACCTGGAAGGACTGGTTGGGGCCCTGGAATGTGAGTGAAATGGTGTATGGCCAGCGTTACAACTTTTTCGTTCACAAGGGAAGGTACTGGAGGGGTTGGTGGGGAGTGTGGCGTGAACCAGGAAGTGGCAAAAGAGAATGGCCTTTGCAGAAGGCAGAAAGGGGGTGGGCTACTAATGGGGACGATAATGGAGTCATGTGTAATAGCAGACCATGTCATAACAAGGCCTGGTGTGTGGGGGTTGGGTAAGGATATGGGAGAAAGTGCCTCAAGCTCTAAAATTGTTGAACATGATACTGAGTTCAAAGGCTATTGAGTTTCCAAGCAGAAAATGAGATGCTGTTCTTCCAGCTTGCACTAAGCTTTGCCAGAGTACTTCAGCAAGCCTGAGACAGATGTTGGCCAGGGAACAATGGCATGTTGAAATGGCAGGCAACTGGAAGTTCAGGACCCTTTTTGCAAACAGAATGTATGTGTTCTGCAAAGCAGTCACCCAATTTATGCTTTGTTTCCACAATTTAGAGGTCTGTTGTTAGCCATTGATAATATCCCAGCCCATTGTTAGCCACTAATTGTCCTCATTAGTAGCTATTCATTCTCCTAAACGGACTGTAATCCACTCCTTTATTTATCCAACTGTTCTCATCTTTCTTTGGGCTCTACGTCCTCGTTTTGTTTACTCCTTACCCCCCTCCCCATAATATAAACCAACATTTTCCTAGCTACGATCAGTTCCGAGGAAGGGTCACTGGACTGGAAACATGAACTCTGATTTCTCTTCACAGATGCTGTCAGACCTGCTAAGCTTTTCCAGCAATTTCCATTTTTGTTTCTGATTTCCAGCCTCTGCAGTTCTTTTGGTTTTTAATTAATTTTGTTTGGCTGCAGCTAACTCCATAATATGTACACCAATGTTCCTCAGAAAAGGCTTCATGGGGAATACTGATTTAATAATAGATTTCAACTGAAACTCAATTCCAGGATTTTGCTCTTGAACTTCTGGTTAAAGAGAACAGGAAATCATAAATGGAATTACTTTAAAAGAAATTTGTAATCCTGATCCCAGCAAATATGGGCATGAGCGTGGCAGAACACAATTTGTCTCTGAGACAGATTTGATATTTATTCATCAAAAACAATGCAATCATCATTTATTAATATGTACTGTGGGAAAACAGTAGAAATCACACAGAGAAGAACACACACACACACAGAAAAAAGGTTTGGATGGTTCATTTTACCCTTCAGATATATTTTTGGATGGAAGCAAGCAACATATGAGGAACTTTTGAGGACTCTGGGTTTATACGTAATGGAGTTTAATAGGATGAGGGAGGATCAAATTGAAACATAGAGAATACTTAATGGCCTGGACAGAGTAGATGTTGTGAAGATGTTTCCGCTGGTAGGAGAGACTAGGATCTGAAGGCACAGCCTTAGAGTAAAAGGGAAGAATGGAGATATGGAGAAATGTCTTCAGCCAGAGAGTGGTGAATCTATGGAATTCGTTGTCACAGAAGGGTGTGGAGGCCAGGTCATTGAGTATATTTAAGACTGAGATAGATGGGTTCTCAAGATGATCAAGGGTTACAGGGAGAAAAAGGGAGAATGGAGATGAGAAACTTAGACTGAATGGCAGAGCAGACACGATGGGCTGAGTAGCCTAATTTCTGCTCGAATGTCTTATCGTCTTAAAATTAGATAGGGATAATTTTTTAAAAACAAGTATATCTCCTACAAGTGATGTAAACATTTGCATAGATTAATAGTGTATGTAAAGTTTCAAAGCTTTCTAGAGGGGCTAGGCCATTTTCACTGGAAAATACAAACGTCAATGGTTTTTATTTGGTGATTAATAGCTCATCCCCTCTCCTTTTCAGTGCATTCACTATCTAGTTACATTTAGTTTATGCTGATGACATGAAGCATTCCCTCACATCCAAATGAAGAGAGAAGCAGCAATTATGCAATTAAAACAAACTGATGGGTTGAATTTCTGAATCCAAAACACATTCTGGTTTAAGAATGGTAGCGATCAGAGTGCCAGCTTAATTACAGCATTTCCAGAAAATTTCCACAAAGTAGAGTGGGCGTGGGAGGATGAAGGAACAGGAGGAGAAAGGCACATTGCAGATGTCATCGCTATTAGGTATCTTTTGTGGCAGTCTTTATTCCTGGTTTTGTCTGAGCAAATAAGCATGGTGGGTGCAGCTTCTTCATTGGTTATATCCCATGTTTCAGCACTCATTCAAACAAATCTCTTGCCGGCTGAAATTTCTGGACAACTTTGACCTTCCAAGTTCTAAAAGAACCAAATATCTCATATAAACAAAGCATTTCACATGATAGCGACTGATCACTCCCAGTTAATTCCATTTGCCTGACTGCACACACAATTCACAACTGAATAGAAATGAAACAGTACAACCACACCACATAAATTACAGCAGCGAAGCACCAGCTTATAGCCAGAAGCTGCCCAACAGGAATCCAAACACGAAAATTTATTAGGAATGCCTGCAAAAGGCAAGGGCTAGAAACCACTAAAAATGTCAAACTGTCATTGCACAGACGTTTACTGCAATCAGACATGTAAACTTGACAAAAAAAAAAGAGATAATTATTACTTGCACATGCACTTAAGATGATTATAAATGTCGCAATGAAAAAGCTTGTAATATAATTAGTTTTTTTAAGAAACAATTGCAATTGGGTGAATGGAATCACTTCCATCATGTTAACTGAAACCAAATAAACTTTCAATTGCCCCAGGACTCTCTTCTCAGATTGCTCTTTGATAGTCTTTGGGATAAGGGATAGATTATTTTTCTATCATCTTTCTCTGCTACCTGTTTGAGAATGCAATAACTGTTCAGTAAAAGTTCTAAAGATGTGAAGCATTCTTGGTACATTTCCCAAATTGTTGTTAATCACATGCACTCAATATTAATGGGCTATTTATCCACAAAGGCAGAACAATCAAAACTGTTACTCTCCTCAGTTGATACTCACAAAGACTGGATTGCAAACAGCCATTCGCGCAGCAGGTAGGACGCTGAGTGTTAAAGATCTCACGCCAGGAACTTGAGCACATAGATTAAACTGACTCTCCAAGTGCAGGAGAGGGAGTGACTCTTTTGCATGAGGCTTTGAAACCATGCAGCCCTATCAGTTGAAGGTAAAGATACCATGACACTATATGAAAAAGAGCTGAGAAGTCCTGCTCAATACATCTAGTTTCAAAAATAAATCTGACTGTGATTACATTGCTGTTTGTGGGCCTTGGCTTTGGGCAAATTGGTTGCTGCATTTTATTTCCTGCTAAAGTAACTGTGCTTTGGGCAGTCAAGTGAAAGTCATTTTATAAATGCTACTTGTCCTTTGTCACCAAAATCCTGGCCAAGATCAGCTGATGCAGGGGACTGGAGATCAAACAACAGGTTTTGCAAATTATGCACAGAATTTTGCCTACCTTGAGATCTCCTTCATTTACCATTTGGTGAGATTTGCATATATGTTGATGATACATCACATTCTGTTTATGTAAACATATTTTTGATGCATTGTTTATAATATTCCTGAACTAAAAGCCAGCTTTGTAGAAAGACTTCTTTTATAATCATCTATTGCCATACTACTTTGTGCAGCTACCTCTTTGTCCACCCCTGCTTTGTTAACATATCTGGTACCTACTGTACCTCATCACCAAGCAAGGGCTTTTCATCCCAAAATGCATCTAGCCGTGTTAATATATGAATCTTAATTTCTCCTCTTATAAACTTATTAATTCAGAAAGTAGGTCAGTTTGAAACATAAATATTCTTCACATTGTACATACAATTACAATACCAACTGCAAAGCTAAACAAAAAATATTTGGGATATTCGATTATGAAACAAATAATTTCTCATGCAATCGAAATAATAGCTGAATTATATTGATTTTCAATTTTATGCAATAATTCAACAAACGTATACATTTATTGGTATAATATAAAATCTCTCATGCTTCACAATTTTAACTTGTGTAAATGTTACAATAATTATATAAATTACAATATCATTTAGCTTCAATTTCTTCCCAGATGGTAAAACAGTTGATCTGACAAACAGCCAAAAAACAACAGAAGGACTTCTCAAAACTTGAGATGAGCAGCATTGTGATAATTCAGTAAACACTACATATTTCCAGAAACCGAATCTCAATTTTCCCTGAGTTGCCACTAATGTTGACAGTTAATTAAACTATCAAAAATCCCAATTTGCCTCTGACTGCTACCTGAGATAAAACTACATGATTTATTTTCAGGAACAATGAAAAAGTATCTATTTATTGAAATACTCAACTTTAATAAGAACAGAATTTCTGTCTGTTAAATTTTACCATTTTAAAAACACCCCCACACAAAGAAGTAGCATAAAGTGGAAAAAAGACAAAACTCAATTTTTATGAATGAGGAGGAAAATGTAGTCAGAGGGAACTAGTCCAAAACCACAAAACTGTAGATGGGTTGGCTCAATAATCCCCAATTCCTTGATGATGTCTCAATGTTACATGCACAGTGATGATCAGTCTTTAGAGTTCACTGGTGCTTGGTTGGAACTAGAGTCTTTCTGGTCATTCAAACCTTTGCTGCCCATTCCTCGAATAGCCCTGTCCTCAGTGTCATATACTGACTCTTATTTAAGACATATTTTGATTTTGAAATTTCGCACCCCACCCATATTTTTTCAAATCCCTTTTTGACTTTGGCCTTCCCAATAATCTCTTTCAAACTCACAACCACTGAGATTAAAACCAAAAGAACTGCAGATGCTGTAAATCAGAAACACAAACAGAAATTGCTGAAAAAGCTCAGAAGATCTGGCAGCACCTGGGGACAGAAATCAGAGTTAACGTTTCTGGTCGAGTGATCCTTCCTCACAACTGAGATATCTGTACTCTAATTCTGAAAAACTACATATTCCAATTTTAATCACGCTACAATTCAGGGCCACACATTCAGTTGCCTCAACCCCAAGCTCTGGAAATCTTACCTTACATTTCCCAACTATCTTGCTCACTTTCCACCTTTGAAACACTTCTAAAAAGCTACCTCTTTGACAAAGATCCAATCTAATATCTCACATGGCTTGGTGTCCTATTTAATTTTCAAATCTTCAGTGAAGTGCCTTGGAATGTTAATTCTGTTAGAAGTGCTAGATAAATGCAAGTTATTATTGTTATTGTAATAGCAGGGCTGTACATTTCTTTTGAAGAATGAGCAAGATGGGCTGAAAGCATTTCAAGAAATCACAGTAACAATATTCCTCATTTACATTACACCCTCAAAATTCTGTGTTCATGGACCTGAGGGAATTATGCGAATAGGGTAGCAAATATTCTACTTTTCACAGCTTATGCATCTCACTCAAGATGTATGTTATGGGATGTTTAAGTAAATAGTTTTAATATTGCTGAAATAAAACAGTGGATTCTGTAAAAGGGGTATGAAGAGGTTATTTTGGCTCACTTCTGCAAGATAGGAACATATCTGTGATATGGTGAAATGTCAGGGACAACACACAATCAGATACTGCACTGTTACTTCATACAAACAGGATTTTTTTTCCAGATAACTAGAATCAGTTACATTACTTCAATTAGTCACTACTTCAAATAATGGAGAAATCCAACTATGCCATGAAATTGGTGCCAAAAATGCAGGATTATAATCATTTAAAATTTGTCCAAGTTTATTTCATGTTTAATTTTAAACAATATGTCTAGTTTTCATTTTGACAGGATGACAGCAAACATTTAATTTGTTTTTCAGTCCATGAGATCCATACAATAAACCAAAACACAGAACAATTCGCTCAGCTTGCAAAGGCTATTATATCTCAAAATTAGATACAAATTTGAGATGAGGTTTTAATGACTTTGTCAACTGAAGTAGTTTAATCTCTCCCTTGATTTAATATGCAATATCATACTGATTTTCACATCTGAATGCAGTGAACAGGTAGCATTGGTGATGAAACATCACTGTGGGCAAATCCATTGGGAGATACTGAGAAGACTTACTGATGTTCAAAGAAGTCCACAGCAGACCTTTTAGGTATAGACAAGTTTCACAGGACAGCAGTAAGCTCACACAGCAAGAGCAGAGGTTTTATGAGTGCAAGTAACCCAAATGGGAGGACCTGGTCTCCATATCCCTGGAGCTGGTCAAGTTGTTCATCTACATCAGCCGACTGGATCCCCCTTAACAAGAACCAGGAATAGGTAGAAGGGTCAGACAAAGGATTTCCTCAACCAGATGTAAGCTAAAGACCCAATTCAACATCTATACGGTGTCCCCCATGTTTAACATCAACTTCCCTTCATATTTGTAACAACCTGATGCTAATGGAATAAAGAATCCATGCATAATCATCTTTGGACCATTTAACTGTTCAAATCTTACATTGCATTACGTTGAACTCCGACTATAATCTAACAAATGATAACAAATTATGTATTACAAAACAAGTGCAAAGCCTTCACAGTAAATGTCAGAAGATGGACAATGCTGCACGTACTTCATTCCTAACTCCTTTGAGACAGTGAATGTGAAATATCTGAACTTTTGCAGCTCCCAAAATAGTGTTGGGTGGAGCAATTCTTGAATGTTAAACTAATGACAATGAAAGAACAGCACATGTCCATGTCAGGGTGGACTTGCAACTTGCAGATGATACTGTCAAAGCAATTTTGTTGTATTGCTGCTGATCATAGACCTTACAATTACAGCCACCATTGTGAGCATCACAGCTGATATTATTACTGAATAATTCAGACCCCAAACTGAAATCTGACTTGATGGGTCATACTTTGTTTTTATTTGATTTTACCAAGATAGAGTCTCACTGGAACAAAAGCATGCAATATCGCAGAATTGGTTTCAACAATAAAATCTAAGAAATGAAGATGTAAGAAAATAAATCAACTATTTATATATCATACAAATTTAAAGATTGTGAAACACGGGCTAAAAATATAATCCTATTAATCCCTGAGGCACTCTTTACAGATCCTCAAAGTACTTCTGCAGTGCTCACACTAGAGAGGATTTCCTTCTGTATTACCTCTATAGGCTTAAATTAATGTGACTTCAAATTCGACTCTGGAGATTCTGACAGTTTCTGCCTACAGCCTTCATACTCCTTAGCTTAAACTTTCTCAGCTTCAAATAACCCCTCCACTTCTAATCTGGAGCCATTCTAAACTGGGGAAGCACAGTGGCTAGCACTGCTGCCTCACAGCGCCAGGGTCCCAGGTTTGATTCCAGCCTCGGGCGACTGTCTGTGTGGAGTTTGCACTTTCTCCCAGTGTCTGAGTGGGTGTGCTCCGGTTTGCTCCCACAGTCCAAAGATGTGCAGGTCAGGTGAATTGGCCATGCTAAATTGCCCATAGTGTTAGGTGCATTAGTTAGAGGGAAATGGGTCTGGGTGGGTTACTCTTCTGAGGGTCAATGTAGACTTGTTGGGCCGAAGGGCCTGTTTCCACACTGTACAGAATCTAATCTAAACTACTTACTCTTGGGTAATCTATATTTTAAACAGACCTAAACTATCTTCTCCATTTCTCAGGGGAAGCAGCTACATATCCTTCTTCAGCCATGAATCTGCAGAACAGCCCAAAACAAACTATAGCAAAAAAAGGTTTCCCTCCAGGCCTAAAAAGAAACAAGGTCAGAATCTTCCATCAGAAAACCTGATGGACTATACTGTGAACATTATTCACTCAAACTATCCGATGTGAATCAAAAAACCTTAGTTTTTGGATGTCATTCACAAACTTTTCCAAATTAAACCACAATGGCTGCAGATAAACTTAATTAAACCCTTTATGACACAGAAAATCTGTATGCCACTAGTTCAAAATCAAAATTCAAATTCATTAAAAAATCATGCAAAGATGAGGAGGTAGCAGAACATGGAGTCCAGTGGCTGGTACACTGGTCATGTTAGAGCTTTGGCCTAGTTAGTGACAATTTATTTAAGTATACTTGAAGCTGTAGTCATCCAGATGCGAGAGGAATATCACGTCATATGGCCGACTGTAGCTTTTTGTTGGTGGACAGACTTGAAGAAATCACGAGGTCCATTCATAGAAAATCCAGTCTCCGGACTTGGAGAAACAGAGACGGCATAGCTGGTCTACATCAGTTTCTGGACAATTCTGACTCCCAGAGTATTGATACTCACATGCATACTATTTAGGAGCAATAGTAGGCTTAACCCTTGAGTATACTTTATCATTTGAAAAGATCACAGCTAATCTGATTACTTCATATTTTCGCGCAATCCCAATCACTTTTCACTCCTTTGCTTATCAAAAATCTATTGCCGCCTTAAAACAAAATCACTCCAATTACACCATTTTTTGAGTAAGCGAATGTCAAAGTCTCTGGCATAGATTTAAAAAAAATCTCATACCGGTCTAAAACAGATGACCACTTGTATAGAAACAGTGATCCCCAGTTCTAGATTCTCCCAGAAAGGGGAACATCCATTCCACCAAGTCAGACCTCTTATTCGACATGTTTCAATTAAGTCACCCCTTACTCTTTTTAACAGTGGATACAAGCCTAGACTGTCCAACCCTTCCTTATAAACCAACCCGCCATTCCAGGTATTAGTCTGGTAAACTTTTTCCAATGCATTTATAACCAGCCTTATATAATGGGACCAAACATACAGTACTTTGTATTCTATTTCCTTTACAACAAATAATAACTTGCCATACCTACATACTAAATGTTCATAATTGATCCACAAGGACACCTGGATCCCTGTGCATCTTACAGCTTTACCATCTCCCATCATTTAGATAGTATACTCCTTTGTTCTACTGTCAAAATAGACAATTTAACATTTTCCCATATTATACTCCATCTGTCAAATATTTTCTCATTCAATCTATTTATATTCCTCATAGCCTCATGGCCTCTTCACAATTTACTTTCCTATTCTATTTTTGCATGATCAGCAACTTTAGTAACCATACCGTAGATCCCTGCATCCAAGTCATTTACACAAACTGTAAAATAGATGAGATCCAGCACTGACTGAACATTCCTAACCTCTTGCCTATCAGAAAATGACCTGTCTATACCTTCGATGATTCCTGTTATGTAGCCACGATGCTACTCCCAACACCATGAGTTTTATTGTTCATAGTAACCTTTGATGTGGCTCCTTATTAAATACATTCTGGAAACCTTAATACAGTTCATGCACCATATCCGCTTTATCCACAGCTCATCACACCCTAAAGAAAACACAAATAAATTGGTTAAACTTTATTTCCCTTTCATAAAGTCATGTTGACTACATCTGATCACCTTGATTTTTTCTAAGTGCTCTACTATAATGCCTTCAAGAATAGCTTCCAACACCTTCCCCATGGCAGATGCTAAGCTAACTAGCCTATAGTTTCTTACTTTCTGACTCTGTCCCTTTTTGAATAATTGAGTTACATTCGCTATTTTCCAATCTAATAGAACCTCCTGACATCTACGGAAATTTGGAGTGTAAAAGCTAATGCATTAACTATTTCAACTGCAACTTATTTTAAGACTCTAGGATTAAGTCCAACAACACTCTCAGCCTTTCTGCAGGTTCAGCAATTTGACATGATGGGTCACTGTAATGGTAATGCCTGGTCTGTCACCTATGGATGGATCTTAAGATTTTGTATGCTGGCATTGACAACTTCACAAAAGGAGAAGCAGTGAATGTAGTCACTGGAATCATCACCAAATAGCTTCAGTCGACTAGAATTTATTACAAAGGTCATTCATGGACGCGTTAAAGAAGATTGGACCAAAGATGCTTACCTAAAGATCGCTAGGAACTGACCACCACCACAACCACAACCTATTTGCTTTTGACAGAATGATCCAGCCATTGAGTTTTCTTCCTTAATTCCCATAGAGGTCAAACTGTGTGGGCTCCTTGGTACCCTGAACACTTAAGTGAAAAAGATTAACTACTCTCACTTCTTCTTTGGTATTAAGTTCATGTACTGTATCTGGATCAAGTAAAGTCTGGAACTGAGTGATTTGAACAAAGCCACAATGACAGCACATGGTAGTCGGTGAGGCAGTGTTACTAGATGTTACAACTAAATCACACTTTTCATCATTTTATTCAATTTTGAGAAAAGAATGACAAATCATAGCCAGTAAATTAATCTCCTGTCACAGGTTCTATGGATGGTGCTCAAAACATTTTCATTATCATCAGATCGAAATTCATCCATGGATATACTGGACCAACTGGTTCTCTTGCACAGAATGTCAGCATAAGGCCCCATATCCTCTGCTTCATCCCAGGCACTCCCTCATTGAGTGTGGTATGCTAATTGGCTGAACACTAGCAGCAGACTTTGACAGAAAAAAAAGACTCTGACCAGGTACAATAGTGAACACTTCAGCCACATTTCTTACAGCACATTCTTTTGCTACTTATTCTAGCAAGCACTTATACACTTTGCACTGAACTAGAACTGTGATGCTATAGATTGTAGCGGTATCCAGTTCTGCTGTATTGATGACCCACAGTGTCATTTTGGTTTCCTGTTTGAGCTGCCAGATTTTCTTTTCTTCCTGCTCATCCAAACTGCTGGTTCACTCAGTACTTGACACAGGCCCAGTTGGAATTATATTGCATTGAAAGAAAATCTGGTTGGCATGATGTTCTTCATTTTAGTAATGTCATTCATAGAGTCATAGAGAGTTACAGCACGGAAACAGACCCTTCAATCCAACTCGTCCATGCCAACCAGATATCCCAATCTAATCTAGTCCCATTTGCCAGCACTTGGTCCATATCCCTCAACCCTTCCTATTCATATACCCAACCAGGTGGCTTTTAAATGTTGCAATTGTTCCAAACTCTACCACTTCCTCTGGCAGCTCATTCTATACATGCACCGCCCTGTGTGAGAAAAAGTTGCCCCTAAGGTCTCTTTTATATCTTTCCACCCTCACCCTAAACATACGCACTCTAGTTCTGGGCCTCCACCCCAGGGAAAAGACTTTGTCTATTTATCCTCTCCATCCCCCCCTTAATGATTTTATAAACCTCTATGAAGTCACTCAGCCTCCAACCCTCCAGGGAAAACAGCCCCAGCCTATTCAAACTCTCCCTATAGCTCAAATCCTCCAACCCTGGTAACATCCTTGTAAATCTTTTCAGAACTCTTTCGGGTTTCACAGCATCTTTCCGATAGGAAGGAGACCAGAATTGCACGCAATATTCCAAAAGTGGCCTAACCAACGTCCTGTACAGCCGCAACATAACCTTTCAACTCCTATACTCAATGCTCTGACCAAATGCCTTCTTTATTATCCTATCTACCTGCGACTCCACTTTCAAGGAACCAAGAACCTGCACTCCAAGGTCTCTTTGTTCAGCAACACTCCCGAGTACCTTACCATTCAGTGTCTAAGTCCTGCTAAGATTTGCTTTCCAAAATGCAGCACTTCGCATTTATCTGATTTGAACTCCATCCGCCACTTCATAGCCCATTGGCCCATCTGATCAAGATCCCGTTGAAATCTGAAGTAACCTCCTTCGCTGTCCACTACACCTCCAATTTTGATGTCATCTGCAAAGTTACTAACTATACGCCTTATGTTCATATTCAAATCATTTATATAAATGATGAAAAGTAGAGGACCCAGCACCAATCCTTGTGGCACTCCACTGGTCGCAGGCCTCCAGTCTAAAAAAAAAACCCTCCACCACCACCCTCTGTCTTTACCTTTGAGCTAGTTCTGTATCCAAACAGCTATTTCTCCCCATATTCCATGACATCTAACCTTGCTAACCAGTCTCCAACAGGGAACCTTGTCAAATGCCTTACTGAAGTCCATATCGATCACGTGAATTGCTCAGTCCTCAATCCTTTGTTACTTCTTCAAAAAAACTCAATTAAGTTTCTGAGACATTATTTCCCACGCACAAAGCCATGTTGACTATCCCTAATCAGTCCTTGCCTTTTCAAATACGTGTTAATCCTGTCCCTAGGATTCACTCCAACAACTTGCCCACCGGTCTATAGTTCCCCTGGCTTGCCCTTAACCACCTTTCTTAAATAATGGTACCACATAAGCCAACCTCCAGTCTTCCAGCACCTCACCTGTGACAATGGGTGATACAAATATCTCATCAAGGGGCCCAGCAATCACTTCCTTAGCTTCGCACAGAATTCTAGCCTGTCTATCCTTCTCCGCGAGCTCATTACATGCTACCAATGGCAAACATTTTACCGACAATCTCTTGGGATTTGGGTAGGTAAAGAGACGTCCTGGCTGGGTTGACTATAGTGAAATTTCCTCTTATGCCAAATACAAGAGGACTGACCAAAAAGTGGAGCAGTTGACTGTCTTCTTTCAAACAGCCTTCTCTGTCAAAATCTGTAAGAACACAAATTTCCTGGCTAAACTGTCAATACTCATTATTCAAATTTTGAGCAGCCAAGTTACATTACTTCAGATGCTTTATTGCCTTCTAATTGGATCAATCTATGATAGGCAATCTAGCATTATGCTGTTCTCGCTATAAAGAAAGATGCCCCAGGTCAGGTCAGGTCAGATAGTGAACAAATTAGCAATCCTCCCCAGATCCCACAATTTGCCCATAAGAAAACAGAACTTGCCCAAAAAATCAGAATTCTTTTCCTTCATTAATTGCTGATACTGTTCAGAATCATTTATTATAATGTTCAGTCTATTGCATTGATGTTTGCTAGCTCTACATATTGTCTGCATACCTCTAGAATGTATTTCAAAGCACTTGAAATTAATTACATGTAATTTAAACAATCTATAATTTTATTAAGTTAAAAATCACACAACACCAGGTTATAGTCCAACAGGTTTAATTGGAAGTACACTAACTTTCGGAGTGACGCTCCTTCATCAGGTGGTTGTGGAGGACTCGATCGTAACACAGAATTTATAGCAAACATTTGCAATGTGATGTAAACCTGGTGTTGTGTGATTTTTAACTTTGTAATTATAATTTTATTGTTGCCGTAACAGTCATCAAAATACTTACAAATAGCTGTGTGCAAATGCAACTGTGTACTCTTAGAGGATTATTCAAAATTGCCTTTCTTGTGCCCATCCCTCTCATTTTGTTTGTCAGCAAGCACCTCAGTGCTACATTTGACCAACTGTTTAAATGGAGGGACAGGGTAATGTCCATCTATGCAGAGAAGCAACGTATGAAGTATAGGGGAAATGTGTAAATTGACCAGTCATGGATGCTACTAAGTGGTAAATAAAGTTTGAGAGGCCCCATGACCAATACTTGCTGTCATAAGTGGGTAGAGAACTGAATGGTAGTGTGGAAGACAATAGAAGTTTTAGAATGGAACAACCTTGATTGCAAAACTGCAAGCTCAAACAGATGTCAAGTGGATCGATAAATTTGTTTTCCAGTCCAAGTATTTTAAAGACATTTCTAAGTAAAGACAGTAAATGTAAATTTCCTCCTTAGGTTTGATTCATTGGCGAAAAAAAAATTAACGTTTCCATCCACTGTGTATAAGAGTGCTGTAGGTGATGCACACACCCTCAAAAATCAGTCAGACACATTACACCCGCATGACTGTAAGGATTACAAATGGTGAAATGCTGCCAATCAAGAATGTTGCTCAGCATGGTGTGTGCAAAAAATATCAAATGTCAGCAATAAAAATTAAAATGTACCCTTGGTCAAAAGCTAAATTTTCCTCTGTTAAAAACTCTCAAAATTTGTAAGAGTGAGGAGAATGCCTTAAAAACGTAGCCATTTATGTTAGCAGTTTATTTGGTCATGGATCGAAGCATTCAAAAATCACATGCCCCAAACAGACAAATCACAAATGGAATATTTAAATGACATCAGGTGCTCCAGCAAAAGTAGTTTTCTCCAACATTGCTCAAATTCCATTTTGTTTTGATTCAATGCACCGAAAATTCAGTAACTATTCATTTAATTTGAATTCCAAGTCATTCTAATTATTAATATTTTGCAAGTATGATTTACATTTGAATATATATGGGCTGAATCTTATGAGAAATGGCAATCACATAGAAACATTTGAAAATACAAGTTGAGAGAAGTAGGCTACTCATCCCCTTTAATCTGCTTCACAATTCAATCAGATCATAGCTGATCTGTTTGTGTTTGAATTCCACATTCACATTTGTCCTAATAATCTTTGATTCTCTTGCCTAATTACCTCTGTCTGCAAGCTAAATTTCCAGTCTGCTCTTTTTATCTTGCCCCAAAATCCACATTGTTGGCCTACACTTATAATTCAGGTATATGGAGAAATATGCAGTTCACGAATTCTGGGAGTCTTCCATTGCAGCACAGGATCAACACTGAAGAGAAGCCACAATCTATTTTTACAGCAGTGGCAACAGTCTTATTCCTGGGATGAAAGATCCAAAAGGCACTACAGAGAAAAGGTAAATGTCTAAGGTGAGTGGGTGAGGTGACACAGTGACAGTCAGGTGTGTGATAGAACAGTCAATGTGAGTGATTATACAGTCAGGTTTCAAGTTAGCCAAGAATTAGAAAAGTTTTTAATCCCTCTGACTTTTACTGAATAATGTTTAAGGCAAGACAGTCAAAGCCCTCTGACTCTAACTCAGAGCTGGGGATTTTAGCAGCAGACTCTAGATGAAGGCAAAGTATTTAAGTATCTCATGCAATTAGTATGCTTAATGCAGTGGGGTTTCTGAGAGGTCTCAATGCAGATTTGTCAGAATAAGTCCAATCTTGAACTTTCTCAGCACTGGGAGATCCGAGCTTGTGTGCTGCGAGGTTTTCTAATCTGTCCCTTTTCTAGCCCCTTAAATAAACACTTCCTTAAGAGAAACCATTATTCTCGCACAATCTTCACAATTCCTTTTCAAGAATATGCTTCCAATTCAGTGTTTCATCACATTTTACAAATGTGGACTTTTGTCCAACATATAGGCCATAAGAAGAACTGGTGTTTATTGAGCATATTTGATTAACTCAGTGTGTCCCTAAGCACATTACACCCAACAAATTAATCATTATTGTGGTGTGGGTAATGTTTGTCCTCAACCAATGTGTGCACATGTCCAGGACATGAGGGAAAATGTACTATTTGAATCTTGAACAGACACTGATTCTCACTAACTTCCAGTGAAGACAGTAATGCCAACCATGAAATAACTCATGTCCTGGCCACAGAAGGATCAGATTTTAACAATAGAATCCTGTTTTACCAATGTTTCAAAGACATGCCCATGGATTCCGCAGTAAATCCACGAAAAGGCCTCATTTCTTTTCTATCAAATTAACAAGTTGTTCAATTTACATTAATTCACAGTCCAATTCAGAGCATAAGCAGTTGGAGCAGCTGTCATTTTTGTTTCTGCTTTAGATCACAAGCTTCTGGCGGAGAATATTTAACACATGCTACAACAAAAGATCTAGAAGCTGATCTGCCAACTCTTAGGTTTGATGGGATTGCCTTTCTCCCTCACAACTCCCTTTCCCCATCCAGACATAGAGATACATTTCAGCAGGAAGATCTTGTACCTCTTTCCAAGTTCCCAGTACTCACTGGCATCCACATCACTGGCAGCTGAAAAGATTACTGGAAATTAGCACAGAATATCATTACCATCCTCTAATTAGGGGCAATAAGGAAGCAGGGGGCGCATTTAGTTAGCTGGCTCAATAGGGTGATGAGTGGTTATGGGAGAGCGCCATGTGCTCACAGATCTGCTGCCACTGCCTACAGCAGTAAAGAATGCGAAAATTGACAGAGATCACTAAAGCTATGTAATAGGCACTGCACAATCCTCATGGTCACTGCAGCCCAACACCTCCCATCTTTCCAAAACCACCTCTCCACCTCCTCCTCTTCTCCAATTGGGCCTTCTTAAAAGATGGAAATGCTAATTGGTTGATATGGTAGGTTCGAGTTTATTAATACCAGTTCATAAACCATTTGTTTCATTGCCACAATACTTTGTGTAAAACCCACATTCATGATCAAAGATTTTTGGAATAGCTTTCAATATCCCTTTCTTTGGTTCAGTGTTAATTTTTATTAGATTATATCTCCAGAGCTTTTAGATGATTTTCTGTACATTACCGATGTTTTGTAAATGCAATTTGTATTCTTGAGATAAGGTGTGGGTATTTATTTTAAATTAATTCAAGGGATATGTGTAATTCTGGCTAGGTCAGCATGCATTGGCTATTCCTAATTGCCAGATGGTAAGATCCAATCACAGTGCTGTGGGTCTGCAGTCACATGTAGGTCAGGCAAGGCAAGGAAAGCAGATTTCATTCCCTGAAGTGCATTAATTTTTAGAACAATTGACAATGATTAATAGTCTTCATTAGACTAACTGTTATTTCATCCTCAAATTTTCAACAAATTCAGATTTCACAATCTGGGATTTGAACACATTCCCAGAGCATTGCCCTATGGTTCTGGATTACTAATCTTGTGCTATTATCACCACACCACCGTCTTCCACATCCTATTGCAAATAATTGGAGAATCCTCCATGTTATCAAAACTAAACAAATGCAGCAATTCCAATTAAAAGGAAACAGTGGAAGCTGACAACCCAGCTTTTAATAATGTTGTATGACACAAGACGTTTGGCCTGGGGCGGTGCAGTTCTCTGCACAGCAGTAAAAATGACAACGCAAAACAGATCCCAACCTAACTTGGCAATCTTTTGGGAAGAGATCTCTTTTTAGATGGATTATATATTCAGATTGATACCAAGTCTTGTTTAAAAAGTGCTTTAGGTCTCCAGAAATTTTATTAAATGCGCTTTTTCTTCCAACTTCATAGTTTGAGAGAAAGGAAGTCTCTGAGCACATGCAAAGCTTCAAACTTTGGTTAGAAATACAGTGCTTTTCCCAACCAAGTACATATTTGTCTAGTTCTTTGCCACTTAGAAAGAATAAACTGTCATATAAAAACTGATAACAGAATCGTAAAGTGATGCTCAACATTTACACAAGCCCCATCTGATCAAACACTATACAGCCATTTGTTCCATACATACAATAGAACTGACTATTGCAATATGATACCACTGCTTTTTTGTTACCCAGACCACCCTATTTCATACTTCCACCGCTTCCTCAAATTGAAAGTTTTTTGCAGAGTCATAGAGTTATACAGCACAAAAACAGATGCTTCAATCCAATTCGTCCATTCCAAACATATATTCTAAACGGATCTAGTCCCATTTGCCAGCACTTGGCCCATATCCCTCTAAACCTTTCCTGTTCATGTACCCATCCAAATGCCTTTTAAACGTGGTCATTGTAACTACTACCACCACTTCCTCGAGCAGCTTATTCCATATTCTCACCATTCCCTGTATGCAAAAGTTGGCTCTCAGGTCCTATACCTCTCACCTTAAACCTTTGCCCTCTAGTTTTGGACTCCACACCCTGGAAGAAAGACTTTGGTTATTCACTCTATTCCAGATGAAGGGCTTATGCGTAAAACATCAATTCTCTTGCTCCTCGGATGCTGCCTGACCTGTTATGCTTTTCCAGCACCACACTCTCAACTCTGATCTCTAGCATCAGTAGTCCTCACTTTCTCCTATTCACCCCATCCATTTTATAAACCACTATAAGGTCATCCCTCAGCCTCTGACACTCAAGGGCAAAAAGCCCACCCTATTCAGTCTCTCCCAAGAACTCAAACCCTTCAATCCCAGCAACATCTTTCTAAATCTTTTCTGAACTCTTTCAACTTTTAACAACATCTTTGCTATAGCAGGGAGACAAGAAGTGGATGCAGTATTCTAAAAGTGGCATCACCAGTGTCCTGTACAGACAACATCACATCCCAACTCCTATACTCAATGCACTGAGCAATCAAAGCATGTGCAGCCAACATCATCTTCACTACCTTCTCTATCTGTGACTCCATGTTCAAGGAACTATGCATCTGCACCCCTAGGTCCCTTTGTTTGACAACACTCCCCAAGATCCGACCATTAAATGTATAAGTCCTGTCTTGAGTTGCTTTACCAAAATGCAACACCTTAAACCTATTTAAATTAAATTCCATCTGCCACTCCTTTGCCCATTAGCCCATCTGATCAAGGTCCCGTTGTACTCTGAAATAACCTTTTTATTGTCCACGACATCACCAAATTTGCTGTCAAGCAATTAAGAAATTATTTATCCAGACTCATGTTTCTTAAGTGCCTGTGAATTGAGAGCAATGGGACAAGAAAAACCCCAGTACAATACAAACTGATATTGGCTTACTTGTGCACACTAAAAAAGCATCTTACCCCAAAATCCTATCAAACCAAGAAAATGGCCAATAGTGGAGCAACACTGGAATAAATATGCTCCACTCATTGCAGGGAGTTGTGTAATCTAGAATATGAAGCCAATTATTTGTTCAACATTTTTAGAAAACACAAGAGGGAAATCAGACAAAAGTCACTTCAGCCTTTTTCCTATCAAGGAACCTCACAGGATGTTGCTGGATTCAGAGTTTAAATAGCACCTATGGATTCTTCCCACCCTCAACGTGGAGGCCAATACACTAAAAGACCCCATTATTCGGAATTCTCATGCAAACGTCATTTGGTGGGAGTATGTTTCCTCACTCTGGGAACAGATTATTTTTTAGTCTCATCACGCTCTCTCTTTCCTTTGATCAAATGTCACTGAGTGTATTTCAGTAGTCCTGGTTGCAACCGGCAGATTCGCAAAACTGGCACTTCCATTCCATTTGTGCTGGATACCAGGGAGTTTACTGTAGCATGTTCATTAATATTGCCTTGGAAGAGCTTTGCTTTAAAATAAACAGCAGAGAGCAGGAAGCTAAGCTGGGAACCTTATTCATGGTTGAATGCACAAATAGCCATGAGTCCTTCCAGTGGAACATAGTAAAACAGAAGAAACTTTCTCCACAGAGGAAAAAAAACTGCAGTCTCTACAGTGGGGAATACTATGCCACACCAGAGATACATGCTTGTTTTAAATAAAATGTTTTCATGTATTTGAACTTTTATCCTTAATTCTGTTTGAGGAGGTGATCGAGAACCACCCTTTCAAAGTAGAATTGCTTTATTCACAGCACCACTTAAGATAGAGTTGCAGAATTAAGGACTAGCGATAGTGCTGATGACATACTTCCAAACCAGGATGGTCTATGACTTGATGGGAGACTTCCAAGTGATGGTGTTGCCATGCATCTGTTCCCTTTGTTCTATTGACGGTACAGGTCAGGGTCCTGCAAGATGCTGTCAAAAGGGCACTTGGTGACTTACTGCAATGCATCTTATAAATGGTACACACTGCACTGTGCATGCGTAATACAAATAGTAATGCTTAAAGGGTGGCAATCAAGCAGATTGCTGTGTCCTGGATTGTGTTGAGCTTCAAGTTTCAGAACCACATTCATCCATGCAAGGAGAGAGAGTATCCTATCACATTCATGACTTGTGCCTTGTCAGTTTCAGATAGGCTTTGGGGAGTTGGTTGGTGAATTCCCAGTCACTGACCTGTGCACACGAAATGCATACATGCAGCCCATTCAATTACTCTAACTCCGTTCATTTCAGTAATTGAGTCAGACAGTGAGTACTTCTGCCTGACTGCTTTCTCACTGACTTATTATACTAAAATGTGTGCTTTTCACCCAATTGAAAGCCAACTGTGGTTTTATGGTAATAGTACTGTGTACTGCCAGGAATGATCATATACCTGGACAGTGAAACCACTCAACAGCTTCTAAATTCATCAAAAAATAAACAATTTTCCAAAATACATAGTGTTCAAATGCCAATAAAAACACTAAATGTTAAAAGATTATACCAATTGTATTGGGTGTGAAACAGGTTGTGAACAATCAGCAGCCTTTAATACCAACAAATAATGCAATTAATTTCGCCAGAAGAGAAGCCAAAGAGGCATATTGAACTTGAATAATTAATGCTGTTTCTCTCTCCACAGATGCTGCCAGATCTGCTGAGTTGCTCCTGCAACTTCTCTTCTTATATGCAATTAATTTATTCTTCATCCATTTGCAAACAACACAATTTTCATTCAACCTCAACGTGGTTGCTTTTAAACAGAATGAATTTAATTATTACCAACACCAGCAGAAAGTCTCTTGAACAAATATTACTGCATACCTTCCTCAACAAAGCAGAATTGTCAAAATAAATGAGTCAGGAGGTCCTTATAGAGGTTAAACTCACTTTTCCATGGAGTTTCAAGTTGGAGAGGAGAGAGAGAGTGAGAGAGAGAGGTGTACAGATGGAAGGGAACAGCTACAAACAGGTGAGCAGTTCACTTCAAAACAAACCAAGCATCCTAAACGTTGCCTCACTCCAGCACAAAGGAACCAAAACAAAGCCTTTCACAATATTAGTAAGAGAATTCTCAGTTACAAAGAGATTTCAGGTTCTTTCACAACTAGTGAAATGATGTGGTTCAAATGCAAACAATTATTTCCAACTCTGAAGCCACTATGCCATTACAGGGATATGGGCCAAATGCTGGCAAGTGGAACTAAAGTCATTTAGGATATCTGGTCGGCTTGGACGAGTTGGAACGAAGGGAACTAATCATTGTTTCTGCCTTTTCACCCCAAGGCAGGGTGCTTAGCTTTGGATGAAAAGGCAGGAACAGTGATTAGTTCCCTTCGTTCCAACTCGTCCAAGCTGACCAGATATCCTAAATAACTTTAGTCCCACTTGCCAGCATTTGGCCCATATCCCTCTGAACCCTTCCTATTCAAATAACTATCCAGATGCCTTTTCAATGTTATAATTATACCAGCCTCCCTGACTTCTTCAGGCACTCATTCCAAACAAATACTGCCCTCTGCGTGAAAAAGTTGCCCCTTAGGTCCCTTTTAAATCTTTCCCCTCTCACTTTAAACCTATGCTCTTTAATTTTGGACTCCCTTACTCTGGGAAAAAGATCTTAGCTATTCATCCTATCCATGCCCCTCACGATTTTATAAACCATAATAAGGTCACCATTCAGCCTCCTACACTCCAGACAGAAAAACTCCAGCCTATTCAGCCTCTCCAAACCTGGCATCATCCTTCTAAATCTTTTCTAAACCCGTTCAAATTTCACAACGTCCTTCCTATAGCAGGGAGACCAGAATTGATACAATGTTCCAAAAATGATCTAACCAATATCCTGTAAAACCACAACATGACATCCCAACTCCTATACTCCAATAAAGGCAAGCATACCAAACACCTTCTTCACTATCCTATCTACCTGCGACTCCACTTTCAAGGAACTATGAACCTGCACTCCAAGGTCTCTTTGTTCAGCAACACTCCACAGGACCTTAGCATTAAATTATAAGTCAAATCAAATGTCAGTTGGAACAAAGTTTAATTTTCAGCTCAAAAAACATCCCATAAATGAGAAATTTAGAACTTGGAGAAGATTCAGTCTACTCTGGGGATCTGCAAAGTAATTGAAACAAAAAGCTATATTCTCAAAGCACCTTCGAGGAAAAAATGTCCTAACATGCTCAGGATCCAAAAAATAAGGAGGGGTGACTGAAAGTTTCTGTACAATGGACTTAAAAGGAGAATCTTAAAAGGGAATAAGTGTGGTGAAATAGAATGCTTTAGCAGGGTAAATAAATTCATAGCAGGAAATATAATGGTTCAAAATTATAAGTTGGAACAATGGCAGAGAACTGGAAGACAAGAATCAGAGCACAAAAGCACTATCAGGAAAGAAGGAGACGTTAAAGATTCCTTCTTCTTCATAGGCAATTCTCTCCAAATGGCTGATAAGGCAAAGGCTTTATCAGCTGACGCTGCCACGTGTAGCTGAAGAATTGGTTACCTGGGATGCTTGGGCATTTGTGCACTCCCTCCACTGTACTAACTTTGTCTCTACACATTGCCAACAGACTCTTAATTTGTTTGATGCCTTCCCAAATGAGCAGTCTGTTCTGCTGTCCTCCTGGGAGTCTCCTGCCACAAGCAAGTTTTGAATAGAGTAGTTGCTTTAGGTAAAAACAATGACTGCAGATGCTGGAAACCAGATTCTGGATTAGTGGTGCTGGAAGAGCACAGCAATTCAGGCAGCATCCGACGAGCAGCAAAATCGACGTTTCGGGCAAAAGCCCTTCATCAGGAATAAAAGCTGAAGGGCTTTTGCCCGAAACGTCGATTTTGCTGCTCGTCGGATGCTGCCTGAATTGCTGTGCTCTTCCAGCACCACTAATCCAGAATCTAGTTGCTTTAGGTGTCAGATTACAAAAGATATATAACTCACCCAATTTTGAGTGGTTACTGGTACAAAGGTGGGCATGCTGGTTTAGGAAAGGATGCTACATTTAAGTTGAATATCCTGCCATTATATTTAGAGGGACCTATGAAGGACTTGCTGGTAGTACTATATTTTGTCTCAGGACACTGGTTGCAGGCTCGCTAGGTCATGATCATTGCTGTTGAATAAACAATGGCCTTAGTCCCTATGTGAGACCTCAATCCTCAAATACTCCTCAGTCAACCAACACACTGAAAATAATGGTAAATTTTGTTGTTTGCATTCGTCTTTCTTGAAATGGGACACATGCTTTCGAAATGTCACCAATCCAGGGGTGGAGTCGGGTGGGGAGGTGGGGGTGAGACTTGTGGTAATTGAACCACAATTTATCAACGTCTATAGAACGTTAATTTTCCCTAATTCCTTAAAAGAAAAGAGATGATAATGCTCTCAGTGACTGACTAAGCAGACATTCAAGTGTGATCTCCATATTGAAGCTCTATAATGGTCATTAGAGTAAAGGAAGTCACCACAATAGAGAAGAATAAGAAATTTCAATTGAGGTGCTGAGGGACAGGGAGTCCACGAAGTTCAGTAACAATGATCAGTATTTGGTGTGGGACAGGACAGAATAAGATCAATTAATCCAAACTTATGCTGAACGTGACCAGAAGATGGAAGTTGACCAGAAGATCAATAGTGAGAGAAAGAGTGTATATGCGTATGTGTGGTTTTGTGCACATGCACATACGCAGCCATGTGTTATGGCTCTTGCTTAGGTCACTCCAGTGAGCAATACCACCTAAAGTAACACAAAAACTTATCTGGAGAAGCATTAAAGGCAGACAGGACATCACTTCATTCCAGGGAAATTTTTATTTTCTTGAATTCTGCTTGTAATCTAGTGATTGTTGCTCAGGAGTGAACAGGCGGATGTATGACCCAATTTGACTGTGATGCACAGAGGACGAAGCTGTCCATATTGAATCTCAACTCTCATACAAATAATGGCCACCAATAAGAGAAGAGTTCCAGTAGTTCACAACACTACAGCAGCATAGCAGGAGTCAACATCTTGAGGTAAGAGGATCAATGAGAGGAGGAGGAAATTGAAGCACTGGACACCACAGCTAATTGTTAGCTTTTGAGTGGTTTGACCCAACATAGGAAATTAAAAGCAGAGTAGCAAAGTGAGTGAGTGGACATTCGTTTCAATAATCTTGCTGTCTAATATGTCACTGATCATTTCCTAATGCTGGGAGTTTCCACTATAAACTAATCAGATATAGAACATAGAACATAGAACAATACAGCACAGAACAGGCCCTTCGGCCCACGATGTTGTGCCGAACTTCTAACCTAGATTAAGTACCCATCCATGTACCTATCCAAATGCCGCTTAAAGGTCGCCAATGATTCCGACTCTACCACTCCCACGGGCAGCGCATTCCATGCCCCCACCACTCTCTGGGTAAAGAACCCACCCCTGACATCTCCCCTATACCTTCCACCCTTCACCTTAAATTTATGTCCCCTTGTAACACTCTGTTGTACCCGGGGAAAAAGTTTCTGACTGTCTACTCTATCTATTCCTCTGATCATCTTATAAACCTCTATCAAGTCACCCCTCATCCTTCGCCGTTCCAACGAGAAAAGGCCGAGAACTCTCAACCTATCCTCGTACGACTTCCTCTCCATTCCAGGCAACATCCTGGTAAATCTTCTCTGCACCCTCTCCAAAGCTTCCACATCTTTCCTAAAGTGAGGCGACCAGAACTGCACACAGTACTCCAACTGTGGCCTAACCAAAGTCCTGTACAGCTGCAACATCACTTCACGACTCTTGAATTCAATCCCTCTGCTAATGAACGATAATACTCCATAGGCCTTCTTACAAACTCTATCCACCTGAGTGGCAACCTTCAAAGATCTATGTACATAGACCCCAAGATCCCTCTGTTCCTCCACCTGACTAAGAACCCTACCATTAACCCTGTATTCCGCATTCTTATTTGTTCTTCCAAAATGGACAACCTCACACTTGGCAGGGTTGAACTCCATCTGCCACTCCTCAGCCCAGCTCTGCATCATATCTAAGTCCCTCTGCAGCCGACAACAGCCCTCCTCACTGTCCACAACTCCACCTATCTTCGTATCATCTGCAAATTTACTGACCCACCCTTCGACTCCCTCATCTAAGTCATTAATAAAAATTACAAACAGCAGAGGACCCAGAACTGATCCCTGCGGAACTCCACTTGTAACTGGGCTCCAGGCTAAATATTTACCATCTACCACCATTCTCTGCCTTCGACCGGTTAGCCAGTTTTCTATCCAATTGGCCAAATTTCCCTCTATCCCATGCCTCCTGACTTTCCACATAAGCCTACCATGGGGAACCTTATCAAATGCCTTACTAAAATCCATGTACACTACATCCACTGCTCTACCCTCATCCACATGCTTGGTCACCTCCTCGAAGAATTCAATAAGACTTGTAAGGCAAGACCTACCCTTCACAAATCCGTGCTGGCTGTCCCTAATCAAGCAGTGTCTTTCCAGATACTCATAAATCCTATCCCTCATTACCCTTTCCATTACTTTGCCTACCACAGAAGCAAGACTAACAGGCCTGTAATTCCCAGGGTTATCCCTATTCCCTTTTTTGAACAGGGGCACAACATTCGCTACTCTCCAGTCCCCTGGTACCACCCTCGTTGCCAGTGAAGACGAGAAGATCATTGCCAACGGTACTGCAATTTCCTCTCTTGCTTCCCACATAACCCTAGGATATATCCCATCAGGCCCGGGGGACTTGTCTATCCTCAAGTTGTTCAAAATGTCCAACACATCTTCCTTCCTAACAGGTATCTCTTCTAGCTTACCAGTCCATTTCACACTCTCCTCTTCTACAATACGGTCCCTCTCGTTCGTAAATACTGAAGAGAAGTACTTGTTCAAGACCTCTCCTATCTCTTCCAACTCAATACACAGTCTCCCACTACTGTCCTTGATCGGACCTACCCTCGTTCTCGTCATTCTCAGGTTTCTCACATACGCATAAAATGCCTTGGGGTTATCCTTGATCCTATCCGCCAACGATTTTTCATGCCCTCTCTTAGCTCTCCTAATCCCTTTCTTCAGGTCCCTTCTGGCTATCCTGTATCCCTCCACTGCTCTGTCTGAATCCTGTTTCCTCAACCTTATGTAAGCCTCCTTCTTCCTCTTTACCAGACATTCAACCTCTCTCGTCAACAAAGGCTCCCTCACACGACCACTTCTTTCCTGCCTGATAGGTACATACATATCATGGACACGTCGTATCTGCTCTTTGAAAAAGTTCCACATTTCCACCACATCCTTCCCTGACAGCCTATGCTCCCAACGTATGCTCCTCAAATCCTGCCTTACAGCATCGTAATTTCCCTTCCCCCAATTATAAAATCTACCTTGTTGTGCGCACCTATCTCTCTCCATAACCAAGGTGAAAGTCACAGAATTGTGGTCACCATCACCAAAATGTTCACCCACTAACAAGCCCACCACTTGTCCCGGTTCATTACCGAGTACCAAATCCAATATGGCCTCCCCTCTGGTTGGACAATCTACATACTGCGTTAGAAAAGCTTCCTGGACACACTGCACAAACACCGCCCCATCCAATCTACTTGATCTAAAGAGCTTCCAATCAATATTTGGGAAGTTGAAGTCGCCCATGACTACGACCCTGTGGCTTCTGCACCTTTCCAAAATCTGTTTCCCAATCTGTTTCTCCACATCTCTGCTGCTATTGGGGGGCCTATAGTAAACACCCAACAAGGTGACTGCACCTTTCCTATTTCTGACTTCAGCCCATACTACCTCCAGAGGCAGATCCCCCTCAAACTTCCTTTCTGCAGCCGTTATACCATTTCTAATTAGCAATGCCATCCCCCCTCCTTTTTTCCCACCCTCCCTAATCTTACTGAAACACCTGTAACCAGGAACCTCCAACAGCCATTCCTGTCCCTCATCTATCCACGTTTCCGTGATGGCCACAACATCGTAGTCCCAATCTAAATAAACAAAATACATTTATGGAGTAGGAAGGATTTAGAGGGATATGGGCCAAGTGTTGACAAATGGGACTAGATTAGGTTAGGATATCTGGTCAGCATGGATGAGTTCGACTGAAGGGACTGTTTCCATGCTGTACATCTCTATGATATGTCTACAGAATATAAATTCAACTTCTCTTCAAGTTAGGAAGTTGCAACTATAATAACAAACAATGTTTAATACTGTTAACTCAACAGGTGCAATACGTTTTGCTGATCTATCTGGGGAAATGCAATCTAAAACCTGTCCTAACATCACTGGTCTCAATGCAACTTTAGACACTAGCCAAAAATTCAGATTTGAAGTTGTATGCAAATTACTCCTCCAGGTTTGTGGCTGTTATTTTGGTAAAACCCCTGCAGTTTGCCCCTGCTCTCTATAGTTAGAAGGTATTTTGCATAAAGACCACTTATGTATCAGATGTGACAGTTAACTAGAGTTTAGTTCCTGTAGCCTCAACCTTCAGTACAATCTTGTTGCAATAATGCTGTCACAAATTAGTGAAGGTACTTTGGCCAAGGCAGTTGCCTCATAATATGTTATTCTAAAAAGTTGTGCTAAACTCGCAAATAACCTTGCTTGGTCTACACTTAGGATTGCTATGCATAGTTCTAGTCTACAGATCACCAGAAGATTTCAGAAAAACCAGGGATAGCATAAAATAAAATTAGAAGATTAGTACCAAAATGGAGGTGGTACAAATATCAATGAGGACTAAACATGCTCTAAGTCACTTCACCAGAAAAAAGACAAAGGGATGGCCTTATGAAGGAAGTAAAAATTACAAAGATATTTAACAGGATAGACAAAGAGAACACATTTCAAATGTGCGTGGAAAATCTCCAGTACACTGCATTCATTTGTAACTAAATACTCCCTCTCAAATCCACTTTCCCTGGCCTTGAGCATCCTTATATGTGGTCAACCACCCAAAGATGTTGAGGCAAGGCTTGAATGTCCCACAGATGATGCCAATGTTCAGCATGACATCAAGAGGAGATGCATACAGTGCAAAAGCCTTCCTCTTCAGAGCAATAACATGGTTACAACCATGGCCAGTTCTCCCACTTCAAAAGAAAATCACAGAAGAGTTCAAAACAACTGATCGACACAGCACTATCCCTTCAAAATTTCTTATGAGATACATGGCAATTTTTTTTTTAAATTAAAAATTGGTCCTTTTTCAAAAAACACAGGCAAAACTTTCCCTCCAATCTCAACAAATTGAGAAAATATCTTGTCAAAGATAATTGTGAAGATGATTGACTTATGCGAGAATGAAAGCAAGAATTCACTGCAGTATTCATTATAAAAACCTCACTTATGGAACAGTACTCACTGGAATAAGCCAAAATTTACCATTTTCATCCTGAATCCTTCTCCACTTTGTCAGTCCAAAAGATTGGTTGAAGATTAAAAAAAAAATTATCTTCACCATTTCACCATTAATAACTTCAAATAACAATTCTGAAGGGTTTCAAAATCATTCATCAACATACAAGAATTTGATCAGTTTTGCTGTTACAGTAAATACTGAACGACCCAGGGGATCAATCCTTTGGCTGGGCTTGAGAAGGAAATTCAGTCTGGTCTCCACTTTAACATCATTTACTGCCAGTAAATGTGAAATCAACACACTTGAAAATTCTATGATTGGAAAACTTCAGTTGCAGGATCTCATGTGTTGTAGGACCAAAGCACGAACAGTGTTATAAAATCTTGAGTTTGAAGACCTTCTTACCTGTTGCTGATGATTGGGCACTGGCATCTTTGACCAGAGATTGGGGCACACTCGATTGTTGCTGGCTGGAGCTAACTTCAGGTTCAGCGCTGACAGATGGAGACAAGGAGACCTCACTGGAAGCTCCAGTCTTCACCATCTGTGCCCCTGTGTCTTCAGAAGCGTTCTGCTCTTCTTGGCCAGGAAGCTGGAGGGCTGAGAGTGGGATATTGATCTGCTGGTTTCCTCCTGATGTGCTGACCGGCATCTGAAGAACTAATTTCTGCCCAGCTCCTTGACCTCCGTTTAGCTTCTTCTGTGAAGTTGTGCAACTCCGTCCTGACTTTGTACCAGCAACCCGATTAGAAGCAGGTGGAATGACAGAAATACCCTGCGAGTCAATCTTTTCTGGCATGTGACCAGCAGGAAGGAGGGCTGAGGATTTGGTAGGACCCAAATAAGCAGCAGGACCAGACTTTGACCCAGACTTCAATGCAACAGACGAACTATCGTTGTCTATAGAGATTTCTGCATTTGTCACAATGTAATAGTCTTCAGGACCCTCCTGCTTGATTTTTTTAACAATCACTTCATTACTGTTCTCATTAGCAAGGTGGTTTGGTGAGTCTGGCAAAAGCGAAGGACCAGCTTCCCGCCTTTTCAGTGAATTGTTCCGCAACTGAGAATCATAGTCACTATCCTCATCTGTCACTGAAGACTCACATGCCATATGAAATAAATCACCTTCATCATCATACTCTTCCACATTCTCGTCAACCTCAGAATGTTCGCTGTACGAGAAGTCGCAGGAATCCCTCGTCCTGGGACACTCGGCCTTTCCTTTTGAGGGTCTATTAAGGTATTTCTCTGCTGGGTTTTGCTGAGATTCTGATGACATTGCAATTATGCTGGGGCTCTCAGAATTAAAGCTTCTACTGTCCTGGAAGCACACTCTGTCCTGGGAACCTGCCCTGCAAGTAACAGCCAATGGCCAGTGGTAAGCGTGACCAGCACCACAACCCCACATTGCAGTGAGGTTTCCATGGGCCCCTTCAGTCAATAAGTGCTTCAGATTTGGAATGAGGCTGCAGATAGTTCCATGACTGTGAGCCCAGCTGACCAGTTTGGACAGATTTTCTGAAGACGTGTGAAGACAGTCTTCCATTTTGTTGGGCTCTTATTCTTCAATAGTTAGGGTCCTAAAAAAGAGAAACACAAAACATGAGTGTGTGCTGCTGTACTCGCATGCTTAATAATAAAATGTAAACAAACTTATTGCATTAAACCAGTGAAGGGCTCATGTCAAAATAAGTCTTGATTTATTAGCTGATTACTTAATTGTCAATAATGCAGATTAGACAGACCTAGACAGATTTGAGCTACCATCTCAAACCCAGACTAAAAAATATCACGCTGCTTACAAAATTATTTCACTAATATTGCTGTGACCCATGCATGTATTCCATAATTAGATTCAATATACGAAAATAAAACTTTTCAATTTTTTTGTCCACTCAGGATCATACGTGGATCTGACCCAAAGCTGTTTCCATTGAGCTCCACAGCTCTCTCCAGTCAGTCAGGAGGCAACAATGGTCATGGGACACCATTTTAGCTGATTATGTTTGAGATTCCAGTCTGCTGGTCACAAAACAAGATAAACTCCCTTTAGTATTAGGCTTCCTGTTGCAGATCTACCATCCTTTTCAAAAGGCCTCCCAGAACAATATTTTGTTTAATAAAGCAAAAAACCTGCAATCTTTTGAAAACAAAATTTAACAGGCACTTGGGGCATTTTGATCTGTAGAACAAGCTCATACAAATGCAAAACTTTTACACATTCAACAATGAACGCCCAAACAGATCTTGTGGAATCAAAAAACCCATGTGATTAGTAAGTTACACTCATTAATGCTTTAAGGCTAATCTCCATTCAGTATAAAACACTGACAAGTGTGGTAACTGTATCCAGTAACAGAGGGTCAATCCTATAACATACTTTTCTACCATAGGTTTAACGCAATTAAGATGGACAGTTCCAAAATGAGTACATAAATACTGAGGATAAATAAATTCAAGTTACTCTCAATTAATTCTGAGAGTCTCTTGGTTTGTGTACCTGCCTTTTAACCAATTTATTCCCGTCCATTGCTGCACATCAAAACGGAGTTTTCTCAAGCAAACAAAGACAGTTGAATGCAAAGTCTGTCACTAAATCCTTCTCCAAAAGCCACACATGGTTTTCTTTTGTGCTGTGCATTCTTCCATTAACTGACAAACTGAGAGACAGTGAGCTGCACTTATGCTGCATGATGATGCTTAAGAATTGCTACATGTCAAATGCAAATAGACTGTAAATAAAATTAGATTATTTATGGTCCATCAACATTTGTGGAGCGAGAAACAATTGTTTTCAAGTTGATACCCTTTCACGAAATCAAAAATATGGATCAGAAAGGATGCCAAATAAACGAGTAGGGATAAGGAACAGAAAAGGAAAGGTCTGTGATGGAGATACATTAAATAAAAATTAGTTGATGCTGCAAAGATAAATGGAACGATAATGGAATAACTCTGATGGCTAGACGAGGTGTGAATAGCAAAATAATGAACAGCTGCCATATGAAAACAAAGGCAAGAGAAAGGCAAGAGAAAAACAAGATTAAAATTGAAACACAATGAGAATGAAACAAAATTGGAGCACAGATTACAGTTTAATTCTTGAACTCAAGGTTGAAGCTAGAAGACAGCAAAGTGCCAAAGATCAGGAGTCATTCTTGAAGCTGAGGTTGAGCTTCATAATACTATTGGATGTTTGCACAGATATTTCAGTGTCCAACTTATGAGAGATTGAATATTTAACTTAAATAGAAACCAGACATTTAAGTTGCCTTTGGAATTTTTATACAAAGCTTTCATCACTTACCAAACTCACAGCGAGCATATTTCTTACAATAACAGCAAAGAATTATGGAAATACATGGGAATAAAGAATGCATTAATCTTTAATTTCCTTCACATCCTGCAGCAGTGCAAGAATACCCAATAAAATGATTGTTGCTTGACGGGTTATAATCCTCGACACAAACATTATAAAATGATTAATTTAAATGTTCACTTCCATGACCATTGAGAAGGTCACGGGCAGCAAATACACTGGAACGTAAAGAACTGCAAGTAGCCTTCCAAGCCACTCATCATCCAGACCCAGAAATATATCTCTGTTCCTTCACTGCCATTAGGTTAAAATCCTGGAACTTCCTTCATAACAGCACTGGCTTTTTTTTTCCTCTCGTTTTTCGGGCGGCATGGCGGCTCAGCGGTGAGCACTGAGGTCCCAGGTTTGATTCCAGCCTTGGGCGATTGTCTGGGTGAGGTTTACACAAATCTCCCAGTGTCTGTGTGGGTTTCCTCCGGGTGCTCCGGTTTCCTCCCACAATCCAAAGATTGTGCAGGTCAGGTGAACTGGCCGTGCTAAATTGCCCGTAGTGTTAGGTGCATTAGTCAGAGCGAAATAGGTCTGGGTGGGTTACTCTTCGGAAGGTCAATGTGGACTGGTTGGGCCAAAGGACCTGTTTCCACACTGTAGGAATCTATAAAAAAGAATAGATTGCAATGCTTCTAGAAGGCTGCTCACCATCATCTTCTCAAGAAGTAATGAGCAATAAATACTGGCCCAGCCAGTGATACCCACATCTCAAGATTGAACAGCAAAAGAAATTAAATCCTTTTCCATTATCGATGTTACTATTGGAGAATTAACTCTTTTCAACAAAAGCCAACATTGTGGAATTGGGAGGAAGCTGTTCTACTTGTATCACCATCCAGTTAGTTCACAGCTGGTTTGTATCCTAACTCCATCTATATCCCTTGATTTCACATTTCTGAATACCATTGCTCAGCAAAAATATATCCATTCAGTTTTGCAATTTTCAATAGACTCCCAGCCATAACAGCTTGTTGAGGGAGCAATCTAGACTTAGAGTCATAGATTCTGATACTATCTCATTGACTGAGCTCAAATTTTAACATTATGACCTCTTCTTCTGGAATTCTTCTTCAGATCAAATCTCCAACTTATTTAAATAACAGCAATTAATCTTCTTAATCTTCTATATCCAAGGGATTACAAGTCTAGGGTATCACTTTATAACATTCCTGTTACAGGCCCATGCTTGATGGGGTTTGGACTTGACATCAGCATCTTGCTTGTATATAGTGCTGATAGTCCATCTTTCAAAAGTGTAAATTACAACCCCAATTGTTTTTCCATGGTCATGAGGCCAGAGGCAGCAATGATTGCCATGGAGTTCCAACTGAGTGAACAGTTGCGATGTAATTTCAAATCCCACCACATTTTCAAACTGTGGGCATACCTTAAACAACTGAACCTCAAGGCCTGACTGCTGCATCAATAAAAAGGGGAGACCTTGCTTTTAAAAAAACCAGGAGATCTTATCTTCATTTTCTGTTCTCTACCTTCACCTCAGTCAACATAAAGGTCTGCACCAAAAGGCTTGGGTTCAAGTCCCACATGCTCCAGAAGTGCATCCAAAGATTTCTCAACAGATTGTTTAAAAATATCTACAGGTCTGTCCAGGCCTTTCCAGGTCGACACCCTTGACTCCTGACCCCAACCATCACTTTTACCGACTTGGAGGTCACAACAATCTTTTAAGCTTGAAATGGGACCCTGGTGAGTCTGGGAATCCTTGGCCTATTGCATACTCTATGTCCCAAATTGCTTCTTAGCAGCATTATGAAACAATATGGGACACAAGACACAGAAGATGAGAGACAAGTGACTAAAAGCTTAAACAAACAGGGCCTTAAAAAGAGAAATTAAGCTAAAACAGCACTGCAAAGATTTTCATTGTAAAGAGATGAAGGATGCTTTGCTGCACTGCTGCATTTCATCTATTTCATCGGTGTTCAACTAAAAATTCAGCCAAGTGTGCCAAGGAAATTCTCCTGACAAGTGGTCCAGAGTTTAAAACAGCCACTGGACTTGAAGCAAATGTAACTGCAAGTTGTTCCATCTTGGAGGAACCTGACAGTACACGATGTAACAGTTGAAATAGGATGAGCAAGGGTAAAGGGTATGTTCTCAATGTCTGGTCAATTTCTCATAAAAATTGCCAACAGAACATCGTAAGGTGCTTAACAACAGCAGCCATCATTAAAACAATCTGACAATGGGTCACATTTTAGACGCATGATTGAAATCTTGGTCAAAGAACTGAGTTTTTAGAGAAGATAGTCCAAAGTTCAAACCTGATCAACTGAAGACACAGTGGTAAATGGTTGAACAATTCAAATCTCAAGTGATGGTAACTGGAGGTGTGCAGAGACCTCATGAATTCCAGGGCCACAGGAGATCATAGAGATAGGTCGTAAAAGAACAAGATTTGAAGAAGACTGAATTCCCCAACCCCACCTCCCTTACAACACTGACAATCTCCATAACACAATGAAAGATTTTCATTTCTCTTCAAAACAATCAACCTCTAATCTCACTATTCCTTCCAATCAATATGCAGTCAAATACTGTCACAAACAAACTACAATACTAAGTCAAAGTCCACGTTTACATTTTAACAAACTCTACCAGGGGCCGATGGCCACCAGTTCACCCGAGGGACACACTTAGAAAAACTGACACAAAGCACAAGGATCCTTCACATTGAAAGGACAAATAGAAAAATGCAGGCACTTACCATTGCTGTTAACTTCCTGCTTTTGACAGGCAACATTGAAACTTTTGAGTATTACTCAATGGTGAGGCTAACTTGTGGCACGACCCTAACCACTAGAGCAGTTTGTCAAGTTAAAATTCAGCCAGCGTTCCATCCACATCATTCTGGCATTGCAGCAACACTTTTTTTGAAACTTTGAACAGGTTCCAGAGTTTAATCAACTCAGCAGCAGAGGGATTACAGGGCAGTGTCCTTTTTTCTGTTTCACTCAGAAGTGGATTGGAATAGAAATCTGGCAGTAATCTCGTTGAGTTTTAAATATGGCTTTGCTGACAATGGCTACCCCTAATCATTCTAAAAACATGCATCTACAATGTCGCAGCCTGAGGTCAAATAAAGTTATGTGAGGTGTTTTAATCAGGCCCAGTATTTAAAAGCAACAACATATGAGTCGATGTAAAGTCTCAACAATACATATCCTTCTCATTGAAAAAGTATTCAGCACAGTTCACAATTACGTCTCAACTACAGGGACAACAATTCTTTTCTTAAAAAGAAACATTTGAACAATTTGCTCCCAGCATAGGGAACAAGCAAACCTTAAAATCTATTTGAGTGCTTCAGTCCACTCCAAACAAGCATGTAGCTGATATGATTACAGAATATACTGGCCCTGCTCAAAGCATGACATTTCTGAACCTTCCTACCTCTCCCCCAGGGAAGACTCCCAGTAATTTTCAGTAGATTAAACAATCCTCCTTATATCACATTTCAGCTATAGCTCGTAGTACATTTCAGATGTCGATACAATTCTGTGCAAAGAAGTTGTTTCAAATTTCGGCTTCTGTAGGAATATATCCTCAATGAGTGAGTAAAATGCCACAGCTGAGGAACTCCCAACTGATTATCTTTGGTTGGATATTTATAGCAATCTCAACACAAGCATAAAGTGCCTGAACAGATTAGTCATAAATTTATCAAAATCCAACTCGAGTAACCAAAACCCTTGAGCAAACAGGTAAACATGTGCGACCACAGGCATTGCTTAGAAGCATGAGAGCACGTTGTAAAATTGTAAAAAGATATGGAGAAATGCTATCTACCCAGACACCAATTGGAGAAGTAAAGCACTCCAGAGTAAGTCCTGAAGCTTTACGAGTGACAAGCATAAGCAAGGTATGAGATAGATCTGACAACAATTAGCCAGCAGAATCTAGTGGAGATGTTGTGCAACAACTAGGTGATAATGAAAATGAACATGAAATGATCAAACATTCAAATCTTGGATTTCTGCAGTTTTTTATTTTAAGTATGTATTCACAATATAAAGAACTCAAATCCAGTACAGTTGCAACACTAAATAATTCTACAGCTCACTGGAAGAAACAGTTGCACTAACACAATCTGCAAACCCTATTAAAGACCAAATATTCTGGTTTTATTCATATATATCATACTACAGGAGCAGTTATAAAAGCCGAGATCTTCCAAAATGAGGTGATGTGATCACTGGCCGCAGGATGGGTCAGTATTAAAGTTATTACAGTTTATGTTTTGTTTTAAATACAGCATAGACAAAGTTGGCGTGAAACTTGAACTATATCCCAAATCAAATGTTTACCCAGAAAATAGTAAAGTTGTAAAACTTCAAGGTGAACTGTTATAAAACTTATTTCAATCCATTGTTTCACAAAGTCCACTATTTGAGGATTATTGTCGGAATTATTGCAGTTATTACCAAAGTGGAATGCAGTGTACATTTACCTCATTGAGGGCTGGATTACAAGGGTTACATCACAAGGTTACAAAGGGTTAAATTCTCAGAAACTTCAATCAAATCTCCTCTTAATCTTTCAATTTCCAAAAGACATCAAAAGGGACCTGGGAAAGATGGGGAAGAACCTATTTCTACTTGAACAGGTTCTTGAGTGTGGGGGGGATGGGTGGGTGGGAAAAGAACCAGAGTACTGGGTTTCTGTACCCTACAGTGCTATGGAGGCTCAGTCATTAAGCGTGTCAAGACAGAGGTTGATAGATTTTGAAATAACAGAGGTAGAAGATCAGCCAAGATCTAGTTAAACAGCGGATCAGGTTCCTTGGGACAAATGGCCTATTCCCACACCCATTTCCTACATTTTAGAATAGTAGAAGGAGGTTGATGCTAAGCCATTAACAGAAATTTGTTAAGTGAGGACATTAAGAGATAAAAGGGCAAAGGAAGGTGTGTGGAATTAGAGTAAAATTAATCATGACCTGAATGAATGGTGGAACAGGCTCCACCCCGTGATGTTTACTTTTTCTATCCCAGCAACTTGTTGCAATCAACTCAGACCACTGTTTAGCCATAGAACATCGTAAACTGCTTACTGTTTGTATTTATTCATTCAGCAACAAATCTAACTGTAGATTTGGGTAAAATATACTCCAGCTAGCATTAAAAACAAAATTTTAATCACATTCTTATTAGATGCCAAGTACCAAATAAAAGTGAATTGCCATTGAAGTATGCAAACTAAAAATGCCATGCTGAAATGGTGTGTGCTTGAGGTCACATGAAATTTTACGCTGCCAATTTTGATTTTAAAAAAATCTGCTGGATCTCAAGGACAACCCCCTTTCAATTATTCTGGTCTTGCAAGTCAGTTGTAACAATATCCCAAAACATCTACTTGGTTCGTCTTCAGGCCTCCTCAATGCTTTCAGTTATACCGACATTTCATCAGCCAAAGCACAGTTCGTAGCACTTACATCTTGAAACAGAAGATTGAGTGTTCAAACCACACATCACAAATGTAAACATGAAATCTAGGTTATGTCCCAGGCATCAGCTTTCAGAGAGGCCTTGTAAATTTTATACGGTGGACATAGAAGAACCCATGGCAATATTTTGAAAGCACAGAATTTTCCCTGGTTTCCTCTCAACATCATCTCTCAACCAACATCACTAAAAGTAAATCTCAGTGCTGTTATTAGAGTTTGCTGTGTACAAATTGGTTGCCTATATTATTAAAACAGCTACATTTATAAAGTATTTAATTGGCTTTGAAATGTACTAAGGCTGTGAAAGACCCAGGATAAATTCTACACAGACAGAATTTCCAGCACCACACTCTCAACTCTGGTCTCCAGCATCTGCAGTCCTCACTTTCTCCTAGAATTTCTATCTCACCTGTACACACTCAATGTTAGTTCTTCAAGTATCATAATGTCAAATGTCGTCAAGGTTTAACTGGAGCTCAGCATTTTTTCGACGTTTTTTATCTGAAGAGAGTTTTGTCATTTGGAGCTATACAGACTACACTGACCAAATCAGACCCAAAGGTAAGTCTGGGAAATGTGTTCTGTTCAACTGACAAATGAGCCAGTTTACATGTCGCTGGTATTTGCTGAGGGAAAAGTTTTGAGCACTACTGTCACTTGAAAATAACGCCAGAGAATTTTCCCTGCCCATGTAAGAAGTGGAAAGAAACTTTCATTTGAAAATTGACAATTTTATAACAGTCCTGTACTTGAGTAAGTCAGGTTAGTGCTGATGTTGGATCTGAACCTTCAGCTTTTGATTCGGAGGGAGTATGGTCACTAATCGAAGCTAAAACTTACTTATAACACCTCACGAGAGTTGGATATGAACACTTATTCACTTTCGGGAATACATAAACACATCAAGCAACAGCTCTCAGGATTTGATGAGGTGATGGTACAGCACAATTTATGGTGTCATCAATGGCAAGATCAGATACTCCACGTATGCTGTTTCCAATTTCAGCAGTGGTATCACAGTAAACCAAGTCAGGATTGCGTAAAGTGAGTGTCACGCACATTTTCATTCACACCAACACCAACTTGAGAATATCTTTTCAATGCAAATTGCTTTTGGCAAACAGAAACACAAAAACACACCCCAACAGGTTTTCACATATCCACACTTCTACCATAAATAATATAACTCCATTTGAAAATTATCCATGCATGCACACCAGAAAATGCAAACTCATCAGCAGCTTAATGAGATGAATACTTTCATTCATGTGTAAATCATCAACCGCTGCAGGATTCATCAGCTTTGAGACTAAGTCAGAATTTTGATAATCTTCAAAAGGAGCAGAAGTATTGATCTCGTGACATTACTGGAAACTGATTTTTTTAATCCTTTATTCAGTCAACATTTGTTACCAACCCTAAATGCCCGGAAGTTACTGGCTAGTCCATTTCAGTGGGCAATTAAGAGTTCCTCACATTGGTGTGGATCTGGAGTTACACACCAGGTCAGATCCAGTACGGTTGTGCAATAACCCTCTGTAAAGTGCGTTAGTGAGCGAGTTGGGGTTTTACAACAACCAACAGCAGTTCCCACCTTTACAATCCAGATTTTATTAAGTGATTTTAAATTCCACCAACTGCCAGAGGAGGATTTGAACCAATGCCTTCAAGCATAAACTGAGTATCTGTATTACTATATGAATTACCAGAACACCACCATTTCTGTATCTGTACAACAGCCAGCCACAATGTAATTGCAATTTATAAGTAATAAACACACTATCATAAGACATTCAGTACTTGTTGCAATAAAACTCACTGTGCACTGATGATGTTCCCTAATGTATTCATCCTCTGACCAGCTGTAGAACTACACATTTATTCTTCTATACAGGAATATCAGAAATAGGAATAGCAGCTATTCAGCCCCAGGTGCACCTGCCATTCAATACAATCACAGCTGATCTGCCCAGGCCTCAATTTTTTTTTGTGCCAGTTTAGCAGAGCTTGCAATTCCCTAATATTTCAAAAATTTATCTTCTCAAATACTTAGTGATCTAGCCTTCATAGTGTTTAGGATAGATATTCATGAGACATTTCAGAGAATAAATTCCTTTGCATCCCAATTTTAAATTCAGTGCCCCCTTATTCTGTAACTATGTCCCATAGAGATAGCCCGACTAGTGGAAACAACTTAACATCTATCTTGTCAAGGCCTTTAAGAATTATGGAGGTTTCAATAAGATCACCCTTCCTCTTCTAAATGCTAAAGAATAAAGGCCAACCCTGTTCTTGATAAGTAAACACTTTCATCGCAGGAATCAGCGAAATGAACTTTTCTGAGCTGCCTCCAATGCAAGTACATTATGCAAGTACGTTATGAGGTGATGATGGCCTTGTGGTATTATCACTAGACTATTAATTCAGAAACCCCAGTAATGTTCTAGGGTCTCAGGTTCAAATCCCGCCATGGCAGACAGTGGAATTTGAATTCAATACAAATTTGGAATTAAGAATCTAAAGATGACCATGACTCCATTGTCGATTGTTGGAAAAAAACCCTCCTGGGTCACTAATGTCCTTTAGGGAGGAAACTGCCGTCCTTACCTAGGCTGGCCTACATACGACTCCAGATTCACAGCAAAGTGGTTGATGTTTAACCTCTGGACAATTCGTGATGTACAATAAATGCTGACCTAGCCAGCGACATCCTCATCCCATGAATGAATATTAAAAAAAAAACTCTTTCTTAAAACATAAGGTATAAACTGGACCTAGTTCAAGATAAGAGCTTATCAATACTTGGTAAAGTTGTAACTAAAATTTCCCATTTTTAAACATCAATTCCTTGGCAATGGAGGCCAAATTTTCATTTGCTGTCTAATTACTTGCTGCATCGGTGTGATAATTTTTTGTGTTTCATTCCAAGAACACTCTCAATCCCTCTTTGCTGCACTTAAAAAAAAGTCCCTTTTATTACTTAAATGGAGTCCCTACTATTTAAACAATAATCTGCTTTTTGATTCTTCCTACCAAAGTGCACCACCCATTGTTACATTCAACTCCATCTGCCCAGGAGTTTGCCCATTCATTCAACCTACCTCCCTTTGCAGATTTACTATGGCATCATTGCAACACATTCTCCCATCTATTTTTATATCAGCAACAAATTTTGATTTATTGAACTCTTTCCCCTCCTCCAAGTCATAAATATTTTTTCTAAATAATTGAGGTCCTAGGACTGATCGTTGCGGCACTCCAATAAGTTCGTCTTTCCAACCCGAAAAATACCCATTAATCCCAATTCTTTGTTATTGTTATTAATCTTCAATCCATGCTCACACATGACCCTAGTACTGTGAGCTCCACCTTGTGCAATAACATTTTATATGGTACCTTAATGAACCCTTTCTGGAAATTCAAATACATGATATCTACCAGTTCCTCTTTATCAACTATGCTTATTATATTTTCCAAGAATGCTAGCAAATTTGTCAAACATGGATTTCCCCATCAGAAAACGACATTGATTGTGCTGAACATTTCTAATGATATTTTTTCTTTAGTAACAGACTTGAGCATTTGCCCAACAGATGCTAGGCTAACTGGCTTAGCTTCCTGCTGTCTAACTCCCTCCCTTCCCTAACAGAAGTATCAGGTTGACAGTTTTACAACCTTCTGGAATCCAGTGAACCCTGGGATATTTCAACCAATGTCTCAACTATCACTTCTTTTAAAACCTTGAGTCGAAAGAAGTTGTTTTGACTTGTCCTATTTTCTAAAACCAAAAGACAAATAAAGTCCCCAAATTTCATGTTTAGCTCTCATCTCCCGCCTTCCCCAAAAATGAAAAACACTTCAATGACAAAATTGAACAGGAAAATTAATGACTGCATAACTTTAGTGCCTGATGAACTAAGACACAGTTGCCAATGTTTATATTTAATGCATAAATAAAATTAATATTGCTCGATAGTAAAATTTTCTGTACAATCCACATGTTTGGCTGTGCAGAGACATTCATTTGAAAAGATACCAACCTTAAACTCCTGCCTTCAACAAAACACCAACTAGATCTTCAATCTGATGTTTCAGAAAATGAACTGTTTATCATAAAAGTGACAGCCACTATTCATTGGTGTTGCACAACTCCTCACCAGCGCTGCGTTTCTTTCAACGTTTAGGAACGTAATGAGACAAGATGTCATATGCCAGGTGTCTGGTAACTGGCAGGTGGAAGTAGTATTGAGTTATCAGCAGTTGAAACTGCATAGATACCAGATACAATTTAAACTACTTGGTACATACTGTTTTGCATGGTTGTGTATCATGCCTTGGTTCAGGTTACTCTGCAATCAAGCACTACATCCCTCCACTTAGCTTCCTCATGATACTGCTCACCATGATCCAGGCAGGAAATGAGCAGTTTATAAACCTGCTAATGGTGCTGTTATAATAGTGTAAAAAAAGGTTGCAAGTGATTTAATTAGCACTTCATAATTCACAGATGATTTTTTTAAGCTCAAGGTGGCACCAGGGACGTTCAAAACTGCAAGGGTATAATTAGCCATTACATCTCATGGAACACTGCACTTATAGGTCTACAGAAATGCATCACTTGATTTAATTCCGTTTAAAATGGGGAATGATAAACATTCCACATTCTGGTCTGGTCAAGTTTAAAGTTAGCTCAGTTTCACTGAAGCTTTCTAACTAGCTTGTAACATACTTTAGCACAAAGATATAGTATAGCTTGAATTTACAAACAGCAGCACTTCAGAAACGTCACGAGAATAGAATGTTAACTTTATCCAAACATTTATGCTGCACACATTGCATTAGGTCCTGCAGATTTAATCTACTTGCCTCTACCATAGCAGTTAATAAAGCCAGTTATTCTGCACAAGAATAATAAATGGTTGACAATGTATTACAAAACAGTAATTCAATTGAACAGGTTGGACAAAGCCATTAACCGCCCAGCACAGCCCAGTTTATAATGATACAAACAGCACTATCAAATTGCTGTTTAAACTCACTGCCAGACATTCCTTTTATATACTGTGTGTGTGTACATATAAAAAGAGACAACAGTGAGTCGACAGAGCTTTTGTGGTTATGTAGAGAGCGCCTCAAGGGCAGTTCGGAGTAGTGATGATGATGAAAAGCATATAAAAACGATGGCTTTGTGCAGATTGAACATGTTTGTAACAATCTCAAAGTAATAACAGTCCTTGATCAGTGGAGTCCAACAGGAAGAAATTATACATCATGTATTAAAGTTTAGAAAGCAAGTGTTTCTCTTGCAGAAGGCCCTTTCTGGTCTGAAATGACCCTTACCATTGATTGATTTATTGTTGTGTGTACCAAGGTACAATGAAAAGCTTTGTTTACGAACAGTACAAACTGTTCATAGTAAGCAAGGATGTACTGATCAAAAAGGTTTAGAAAGAGGCATGCAGGTTCCATTGCACAGGGTGTGCACTAGACAAGATCAACATTAGCAAGATCAGCATTATTTGAGGCTAGAGAGTCCATTCACCAGTCTCCTCATGGCTGGGAAGAAGGTGTTCCTGAACCCTCTGGTGCACGTGTTAGGGCTTCTCTACCTTCTGTCTGATGGAACAGGTTGTAGGAGATCATTACCAGGGTGCGACAGGTCTTGGATGATGTTGGCATCAATAAAATTCTCAAGTGTGATTTGTAACTGAGACAGATTAGTAATAATCTACGGTTCATGAAAGCAAGTTATTCATCAAGGCAACATTTTCTGCTTTCCTGAGAAGAGCTAATGTTAAAATGTTGTTATTTGATAATAGCAGCAGGACATTGATGCAACTGCAGTGGAATGTTCCTTATTTCCCAGACTGAAACTCCTGACTTGTGACAACAATCACGTGTCTATGCCAGCCAAAAACAATCAAATCACACTAATGCACTTGGTCCATAGGTGACTATGCTCTGACATTTTAAGCATTCATCCACCACCCTCTCAGGCAGCATGTTCCATATCTACCATCCTATGGGTGAAAATGGTTTGTCTTAGATCTCCTCTAAACCGCTTTCCCCTCACCTTAAACTTCTATCCTCTGGTCTTAGACACTGCAATGGGGAAAAGCTTCTCATAATCTACTCTGTCTATACCTTTCATAATTTTGTATATCTCAGTCAGATTCTCCTCTACTCCAAGGAAAACAAACCAAAGCCATTCATTCAGTCTCTCTGCATAACTAAGACTTTTCATCACATACAATATTGTGTTGAATCTCCTCTGCACTGGAGAGGATGCAATCAGATTCTTCCAAAGGTATGGTGACCAGAACTGCACAGAGTATTTCACCTGTGGCCTAACCAATGTTTTATAAAGTTGTACCGAGACCGTCATCTTCCTATATTCTGGCTAATGAAGGCAAGCATCCCATAAGCCTTCTTCACCTTATCTGCCTCTGCTGTCACCTTGCAGGGATCTATGGACTTGTACACCTAGGTCCCTTAGTTCCTCAATACTCCCTAGGGACATGCATTGTGTATATCCTTCCCTTATTAGAACTCCCAAAGTGTACTACCTCACACTTATCACCTGCTCTGCCCAGCAGCCTGAGAACATCCTCCTCACTATCAATAACATCACAAATTTTCATGTCATGTGAAAATCTACGGATTATACCTTTTTTAGATTAAAATCCCTACAGTGTGGAAACAGGTCCTTCAGCCCAACCAGTCCACACCGACCCTCCGAACAGTAACCCACCCAGACCCATTTCCCTCTGACTAATGCACCTAACACTATGGGCAATTTAGCATGGCCAATTCACCTGGCCCACATATCTTTGGACTGTGGGAGGAAACCCACGCAGACACAGAGAGAATGTGCAAACTCCACACAGACAGTTGCCCAAGGGTGGAATCAAACCTGGGACCCTGGTGCTATGAGGCAGCAGTGCTAACCAGTGAGCCACTATGCTGCCTCTATTTACATCCAAGTCATTCGCGTATATAACAAACAGCAACAGTCCCAACACCAATTCCTGTGACACTGGTCACAGACTTCTAATCATAAGAACAACCCTCCACGTTGACCCAGTGCCTCCTATTTACATGCCAACTTTGGATCCAGTTTGCCAAATGATCTTGGATTCCATAGGCTCTTATCTTTTGAACCAGCTTATGTCCGAGCCTCAACAACATATTTAGCCTTTTTTTAAAAAAAAAATCAATTCAACTGAGGCAGCCGGATGGCCCAGTGGTTAGCACTACAGCCTCACAGTGACAGAAACCCGGGTTTAATTCCACCTTCAGGCAATTTGCTGTCTGGAGTTGCATGTTCTCCATATATCTACATGGGTTGCCTTCCACAGTATAAAAATGTGCAGGTTAGATGAATTGCCTACCTAAATTGCCCATAGTGTCCAGGAATGTGCAGGTTAGGTGGATTAGCCACAGGAAATGCAGGGTTACATGGATAGGTTAGGGGGCGAGTCTGGGTTGGGATGCTCTTCGGAGCGTCGGTGTGCACTCGATTGGCTGACTGGCCTGCTTCCACAGTGTACGGATTCTATTCTATTCAATTAGTCAGATAGGATCTCCCTCGAACAATCATTACAGATTATCACTGATCAATCCCTGACTTTCCAAGTGTCGATTAATCCCATCCTTCAAATTTTTTTCCAATAATTTCCCGGTCATGAACACATACTAACTGCTCTGTAGTTACCTGGCCTATCCCTGCTGCCCTTTCTAAACAAAAGAACCACATTCACTATCCTCCAGTTATATGTTAGTTCACTGTAGCCAGAGATTTCTGCAATCTCAACCATTGCCTCCCATAACAGTGAGGGATACATCTTTCAGGCCCTGGGGATTTATGCACCTTTAGATTGCTCCTTTGAAACTAACTCAATGACAAATCTTTGGCTGCCCATCCTAATATCTTCTTGCAGAGATCATTGGATAAGGTTCCAATGAAGTGTCTTGTGTGCCTCACAACATAAATGGCATCGAAAGAGACAAATAAAAATAGAATACTGTGAATACTGGAGATCTTAAATAAAGATAGTAATGTGTCCAATATAATTCTTCTTCTGAACTGAAGTTTTACCTGACAACGTAGAACAATGCTCCAAGAACGTTCTGCACACCAACAGTAGGATAAATCCATCCTGGCCAACTACCGTCATCTCAGACTACTCTCCCTTAAAGCAATGGAAGGGATTGTTGACACCATTATCAAGCAGCAAGTGCAAAGGAATAACCTACTCACTAACATTCAGTTTGGTTTCTGATAGGGCCACTTGCCTTGTGACGTGATTATAGTCTTGTTTCAAACCTGGACAAAAATAAGCTGCACTCCACAGATGAGATGAGAATGACTGCCCTTAACATCAAGGCTGCATTTGAGTGAGTGTGGCATTAAAAAAGTCAATGAAATCAGGGAAATCCCTCCACTGATTGGAGTCAAACCTAGCACAAAGGAGAACGATTATAGTTGTTGAAGGTCAAACATCTCAGCCCTATGATATCTCTATAAGAATTCCTGAGGGAAGTGTCCAAGACCCAACTACCTTCAACTGCTTCAAAGAACATCCTTCCATCATATGTTTGCTCATGACTGCACAATGCTCAACACCAAACAACACCTCAGATACTGAAGCATACACAGCAAGACCTGTACAATATCTAGGTTTATGCTGACAAATGGCATGTCAAGTCACACAAGTGCGAATGACCATCGCCAACAAGAGCATCATTGCCCTCTGATGTTCAACGGCACTTGAATAAAAATGCAGCTTCCGATTTCGAAAAGCAGGACTCAAGACACGAAAGAATCCCACATACAGATCTGTTTTGCAGTCTTCTACCTGTTGTGGATGTTTTGGAAATTAGGAAACATCTTTTTAATCAGTTTCTTTTCACCAGTACAACCTTAAACAAAAGCAGCATGTGACATGGTCACAATGGTTTCTTTCTACACTATAGATTTTCTCAGGTGCGCAAAGTCACTTTAAAGTTTCAAATCTTGGTTCCAGGTATCAGTACAATTGGTGAGCAAGGAATAGTGTGGAATATTTGGAAGATGAATGATCTCAGAGCTGTGGAAACCGAAAACTCTGCGCATGAGCACAGGACAGCATGAGTAACGCAAGAGACAACAAACATTTGAGTGATAAAATAAGCAGATTTGTTTTCATGATGAGCAAAATTTTACATTGTGCTATTGCAAAAACTATGCTTACTTAAGAGAGCTGATAAAGTAAGCAAGATTCCTCAAGATATATTTACCAATGAACATGGTCCAATTGGTCCATGCAAATTATGTTTTTACTATTCAAGGTACCAACTGCAAAGGACACATAAGATTCGGATTCAGATTCTTCATGGAACAACAGCCATCAAACAGAGTGAATTTACTTAGAATTTTTCATTTCCAATAGCAACATAGCTATAATTGAAGATGTATTAAAATTATAGCTAATTTGTCACTCTGTACAAACTAAGTCAGCAGACAGCTGTTATAATACAATGAAGTGGAGGTGGAGGGTGTGGTGGTTGTTGGATGGTATTAATGGCATAAACGATTAAGTCATTTCTAGCTTGAATTCTTCAATGAGAATGCTATACCGTACTCAATATTTTGATTCCTCCCAAACACACAGGAGCCGACACTATTGATGACCATCAATCTAGGTTCTCACTTCTATAGTTCCCTTTCTGTTAAAGGCCCCTTACAAGTAAGCTCTTCGACCAAGCTATCACCTGTCCTTATATGTCGCGAAATGACTCTGTGCCAGATCTTATGATTAAAAATTGACAGCCAGGACTGCCTCATGGATCACTAAGTTTATCAATGATTTGTATTTATATAGTACCTTTAAATGTAGTAAAACATGCCCTGGCACTTCACACAAGCATTAGTTTTGACAAGATCTAACACCAAGACACACAGGGACATATTCGGACAAGTGATTGACAGCTTGGTCAAACAGCTAAGTTACAAAGGGGCGTTTCATAGAAAGGGATCTCCAGAACTTAGGATCTAGACTGATAGTCATCAACAGTGGACATAAAGTCAGGAAACATACAAGAACTCAAAATTGGAACAGCAATGAGTTCTTGGAGAGTTTACTTGCTGTTGCAGAGACTAGGAGAAAGAGATGAGGCCTGGAAGGACACAAAGGATGAGAGTTTTAAAATGATGGCTTTGCTGAACTAGGAGCCAATACATGTCAGTAAGCAAAAAAAACTTTGTGCAAGTTAAGATCAGCTTATGGAAGTTTTAGATGTCCTTAAGCTTGTGGAGGGTGGAAGATGAAACCCAGCCAGGATATCATTGGAAGAGTCCATTATCAAATGTATAGTTGAACTGCAAATCTGAGGCTCCAGCCTGCATGCATGCTATGAGCTTATCTCATTTAGGGCTGTACGTGGTCTGAAAACCACAGTTGCAGAGAGGGAGACGCCAGCCAGATTTACTCTTATGGCCATTTTCCATAACAGGATGGGACTTAGCCTTTCTCCTACCACATTCAATTAGCTCACTGACACTCAATACAATCACTCATTTTGAGATGGTACCTGTGGCTGTATATTTGATGTAAACCATTGCAATGTTCACATTGAAAACTGATTGGGTGGCAATTAGCAGCTGATTGTCATAAAATGCATTAAAACAAAACATGCACTCTGTTTTTGAGATCATACAAACACAGAGCTCAGCTTTGTTCAGCATCTCAATTCAATTTGAAGTAATACACATTCAAGATTAATACCTGCCCAATGTACACAGTGCAACACCTCCTTAGCTAAAGTGATAAATAAATTAAACACAAGCATCTGACAAATTTGGCCAGACTAAGCTAAATGTTATCATTGGTATTGGCCATCAGAAAAGTTGGTTTAAAATGCAGACACATTCAAAATAATATTTGCCAGACAGTGGAATAGTTTTTTTTTAAATTACTCTCTCACTTTGTAGAAACATCTGATCAAAACCTAACAACCAAGGATTTGCAAATTATAAAAATTCCACTGCTGAAATCCTCGCGTAAGCCATTTAATACAGTTTTTACAAGTTGCTACTGTGTCACTGACTTGGTTTGCTTTTGAAAACCCCTGATTTTGAACTGTCTAAAAAACAGACTGAACCTTCCAACAATTCTCATAATTAACAGCATAATACTACCAGCCAAATGGAAAGACATACCACTGGCAATCAAACTCATAGACAATGAAGCTATATTAAAAGGCAACAAGCCAGGGTTGGAGGACTTGAGCTATGGGGAGAGGCTGAACAGGCTGGGGCTGTTTTCCTTGGAGCGTCGGAGGCTGAGGGGTGACCTTACAAAATTACGAGGGGCATGGATAGGATGAATAGACTAAGTCTTTTCCCTGCGGTTGGGGATTCCAGAACTAGAGGGCATAGGTTTAGGGTAAAAGGGACTTAAGGGGCAACTTTTTCACGCAGAGGGTGGTACGTGCATGGAATGAGCTGCCAGAGGAAATGGTGGAGGCTGGTACAATTGCAACATTTAAGAGGCATTTGGATGGATATATTAATAGGAAAGGTTTGGAGGGATATGGGCCAGGTGCTGGCAGGTGGGACTAGATTGGGTTGGGATATCTGGTCGGGTTGGACCGAAGGGTCTGTTTCCATGCTGTACATCTCTATGACTCTAAATAACAATTTACAGTCCAATCAAACTGTAAAGAGATACATATCAACAGATTTCCTATCTGTTATCAGACTTTGACACAAAAATAGAGGCCATCATAATATTACTGAACTACATCATTAATCATTAATGTTTCAGGAGGGTGCATAATAACTCAACAAATTTGTAGCTTGTGTTGTATCATACAACTTAATGTATGCTTTCACGTAGATTGTTCACTCTGGGTACTTTTGTTAAAAAAGCGTACTTGTATTATACTTGAAGGAAGACCACAACTATTCATGGTTCGGCAATCAATCAGCACTATCAATAAACAATTAAAGATTATGCTCTTTGTCAGTTTTATTGAGGATTCTGATCCTGCAAAGGGCTTGGACAAAATGTGGCGGACATCAAACAGCATTTGGGTGGTTACTGGAAATGAATAGGCAAAGTTCAATGAATTCTACAGATAACCACTGGGAGAGGAAAAAACAGCAGGCATTTGAAAAGTTTTTTTTAATCTTGCAACACAGAATTGAGATTTTTTGAAAAAAAAAGATGAGACCAATCAATTTCTTATGCACAACACACAAAGGCACAAATTCATTTCAGAATTGAATTAATCAGAATTCTCTCTTCGTTTATTTTTCATAGATCAGAAACCTTCTACAATCAAATTTTTAAAATGTAGTAATTTGCATTCCTACATTCCAACATCAGTTGCATACTGACCAAAGTGGTGATCAACCCGTGGTATTTACAGCATTCAGATTAATTCCAGTCAAACATTGCAGCCATCATTCTTTTACATTGCAGCCATTTACCTTATCATAAAAAATAAAAATATAGAGTGTGATTATATAGAGACGGCCCAGTTATTATATTGTCTATTAGTGTCTCTCTGCTCCTCCTATTGTATAGCTACCTACAAAAGTGGATTATATAGAGAGACAGTCCATCAGTCTCTCTCTGCTCCTCCTATTGTATAGCTACCTACAAGAGTGGATTATATACAGAGACAGTCCCTGTATTATATATTGTCTATCAGTCTCTCTCTGCTCCTCCTATTGTATATCTACCTACAAGAGTGGATTATATACAGAGACAGTCCATGTATTATATATTGTCTATCAGTCTCTCTCTGCTCCTCCTATTGTATATCTACCTACAAGAGTGGATTATATACAGAGACAGTCCCTGTATTATATATTGTCTATCAGTCTCTCTCTGCTCCTCCTATTGTATATCTACCTACAAGAGTGGATTATATACAGAGACAGTCCCTGTATTATATATTGTCTATCAGTCTCTCTCTGCTCCTCCTATTGTATATCTACCTACAAGAGTGGATTATATAGAGAGACAGTCCCTGTATTATATATTGTCTATCAGTCTCTCTCTGCTCCTCCTATTGTATATCTACCTACAAGAGTGGATTATATACAGAGACAGTCCCTGTATTATATATTGTCTATCAGTCTCTCTCTGCTCCTCCTATTGTATATCTACCTACAAGAGTGGATTATATAGAGAGACAGTCCCTGTATTACATATTGTCTATCAGTCTCTCTCTGCTCCTCCTATTGTATATCTACCTACAAGAGTGGATTATATACAGAGACAGTCCCTGTATTATATATTGTCTATCAGTCTCTCTCTGCTCCTCCTATTGTATATCTACCTACAAGAGTGGATTATATAGAGAGACAGTCCCTGTATTATATATTGTCTATCAGTCTCTCTCTGCTCCTCCTATTGTATATCTACCTACAAGAGTGGATTATATACAGAGACAGTCCCTGTATTATATATTGTCTATCAGTCTCTCTCTGCTCCTCCTATTGTATATCTACCTACAAGAGTGGATTATATACAGAGACAGTCCCTGTATTATATATTGTCTATCAGTCTCTCTCTGCTCCTCCTATTGTATATCTACCTACAAGAGTGGATTATATAGAGAGACAGTCCCTGTATTATATATTGTCTATCAGTCTCTCTCTGCTCCTCCTATTGTATATCTACCTACAAGAGTGGATTATATAGAGAGACAGTCCCTGTATTATATATTGTCTATCAGTCTCTCTCTGCTCCTCCTATTGTATATCTACCTACAAGAGTGGATTATATACAGAGACAGTCCCTGTATTATATATTGTCTATCAGTCTCTCTCTGCTCCTCCTATTGTATATCTACCTACAAGAGTGGATTATATAGAGAGACAGTCCCTGTATTACATATTGTCTATCAGTCTCTCTCTGCTCCTCCTATTGTATATCTACCTACAAGAGTGGATTATATAGAGAGACAGTCCCTGTATTATATATTGTCTATCAGTCTCTCTCTGCTCCTCCTATTGTATATCTACCTACAAGAGTGGATTATATACAGAGACAGTCCCTGTATTATATATTGTCTATCAGTCTCTCTCTGCTCCTCCTATTGTATATCTACCTACAAGAGTGGATTATATAGAGAGACAGTCCCTGTATTATATATTGTCTATCAGTCTCTCTCTGCTCCTCCTATTGTATATCTACCTACAAGAGTGGATTATATACAGAGACAGTCCCTGTATTATATATTGTCTATCAGTCTCTCTCTGCTCCTCCTATTGTATATCTACCTACAAGAGTGGATTATATAGAGAGACAGTCCCTGTATTATATATTGTCTATCAGTCTCTCTCTCTGCTCCTCCTATTGTATATCTACCTACAAGAGTGGATTATATACAGAGACAGTCCCTGTATTATATATTGTCTATCAGTCTCTCTCTGCTCCTCCTATTGTATATCTACCTACAAGAGTGGATTATATAGAGAGACAGTCCCTGTATTATATATTGTCTATCAGTCTCTCTCTCTGCTCCTCCTATTGTATATCTACCTACAAGAGTGGATTATATAGAGAGACAGTCCCTGTATTATATATTGTCTATCAGTCTCTCTCTGCTCCTCCTATTGTATATCTACCTACAAGAGTGGATTATATAGAGAGACAGTCCCTGTATTATATATTGTCTATCAGTCTCTCTCTCTGCTCCTCCTATTGTATATCTACCTACAAGAGTGGATTATATAGAGAGACAGTCCCTGTATTATATATTGTCTATCAGTCTCTCTCTCTGCTCCTCCTATTGTGTGACCGCTCTCCCATTGCTCGGTCGGGACTGCGCAGACTCGGAGCCACTCGTTGCCCCGATCGAGACTGAATAGAAAACGGGAGACACAAAGAAAACAAAATATAAGAGATCATCTCGAGCAGCGTGGATGCACGGCCCGGGGCCCGGGGCCCGTTCCCCTGAGCTGGGAGAGGAAGACAAGGCGAGCCGACCGGCCTCTGGCAGTGCTACTGTGCAGCCAGCGGCTCACAGACTCACCTGCACCTCGGCCTCCATAGGAACAGCACCGGCACTGTTCTCACTCCGTCTCCCGGTGCCTGTGTGGAGCATCGAGTGAGCCTCGCCCGGTGTGAATCCCGAATCGGAGCGCAGGCCTCCCGGCGGCCCTGCCAGCGCCGCCACTGCGTTTTGTTTTCTCAGAAGGGCGGAACGGAATACGGAGCCCGGCAGTTCACACGGAGCGTTCGTACCAACACCGGAAACAAGCTACTGCGGCAGCCGGAAGTGCAACAATAAACGGCTCCCCCCACTCATGTTCTTCACCCTTGTGCGTCCGCACTGTCTACCTAGCCCACACAGCGCCTGCGCGCCCTCATCTTGAAGCTCCTCCCATCCATTGCAACAATTCATTGTCAAAGAAAACCTCGAGCTATCTCCAGCAAAGTTCGCCCTCTTCCGGGAGGAGCAGTGCTTTCTGTTCATAAGCTACATAATATATTAAAATAAGGAGGCATATTTGCTTTAGCAATAAGCCCGGAAGAACCTAGTTCTTTTATCGTGTGATTTGATGAGTTTGGTTTCAAGACATATTGGTTCAGGTGAAGGCAAGGTTTAAACGTCAAATGTAACACTTTATTATACATGAAAACTAAACACTGCTTTACATGATAATTGTGTTGTTTATCAATCTGTTCCTGTCATATAGAGTCCAGTTATATAGGAACATTCAATACTGACATTCAGTCCAAGTTCCAACCATACAGCTACATTACATAAATACTATCTATTCATATGAGGCATCAATAAATTAATCTGGGTGACTCCACCCATAATGTGCTATTTATGCTCAGTGATGTGCAGCTTCTTTGGCATCATCACAGGGTTGCTCCAGGTCCTAAATGCCACACACAACAACAGAATCAAATAGAGTCATAGAGATGTGCAGCACAGAAACGAAACCTTTGGTCCAACTCATCCATACCGACCAGTAATCTAGTCCCATTTGCCAGCATTTGGCCCATATCCCTCTGTTCCAATTTTTACTCATACACCTGTTAATGTTGCCTTTTAAATGTTGTAATTGTACCAGCCTCCACCACTTCCTCTGACAGTTCATTCCATACATGCACCACCGTCTGCATGAAAAGGTGGCCCCTTAGGTCCCTTTTAAATCTCTCCCTTCTCACCTTAAAGCTATGCCAACTAATTTTGGACTCCCCTACCTTGGGGAAAAATCATTGTCTATTCACCATCTCCATGTCCCTCATAATTTCATAAACCTTTATAAGGTCAGCCCTCAGCCTCTGATGCTTTAGGGAAAATAGCCCTAGCCTATTTAGCTTCTCCTATAGCTCAAATCTCCAACCCTGGCAACATTTTTGACAATCTTTTCTGAACTCTTTCAAGTTTAACAATATCTTTCCTGTAGCAGGGAGATGAGAAGTGGACACAGTATTCCAATGTGGCCTACCAATATCCTGGTACAGCCACTACATGACCTCGAAACTCCTACACTTAATGCACTGACGAATAAATGCAAGCATATCAAACACCTTCTTCACTATCCTGTCTACTTGTGACTCCACTTTCGTGGAATAATGAACCTGCACTCAAAGGTCTCTTTATTCGGCAACACTCCCCAGGACCTTACCATTAAGTGTATAAGTCCTCCCTTGATTTGCCCTCCCAAACACTTCACATTTATCTAGATTAAACTCCATCTGCCACTCCTCGGTCCATTTGTTCAAGACCCCGGTGTACTCTGAAGAAACCTTCCTTGCTGTCCACTACATCTCCAATTTTGTTGTCATCTGCAAATTTACTAAGTATATTTTCACTTGAAAATAAAACCTGAAAAATGCCCCTCTTATTGAAGAGCTCAATTATTGAACAGATATACAAAATAACTGTGTGAACTTTACTCAAGTAAGTGCAAAATGCTGCAAATGCCAGAAATCAGAAATAAAAACAAAAAGTCTAGAAGCACCTATGAAGATAGAAACAGATGTGTCCAATGACTTTTCCAAAGAGTATTTGGACTTGAAACTTGCTTTTTCCTTCAGAATTGCTTCCAGACCTGCTATGTTTCTGCACCATTTTCTGCATTTCTGAACTTCACTATCAATCCCAGTGTCCACTATGCCTCATTGACTCTTAGAGCACAGAATGTGGTCATTTGGCGCATCATGTCTGCGCCAGTCAACAAAGATCTGATGACACACAAATTGTATCTAAGCAAAACTAGCCTTTCCTCCACTTAGAACTTTTATTCCCCGCCCATCCTCATTCTTTTCCATAATTATATTGAAGCTGACTAATGGTCACTATCTCCAAAATACTCCCCTACTCATATGCCTTCCATCTGCACAAACTATTTACAAATGCTAAGTCTAGGACTGCCTCTTCCCTTGTTGGGCTTCCTACATACTGACTGAAAAAGGTCTCCTTGATACAATTCAGAATTTTGCTCCTTCCACACTTGACACTAAAATTACCCCAATTAATATTTGACTATTATTTTTTTTAGACTTCTCCAAAATTTGATTACAAATTTGGTCCTCCCTATCTTCCTAACTGCTTCCTAACAGCTCAGAGGATACACTCAACAGATTGCTTGCCCCTTTTGTGTTTTTGAGCTATTGCAACCACTCCCCCATTCCCCTTTCTATCTTGTCTGAATACACTTATGATCCACGCCATTTTTGTTATCTTTCAATCATAGCTAAGCTATTGTAGTTCAATGTGCCTATCTGTGCCCTCAAATCCTTTGTGTTATTCCTCAGGCTTCTTGCATTAAAATATGTTCCAATTAGCCATACTAAACTTTCTTCTTTTTTTTAACCTAGCCTATATTTCCTCTGCTTTCCAAACTCACTTACTAACATTTTAACTTTTAATTTCATCTCAGCTTCTCTCTCCTCGGAAATACTTGACAGAATCCTGTCCCTCAGTTAAACTAGTTTAAATCCATTCAACGTTATTAGCAAATCTCCCCTGAGCAATTTAGTCCTGTTCCTGTTCAGATGTAACTCATCCAACTTGTTCAGGTGACACTTGACACAAGCACTATAGGGTCCTGGAGATAATCCATTCCTAATCTACATGACCACTTCTCTCATTCTGCTTTTCAATTTCTTACCTAACTCCCTAAGGAGTTTACAGGACCTTATTTCTCTTTCTCTCTTTGTCGTTAGTCACTTCAGAAACCCTACAGCCAGCTGTTCCATGGCATGCTTACCCTTAGCACCCTAGGGTTTTGTCTACAGCCCCAGAAGCACCTGATCTCATTATTGCCCATCCAGGGATCTTCCCCACAGCCTCACAAAGAGCAGCTGAACCACCCAATTGCTTGGACTGCCTTCCACAAATGAACTGTCACTAATAGTTTGAGAGTGAGATGCACTCAGGGGATTCCCTCGCCACGTGCCTGGTTCCCCTTCTTCTACCTGGCGGTCTACCTTCCCGTCTCTGCCTGCTTCCTAAAACTACGGCATGACCATATCCCGAAGTGTGCTTCCCACAAACTTCTCAGCCTCGCGGATGTAGGGTGCCTCGCTATCACTCAAGCTTCAAATCCCAGAGCTTGAGCTGCTCTGATCGGAGGTCTCTCGTGCACACAAGGTAAGGCAGAACATCAGGAGTGTCTCGGATTTCAGACATTGAGAAGAATATGCAAATCATAGGCCTGAGCTCCCCAGACATTTTTTAGAATAGAATCATAGAATCCCTACAGTGTGGAAACAGGTCAGTTATCCCAACAAGTCCACACCGATCCTCCGAAGAGTATCCCACCCAGACCCATTCCCCTACCCTATCACTTTATATTTCCCCTGACTAATGCAATAGAATATGCACTCATGTTTTTATTTTATTCTAATACCTACGTAAGTGTAAACAAGAAAAATCTTATTCTTGTTTAGGTCAAATAACCAGAACCCCTTCGCTGTGTCAAACAAATTAATTTTCATGGCTGCAGTGCTCATTGTAAGGTCATTATACCATTACTTTACCTTAGATCACAAGATTTTAAATTCTGAATGTTGCGTCTTTGGCAGAATCTTTTGTACTATTTCCTTCTCCCTTACTTTTAATCCAAAAGTGAATCCTTATCTTCTGGAACGATGGAATGCTGATGCAGTTGGAAAATCACAAGCGCAGGAAAGAAACCTAAATATTGAGAAGCCGAGGAGTAAGCTTAATTGGATTTATTCTTTCACAGTTGTCGCAAACTGCTGTTAATTGTGTAATTCACACATATTATATACTTATTTCCAAAAATGTTAAGTTATTATGTTTTTAATTCATTCACGGGATGAGGGCATCACCAGCTAGGCCAGTATTTATTGCCCATCTCTAATTACCCAGAGGGCAGGTAAGACTCAAATCACATTGCCGGGGATCTGGAGTCACATATAGGCCAGACCATGTAAGGAGAACAATTTCCTTCCCTAAAGAACATTAGTGAACCAGATGGGTTTTTACTGACAACCAACAATGGTTTCAAGGCCATCAGTAGACTCTTAATTCCAGAATTTTATTGATTTCACATTCCACCATCTGCAAAGGCAAGATTCAAACACATATCTCCAGAGCGTCATGTGGGTCTCGAGGTTAACAGTTCAGTGATAATACCACTAGGCCATCACCTCCTTACCATTGTTGCCATTGGAATCATTTGTGTACCAGAAGAAGCCTATTCAGCCCACAGGGTCCATGCCACAACGCAACGGTTTGATACAACTGAAGAGGAAAGCAGGAATCATGTCTCACAAACTTGATTGAATTTTTTGAAGAAGTAACAAAGAAGATTGGTGAGGGCACAGCAGTAGATGTGATCTATATGAACTTCAGTAAGGCGTTCAACAAGGTTCCCCATGGGAGACTGATTAGCAAGGTTAGATCTCATGGAATACAGGGAGAAATAGCCATTTGGATACAGAACTGGCTCAAAGGTAGAAGACAGAGGGTGGTGGTCGAGGGTTGTTTTTCAGATTGGAGGCCAGTGACCAGTGGAGTGCCACAAGGATCGGTGCTGTGTCTTCTACTTTTTGTCATTTACATAAATGATTTGGATGCGAGCATAAGTGGACAGCGAAGTGGGTTACCTCAGATTACAACAGGACCTGGACCAGATGGGCCAATGGGCTGAGAAGTGGCAGATGGAGTTTAATTCAGATAAAGGTGAGGTGCTGCATTTTGGGAAAGCAAATCTGAGCAGGACTTACACACTTAATGGTAAGGTCATAGGGAGTGTTGCTCAACAAAGAGACCTTGGAGTGCAGGATCATAGCTCCTTGAAAGTGGAGACGGGGGGTAGATAGGACAGTGAAGAAGGCGTTTGGTATGCTTTGCTTTATTGGTCCGAGTATTGAGTACAGGAGTTGGGAGGTCATGTTGTGGCTGTACAGGACATTGATTAGGCCACTGTTGGAATATTGTGTGCAATTCTGGTCTCATTCCTATCGGAAAGATGTCGTGAAACTTGAAAGGGTTCAGAAAAAATTTACAAGGATGTTGCCAGGGTTGGAGGATTTGAGCTACAGGGAGAGGCTGAACAGACTGGGGCTGTTTTCCCTGGAGCGTCGGAGGCTGAGGAGTGACCTTAGAGAGGTTTACAAAATTATGAGGGCATAGATAGGATAAATAGGCAAAGTATTTTCCCTGGGGTCGGGGAGTCCAGAACTAGAGGGCATAGGTTTAGGGTGAGAGGGGAAAGATATAAAAGAGACCTAAGTGGCAACGTTTTCAAGCAGAGGGTGGTACACGTATGGAATGAACTGCCAGAGGAAGTGATGGAGGCTAGTACAATTGCAACATTTAAGAGGCATTTGGATGAGTATATGAATAGGAAGGGTTTGGAGGGATATGGGCAGGGTGCTGGCAGGTGGGACTAGATTGGGTTGGGATATCTGGTTGGCATGGAAAGGTTGGACCGACGGGCTGTTTCCATGCTGTACATCTCTATGGCTCTATATGGAGAAAATGAGTGAGGTACTGTTTAGGCAGACTACCACGACTTTCTTCCCACTGATTGCTACATATACCTTGACTATGTCCTCACACCTTACTTTTTATAAGGATGTCTCCTGTGTTCCCAGATCGTCATTTCCAATAAAGGTATTCCAATTATGCAATCTTTCGCACCAATGATGCAAAATACCTTCTTTTCCCTCAACTAAGTATTGCACTATCACTCCTATCCCCTACTCCCTTTGACTCAATCATGTCCAACCACTTTTACACACATCAGCTCTCAATCCATTTCTTTCTAAGAACTGTGACAGAGCTCCCCACATCCTCACTTTCCATCCCATCATCCTGCTCATTCCAAGGATCACCCTCTGCCATTCCCTGCACCTCCAGAATGCTGCCACCACCAAAACATGTCCTTTCCCTGTAAACATTCCAGAGGGATCATTCCCTCTGTGACACCTTGGTCCACTACTCAATCACCCCCAATATCTCATCTCCTTCCTATACAACTGCAGGAAGTGTGACTTCTGCCTTTTACCTCCTGCCTCTCTGTTCAGTGTCCAAAGTCCCAAACACTCCTTTCAGATGAGATCGCAATTCACTTGCTTTTTTTTCAATTTCCTATTCTCTGGGCTAGATTTGTTTGAGGAGATAAAGTAAAGTTAATAAACGGGGTACGAGCAGATGTAATGCTTTCCAGAAGGCATTCAATAAAGTGCCATATAAAAAAGCTGTTGTATAGTAGTCCAGCTCTCAGTATTGGGATTAATGTATTAGCATTGATTGGTTAACACACAAGAATGTGACAGGATTAATGAGTCTCTTTTCAGGTTGGAAAGATGTAACTGGTGGAATGCTATAAGGATCAGTCCAAGTGCATCAATTATTTATAATCTATATTAGTGACTTGAAGGAGTGGGTAAAGTGTAAAGTATACAAAGTTTGCTAATGGTACAAAAATAGGCAGGTGGGCATGTGATGATGACGATATAAGGAATTTGCAAGGGGATGTAGATCAGTTGGCAAAAATATGGCAGATGATGTTACATCTCAAGAAAGACCAAAAGGCCAAAGTGTTTAAAACAGTAGCAGCTTTATAAAATAGGTGATCACTCTGCAGGAACACTGAGATTGCACCTTTTTGAAGTTGCCCTCCATTTAAATTCAACTAAGCTGCTTCTTGCCCAAAATGGCTGATGTCACATGATCAGATTCAAAGCGACCGTCCTCCATACTCAGCAAATTCACAACTGATGGAGTTTAATGTCACAAAGTGCGAGGTCAGGCACATTGGTAGGAAGAATCAAAATCAAACTGGTATTTAAATGAAGGGCAACTTCAAAAAGGTGCAACACAGAGGGATCTGTGTTCTTGTGCATGAAATAGTTAGCATGCAAATGCAGTAGGTCATAGAGGCATCGAGCCCAGAAACAAACGCTTTGGTCCAACTCGTTCCTGATGGTAAAGTTTATCAAACTAAACCAATTTCATTTTCCTGCATTTGGCCCATATTGCTCGAAACCTTCCCTATCCATGTACCTGTCCAAATGTCTTCTAAATGTTGTATCCGTATCTGCATCTACCACCTCCTCCGGCAATTAAGAAGTCAAATTGAATTTTAGCCTTTATTCCAATGGGGTTGGAGTTTGAAAATAGGGAAGCTGTGTTCCAATTGCACAGGGTAATGGTGAGGTCACACCTCGAGCACTGTGTATAGTTTTGGTCCCTATATTTAAGAAAAGATGTACCGAAACTGGAGTCAGTTTGAAAGACATTCACTGCGCTAATTCCTGAGATGAAGGGGTTGACTTATCAAGAATGGCTGAACAGGTTACACCTTTATGCACTAGAATTTAGAAGAGTAAGGGGTGATTTACTGAAACAAATAAAGATTCTAAGAATTGTGACAGTGGGGGCACCTCAAATTCAGGGATATAGTTACAGAATAAAGGGACACTCATTTAAAACTGAAATGCAAAGCAATGTTTTCTCTCACAGAGTAGTCAACATCTGGAATTCTCTACCACACAGAGCTGTGAGGCTACATCACTTCAAAGAGGTAAATACATATTGAAATATTGAGTTGAGGGCTATGCTGAGCTGGCATGAAAGAAAAATTGAGGCCTGGGGCAGATCAGCTATCACCTAATTAATGACAGGGTTAGTTTGATTGGCTGAATAGCCTACTCCTGCTCCTATTTCTTATGTTATAATTAATTTTAATAGAGGTTTTCAGAATTTTGTTTTCAGTATATAAGCAAAAATGATTCCTCATGGGGAAGGGAAATAACAAAGAGACACAAGGTAATTGACAAGAAAAAGCAGGAGACAACTTGTAGAAAAATCAACGTCATTTATTTATGATCTGGAATGTGCTGCCAGAAAGGCTGGTGAAAATAGGTTTATTGAGAACTGACAGAAGGGAAACAGATGTACCTTTGCTGAGGAAAAATTGCAGGGTTAGATGGTCTAATTGGATAGTATATTCAAAGAGGTGAGACAGAGATGGTGGAACAAATGGCCTGCTTCTGAATGATATCATTCTATGATTCAAGTCACTTGGTCAATGACAGCAAATCCATGGAGCTGTGTTGTAGCAAACATGTTAACCGTTTCAGGTGTGAAGTGAAGTCAAGTAAAAAAACTTGGTGTTTTCTTTTAACAGCTCATCATTCACACTTAGAAGCTTGCATTGATAATGTCTTGCAAGGAAATAGAGTTTTAGGTCACAGTAGGTACATGTGAAGATAAATCCATATTTCATATGTGGGAGGCTTTTAAAGAGAGGTTGATTAGAGTGCAGGACAGACATATCCTTGTGAAAATGAGGGATAGAAACGGCAAGATTAGGGAATCATGGATGACAGGCTAAATTGTGAGATGAGCGAGGAGGAAAAAGGAAGCATACATATGGTCTAGGCGACTGAAAACAGACAAAGCTTTGGAAGAATATCAGGAAAGTTGGACTAATCTGAAATGAGGAATTAAGAGGGCTGAAAGGGGTCATGAAATATCTTCAGCAAACAGGATTAAGAAAAATCCCAAAGCCTTTTATTCGTACAAAAGCAGCAAGAGGGTAACTAGGGAAAGGGTTGGCCCACTCAAGAACAAAAGAGGAAAGTTATGCATGGAGTAAGAGAAAATGGGTGAGATTCCTAATGAGTACTTTGCATCAGTATTCACTGAGGAGATAGAAATGATGATGTTGAGGTTAGGGGTAGATGTTTGATTACTCTAGGTCAAGTCAGAATAAGGAAGGAGGAAGTATTGGGTATTAAGGTGGACAAGTCTCCAGGTCCAGATGGGATCCATCCCAAGTTTCTGAGGGAAGCGAGAGAGGAAATAGCTAGGGTCTTAATAGATATTTTTATAGCATCCTTGAACACAGGTGAATCCCAGAGGACTGGAGAATTGCTAATGTTGTCCCCTTGTTTAAGAAGGGTAGCAGGTATAATCCCAGGTAATTATAGACCGGCGAGCCTGACATCAGTGGTAGGGAAGCTGCTGGAGAAGATGCTGAGGGAATAGGATCTATTTACATTTGGAAGAAAATGGGCTTATCAGCGATAGGCAACATGATTTTGTGCAGGGACAGTCATATCTTGCCAACTTAATAGAATTCTTTGAGGAAGTGACAAAGTTGATTGATGAGGGAAGGGCTGTAGATGTCATACACATGGACTTCAAAAAGGCATTCCCCATGGTAGGCTGATGGAGAAAGTGAGGTCACATAGTGTCAAGGATGTACTAGCTAGATGGATAGAGAACTGGTTGGGCAGCAAGAGACAGAGAGTAGTAGTGGAAGGGAGTTTCTCAAAATGGAGAACTGTGACCAGTGATGTTTCACAGGGATCCGTGTTGGGACCACTGTTGTTTGCGATAATACATAAATGATCTGGAGAAAGGTATAGGTGTCTGATTAGTAAATTTGCAGATGATACTAAGATTGGTGGAGTAGCAGATAGTGAGGGGGATTTTCAGAGAATGTAGCAGAATATAGATAGATTGGAGAGTTGAGCGGAGAAATGGCAGATAGCGTTCAATCCAGGCAAATGTGAGGTGATGCATTTTGGGAGATCCAATTCAAAAGTGAACTATATGGCAAATGGAAAAGTCCTGAGGAAAAATGATATATAGAGAGATCTGGGTGTTCAGGTCTATTGTACCCTGAAGGTGGCAACGCAGGTTGATCGAGTGGTCAAGAAGGCATACGGCATGCTTTCCTTCATCGGATGGGGTATCGAGGCCAAGAGCTGGCAGATCATGTTACAGTTGTGTAGGACTTTGATTAGGCCACATTTGGAATACTGCGTACAGTTCTTGTTGCCGCGTTACCAGAAGGATATAGATGCTTTGGAGAGGGTGCAGAGGAGGTTCACCAGGATGTTGCCTGGTATGGAGGGTGCTAGCTGTGAAGAGAGATTGAGTAGACTGGGATTAGTTTCATTAGAAAGACGGAGGTTGAGGGGGGACCTGATTGAGGTCGACAAAATCATGAGAGGTATAGACAGGGCAGATAGCAAGAAGCTTTTTCCCCCAGAGTGGGGGACTTAATTTCTAGGGGTCATGAGTTAAAGGCGAGAGGGGAAAAGTTTAAGGAGATATGCATGGAAGGTTGGGGTGTGATGGTGGGGGTGTGCCTGGGATGCATTGCCAGTAGAGAATGGTAGAGGCGGGCACGATAGTATCATTTAAGATGTACCTAGACGATACATGAATGGGCACGGAGCAAAGGGATACAGATCCTTAGAAAATAGGTGACAGGTTTAGATCGAGGACCTGAATCAGTGCAGGCTTAGAGGACCAAAGGGCCTGTGTTTCTGTGCTGTAATTTTCTTTGTTCTAGGAACAGTATCAGGGATTGCAAGTTAGGTCATGTGAGAAGTTTTCCACTCATTTTCAATGAGGTTTTCAGGTTCTCAAAGACAATAGTGAACTTACAAAAAAAACACAGTAGGTTCAAGAGCCTGCACTTCATAACTACTGCTGGTAGAGCAGACCCAAGGAGCCATGGTCTACATAACACAACAAAAGCATTTGCAGTCACAGCCAGGATCAAAAGCTGGACTCTCCTACAATGTGCAAAAAGGAGACACTGCTCCAAAACAAATCAAGGTACATCAATTACAAATAAATAACAATCATTCTTGTGTGATATTAATTAAATTTAATGTTTTATCAATATCTGTATTGACTTCATGACAATAATGTATGACAATTCATAAAATGAAATTGTGTTTCTTAAAATACAGTTACTCGTCGGCCCTAAAACAGCAATGAACTCAGACTTGTCTGACTGATTGAACAAAGGCAATTTTAACAAAGACAGGCATCCATCATAAACAACCTTAATCCCCTCATCTCCAAACAGTCCTTTGGCATCCTGCACTAAATCAGACATGACTTTGGATGGTGCACAGCCAACGAGAACTCTCAGTCAGGATTGTTTTGGGAGTGATGCTAAACAATTCATTTCAAAAATTCAGAATTTTATTTACTTTACCATGAAGTTAAATGCTTTGAGCAGAATGACTGGTGCTCAATAATTGGAAGAAATAAATGGGCAGGAATCAAATGGCAAATTGCGAATTCATGCAGGTAGATATAAAAATTTGTATTTGTAAGGCTATTGCATTCCGCATTGATAATGAAAGAAACTGAATTCCCTGCTGGTTACAGTTTGGCTTTGAATTGGGTCATCAGCTTCTCCAGTTTGATGGCTAGTGACATGTCTCCTTTAATCTTCAACTTGCCAGACATGAACGCCATGGTGGGTTTCACCTTACCTGAAACAGAGCAGTAAACAAATATAGTAAACTATTCTTACATAGTAAAAAAGGTTTCTGCCTGCCAGGGTTTATGCTACTCATTTACCTCCCCCTCCCTTCTTTCATCTTCTCCTGACAACATTCACTGCCATTTCTTTCTCCTTTGTGTGGTTATTCAGCTTTTTGTTAAATGTACCTCTCTTAATTGCCTCAACTGCTTGATGTGGTCGTGAGTTCCAAATTCTCACCACTCTGGGTAAAACTGTTTCTTCTTAACTGATTTATTCATCAATACCTTCTGTTTAAGGCTCCAACTTGTGATCAACCTCAAATCGAAACGTCGGGCTGGATTTGACAGTGGGGTTTGGAGGAGGTTGGAAGCAAAGTCAGTTCAAAACCCAGTGCCTTGAAACAAGACCACTCGCAGCCACAATGTACTCTTAATGGGCTGAGGGTCAGACATCTGCTCTTCAGTGGAACTCCTACTATCATGAATCACTCTTCAAACTGGCTATCCCAGCAGAGCCAAAACTCAGCCATGGGCACTGCTGGAGTCCCAGAAAGAAAAAGATATGGGCATGACACAGGGGTAAAGGGGTAAGCTTTGGGGTTTCAGAAGGGGAGCCAAGAGTTTGGGAGTCAGGGGTGGCTGACAGTAACACGTTATGGAGGCCAGGTGGAGTGGGAGAGAGAGCTGGTGGGGGTCCTAACTTCTTTTGAAGCGAAAACCATGATGTGCATAGGACACCCAGCGAATGACATGCTCTCCCAGCCCTTGCCTTCCCAGCTTTTCAATGAAGATTAAAAAGAAAACAAGTTTCTCAATCTTGCAATATCCAACATTTTTATAGAGCAAGATTCAGGGCCTTAAATGGCCAATCCTGGCCACTTCAAGCTCTCGAGGCACAAGGGCAGTAGGGCTAGCGGGGGCTTTACTTGGGTCTGGGGTGGGTACTAGGGCAATGGTCAGATGTGAGGAAAATGAAATGGAGCTGACTTTCTCCATCTTGGTATGTAATTTCATTTTTTAGAACTGAGCTCCAAGAAATCATATTTAAACAATCTCATTTCTATAGATAAGCATCTCATGTAAACCCAACATTTCCTGATAGTTGGAATTCCTCAGTTCTGACAATATCTTTGTGAATATTTTCAACATTTCCTTCACGTGCCATACTCCTACTGTGCAACCATGCACAATACTCCATATGTAACAACCATGTGTGGTCTAACTAAGGCTCCATACAAGTTTTGCAATAACCTCTCTGCTTTTCAATTCTATACCTCAAGAATGTTAATTAAGTACCAGCTAAATCTTGGGCAGATTGAAGTCATTATCTCTGGTATCTGGTATAAATCCTGTTCCCTCGCTCTCCTCAGCAATAGTTTGAGGCTTAGGCAGGCATCTGTCATCTTGGTGTGTGGTATATCACCCAGAGATGAGCTTTTGATGACATAGCCACATCACTAATAAGCGCTCCAATTCCCATCTCTGTAACATTGGCTGACTTCACCCTGTCTCAGTTCATGTGCTATTGAAACTCTCATCCTTGCCTTGGTTATCTCTGGATTTAATTACTACAAGCTCCGTGTTAGCTGCTCTTCCATCTAACACCAATTTCACCTCATCCAAAACTCTGTAGCCCATATCCTAAACAGCATCAAGTGCCAATCACCTGTTATCCCTGTTCTTGCCAACCGATATTTTCAATGCAAATTAAACAAGGCCTTGATTTTAAAATTTGTCTCTTCATTTGCAAATTCCTCCATGGACTAGCCACACTCCATCTTGATAACTTATTCTATTTCTAAAAGCACAATAGTGCTTCTAGATCCTCAGGAGGCTAAAGAAATTTGGCATGTCTGTAAAGACTCTTAACAATTTTATAGATGCACATGGAAAGCATTCTATCCAAATGCATCACAGCTTAATATGGCGATGCTCTGCCCAGGACCATAAGAAACTACAGACAGTTGTGAATGCAGCCAGTCCATCACACAAACTAGCCTTCCACCCAGTGACTCCATCAAAACTTCTCACTGCCTCAGGAAGGCAGCCAATATCATCAAAGACCCCTACCGACCCGGTTATAATCTCTTCCAACCTCTCCTATTAGGCAGAATGTACAAAAGCTTCCACCAACTTACCAAGAGATTCAAGAACAACTTCTTCCCCGCTGTTATCAGACTTCTGAAAGGACCTCTCAAATTTTAAAATTTAAATGTTGGTTTCGCTCTTTGTGCATCTTCGCTGCAGCCATAATATTGTATTCTGCGCTCTGTTCTATTACCCTAATGCACTTTGTATTGTATCATTTGCCTGTACTGCACACAAAACAAAACTTTTCACTGTACCTAGGTAAACGTGACAATAGTAAATCAAATCAAATGGTCTGTGATATATCAGCTCTCCTGCCATTTTGGCCATTTAGAATTCAATTTTAGTCAATGTAACATTGACAGTGTTTCTTTAACTGTGGCGGCCTTGAGCCCTGGAATTCGCTCACTAAATCTCTCTCCTTGCAGAATGTTGCTTAAAATAGACTTCTTTGATCACACTTTTTCTCATCTTCCCCTTGCCTCCTCATGTGGCTCGGTGGCTTATTTGTTTGAGAATCACTTTTATGAAGTGCATTTAACCATTTTGTATCTTAATATCTAAAGATAAATTGTTGTAGAAGGAGGTTTCCTTTGTTTTATGTTTTAATACCTTCGCTTTTCCCACACCACAGCATGTTTCCACAGCTATGTTTCTCAGGTCTGTGACAAAAAAATCTCTTCCACTCCAAGCATTCCACTCATGTTCTCACTTTCGAGAATATTAGTACAGGTAAGACTTTTCTCACTCTTCCTCCACCCAGAGGGACATGACTGAAGCTTAAAGTGCACATACAACAGGTAAAGAGCAGAAGCTCTTGATGTTATCATTTCTGAAAGGCTACAATCAATACAAAGAAATCAAAACCATAGTAAATAGGATATGAGGTTTATATTAACTGGACCATTTAGCACAAAAGAAAACATGTCTTACACAGAAAATACAGCATAGAAACAGGCCATTTGACCCAACTAGTCCATGCTGGTGCTCTTGTATGA